>NC_136070.1:231222361-231822361 GCF_964261635.1 Lissotriton helveticus | reverse complement strand
AAGTCTTCTTTTGTGCTTAGCCCGGTGGTAGCAATGCCTAAGTCCATGCAAAATTGTTTGAGCTCTCGGTGGTTGTATTCTTCCAGCTTTTCCATCTGGAACTTCTCCGCCGATCCGCTCTCTTTGGTCGTCATGGTGGTTTTAGTCGTAGGGTGAGTTACTGTCTGTACGGTACGCGTTGGTTCGGATCGCGCCGCTAGCCACCAATGTTAGACGGGGACCTGGAGGGTCGGCCGAGCACAGTGATCGCACAGACAGGTAACTTCCCCCCCACAGATGGACACCACACAAAGCTTATGGTAACACCTTTTATAGGCACTTCGGGTAGTAGAGTGGTACGATACAGGGCGATCAGGACACGATGATCCTCTCAATTCTAGTCTCTAGTAAGGGAAGGGGGTAGCGGGACAGTCTTGGTACCCACGGGTACGGGTGTGTAACGGTGATAGCTCACAATCCTCGAGCTCGGTGTTCGGAGGGGTCAGACCGCGGCAGCGCCGGCAGGTCCCGAAGAGGTCGTAGGTGGCACGGGCCGCGGCAGCGCCAGCAGGTCCCAACGAGGATGAAGGTTACAACGGGCCGCGGCAGCGCCAGCAGGTCCCACGAGAATGCAGGTTGCAACGGGCCGCGGCAGCGCCAGCAGGTCCCACGAGGATGAAGGTTACAATGGGCCGCGGCAGCGCCAGCAGGTCCCACGAGGATGAAGGTTGCAGAGGGCCGCGGCAGCGCCAGCAGGTCCCACGAGGATGAAGGTTGCAGAGGGCCGCGGCAGCGCCAGCAGGTCCCACGAGGATGAAGGTTGCAGAGGGCCGCGGCAGCGCCAGCAGGCAGGACAATAGTTCACAAGGCAGGGCTGTGGCAGCGCCAACAGTCCGTCAAGGATGAGTTCGTCGCGGTGTCTCTCGACTCCAGGATACAACTGCCTTCCTGTCCTGGGGCTGCCTCAGTTATAGGTCTGGCGCCCTTTGATGTCCGGACCCTCGCTCTTGGAGGTCGGGAGGTCTGGGATGAGGGAGTCCAGACACCCAGCAGGGGGGTGGAGCCAGCGCCCGAGGAGGCTGGGGGTGCTCGGCACCTGGCGGGGGAGAGCCATCGACACTTCGTACTCCCATTGACCTGCCAAGTGGGCCGTTCACCTCCTGGGTGGAGGGTGGTGCCGGGATGTCGGGGCCTGGCCAGGCCCAGGGTTGGGGTCGGGCTGAGGCCGCACGGCCGCGTGGTGCCGTGTCCAAGATGGCGGCTGGGCCGGGCAATGGTGCTGACGGTGGCCCGGGCCCTGTCCTGCGGGGAGGGAGCGAGCCCTTCATGTGGCCTGTCCAACATGTGTTGACTAGCAGATCAAAACTCATGACTCTATTGGCCAGAACGTTCGATACTAGGACATAGTCGACTGTAGTTTCATGGCCCCTCCCCAAGAATGTTGGTTCGAGCCGATCTGAAGTCGAGTCCACTTTATTAGCTATCATGAGACCTAAGGCTGAGAGAACTTCATGTAGGTACGACCCCATGCTAGAATGATTAAAATGAACGATGGGGCCGTCATTTTCATCCACCATCCCGCAGATGTTACTACTACTGCGTGAACAGGGATGCAGATTAAAATCACCCCCCCATAGGATGCTTACACTGACTCTATCTCCAAGATCCTGTGTCATCTGAGAGAGCTTAACTCGCAGGTTAAACAAGACCTTCAGGACCTGTCCTTCCGAAAGATTATTATAGAAATTAAGCAGAAGGATAATCTCTTTGTTGGTAAAGGAAAGGCAGAGTAGCTGGTAATTTACATCCAGCTGGACTACAGTTACTTTCAGTGCTTGTATTGTGTTGGCTATAAAGATAGACAATCCTCCTTTGGGCCTGCCCATAATTCCTGCTAATGCTGGGGAGAAATAGGTTTTATAACCTATCAGATGAAGTTCGCTGGTAGACCATGTCTCCTGAAGGCAGATTACATTATGATTCTGCAAAAAGTTCAGGGCACTTCCATCTTCAACCTTGGGGCGGAGGCCCGCAATGTTCCAAAAGATAACTTTTAGTGATTTTGAATCGTTGGTCAGGGGGATGACCACTAAGGGGGTACAGTTAACTTGTTCCTGACAAACAATCGAGGACCCCTTTGTCGGTGATGGTCAGTCAACCGTCTCCAGACAGCTATACCATTTGTCGTCGGAATTCCTCTCCAGCTGTCCCTATAGACTATGTCCCTAGAAGGATTTCTGATAAAGTTACCTTCCCACTCCTCCCTGGTCTCGATGGCCCACCCTGAGCCAATTCCCTTCATAAACTGGCCCAATACGATTCCTAGGCGGGTTGAAAAAAGAGAGTCGTTTAGTTTCTATACCTCCTTTATTACCTGGGGTTCCCCATGAGCAGATATGATCCACGGTACGAGGTGCCGCTCGTTTAGAGGTCTCCTGTCCGTGAGTTCTGCCCTTTGCTACAGGAGTAGCTGCAAAGACTGTTTGCTGCCTTACTGTTCCAGCGCGAGGTAAAGACCAGCTTCATGGCCGCAGAGGAGGTGAGAGGCGCGGCCCCCGGGACTGCGAGGACCAGCATTCACCACCTACAGCTGGGTCCTCTTCCCTCGTGAGCCGCGCCCCCTCCCAGTGCCACGCCTCCAGTGAATCATTCTTTACCTCTCGCGGCCCCCGCTACGCGGGAGCCGCTCGTTTAGAGGTCTCCTGTCCGTGAGTTCTGCCCTTTGCTACAGGAGTAGCTGCAAAGACCCTGACCCCAATAAATTGAACCTTTCCATAATGTATTGGAATGTTGCTGACTGTCCTCCAAAATAACGCTCGAGTTATGGTCTGAAACAGTAAGGGAACATCAGGTACTTTGTTTCCAGGAAACATGGTCTACTATTCCAAAACATTTAATGGGATACAAAACCTTTTTCACCCCAGCAGTCCAGGGAGCCATGGGCAGGCCAAAGGGGGGTCTTGTGATTTATGTCGCCAATACTCTCCCCTGTCTATCCATCAAAATACTAAAAGAATTCTCGACCTACCAAATTATGCAATTAAATTTTGCAAACGACCGCACCTACATTTTTATTAATTATTACAATAACTTAACTACATTGGATTGTCTGACAATCCTAGTAGAGATTGCCACTTTCTTAACAGCCCTGCAAAATGATTTTAACCAAAATACAGAACACTTAATATGGGGCGGTGACTTTAATCTCCCACTGTGTCTCAACCACAAAAGTGGAAACTGTGGGCTGCAAAACGAACATGGTAATCCCATGCCCCATTTTGCTCACTCACTGTGGAAACAAGTTAAATGAGATTCTATTTTCTTTAGATTTGGACTTTGCAAATGAGCTAGTAGATCCACAGAAAGATTTTTCTCCAACTTTCCATGGAAGAGGCTTCCTAACAACTATAGACTACATACTGTCCTCCCAATCGCTCAAGGGGCAACTAACCAATTTTGTAACAGGGACAAATGCAATGAGTGACCACTATCCAATCAGTGTAAGAATCACCCCAAAAATGGCTAATGCACACCCCGTAAGAATGAGTCTTTTAAATCAAAACTCATTAACCATGAACAAACTGAATGGCTACACAGTCAAATGGGCCATGGCTGACCCGGTGGAAGTGACAGAGAAGATTCTTGAAAAATCTAAGCCTTGGGTACTTGAATGCTTATCTTCAGATACTACACCCCGGTCAATCATTAATAGCTTTCAGAACATCTTAGAAACAATTGGTAAGGAACTCTTTGTCAAGTTAAAGAATAGTAAGCCCTCTACTACGAGATGGTTTGACACAGCTTGTCGAAAAGCCCTCTCAAGCTTGAAAGAAGCCCTACATAGACCCATGAGAAACCAAGTGGAAATCTCCAACTTAAGAAAACTATATAACCTAGCCAGACGGGAACGCAAAAAAGCAATTAAGCAAGACCTATGGACACAACTCCATGACAGCAGCCAAAGGAAGGATAGCGCCCTATTCTGGCAAGTTATAAGATCTCCTTTTCTGGCCGATAGCACAGAAGGCCAGCATCTAGATGTAGCAATCACGGAGGATGACTGGGTTATGCATTTTTCTAAAATCTTCGGTCCATCCTCTCAAAACGCAACAGAAACAGGATCAGAACCAAGTGAAGCCCATACATCGAAGAATAACATCTACCCGATAAATATCCATTTTCAACACAGTGAAGTTATTAAAGCAATTAAGGCATCGAAACCAGGCAAGGCTCCGGGTCCCGATGGAGTTCCAATGGACATTTTTCTCCACAACATAGAACTCTGGTCACCGATAATTACTCAGGTTATGGCAGTAGTAACATCTGATGGGCTTTTTCAGTCATGGTCGACGTCAACCTTGTTACCCATCTTTAAAAAAGGCGACCGTAACGACCCAGCCTGCTACAGGCCAATCTCCCTTCTGGATTCCATGGGCAAAATTGCAGGTCGAGTGCTCCTGGACCGTTTACAATCTTGGGCCCAGGAAAATAACATCATGACCGACCTGCAATACGGCTTCCAGAAGGGGCTTGGGACCGTGGAACAGGCCCTGAACCTTGCCCTTTTGACCGGGAAATATGTTGGCGCCAAAGGAGGTAACATCTTCCTTGTCTATGTCGACCTCAGTGCGGCATTTGACTGCGTCCAACACGGAAAACTTTGGAAAATACTCAGTGACCTTGGAGTGGATCCTCCTTTAATAGTCTTCCTCCGTGAACTTTATTCCAATGCTTCAGGGCGAGTCAGATATGGTACCAACGGAGAGTTGTCCCGCTCATTCCCAATAACAAAGGGAGTAAGACAGGGTTGTGTACTGGCTCCCTTCCTGTTCAACCTTTACACCAATGGACTAGAGCAGGCTATGCTGGAAGGGAGCCAGGATCTACCCCAGATAAACCACCGTCCAATACCGACCCTGCTATATGCAGATGATTCAGTCATCCTGGCCCGTACATTAAACCAACTCCAGAAACAAATCAATAAATATAGCAACTTTATGGACTCACTTGGCCTGAAAATCAATATAAAAAAGACCTTCACCATGCACATTGGCCCCAGGGTCAAAAACCATAAATCAATATTGGTGGATAACACAAAGTTGGAAAAAACCTCTGTATATCCTTATCTAGGAATTCTCGTGGATGATGCTTTAAACTGGCGTCAAGCTACGGCCACTAGAAACCTCCTTTTTTGGCGTGCAACATCGGCCCTGATTTCTTTTTCGAGAAAACTGGGGAAACCTGCTCCACCTGAACTCTTGAAAATATACTATGCTAAGTGTCACAGTGTGGCTACTTATGGAGCAGGCGTGTGGGGGTACGGCCATATAGATCATCTACAAGTAACAGAGAACGGCTTTATCAAATATGTGCTAGCCCTCCCGCAAAGTTCCCCAAACTTCGCTTCTCATACCGAGCTTGGCATGGAATACATTACAGATACCATCCGTTCCCAACCTATCTTACTGTGGCAACGCATATGGACCAAACCCGAGTGTCATTTAACACGATCCCTCATCACAGACTGTTTAGCCCTAACCAACTGGCACAAGATCCCATGGTTGATCTACGTGCGGAACTTTTTTACTGACCTTGGCTGCAAGTCTTATTTCGATGATCCTGCTGCTATCGAAGATATCTCTAGAAAACAGCTAAAGTCAATGTGTTTGGCCCATTTGAGAGAGCTGCGAAATCAGGCAGAGATTACAAAAACTTTGAATACCCAAATTTGTGCAATACAACCTCTCAAAGGTATGCAACCCTACTTGTCCTACTTTCTGTCAAACCACGAGAAATTTTTATTAACAAGATTTCGCTTTAATACTTTTTTTCGTTTAGTTTCCTTTCCTGAAATCCATAATTGGTCCCGCACGCTCATGAACTGTCCATGCGATGAAATGTCTCCACAAACAACGATTCACATTACTTTGTTTTGCAAATAATGTAAATCTCCGCGTAAATCTTGGATTATTCCACTTCTTCGATCCAGTGGCCATAGACAGTGTCATTCTGCATTTCTCTTTCTGCAGTGTTTGGACTCGCCACATGTAGCTAAATCCATAGCGACATTCTTAAAAGCCACTATCATAATACGTCAAAATCTTTCAAACTGTACAGAATCACTTAAATTATAAGTTTTTTCCTAAGTACCTTTTTAAACTTTGTCTTTTTTAAATTTATGTTTGTGATGAAATTTTTTTTTTTTATGTATGCACTTTTTATGATTATACAACTGGTAATCGAATAAAAGTTATTGAACTGAACTGAACGGATCCTCAAAATTAATCAAAACGCAGTCACCCTGAATTGTTTTCCTTCCATGCCCCACCCAAGGGACACTGCGTACCATTAGGATCTTGCTCGACCAATAAGATGGAAGGGGTCGGTTCATATTGAGCCAATGTTGGACCTTATTCTTTAATGTCCAGCTAGGTTCCTCTACGGGGTCCACCGACTCCGGTACGCCAGTCAACACCACCACAAAAGGGCTGGCCTCAGGGGGGAGGTTAACAGCTAGTCTACCATTAGAAGCTCCCCTGTTCCAGTCCCTATTAGGATTTAGAGCGGGCTTTGAATGTATTTTTTTTCTGCCTGGTCTGCGGAGTAAATTCCTTAGGCATTTCTACACTTTTCTTCTCTGTTACTGTAGGGGTTTTCGGTGTTACATTTTCACTTGCAGTAACCGTTTTTTTTACTTGTGGGCCTACTGGTTTATTGATGGTTGGTTTTTTACCCCCAGTCTTTGGTACTCCCTGATTTAATGGATTTTTTGAGAGAGCAATCAGTTCGACTAACTGCTTTTCAACGTACCCTAGTCTGATTTCTATTGGGGAAAGATAGGATTTAAGTAACTCACCAATTTTTATTAAAAGTTGACTGTCAACCTCATTGTCATTGCTTCCCCCTACCGTGTTAGCCAATATCTCAATACTTCCGTGTCCCAGGGTCTCATTTGACACAAGGTTTGGGGGCTCAGTATGCCTATTGTTCTGCACTCTCTGTGTGGTTTGGTTTGGCTTCTCCCCCTGGTTTTTGGGTAACACAGTTGTCTCATTAACCTTTGCGTGAATCGGATAGAAGTTGTGATCCTGATAAGTCCACCACATTTGGTAGGCTGTGAATATCAGCACGAGCAACTATCGGGCCAGACTTCCTAACCTGCTCAAGTGTTCTAGCGGTCTCAAAATGGCCCATAGAAGATCTTTTTGCAAGAGCTAGGTCTTGAGACACTCTACGTTCTAGATCAGAGATGCCTTGGTCGATGAAAGAGTTTGCCCTAATGATAAAGTTATCTAAAGGGCCTATTAACTGAACACCTCCTGCGGCAGTTTTGCTCCTACTTCCTCGTATAGACATGGTATAAGCACAATGTAAAATCCAAACGTTTAAAAATATAGTTAAAATCTATTTAAAAGGAAGTGGAGGATACATACAGTTCATAGACAGTTCATATCGCAGGAGGAGTTGGAGGGGGGGCCCGGTCTGGTCTTGCACGGTCTATAACGGGCTAAAACGGGACCGCCCTTCGCCCGGCGCGCGTTCCGCGGAGCGTGGGGGGCCGTGAATAAGTACCACAAGTAGGCGGGGAGAGAACGGGAAGAGGCACCAGCTGCAGGTGATTAGGGAATGCTGGTCCTCGCAGTCCCGACCTCCCGCTCTGTAGGCCACCAGTGTTCCAAAGTTCCTCAGTTGCGCCAACGGTCCGGGTGAAAGAATAAGAGCTGCGGGCAATCCAAGTGCAGAAACTGCTGCGGCTTGTTACACTTATTAACGCTATCTGGGCAAATTTTTCACCTCATTAGAACCAGTTTGACCCAAACACAGCAATAAACAACAGAAAGGTGAACCGTTAGCCTTAGCGAAAGGGATTGAGCTGTGTGACAACACATGTTGCGTTTTGTTCTGTTTGAGCTAGAAAAAAATGTTGTGGTTAAACTCTGCATATTGGGTAGCAGATGACTGATTAAGTGGCAAGTGCGACAAATCCGTAAGTGTTTGTGTAAAACACTGCTGCAGTGCAGCACAATCGCATACTTCCTGTGGCCCTGTTTAAAGCTATACCTTCCCAGATGGTTCCGTAAAATGTTGCTTTTCCCTGAATATTTAGCTTTGTCCTGAATTATTACAATTACTGCCCAAAATTTGCTTCCATACTAAGTGGTCACCCATTGCTGTCTTTTGTTGTATACGTGTTTTCCATTTTAGAAGCGACACAGACTTTTAAGACAGATGTCTCAAAGTCCAAAAGCTGCAAAAGGCATACGTTGATTCATAAGCTTAAGACTTTCATATGGGTGTCGGTCTGGCTCTCTGAAATCGT
Source organism: Lissotriton helveticus (assembly GCF_964261635.1). Classification (NCBI taxonomy): domain Eukaryota; kingdom Metazoa; phylum Chordata; class Amphibia; order Caudata; family Salamandridae; genus Lissotriton; species Lissotriton helveticus. The sequence goes on along the minus strand of NC_136070.1, from coordinate 231,814,062 downwards.
AGCTGTCCCATTAACGCCTTCGTGTGTTGATCCACTGCCCTCCAGTCTTCGAAAAGTGTGGCAGTCTGCTTTGAGATTTCTGGAGCTGTCCCAGTTGGAAGGCCTGTCTGTTTTGGTTGACGCGTAACAGTAACGCTTATAGAAACCGCAATGTAGTTATTTCCAGCCTTGAAACTCTGTTTACCCTCCTCCTGCTCTCTTTTGTACCCTTCCAATTTGAGAACATGAACTGTGGGATCCTCTGCTTGTTAACGCTGTGTTTTGCTTCAGTGTCTTTAAAGCGCTGTACGTTTTCAGCGAAGATTGCTCTTCATCAGCTCTCCCTCGCGATGTAAACAGAACTGAACCCTGGTGCCTCCAATGCAGGCGGCGCAGCCTGGGCTGGAGTTCCCCTCCCGCAGTGATGTCACGCCCTGCCCTCCCCCCTGGATCGCCGCCAGCGCTGCAGATCCTGGAGTCCGTAGCGCTCACTTCTGACCCAGTAGTTTACAAACAATGAAACTGTCCCGTCGCTGTTCTTGCTCCTGATCGCGGCACAAACTTCCTCAAGTGCGGGGCTTTCTTTTCCTCCATCCAGCCCAACTCTGCGGGGGAGAGCGAGTCCATGGCTGCGAGGGATGGGGACACCGTCTTCTCCTTCGGGTGAGTGGACCTTTGCTGCTTGCGGCTCCCGTTCCGCCAGAAGCAGGGATTCTCTGAGAGTGAAGAGCTTTTAGTGAGACTGTGCGGCTGGGGCGCTGCCGCTTATTGTAATTTCAAATGAGAGGCCGCTGTACTGTTTGTTCCAGTGCACGGCTATGAACTTCACGTTCACAAGTAAGACTGTCACTGGCAGCTAAAAATACAACCATTTACAGCTAACAATGAGACTCAGACTAATGGTTCTACTCATAAAATTACAGCGTACCACAAGAGTACAGTGCTGCATCATGTACGTCAACATTGGGCTGCACGGCGGGAAACAAGATCACACGTTAGCACATGAGCCGAGCACAGTTTAGTTGTCTTCTAGAAGTTTGACCCAGAGCGCATTGTGAAGGTTCAGTCCGTCGCTGCCTGGCACTTCCAGTCACCCCAAACATCAGTCTCTTATTAATGTAGCGCAGGTACATCATAAACAGTGGTACACTAACGAGATGGACAGTTACACAAGACACGCCTTATACGTCATGCAGGTGATCTACGCAAGAGCGGCTAGGAGCTAGCGTCAGGCAGTGACGCAAGAACGCACCTTAGTGGCGAAGCAGCAGTCCTGTCATCCCGCGTCTGGCCATGGGGCTTCAAGTGTTAGGATGCTTTTCCTACATAAAATTAAAAGTTGAACATATAATTCGGCCAAAAGGACAGCTTTACGCTCCCTAACTAATTACATTCCATCGTGTACAGCAAGCACCCCCTTTCTCGCGCTCTCTGGTTGTATAACTTTGCAAAGACGTCAGCCTAATGGAAGCAGAAGTGTTTTTTTCATGTTTAAAGGCTGCATTGCTCTGGCTGGTGTGGCACGTGCGGTCGCCTCGCTGGGGGTGTAGAGAGCACAGGGTTTATAGTTTATACGCGTTCGTTCCCCTGAGTTTACATAAGTTTCGTGAGAGAGGTAGGGAAAAGCGGAAACATTTCACTATGTAATGATGTGGGCATGTTGCGGTTCGCGAGGTAACAAGTGAACGTGTTGGTGAGATGCAAAGTGAAGGATGCTAAATGCTAGTGTCAGATAAGGGAGTATTGCGAGAGAGCGGCTTCCGTTGTCAGGCACACGCACATAGAGTTTAGTGGGCGAATTTAATTTGCTGGCAGCGCCCAAAGGGGTTTCTTGGGTTACAGATTTAATGTTTGTTAAGGGTACTTCAGACGGAGTTTCCACAAAGTTACAAAGACTTTTTAAGTAATACTCAGGCGGGAAGTCTCTGGGTTACTGAGCTCTTAGAGGTAATGTAACAAGTGATGTCCGGTGTAGGACTTAATGCAAAGCAGGTTAGCTGCACTTCAGGCGAAAGGCATAATGTACAGCGGGTAGCTCGGGGTGACAGACGTTTAAACTATTGATGTATCGAAGGTGGCAGCAGCCGCTGTATTACACAGTGAGGTATCCCAGGTGGCAGCGGTGTTAGCTATATTACACAGTGGGGTATTCCAGGTGACAATAGTGTTAGCTGTATTACACAGTGAGGTATCCCAGGTGGCAGCGGTGTTTGCTGTATTGCACAGTGAGGTATCCCAGGTGGCAGGGATGTTAGCTGTATTACACAGTGGGGTAACCCAGGTGAGCAGCGGTGTTTGCTGTATTGCACAGTGGGGGTATCCCAGGTGGCAGGGATGTTAGCTGTATTACACAGGGGGGATTCCAGGTGACAACAGTGTTAGCTGTATTACACTGGGGTATCCCAGGTGGCAGCGGTGTTAGCTGTATTACACAGTGAGGTATCCCAGGTGGCAGCGGTGTTAGCTGTATTACACAGTGAGGTATCCCAGGTGGCAGCGGTGTTAGCTGTATTACACAGTGGGGTATCCCAGGTGGCAGCGGTGTTAGCTGTATTACACAGTGAGGTATCCCAGGTGGCAGCGGTGTTAGCTGTATTACACAGTGAGGTATCCCAGGTGGCAGCGGTGTTAGCTGTATTACACAGTGGGGTATCCCAGGTGGCAGCGGTGTTAGCTGTATTACAGAGTGGAGTATTCCAGGTACCAATAGTGTTTCTGTGTTACACAGTGGAGTATTCAGGTGACAATAGTGTTCGCTGTATTACACAGTGGGGTATCTCAGTTGGCAGCAGTGTTAGCTGTATTACACAGGGGGGATTCCAGGTGACAATAGTGTTAGCTGTACTACACAGTGGGGTATCCCAGGTGGCAGCGGTGTTAGCTGTATTACAGTGGGGTATCCCAGGTGGCAGCAGTGCTAGCTGTATTACAGTGGGGTATCCCAGGTGGCAGCAGTGCTAGCTGTATTACTCAGGCGGAGGTGGTGTTTGCTGTTAGCGGTATTGGCTGGTGGTGGTATTACTCCGTGACATACACATTGAAGGGGGTGAGCGAGGTGTTACCCGTTAGAGGTTGTACAGAGTGGTCCTCCAGGGTAATACAAGTTATAAAAGTGGCAGCTGCTAATGGTAGTGCACAATAGGGTAGAGACCATCTGCCATCCGTCAGAGGTAATGCAAAGTGGGTCGCCCGGGGTGACAAAGGCATTAGCTGCTGATGGTACATCTCTTTGGGCTCGCCAGTTTACCGGATGTAGCTCCGACCTCCACTCCCCCCTGGAGGGTGCACAAGGTCAATGTGGTTCTGGAAGACACCTGCCGGGCAAGGATGGATGTCCTAAGACTGTAAGCAGGGTCACCCAGTGAAAATGTGTAGAGGCGCTGTAGCACGGGCATTGCATCATTTGGGGCCTGGATACTTTCGAGGGTGATGCTGTAGCTCATACATTGTAAAAAGAAGCCATGCTTATTTGTTTTTAAGAAAGCGGATGTTAATGTTGGCAAGGTTATTCTGACTGAAGGAAGGAGCCTATTTTCTCTCAGCAGATACGCTCACCATGACCAGGGTCGGACCTGCATAGAAAATAGGCCCTGGGCACCAAAATAAAAGTGGCCCCCATTGGTGAATGAGATAGCTAAAAAAAAAATGTGTAACTATCTTTTTTTTCCCTTAATGTAATAATTTCAATGTGGGCGGAGGGGTGACAAGAAATTTTCCGCACCGGGTTCCACCTTACCTTGCTACGCCACTGGGCGCTGCCTGCTCGCCCTATATGCCAGCCCGAACCTGACCATGACCCAATCACATGAACACGCCAGGGCTCGAGTCGGGGTACCACGCTAGTGGACGGCGCCCCCCACTTATTTTACCAGTGGGGATGCCGTCCCCCCTGCCAAATAGCTGGACTTCATTCTTTGGCCTCTCTTGGACGAGGAGCTCGGCACCTTTTGTGACGTCACTTCCTGTCGTGACGTCACTTCCGGTGACAAAGTCCCCCCACTTCTTTTTTTACGACTTGTGCCCTGGAACACGCTATTGGAGATATTTACACATGAAACGTTTCTTCGAAGGCTCTTGTACTCAAGTTTTCGGTGTCTCCGTTGGACCGCCCATACGGAATACCATGTCCAGTGAGGTACCCTGGCTGCAGGCAGGGCTTTAAGTGGGCCGGGTCTCACCTGTGCTTTTTTTAAAAGGGGGAGCTCGAAATGGGTCTCTATCGGGCTCTGTTTTGTGCCCTGTCACAAGCGGTCCATTTTTTTCCGGACTGCAGTGATAGACGGCACATCAATGTGCGCGTGCTCACACTACTCACTTCTCACTAGTGGAGAAGTTACGGCATGACGTCATGCCAGGTGAGGGTTATAGGGGGAAGGGAAATCCTTTAAAGAGAGTCATTTTCTCTCTGGATTTCCCTTCTCGTTTTGAATCTCTGGAGCAGCCAAATTTTTGTGGTGTCACCAGGGCTTTAAGTGGAAATGTTTTCAATATTAGATATAAGGCTCCTTGTTTTCTGTTTTTACTGATTTTTACAGTTCATTACAGACATAAAATATTAATTTTCTTGTCTGTATTTATTTTTAAATGTGGATAAATATGGGAATCGGGTTGCTTTTGAGGAATTCTAAATACTGTCTGCCATGACTACCAGGCAATAGTTGTGTGGATTGATAGAAAAGGGGGTAAGAAAGGAATTTTAGTAAAGAGGCTTTAACAGCAGTAGATATGCATAAGGTTGATACTGAAATTTGCATATTTTCATACAAGTGCACTGATTTACGTTCTGCAGGTGTTCACAGCACTGAAACCTGGCAGACATTCAAGTATGAGTGCATATTTATCAGTTAAATAAATGTGGAAATATACTAATTTCAGCTTAATTTTTCCACAAAACCCAAAATATGGATAAATACAGCTCAAACTAGCAAAAAATAAATATGGATAAATACAGACTGAAATGGTAAAAAAATAAATACCATAAAACCGAGAGCCCTAATTATATACAAGCCATAGTTGCTGCTTATTTATCTTATGCAACTAACAACTATTGAGAAAGCCATTTGTCCTGACTTGTAGGTATGATGTCACTTGTATTATATGTCTCGATGCAATGACAGAAACAGCAAAATACAGGTCGGGCGGCAAACTATGGTAAGCACTAATTTTTAGCTTAAGTGTTTTTACGCCACGTCTTTGATTACATTGACCACGCCCTTTTGAGAGACCCCCAGTTTTTTCATCCCACTTAAAGCCCTGGCTGCAGGTAATGGAAGGAAGGAAACTCTGCCATCAGGCGCCAGAACCGCAGCGTCACGGACAGCTAGCTTCCAGACACATGCCGGCCGCACCCTCGGCCCTCGCAGATCGCTTTGGCACAGCAGCACTCTTGTTTCCCTGGCACGCTTCCTGGCTTCAAGATTTAACCCTGGACTGTTTCTGGGCTGTGATACTGCATGTGATAATTCCATTTCCCTGCACACGCTCAAACCACTCAGCACTGAAGTGGGAGTCAGAATAACCCTGGAAATGGTGGAACGCACGCCCTGTGTTTAAGGTTACAGCTGACCCCTGTCACCAGAGTGTTTCTTTTACAAATGTTTGTATTCCGATCAGTTGAATCAAGTGGTCCAAAAGAGTAACAAAATAACAAACCTGTCTGGAGAGTTAGAAAGTGGAACGTGCAGGAAGTTGTTGTATGACGTTACAACGCATTCCTTTGCAACGCATGCCTTTACCACGCATGCGATACAACGTGAATGCCATTACTACGCATAACCTTTACCACGAAAATGCCGTTACCACGCATACCTTTACAACGATTTTCGTTGTAAAACCATGCATGGTAATGGCATTTTCATGGTATACGTTATCTCCGATCCCTGCCCTAATTCCTTTCACTGCTCCCCTGCGCCCTTCCCCCTCCAGCTCTTTTTTTTTTTTATAATACCCCTTCCCTGCACCCTTGTGCGACCCTCTGCCCCCACCCACAAACCCTTCTATTAAATACCCTTCCACGGAACCCTAAAAATGTACCCCTGCGTGACACCACTCCCTCATTCCTTTATTTATTTATTTTTTAACTAAAATCCCCCTTACCTCTCCACTTCCTCTCCTCTTCAAGTTCTTCCGTGGTGCGTTGTACATCGTAAAGAGGAAGCGGAAGTGTCTTTCTGTTTCCTCTAATGACGCCGATTGCCTCCACATCTTTCAACAACGACGGAAACACGTGCATTTTTGAAACACACGCTTTTTTGGGGGGGAGACCCCCCCCAAGACCCTTTTTTAACTGTACCTTTAACACACATGCCTTTACTACGTATCTCGTAGTAAAGGAATGCGTGGTAAAGGCTATTCGTAGTAACCACGCATGCATTGTTGTAATGCACGCGTGGTTAAGGTTATGCGTGGAAACGGCTGTGTTGTAGTGGCTGTTTCCCGCAGGAAGTAGGAATGTATTGTACTGGAAGGTGGAGGTGCATAACCATCAAAGAAAGACGGTTGAGTTTGAAAAGCTACAGGAATAGGGTGCTATGTAAGCGTCAGAAGGCTGCCACTTGTTTTCCTCTTTATTGTAGCATGTTTTTAGGTCGAGCCTGTCCCATTCCACAGGAATGGATAGGGTCGAATTTTAGTGTTGCATCAGGAAAGCTAAACCAGCCGGCGGATTTCCACAAGTGCATGTGATCGTGAACGCGCATCTGCCTGCTGGTTTAGCTTTCCTGATGCAACTCTAGGGATCCGCTCCGCCCCCTGCTGCTCGCGCTTTTCATCCGCCTGCCCCGAGCGCGTCCACTTCAAAGCCATCTGTTGCTCGGCCTCACTTCTCCACCCCCCTAATTACATCCCTGTTCACGGCCGCGAGGCCGTGCTTCAAAGGGATCCGCAGTGCCGCCCCTAAAAGCTTCTTTCCTGACTCCACTCTCTTCCCCTCCTCTTTACTTTCCTGGTTTTCTTTCCGTTCTCTCTTCGTATCCCCCCCTCACCCCCTCCTCTCTCTTTCTCTCTCTCTCGCCCTCATTTCTCTCCAACTCTAGCCCTTCGTATCCCTTTCTCCCTCTATTTCTCTCTCCGACTCTATGGTCTCTGCCCTTTTCTACCACTCTCTTTTCTGTTTGGGTAGAGCTGAAATCCAAGGTTACATATTTTTTTCTAAAACATAAAAACATCTACATGCACTGTGGATAAGCATTGAATTACTCGCTAATCTCTAAAGTTTTACAGGAGAGATTGAATGTGTAGCGTAGATTGAATGAATAGTGTTTTAAGCCACTCTGTTTTCGACGCATTTAATGTTTTTATCATGTTTCGCTTCTATTATGATTTTAAATAATTGTCAATAATGATCCCCAACATGATAGAAAGACGGCTAAACATTGCAATAAGTATTTTTGCTTCTCAACCCTTGCTAGGGCTCACAGTTTTTCAACTGTTTTTCACCAGTTTTTCAACTGGTTCTCATGTAAAGCGCTCAGGCACCTTCGGGTACAGTTCGCGCTATATAAAATCGCATTAAATAAATTTTAAAAAAAGTATGCGACCCGGAGCACCCCTCCAGTTCACAGTCCTCCTAGCCCAGTGCGCAGCAGCACCACCCCGCCAGGCACCATCTGCATTTACAAACAGCCCAGCCGCAGCCATTGTGTGCAGCCATCTGGGGCAGGGCAGATTAACACAACAACTAGCACAGGGGAGGGGTCCTTCCCTCACTGTCAAATAAACGCATTCGATCGAATTGGCTTTAAACTTTAGAGATGTGTTCTCAAGCAAAATTAAACGGATCCACCCTGGAGGCCTTACTCCCAATTGAAGTGCGAACATGTTACATTTTATCATGAAGTCTCCGGACAACCGCTATTTACACCAAGCTCTCCAAACTGGATCGAACGCCACAAGAACTGGTTTTCCTACATTTGCCAAAATTCGGCATACATTGCCTTTCGTTCCTGTCACTGGGTTAGTGGGAGAACGGAAATAGTCTTCAAAAAATGCAGCCTAGGCACCGCAGCGGCCGCTCAGATGTCAGAATCGCACTTCTACCGTCCGTCTTGTCCTTAAAATGAGAAGTAATATAAGTTCTGATCTTGGGTGAGTCATTTTCTGCTTAGAAGAAATCAGTTTAATTTATTGTTTACATTTATTAAAATACCCTGACATATTTACAGTGGTACATTCAAGAGCTGGCCCCGGGCACAGATCTGAGCGGAAATACGATTCATGTCAAGTCGAGCGCGTGCACCAGCCTGGCAGGTAGCTCGGTTGGTCCGTGCGGCTGCGGCGGAGTCTGCGTGAAAACCTGTGAATATTTTTGTGAAATGTTTGAATTAAATACAACTTTTAAATCTAACACATCTGTAACCCAACTGGTGCTCATGTAAAGTGCTCTGATACCTCCGGTCGAGTTCGTGCTATATAAAACTCCCCCACCCCCGCCCAAAAAAACAATCTATTACAAACACAATCATCTTTGTTAATTAAATGACTTCCTGATAAGGGATGCCAACTAATCATCCAATGGATTAAATAAACACTGGCCTCCTTTTGAGTCCAGTCGCCCCTCTCAAAAAACCATAGCTTCTGCTTAATTTACTTACACTTTCTGAGTTTGTCGCGACAAAACCGGGGCGCCTGGTGAATGTGTAAATAAGTAAATCATTCATGTATCGCGTCACTGGCACTCGAAACAGAACAACAATGCGCACGCATTTAATTGGGTAGCTGTGTCGCAGGAGTCCGGTTTAGTTTTCAGAAGGAAATTATTTGGATGTGCGAATGTTTCTTAAGAGGATTTCACTGGAATGACAGCCGTCCAATTACTATCGTGTACTTTGGAAGCGATTCACTGCTCTCACCACCCTGGCGGCCGTCATAGGTTGTTGACACCTTATACCACAAAGTTGCATGAAGTACATTACCAACATCCCTCAACCATGCTGCACACGCTGACGGCTTTTCTGCGGTAGTAAGATCACTGTGCCCCTTTATCTGTAGCACAAACTCATGTGAAGAGTGCATTTGAGTGTCAGCGGGGCTGGGCAGTTCAACAAATAAAAGAGTATGTGTAATTGATCGCTTCCTTAATCGTGCAGAGAATCCAATTCAGGAAAACGATGTTGTTTATTATGTACATGTCATACTTGCTAGGGTGCAGAAATCCTGTATTCACTGTACAGCACCAGTGCGTCAAATTTTCTAATCTGTCTAATAATAATAAATAATAATAATAATCCACATTTGTAAAGCGCACAATCACCCGTAAGCGTCTCTAGGCGCTGGGGGCCGTCGGGAAGATTAAGCGAGCTATTGCCCAGAGTCACATGGTGCTGGACTAACCTGCCGCCGGAGCCGGGGATCGAACCGTGGTCCCCAGATTCCAGCGTCAGTCGCCCTGGCCGCGGCGCCACACCTCTAGGTTATGGCATTTAAAAGCTCGGATGTGCAAAGCTTTAACACGGGGCAGCAGAGAAAACATTGACATGTGCATAGTATGGAATAATAACACACGACACTAACATTGCTGCATTAATATGTCTGGTCACAACCTGTTCAGTTTGTAAAAGAACACAGAGACTAATCTTGATGATTATAAAGTGTGCACCAATAACCTCCACTATTCAGTATAATGTAAAATGTAATCGCAAATACTCTTCCTCTAGGCACTATCGTTTAATTATTTTGACTTGAATGATTTTCCCAGTGAAACATTGTAGAAACTGTACTGAATTGCGCAAAACACCCTCTTCCCCCAACCCATAGACAGTTATGTGAAGTTAAAATAGCTGACCCAGAAGCTTTCTGTAACCACTAGTTACCATTTGCTCCAGGAGCCGCCTGACTCAGAGAGCTTCACTTCAAAGGCATCCAGGCATATTTTTCTTTATGTTAAAAGTTTACAACTGAGACTTTTGCTCTTGGCCTTCAAATACCGCACGTCTTCTGTACCTAGGTTTTGTGCATGCAGCTCAGTGCAGCGTCATGCTTGCATCCTAAAACTTTTGCTAGCTTTTTACTATTGGCATTGTAAATGACAAAGCTATTAATTTCGCAATTTTCAAAACCAGCACATAAATAAAAAAAATGTCATTTACAATACCAATAGCTCAAACTTTCCTAATGCGAGACCTATTGCATTGCAAATGCTTGTTGTTTTAGTTAGTGTTTTAAGTTTCTTTTGAGAGCTCATAGGTTCCTTTGAGGTGGTGTAAACGGATTGGGACTGGTGTAGTATTTTTACATGGACAGCCACGTGCTGTCACTGTCTGTGTGTCGAGTTCTGTGATGTCATTAATCTGGAATTCCGCGACTGCCAGTTCACCCAGTAATGCCAGGTGCTGGATGCCAGGAGTTGGGAGCTAATTAATACATTCTTTTTTTTACTTTCCAAGTGATAGTGGATACTTTACATCTGTTCACTGCTTCTGTCACAAAAGCCTTTCTTGTGTATTCAGGTCTTTTTTAGGACTTCTGTTGGTTGTGAGTGTATTTCTAAGGTAATATGTAATGCCACTTGGCATGTTACCGGCCCACAATCTGCCACTGGCATTGTGTTGCACCAGTTATTTTTAGTCTGGGGCTTACTTTCCAATTGATTCCAAAGTTTCCATCGCAATCCGGCATGTCAAGATGTATAGATGCATGAATGGGCCTGTTCAGGCTGAATGTTAACTTGAGTTGTGGCAGAATATTCTTTAGTGTTGGACCAGAGGGGTGTACCAAATCACACATGCATCTTCAAAATGGCTGGCATGCCCACAATGATGTAAATGTTTATCTCAAAGATTAAGCCACACTAGTGTCTTCAATGATACAAGTTGAGGTGTCATATGTGAGGTTGTAAGTACTATGTAGGGGACATTTTGTTTGTGTAGCTAACTATAACTGCAAGGGAAATTTCAGTGATTTCAGTGTTGATCATATTTAATGGATTTTGGACTTAAGAAATACACAAATTAATGCGATCATATATATATTTTACAGTGTTGGTAATAGCGATTTTCTAGTATCCTTAACGTCTACTGAAAAAGTGATTTTTAGGTTTTGCCTGCACAGAACAAGCAATGTGCTTCCAAAATCTCTAGTTAAAACAAGCATTTACAATGCAATGGTCTCGGCATTATTCAAGGTAGAGCTATTGGCATTGCTCATGACATTTTTTTTCATTTTTTTTTTAAAACATAAATAAATGGTATTGTCATTTACAATGGCAATAGGTGAGCATTAGAGAGTAGTAGAGAGTATTCGCAGACACAGAACCACACACACACACACAGACAGAGCCGTGCACACACACACAGACAGAGCCGCACAGAGACAGAGCCGCACACGCACCACACCCACACAGACACACACAGAGCTACACACACACAGACAGAGCCTCGCACACACACACACAGACAGAGCCACGCACACAGACAGAGCCTCGCACACAGACAGAGCCACGGGCACACAGACAGAGCCACGCGCACACACAGACAGAGCCACGCGCACACAGACAGAGCCACGCGCACACACAGACAGAGCCACGCGCACACACAGACAGAGCCACGCGCACACACAGACAGAGCCACGCGCACACACAGACAGAGCCACGCGCACACACAGACAGAGCCATGCACACACACAGACAGAGCCACACACACACAGAGCCACCCATACAGTCATTCACATAGAGCCCTTTGTCTTACATGCCCTCGTGATGTACTACAATTACCAGATTCATACATCAGATCACGTCTCAAACTGTCTACCACTTTATTAAGTATGTACAGTACTTACAGGTGAAGGAAATAACAGGTTATACATAAAAATACAAAGGCAATGTTCCGACCTACAACATCCTGAGCAAGTGCCAGATGTGACAATAGTAAGGTGCTCTTGTATCAAAGACTTCAGCTTATTTCACCTGTTTCACGAGTCACAGGAACACCTTGCACATGGTACATATTGTGTGTGTTTGTACCAAGCACGTTTGTGAATGGGTCACTATTGCAAACCATGAAAGTAAGTTAATTATTCAAGGAATGATTTTGCAGCGTTGGTTCTTGTTGAAACATAACATTTTGGAAGAGAATACAGAATGTGGCACTGAAAATGCAGTTTTGAAACTGAATGTAGAGCAGTGTTGCTCAGCAGAGCATGCAGTATCTACTGGGGGCCAGGCCAGAAAATAGTGAATCAATGATACACGCAAGTGCGAGTCTGCTGTGGAATATAAATTGGTTTCTACAAAGATCGAAGGCAGAAAAGGCTGATTTAGTGGCTGAAATCTCATATTTTACATTGCTCCAGTCAAAGATAAATGCCCTGGGGCCATTGCTGCCTGTCCCTGGTAACTACAATGATTCCAACTATTAATGCCCCATCAACAGAGCAGAAGAATGGGCGGGGGACTTAAGGAAACTGCCTCACACCAGGCACAGGGCAGGCGGCATTGAGGGGCAGATATTGAGGGCAGACTGGAGTGCAGTGTGCAGATATTGAGGGCTGGCAAATATAGCTTCTTCGTGGTTTGAGAATCCAGAATTCAAAACATTTTGGGTGCTATACGGTTTTACTGTGCAAATACTGTTAAGATGATAAATGAGTTATGTGAAATGGGAAGATTACATTTTTTAAATAGTCGTTTTTATGTAGCTTTCAAACAATTTGTTTTGGTTATGAAGTGCAAAAGAACAACAGCAATATGGCCTTTTTTCATTATCATACGCTGTTATATTTTGGCAACACCTGCTTATGCAGCTTTTACCACTGCAAGGTGTAGTTCACAAGTGTTTCTTTTGCACAACACAATGATGCTTAATTTGTCCACATCAGAAGGAGGAAGGACACTGCCAGCACATCTGAGCCTCAAATGTGTATGTTGCAGAGGACTCAATATCTTGAGACTAGGCACTATGTTGCTGGTATTTTACCGGTCACATTAAGCATTATAGCACCCAACAACACCCTCTCCCCTCACCCAATTTCATCCCCCAACTTTGTTGGTGCATGAGTGTTCTTTTCGAATCACAGTTTCTTCACCAATCCACCCTATTCTGACTCGGGTTATAAGGTCATATAGTTCTTGCCTGGTTTGCATTGCACCTGGTTTGTCACTCTTCTGTTGTTTAAAAAAGTTTACTTAAGGGGTATATGAGTGACTGTCTGACCCTTTCTCTCTTGTTGTTTGACTATCCCCCAAAAGTTGACAGTATGTCGCGTTAAAGAAAAATATTTTACTGGAAAAAAAACACAGATGTTCTGAGTGATTCGTGGCAGAAATTCTGCATTAGACAACCGATTCCTCCAAACATCCAGAGTGGGATCAGCCAAAACTGAAGATAGTGGCACTTTTTTCCAAAGTTGTGCATTTTTAATATATTTTGGGTGAAGGTTTTTTTTTCATTCAGTTTATAATTTTCCGTAGACTGTAGTCCTTTATATGAAAAGGTTTTTCCTTACAAAGCACGCAGTTTACGTTATTATTGGGACTTTCAGTTACAATACAATTGCCCCTGTTTCACACCACAGACTATGAGACAGTTACTGGAGTCCGTAAAAAAAATTGGTATCACATTTTTCCTAAAAAAAAATCCAAATAAGGAGTGTATGTTTGTACACTGGTCCACTGGAGGGAAAGTGAAATACTGAGATGTGCAGGGACTGCTGTCAGCTCTGCTGCTGTTTTGGGGTTACAGTAAGTCCAGTGTCACAGGGATGCGCCTTATCCAGCCTCAAGCATTCCTACACCATGTCACTGGGTCCAGCATTGTGTGATCTTGGTTGAGCACAACCCCCTGAGCTATCAGACACTAAAGGATGGTTTATAAAAAAGAACATCCAGGGCTGGAAACTTAGTTAGACCTCGTGAGATGGGGTCGTACACTAGCATTACTTTAAGGGGCGCCTACCTCGGGGTGACAGGGTAGCGCGAGGAGCCTGTTAAAGCACGCATCCTACCAGCCTCGTGGGCTCCCGGGCTCCTGCAGTGACAGAGAGGGCGGAAACCCACTGGAGCCTGCAAGTGACCCTGGGGGGCTCTCTGGTGCCTGTGGTGCGAGGGCATGAACACATGTAGCCCATTCAAAACACATTCCACTAAGAGCTCTGTCTGAGGGCTTGGGGTACCCCTGGGGAGAGAGCTCTACAGCCCCTACTTATTAGAGGTTGTTCAACATTAACCCCGGACACAGACAAAGGCGATTAACAATGCTCACTTTATGTTAAAGTAAAGGTTACAGTCACTCTAAATCACTTCTATGTTTAAAGTGCTCAGAGGCAAATCTGGCTGTGGTGTGCGCTACGTAAAAGGCCAATTCTACTACAGCCTTTATTAAAGGGTCGGTGCGGTGCCACTGAATGGCTGTGGCCTGTGGTAAAGCAGTGTCAAGCCGCGATTAGTGTTAAACAGGGCGCTATTTGGACTCCACAAATTTAAAATAATGGCTTGCGGGGGCGCACAGCTGAGGTAAATTAAGCACACCTCTGCTGACCGGAAAAGGAACATTGTAATTGCAGTGAAACTCTAAGGCTGTTCGGGGCCCTTCTGTTCGCGGCCTCTCTGTTGAGCAGGTAGAACTGGGTGGGGCTGAAAGGAGGGTACTCTGACTGCATACACAGAGGGCGAGGGAGGTTTTCTAGACTCCTCTACCCCAGAGGCTGTACCTGGACTTTTTTTTCATCTCTCTGAGTTTCCAAGCTTCACATATTTACTACATGTTTGCTTTTTCTCCAGTTATATTTCCTTCTGCACATTACCTGCATCTTTTCCGACAAAATGTACTCTGGTTTCACATGATCTTAATTACTTCCTTCCCCTGGGCTGAGGTTTGTCTTCCACCCTGTATAGCGCTCTGACACTCTTTTTCCTCTGCCCTGTCGGCGCTTTACAAAACTTAAACTAGTTAGCAGGACAGGAAGGAGTCAGAGACCTTGTGCAGACTTCATTTGGCTGCACCACCACAGCAAGGCTGCCGTGGGATAGTGTGAGCAGAGGGACATGGCTCAGTCAAACAGAGTGCATTTGAAATGTGGATTACAGTGCTGTGGCACTAACAACGCACTGAGTACCGGGCTTAACTCTGTTATGTATGTCGGCAAGCCAGTGGGCCCACTGAGAAAGAGCCCGAGAAATTAGGTGCAGCGGCACTGATGCCCAGGAACCTGGGGGGCAGAGGAAGAACTGATTAATGCTGTATATTATCCCCCTTCCAGGAGTTAGTAGGCTCAGTTTCTTAATTTGCTCTAGGGCCCTTATTTTTGCACACTATGGTAAAGTAATGTAAAGAGGCACAGTACTTGTTAAAACTCGGAACGTATGTCCCATTAAACCAAACCCACCCCATACTACCCTGTCAGGCATACTGCTTGCTTATGCCCTGCTCCAGCCGGTGGTTGTATCTTATTTGAGAATAAATAATATTCGAAAGCCTAATTTGCCGTAGCATACTTCTTAACAATCAGGTTTACCAAAATTTAATGGGAGGCGCCAATCTCACATTCACCTTTTAATTTCTCTAAGACAACGTCACAGAGGTAAAAGTTAATTGCTGCACCCGATACGCAGACCGCTGGTTGGGAGCGGACAGCGTCCGACTGTAATTGTACATAGTGTTTAGAAAGTATGAAAAGGAATGGTGAGGGAGAGGCGGAAAGAATAAGAAGTTACTTACCTGAAACCGGTCCCCCGTCGGCTGCCTCTCATTGCCCGAAGCTCAAAGTCGAAAGAGGAAAGCGCCACAAACATTACAGAAAATGGATTTTTGTTTTTTAATAAAAGCAGGGTGGAGGAGAGTGAAAAGGCGGATGAGAGTGATTGACCAAGGAGTCAAAGGATAAATGCAAACTGTAGCGGGGACTCCTCTGCGGCGGCTCCCTTCACTGGCTGTGGGACCTCGTGGTTCTTGTGGCCGGACTCCTCTCTCTGGATGCGGAGTTCACGGGATCACGGAGGCGATGCAGCCTCTCAGTGCGCCTCCAGCGAACTCGGCGTCCTCGAGGCACTTTGGAGACCCGGAGTGCGAGGTGAACTGGGCAGGCGATTGCAAGGGGGAACGTCTCGTAGGGTGTACCGAGGCAAGTGCGGAACTCCTGCCCGATCCTTGACACCATGATACGGGTGTCATATCCAAACTAGGAAAGCAAGAGCAGACTACCGGAGAGCTGCGGAGGGAGGGGGGGAGCGGGACTGAGGAGAGCTGCGGGCGGGCGGAGGGAGGGGGGAGCGGGACTACACCTCCTGCGCACATCCATGAGGAGATTAATACCAAGCGGAGGGCAAGCTAAATCTGCTGGTGCGTTCCTGCAATTTCTCTGTAGCGGGCTCGCACTTTACAGAACACCCTGTGCCAGTCCATAATGGGCTCTGCTTCTTCGCAGACGCTACACCGTACCTCCGCGTTGTGTCCTTTCTTTTTGTCTATGCTCTGCTCCAGACTCAGCAAAGGCGGGCGAAACCATAACAGTCTGCACGCCTCAAGCCAGCCTATGGTAAACAGAGCACAAAGGGGGAGTCCAGGAGGGAGAGAGCAACGTGGGAACACGGGTACAAGGCGGAATAGAGCCCGGCAGCACAGGCGAGGAGGGAGTCCTGCAGCTCGTTGAAGGAAAAAAAAAATGGCGCCCGCCTGCTTCAGTCTTTCTCGGATTTGGGGGCGTGGTTTTGCTGTTTTTGAGTAACGGATGACGTCACTGTCTAAAGAACAGCAAAAATGACGCCCCCAAATCCGAGAAAGACGGGGCTAAATCGGAGTGACGGCTCTCTCCTCCAATGGCTGGCCTCCTTTTAGAAAGCCAGCCAATGGGAGAGAGCCGAAATTAGAGGCGGGATCAAGAGCCCCTCTAAGAAACATAAGATCTCTCTACTTCCGGTTCTGACGAACCGGATAGTACCGAGACCTAAAAAGGGCTTAGAGTCTGCTCATTACTTACTATTGGTTGGCTTCAACGTCACTCTCATTTCCTTGTTTCTTTATTGGTCAGCATCTTCTGCTTTTGTAGTTTTACTGGGCGCCAACCTGACCCAAAGATATTGGAGTGCTGTTACAGGAGCACCAGTTCTGCATTAGCAGAGAGACGGATTGTCATTATGCCAGTCACCTCACACAACATACAATAAAGCAGTAAAAATTCATATTTTTAATAAAATAGTAAAAAGGCAAACTAACACCTGCAGGAACTCAGGCCACTGTTGCTAAGGACGGATGCGGCTCACTTTGAAGGGTCGAATGCACCACCCGTAATAGCTGGCAGGGAATGGGATTGGAGGGGTGGGAGGTTGGCGCCAGGGAGGGCACAGGGGGGGGGGGGACAGACAAAATACAAAAAAGACCCACTAACCTTATCACAGCCTCAGTGATCGTTTCTCCACTGTTGTGTCTCCTTCTCTGGTGAGTCCCAGAAGCAGGTAGCCCCCAGGATCCACTAAGCGAATCAGTATGCTGCAATGCCGCATTGTGATTGGCTTAGGGGCGGCAATCACAATGCAGCTTTGTGATTGGTCTGAGCGCCGTGGTTCGTTGCTCAGACAGGCAGTGGGAGCCTGGGCATATTCCTCACAAGAATGTGTATTACAGCCTGATGAGGAACATGCAAAGTGCGCATGACTGTTTGGCCGGCAAACCGTCATGCGAACTTGGAGTATGCCAACCACTTCTCCCCTGTGCCACCAGTCCCCCCCACCCTAAGCCAGCCCCAAACCTGTGAAAAAACATGATAATAATGATGTTATTATCATTTTATTTTTTCTGGTTTGAGAGCAGAGGGGCAACATTGACACTAAGGTGATGGTGTCATTGAACACAGTGTAAATTCCTAGGGCAACTCAAAATTGATACAACACTGACTTATAATATTTCTATTATTTGGCGGGACAAAGACACACTTGTGTATATTGATAAATACAAAAATAGTTTTTTATTGAGAATTTTACAATAAATATATATACAGAAATGAATCTGAAACAATCCACAAACACACCACATCCATGTCATCGTTTATACTGAGCAGTCATAATGTGTACATCATGGGCAAAGTGAGCTCCTGAAACAGATGTCATTAGATCCATTTTGTACATATTCAAAAAATTTATATTGCCATTGTGATAATTATTGATTTAAACACTTTTTGCTAATAAGCCATGGAGTCAGGCTTTTAATTCCTAAATTTGTGTCTGTGCCACTGAGTGGCTGTAACTCCGGATGGTATCCTACACGCGGTTTGCCATGAAAATTCCTTCTTCAGGAAAAGCCACGGCAGATCAATGCAATATCATGTACAACGGAGAGTGTCTGCTTGAATTCTCAAGAGGGTGAACGATATCCTACTTGATTGGGGACAATTCTCTGGTCTTCATTGGGATGAATAGCGCCTACTTAGAATTTCTGGTTTTAAAATCGCGTTAACGATTATCTTGAAAAATTATTGCTGCATTTTCTATCCGCTGATAACGCTGTGAGACTTGGGCTCCTTTAATATAGACTGTCTTTAGTTCGATGTGCCTCTAGCCACATACGCGTAGTGTTGAGTGGATGCAACACACGTAGAGAGGGACGACGTCTTGCTGGGTGTCATTGAAGCCACTAGAAGCATCATACACGATCCACATCTGCCATTGATTTCTGAATCAAACTAGCATTGGGAAACCCAATAGGTCTAAACTGTGCGAGATCTTTTGGCTTTGTCAATGTTTATATAGACATGTTGCACATCAATGCGGTCTACCCTGCAGTACTTCTTAAAGAAAAGAAAAAATTTGCATTGATGTGACCAGTATTGACCGCGTCATAACGCTTTTTTTTCTTTTCTCGATGCTACGTTCCACAGCAGAACGTGTTGCTGTGCGTCTTAGTAAACGTTGACAAAGCTAATAGATCTCATTAAGGCGAAACCGATTGGCTTTGCCAATGCTTGTTGATTTTCTTGTAACTTTGGCACAAATAACAAACCTGTATTTAACTTTCCCAAAAAGTAAATCTGGCTTAGTTTTAGCGCCATTAGATGAACCTGCATGAAACGTAAAAAAGAAAAGGTAATCTGGCTTAGATTCAATATGTCAAGTTTCCTGCAGTTAACTCTGGGTGTAGCAGAATAAAGGCGGGTTAAAAAAGAGTGTTTCCCATTCTCTCATCTAAGAAGAAAATACTTTAGGGAATTACACCCAACTTGGCAAGATAGAAAAAGTTTACCATAGCACGATTGGTGTAAATCCCTTCGCTAGTTTATGAGAAAATTAGCATTTGAAAAAAGGTTTCAGAAAGTCTTCAAAGTCCTGAATTATCGATATACTTTTACAGTTTTTAATTTGCCTGTACCTTTAGCGCTGTTTGACAAATTTACATGAAATATGGCAATGCTAAATATGTTTAGCTTACTCTTGGTATTTTTAAATGTATCCAGCTCTGTCACTGGGAGCCCTGTTAAAATGTGTTCATTGGCTAATTACTATGGTATCCATTGACAAAACAACATGAAATTCGGCAGACAATTTAGCACATCTTCAAGCAGAGGGCGTAATTAAAGAGGTTGGGGGGGTCAATAAGTGTCCATTTGCTGATAACTGGCACTGTTTAATTAAATAGACCTGCATGAACTTAGGCAGACACTTAGGATGTTTAATTTACTTCTTAAATATTCAGTTTCATACAGCTGCATCAAGGGACGTGGTGGGTGTCAAAGGCACAAAGTGTTCTTTTGCAAAGAACTTATATTCTCTTTGGCAGGAGTCCCAGGTGGCATGCAGATCTGGAGGTTGAAAGGTGCGTGGTGGGTTAAAAAGCTCTGAACTGCTAATGACTTAGGTACATTTTGACAGATTTGCACATATGTTGAGATACCAGAATTGAGTTTAACTTGCAAACTGCACGTGCAGCTCAGAGTTGGCCGCGTAAGAGGTTTCGTGCCTGCGGCAAACCCCAGTTGCACACAACGCAATGCTTTGTACAGCAGGGCTATGATGCCAGCAAAAGACGGGCGGTAGGGAATGGCTGAAGACTAAGCCAAGTGGCCAACCCTTGCTTTACTCAATCAACGGCGGCGTGCATGTGGCTTGACCGCCTTTATAGAAGGCAGCATTTTTTAGCAGTCGGATGTGCTATATCAAAAGAAGCAAGGTCACAGGAAAGATAGCTTTTGTAATAGTACCTTAATACATGATTAAGTAAACCTCAGGAATTCACTTTAAAATTCACCTTTCAAGTTAACTTATGGCAACTAAATAAAATCAAAACAAACTACTCAGTTTTGGTTACCACAAACCATAGCTTGCACACCTGCCGTGCAAGTCATAACTCACACCCCAATGAAATGATTAAATTACACTATTGTAATATTTATAGCACAAATAAGAGGACTTCACACACTTCTTTAAATTACAGCACATTGACAGAGGTCATTCTGTATCCATAGTTGTGTCGTTCATAATGTTAATTGTAAGGTAATCTTGTACCTCATTGGTGTGGCTGCACGGCAACCATGGTGGAGGTCGTTTGCCATTGGCATCCTGGGGTCTTTCTTTAAAGACTTAGAACCAACCACAAATTGGAACAGTGCTTGTCTTTTTTTATAAAAAGAAAGTACATTTAATATTACAGTGGTACAAAATACTAAACAGACTTAAGGTTAAAGGATCTCAACCCCTAGCTTATACTGAAAACTTGTCTCTGCTGTGGTGCCTTCCTTCCTGCTGTAAGGTATTCCTGTGTCTAGGGGGCCCCTTTGCGTTAGTCAAGTTTCGGCAAAATAAGGCACAGATGCAAGTCTCACTAAGAGGCTGCCTTTGGGCAACTGGTGGATCCATTTGTATAATTCTTTAACCCAAAAGAGGATTCTTGATCTGGATAAACCATTATTCCAGTTTGGCTTTGCTCACATTTGCAGTCTTCGGAGGCTGTGCCTCGCTTTTACCTTATTTGGCAAAGGACCAAGTCTAGTGTGTTTGTCAACGTACATGGATCGCCATCTTTAGAGTCCTCTCTTCTTCCTAGGTGTCCGTCCTGCTACTCAATCTCATACTGCATCAGGTGTCTGCTTGACAAGGCAGGACTGGTTAGGGTTGAACTTTGGGACATGCGGCCGCTGGGTCTGGTGTAATTGCAGATGTGGCCCACAGTCCGAGCGTTCCTGGCAGGCGCGGCATCTCGCCCGGGGCAAACTTCATGCTTCGGCTGCGACTGGTCCCTGGTGGTTGTGCAACACGCTGGCATTTGCAGCACCAGTCCTCTCACTGTCAAAATGCTGTTTGGCACGGGGATATGCAGTTGTGCTTCATCACCCAGGTCATCACTAGAACCATACTTGATGAGACCGGATGGCTTGTCGCAGTGCATGTTGAGCCCGATGATGCTCCTTCTAGATAGTCAGCTTGTCTTGGGTGCCTCTCATTCTGTGGCACAGCTGGGCATCTCCTACTGGACAGTCTCTCTTCCTGTAGGGCCAGGCACTCTTCTTCCCTCTCCGAACAGGCAGGCAGACCTTTTAGCACTAGTTAGGCCCACAGATTTCCCAGCAAGTTGCAGAATTCATGTGATGTCCCCACACCAATGGAAGCCTGACTGTCATGCAGACAATAGACCTGAGATCACAGCAGCTCTTCGAGTACTCTGATGAGTAAAGTAGGGTTGTTTGGAACACACTTTTAGACACATTTTCCATACAGGTGATGTGGATCCAATTCCTGAGGTCTTTGAATCGGTTGGAGGTGGTTTCTTTTCAAATCACATTTTCAGGCTGTTTCTCGGACCAGCGTGTGGAAGGTAATGGCTATCTCTGCAGGTGTTGATGATGCTAGCCTCAGGCAGAAGTATCCAAAACATGAGCACAATGAAATCTAGCGACTCTGCACTTAGCTGAAAAAGTAATATGCTGTTCAAAGAAGGGAGAAATATCAACTCAAAACTTCGCCTCTTGTGACTCATTCCCACATATTATATATCATCACCATCATCATCTTTATTCGGTCAATATTGCAATTGCATTTTTATTGACCATAAAAGCACAATGAAATCACATGCAAAAATGTCACTCATCAATAAAATCCATATAAAATACCACGATTAAGCTAAACAATTTTGCCCTCCTTAAAATAATAAATTATACAAACAGCCTTACAAAATTGTTCTCACCCATATTTCACATTGACTATCGGAATCCCTTAATGCCAACCAAATTGTTACTAAGCAATCAAGGCAAACCTGCATCAAAGTCAAAAACACGGATCACATTGTATATATCTTCCTTAATCTCAGCACTTGAGTAATAAAATTCAGGACTGAGAAGCATATCCGAGTAGACTCAAGACGATGTAGTGCAAGCCCTCTTGATGGGTAGTAAAAGAACCTCCTCTAACTATAAGGCAGTGGAACTGTATTATAAAAGAAGTATACAAGGTGCAAATATCATGAAGTGTGTAGTTGCTTTAAGTGACCTCCTATCACATGAGTAACACAGTAGCGACGCGAACAGGGTGCCAGCAATATAGGGAAGGCTACTAGGTAATGAATTGTATTCACTCTTAACCGTGTAAGACAAAATCTAAGTTAAGTATGGCTCCATGTCTTGGGTGGTTGAAAGTGGCATGTATGATTGAATGGTGTATATATATTTTTAGAATTGGTATGGACACAGTCTGTGGCCAGGTTCACAAGGCTCGTGCAGGTGCATGGTTTCAATGATCATGAGCCTAGTTTAGAAGCCAAAGGTCATGCACAGTCACCTGCAGAAGGATCGTCACAGGACCTGGACGAAGACTAGGAAATGCCACCAACATGGTGTTCATCTGTGGAGGACGGTCATGTTAAGTTGGACAAAAATCTGACGCGAAGGCCTACCCCAGCTGCACATGATCAGAGATTGTGAGCATTAAGAATTGACTCCCAGGGAGGGTTTGGTGCTGGGCCTGACCAACTCTGTTGCACACTAGGGCGGTTACTTTTGTAGAAGACATAAAAACTTTCCCAAAACGTTGTTAAAGAGAAGTAGTTTCTCGTGCCCGAAACCCTTTAAGAAGCTCTAAAAAAACTTGGAAAGTCCTGTATAAGTGCAGTTATGTTTACAAAATAAAAGCATCAGCCAGACGTGGTTAGTTCACAAATCTTAACTTGCACCCCTATTATGAAAAACATAACTGTTTTTTATAGTGTGTTTCATGTTTTGTGCCTGCCAAAGATACTTTGTGAATGTTTACATTTTCAAGTGGTGATTGACAAAGGAGTCTATCTCTCGAATCACAGCGTATATGCCATTGGTCAGGTATTGCAGAGGAGCAGTCTGCTGATACAATACTCCAGTTAGTGCTGGAGACTCCTAATTAGCTGCCCTGGCTCTGCAGGGGAGCTCTGCTGCCAGGAACAATAGACAATTGGATCAATGATCTGTGTGGGAGGAATCCCAAACACGTAAGCTGGCCGCCAGGTGAACATAAAGACATAGTTGTCATCTTACATAAGGTTATCCTCCTCACATTCCTGTGACATCAGACCGCTGGCAGTGGCAGCTGACTCCCATGCAGTGCCTAATCAGCCCACTTCAGTGAGACCACCGAGGAATAGCCCCTTCCTCCTGCTGCCGGTGTGTGGCTGGTTTTCTCTGGACACTAGCATGGCTCTGTTTGTGCAGTTATTCTCTAAATGCATTACAGATCCTTCTGTCCTAAACAGTACAGCTGAGGAGCAAATATGACATGGCTGACATCTGGTTAGTACAGCTCCCCCCATGCACTGCACACTGGAGACCCTGAGCCATCAGTTCTTCGCCTGGTGGAATTTGCAAATGTTTTATGCCTGTCTGAGGGACATTGCTTCCTGGATGCCAAGTAATTGCCTCAAACTGAACGATAGCATAACGGAGATCCTGGTTGTGGGCAAATCCCCCTCCATCTGGTCCTCAGCGTGGTGGCCGCAGACTCTGGTTCATACACCTAACCCTAAGGAGGAAGTCAAAAATCTAGGAGTCTGGCTGGACTCTACCCTCTCTTTCAAGACACACTCTAGGAAGATTGTAGGGAAATGTTTTGGAATTCTCAAAATGTTGAGAAAAACCTTGGATATCCTCCCTACTTCAGCCAGGAAAACCCTAGTTAACGCCCTTGTAACGTCCCAGTTGGACTATGGAAATATCCTCTATCTAGGAGCACCAAAAAATGTCTTCATCGGCTGCAATGCATTCAGAACGTGGCAGACTGTTTAGTTCTTAACCTACCTAGGAAACCTTCCGCTGTGAAAGCTCTTGACTCCCTACATTGATTGCTTATTAACAAAAAAATCCTTTTCAAAGCCCTGTGCTTTTGTCATCGGAGCCTACAGGGCAAAGGCCCTAGTTGTCTCCATGATCTACCTGTCCCCTATAATCCGATTCAACATCTTAGATCTACCGGAGCCTATCTGGTCAAAGTTTCCGAAGAGCAAGAATGGGTGACCTCTCGATCGGCTATTTGGCAGCCAAAAAATGGAATGTATTGCCTCCTTCTCTCCGAGCCGAGCCATCGGAGAACATTTTCCGGAAAAAATTGAAAACTTGGCTTTCCCAGCTCTGAGGCTCGTGTCCATTCTACCCCTGTTCTTTGTGTCCCTGCTTTTCAGCTTTTTAAAGAGTGGTCTTAGTGCGGGGACACACCAGTTGTTGTAACCAGGCGCTTTATAAGTGGTATTATTATTATTATTATCAGGGGTTAGACCAACGCATTTTAGTGTGGTGGTCCGCTTCACTGCACTAAAATGCATAAATCAATTTATAGCGCCTCCTGACACCACCGGTGCTGAAGCAGAC
The DNA here is from genome assembly GCF_964261635.1 of Lissotriton helveticus. Taxonomy (NCBI): domain Eukaryota; kingdom Metazoa; phylum Chordata; class Amphibia; order Caudata; family Salamandridae; genus Lissotriton; species Lissotriton helveticus. Next base: position 231,789,348 of record NC_136070.1, on the reverse strand, counting down.
TCAAGTGAGACGGGACGCTTCCCTCTATTAGTAGCACGGACTGCACTCCTCTGGCAGAGTGCACTGCACTGACTGAACACTGTGCAGTGCTGCCTAGTAGAGTTGAGGTTCACTCAACACTCAGAATGGCAGTGGGTCGCGCCGTCTTGGCCGGCTCAGCCGGCTCAGCTGTGAGAGTGGCTTCATTCATTATTTGACATTGGTGGCATCACATGACATGGCGTTATATGACTGCAACAATATTACAATCACACAGTGTGTCCATTTGATTAGCTGACAGGAAGTCACTGTCTGGGTGAGGCAGCGGGCAGCAGCTGTTTCTTTGCTGCACCGCTGCCTGTGCCGCCAGTTTGGGGCCTCATCTTGCGCGACCAATGGGAGACAAGAGGTCGCGCACAGTCATCGCAGCAGAGGCAGGATCATTATGTTTACAAAACATGATCTGACTGCCTTACAGTGCCGTGCTGCAAGACTTGTTGACCGCTCTCAGGTCTGTGTGATTCATGACTGACATGTTCTTGTTGATATATATTAAGAACATCAATATAATTTAATTTTAGCAGCCTGAGCCTCCAAGTAGAACTGCTCACCTCGGCTGGTGCCAGGGTGGGCTGGGCTCAGCTGACTGTAATTATTAGCAGTTGAGACCCCGCTGTACCACGGCTGCCAACTGTTTCATGTGGCCTGTAGTTCCTTCCATCAGTACACTCAGTGAATTAATCTGGGGGGTGGCCCTTTCACTGTTGCCGGCAACTGGCACCAGCCTCTAAGTCACTAACAGTGACCTTTCAGTAGCTGGGCTTTGGGCATTCTGAATGGCAGAGAAATCAGTCTGAATGGGCATCAGCATGACTTTTGTGCAGTTTTTCTATATCTCCGGTGCCAGAATGGGGCCGCTGGCACCTCTCAGGTCCCATGTGGACATCCTGGTCATACTCAAATGGGTGTAATATCTGATATTTATATGTTTCCCTGGACTTCATTGCTTAATTTTTGTCGCAATAAGATGTCGTTCTAAGTGTCACACATTTGGTCATTGAATGTCACTCGTAAGTACACTGAAACTATGAAAATGTCACACATAAGCAATCTGAAACCTTGGCAGCTCTGTGTGCAAGGGGCAGACACTACACAGTCTGCAGGTTTCTGAGCAGCTACCTGTGCCCTTGTGGTGCTCTTGCACCCGGAAAGAATCATGGCATGGCCTGTTCACCCTCAACAGCTTGTCACACTATAATGATGAAAAAGAGTTTTGATTAAATAACATATTTGCCTAAGATCACACAATTTAATTGGTGGAAACCGAGATTTAGTCTTAAATGGGTATCTGTCTTTCCTCATGTTAAGGCTTTGTTTTAATCTTTTTTGTTAATTTGTGTGCAGTTGTTTTACAGCGTGAACTTGACCTGAAGGTATTGGAGCTCTTTTACACGACTTTACACAAGGTCACCATTTACTGCTTATAGGGATCAGGAGATTAGATGATTTGCCCAGAATCACAGGATGTTGGGCTGACAACGAGTCTCAAACCTGGTGACCCAGTTTTTTTTTTTTTGTTCAATAATTTTATTAAGATTTTAAAAAGATAAAAACAAAAGATAAAAATAAAAGATAAGGAAAGATCCACAAGTTCGGTAGAATACATCATTAACAATAGATAAATGGCCACAACTCATGCCTTTAAAAACAAAATGAAGTTCAAGGAGCAGAGTGGCAGTAGTGAATCATAGGAATCCATGAACGGCATCATTATTTATAAAACAGAAAGATAGAAGAAAAAAGAAGAGGGAACAGGGCAGAAGAAAGGAAAGAAGGAAAAAGAAAAGAAGAAAGAAGAAATAGGAAAAGGAAGGATCTCTCTAGATGGCGCAGCAAAATAAAACACTACAAACAACAGTCAGTCAGATGTCACAAAGGGATATTGGTCGACCAACCCCCTTGAGGCCAAATCCATATAATTATCTAAAGTTCTCCAAACGTTAAAATAAATAGTGGGAGTGAGATGAGCTCTATCCACAGAAGTGTGTGCACTTCTCAAGAAGGAGACCCATGCCCACCATGTGTGATAAGACACGGAAGCAAAAGACTTCCAATCCATAAGAATTACCTTAACTGCCACAGTAAGTAAAAGATCCAACAATTGCATATCTAAGGTATCTAACGGCAAAGGCTCCCGGGAAGCCAAGGGTCCCAATAAGATCATAGGAAAGGAAAGAGAAAATTTAATTCGAAAAATTAACATAAGATGTTTATGCATAAGATCCCAAAAGGGTTGTAGAAGGGAACAATGATAGAACATATGTGGATAGTCACCAACCGCCAAGCCGCAACTCCAACATAAATCATCATCTTTTAAATGAAGAGAACAAAGCCGCTTAGGAGTCCAATGAAGAAGGTTGATGGAGAAAAATTTGGATTGAAGCAAGGAAGGAGCAATTTTATTGCGCAAAGAGAACGTACCTATCAATTGCCAAGTGTCCGCCGACACATGATCAGTTATCTCCGTACCAAAGTGACGAGACCATTTTTGTTGTGCAATGGTACATGAATCCGAAGACGTTGAGGTCAAAAATTTATAAATGCGTGAAGCAATGTGGCCAGACTTAAGCCACAAAGAAAATAAAGTAAGCAAAGGGGAGTTGGGAACAAGACGCACTTTGGCAAGAGCGACTTTAATTTTCAAGAAAGTGTAAAAATCCAAATTAGATAGTGAAAATTGTCGAGCTAAAGAAGAAAAAGGTAATGGGTCATCATTGGAATCATAAAGATGCCAGACCAGCGTAATACCTTTGGTAGACCAATATTGAATTGGTGGGGGGTCAATAAGAACCTTTATTCGGGGATTACGCCACAAAGACGACCACCTAGATTTATGAATCGGAGTTGTCATTTTCCGATCGACCAATTTAACAGCTGCAATGGTATCCAATATAATAGCACGAGAAAAAAGGATAGATAGTGAAGACGTAGTTAAAAATGAAGAGACCGGAAGAGGAAAAGAGAGAGCCTGCTCGATGCACATCCAAGAAGGTGTGTGACCAGGAAGTAAGGAAAACCACTACACTCCTTGAGAGGCTAAAAAAGCGACTTGATACTTCCCCCAATCTGGGAAATTACAGCCACCCATATCATAAGGTTTCCTCAAGGACTTGTATGCGATTCGAGCCCTCTTATCATTCCAAAGAAAGGAGGAAGTTATGGAATCAATCTCACAAAAAAAAGGAAGAAGATAGATTCAACGGGAGCATAGACGAAATAAAGTTAATAATAGGAGTAACCATCATTTTTAAAGTTTGGACCCGGCCCCACCAAGAAATGTGTTTAGGAGACCAAGTATCCAAAAGATGACAAACTTTAATTAAGGTCTGTGTCTCATTATAAGCCACTGTATCAGATAAAGTACTACAAAACCAGACCCCTAAGTATTTGAGTTGTTTAGATTGCCATTTGAAACCAGCAGATCCCATATGGGCCGGAAAACAATAAGCATTGAGGGGAAACCTCTCCGTCTTGTCTCTGTTTAAAGTATAGCCAGAGACCGTAGAAAAAAGAGCAATTGTACCTATGATCGCAGGAATAGCTGAAACAATATCCTCAGAAAAAATAAGGACATCGTCTGCGTACGCCGCTGACTTTATGCACTGTGAACCAAACGTAAACCGTTTAATGTCTGGATGAAGATCAATTAGCCTCAGAAGCGGATCAATAGCTAGTAAAAACAAAATCGGGGACAGGGGGCAAGCCTGACGGGTACCCTGACGAAGACTAAAAAACTCAGAGGTAGCCCCATTTACTCTAATATTCGCTCGAGGTTGGGCATAAAGAGACATCACCATATTAACAAAGGAATCCCCAAGATTATGAGCACGAAGAACAGCTTGCAAAAAAGGCCAAGCGACCTTGTCAAAAGCCTTCTTGGTGTCAAGGGCTAGAGCTGCAGCAGGAAGCGTAGATCGTTTAGCTGCCCCCAAAATATGGCAAAAGGTACGAATGTTATCCCTAGCAAGCCTACCTTTGACAAACCCAGTCTGTGATGGATGAACCAGAGAAGGAATATAGGACTCCAAACGTTTAGCCAGAATTTTGGCAAAAAGTTTCGCCTCCATATTAAGGAGGGAAATAGGACGGAAGTTTTTAGGGTCCGTGATATCCTTCCCCTCCTTTGGGATGACCACAATAGTAGTATCCGCCGCTGTACCGGAAACTGCACTTCGTTGAATGAAGACATCAAAAAGGGTCTTTAGACGAGGGACCATGAAAGGGAGAAAAGTTTTATAAAACAAGATGGGAAAGCCATCAGGTCCCGGAGCTTTGCCAGATCGAGTAGCCTTGATAGCAAGAGTAATTTCCTCAGTTGTAATTGAGGCACCTAGCTTCTCCCCGTCTTCCCGAGAAACAGAATGAATAGGAATAGTGCTTAAGAACTCTTGACAAGCCTCCAAGGACGATGGATTAGTAGGAGTATACAAAGTATCATAAAAATCACGAAAGACCTCAAGGATCTCCTTAGTCTGAAATTTTTTAATGCCGGATCTATCAGAGATAGAAGAAATTTGAGACGACTTAAAAGTAGACTCTTGAAACTTTAACGTGGCCGCTAAGACCTTACCAGCACGATTCTTCAATAGCAACCATTTAGATTTTTGTGCTTGAACACCAATATGAGCCCTCTTAGTGACAAGAGCATTATAAGAGTATTTTAAATTTTTAATAGACTGTAAAACTTTTGAGTCTCTCGTTTGACAAAAAAGGAGTTCATTTTGTTTAATACTATCCGCTAAATCAGAAAGTTCCTTCTTAATGGCAGCATTCCTCTGCGCCATAACTTTAATGATGTAACCGCGAAGGGTGCATTTAAAAGCGTCCCACAAAACCACTGGAGAGTCAACGGAACCTTCATTAACAGAGAAAAACTGTTCAATTTCGGCATGCAAGGCACTGACCCCAGCATCATCATAAAGAATTTCCGTATTTAATTTCCACGAAGGGGAGGATTTCTTAGGAGCAAGCCCCAAGAGGGAGAAGGAAACCGCAGCATGGTCTGAAACAAGAATAGGATGAATGTACGGCGAAGACGAAGAATGTAGCAGAGACGAATGAACCAAGAGGTAATCAATACGAGAAAAACTAGAATGAGGAGTGGAAAAAAAAGAAAATTCACTGCCAGTAGGGTTATGAAGACGCCATATATCATGAAGATGAGCAGAAGAGCACATATTTAACACCTGCTTATGAGCTCTGGGAGGGCGAAAAGAAAAAGCAGAATTTCTATTGAACAGAGGATCCAATGGCAAATTAAAATCACCACCCACTATTAGATTACCCTTATGAGGCGTTCAGGAAAGTAATTTAGTGATATTCTGCCAGAAAAGAGGATCATAATTAGTTGGAACATAAATATTCAAAGCATAAAGATCATTAATACCATCAGATAATCTTGACAATACCCAACGACCCTCAGAGTCATGGTCAGAAGAAAGGATTGATAATCCAGAGTTTTTAGAGATAAGGGTGATCACGCCATTACGTTTACCAAGAGCATCAGAGCATACCACATCCATAACCCCGCCTTTCCGCAACCACAGAACCTCTTTATGGGATAATTTCGTCTCCTGCAAAAATACCAGATCCGAAGACAAAGATTTGCAATAATCTAAAATTTTAGCCCTCTTAACCGGATGATTTAAACCCTTAACATTAAGGGAAACTACATTTAAGCCACGCATAGGCGTACAGCAAAAACAAACAAATTAAGAAATACAGATGGACGGAAAAACAGAACACCACCATCTGACAAGAAATAGAAAGGCACCACCAGGAGATCCAAGAGGAAAGAGAAAAAAGAAAAAGGAGAAGAAAGGGAAAGAGAAGGAGAGAAAGAAAGAAAGAAGAATAGAAAAAGAGAGAAAAAGAGACCCGCCAGGGTAGTTCTAAGAGAGACCCATCTCATACCAGGGGGAACATGGAGAGGGAAACAAAGGACCGTAATGGTCCTAGAACAATAGAAGTGGACCCTATAAAATACTTGAAATCGGGGAAATAAAAGCTACGAGAAATAGGCACAGAACAATCAAACCCGGTCTATGACCGAAAAAAGACAGAAAAATACAATATGAGGCATATCAGATAACAATCTCATGAAGAGAAGCTAAAGTGAGATAAAAGGATCCTATCTATATGTCAACAATTAAGTGGCAATAAACAATAAATGCTATACAAAGAACAAGAAAAGTGTATATGAAAAGCAGAAAATGGTGCAAATCAAGAACTAGCAAATATATAAATAAAAGGCAGTAGTACATGGGATGTAGTTAGAGAAAGAAGAAACAATAAATATGAAAATTGAAAAATTAAGCAGACAAAATGTTAAGCAATATCATATATCAGCAGGAATAAAACTTGCAAGGTTAAAAACAATGCGAAAATATAAACAAAATACCACTAAGTGACAAAAAGGAATACTAGGAAGGGAGCCATAAAATAGTTACAAGATAGGCAAATATAGAGAAACAAACCATATGAATGAGCACAAAGGGAAAAACTGACACATCGGACCGAACGGCTGACCAAAACAGACATATAAACCTACGCCAAGAAAAGGGAAGAGAAAATCTCAACAAAGTACAAAAGCGAAAGATACCAATAAGTGAGGAAAGATACAACATGAAACAAATATCAGAAAATATGAGACGCATGAACAAAGAGCCAAAAATCGCCCACAACAAGGAGGATAATCAAGAAAGACGAAATGGCTACAGAGAAATATTGGGAATATCAAACAAGAAAGAGAAAAAACAAAAAAGGGCGAATAAGTGGATAAATACCAAGACCAAGTCAAACTAAAGCTGACAAGTGACAGACAAAGCATCTGGAAAACGAATAGCAACCAGCGACCAACAGATGGAGCGAAAAAACAATGACATATGTCAAACAGCAAGAAGCACTAAACCACGTGAAACAACAAAGACAAAAACTCAAGTCCCAGAAGAGCCAGGAGCCGGAGAAGAGTCCATCTGAGACTCAAGTTAGTTATCCAAAAAAGAGGAAAGATGAGCAGGTTCATCAAAAATCCGATAGCGGCCCTTGAAAGTTATACGAAACTTGGATGGACCAGCAAAGGAAAAAGGAATATGCATGTCCAGCAGACGTTTTCGCAGATTGAAAAATCCCTTCCTTCGAATTACAGTGTCTCTGGCAAAATCCTGGGAGATAGTAATCCGATGGCCCTCCCAAGACACCGACTTGACTTTCCTCATGTGAGCCAAAATCTGTTCTGAATGTTGATGACGTAGTGGTTTAAGGATTACTGCTCTGGGATAAGTGGAGGTTTTAGGTTTGAACGCAGGTACCCGATGAGCTCTCTCAATTTCAAAGTCTCTTTGAAAGGAGATTTGTAGGGTAGAAGGAATCCATTTGGAGAGGAAATCAATCATTGAGGTGGCTGACTGCTCTGCATCTTCAGGAAGACCAAAAATACGCAGGTTACTCCTCCGATTACGATCCTCCTGCTCTGTAAGGTCTCTGTGTAAGGCCGCCATAGAACGTTCTAGCTGGAGAAGAGATCTCGAATGCTGGTGCGTAGTATCCTCCACCACACTGATACGAGATTCAGTATTCGTAACCCTGACAGATAAGGCTTTAAAGTCACTCCTGATAGCAGCCACCTCAACTTGCAATAAGTCGGTATTAGTTTTAGTAGACTGCGCAATATCATGGACGGCATTTAGACGCATCAGAATAGCATCCAAAGTGGAGTTAGTATCCTTCTGAGAGGACTTAGGAGAGGGGGACTGCTGCTTAGCTCGTTTTAAAGCCCCTTTAGAGTCCTTCGCAGTAGGGTAAGGCCCCATGGTGTCCGCCATAGGAACAGGCCACAGTAGACAGCTCAAAAACACCCCCACCAAAGGTACTTGATGTAGAATAAATGAGCAAGGGCCAAGAATCACACAAAAATAATTCACCAAGGGCCACTGACAGGAAGCACCGTAGGCGTAGACTATGCCCGGGACACCAGCGCACAAAATGGCGGACAAAAGCAGTTAAAGTAGAAGAAGAAGCCAAAAATACCCTAGAGCGCCAAAAAACAGATTCTGCCAAATAGCAAGCAACCTAGCAATCAGGTTACATAGCACAAACCCCTCAGGTAAGGCAGGGAATCATTATAAACAAGTCAAGTGAGGTGAAAAAAGGTAGTCAGAAATCCATAGACGATAGCAAGCAGGTATTGCGTCAGTTATGCAGAAAACGACTGCAAAGGGCCATCAAAATATAAAGGTAATAAATGTCACCTCAAAACAGCTGACTGAACATGTTGCGCTCGAAGGCAAGGGTCTCATACCACAAAAACGAGCGATGCTACCGCAAAAACAAAATGTCGGCCGCTCACTGAAGTGCCGGTAATGAGGGTTGCAAGCAGAAAAAAGGACAGTTCAGATCGTCGTGCGCTGATGCAGCATAAAGGAAAGCGCTCACGGCACCTTCCGACACCTCATGATGAAATCTGGAGAAGAAACACTCTCGAACGGGATCCTAAAATCGTCCCGAAAGTCTCCGTCTCCCTGGAGCTCAAGCGCGACCTGCCATCTTGCAGCGGCGCGCAAGCCACGCCCCCCTGGTGACCAGGTTTTAAAGTTTTTAGCTCTGGCCATGACACCATATCCTGGATAGAGGGACAGTGGAAGGCAGAAACCAGAAGAAAGCTTGCCTTGTTATGTGTACGAGGTTCCAACAGAACCTCCAGATGTGCCCGCCCCAGGCTTTAGGTTCGAGCCTGGCTCGAGCTTTCAATGGCTCGCCCACCTCTAGCTGGCAGTAAGGATGCAGGGAGTTGCCGCAGCACTTCCAAAGTAGCCCTGCTGTAGATAAATGAACAAAAAATGCCTTTCGATTTTGTTTTTATCTTGACACGTTTGCTGTGCGTTCAAAGACAGATGTCAAATGTCTGGCTATGTCTTCTTACCACTAGCCCAGGAGGCAGCAGCAGACCCTAGAGAGGACGGTAAATACCCCCCCTTCCCCCCCACCCCCAATGGGTGGCAACAAAGGGGCAAGTAGCCAGGTAAGCGCAAAAGGCGTGACAGGCAGTGATAATTTAAAAAGCCCAATGAAGAATAAGGGGGCGGGGCTTCCGACGCAGTCAAACGTTCCTTCTCATTGTCGGCCTCAAAAGTCATAGGAACAAATGCCCTAAGAAGGTTGTTGGGATACCTCACGGCAAGGACACTTGAGGGCAAACAAAGGGATAAGTGTGGTAGCGCTCTAGTGTTCCAACAGCGGAACAGGAACCACGTCACAGGATGTGGTAGGCGGGTCATTTTAGTTCTCTGGCGCTTACCGCCAGAGGTAGCCAGCCCCGGCGCTCCGATGAATAAAAGAATTGTGCAAACATACCACCGCGTTTGTGTCTCATTACAGTGGCGACGAGGATGGGATACAGCAAACACCCGAACGATCACGCGACCCCAGCATTTGCACGCATAACGCGTGAGAGGCAAAACGACCACGGAGCGCGGCAGAGGAGCCGGCAAGGCGGAAAGAAGCGCGAAAAAGGGCGCCTGCACAGCCACAAGCCAGAAAGGGGCCTTACAGCTATCCCAAAGCCCAGTAAAGGCCACTGCACTGGAAAATGACGCCCCACGAGGATTGAGAGCACAGCAAGACAGAAGAAGACACCTGAGGGAATACAACAAGGTACCCAGCCCTATTACATCACTGTGAGCCCTCACCGGCGCCCCAGCAACAGAGAATAGGGGTGCACGCTGGCGGAGACTGCAGGCCCATCGAATGCGAAGGCAGGAGGCAGCTCAAGAGCGGCATCTCTCACCACAGAGGGTGGACTGGGAGAGGACAGTGAGGGAGAGCACAGAGAGGACGAGGGAGGAGATCAAAGCGCCCCAGGGAGTCCATCCAGGAAAACTGTCGTCACACCTAAGACCAAGAGGAAAGCTCCAACCATGGCGAGCCAGAGCACGTCCCTCACCCAACTAGTCCCATTCCTCACGAAAAGCGGAGAACCGGAAAGAAAATGGGAAGACTGAAAGAGGTACTTCCTTAACTATCTGGAAGCGCTGGAAGAGGAAGGCGAAACCGCATTCACGAGTCTGAGGAAAAAGAAGATCCTTCTCCATAACTTAGGTCCAAAAGGGCTCAGGATCTATGACACCATTGTGAAAGGAGAAAGAGCCGCGGCGGATACGGAGGTGTTTGATCACGCCATCGAAGACTTAGACGCACATTACAGGCCTGTGGTGTGTGTCGCCATCGACAGATTTTACTTTTTTCAGAGGAAACAGAAGAGCGGAGAGTCTGTTGACGAGTACGTCGTAGCACTGAGGAAGTTAGCTGTCACGTGCAAATTTGGAGGACTGCATGATGAACTCATCAGGGATCAAATTATTATGCATACCTCTAGTACCCACATACAGGAGAAATTGTGGGTGAATGGCGACGCTCCACTCAAGGAGATCTGGGCGATGGTCAAGAAAGCCGAGCTATCGAGAAGGTGTGCCCAAGCAGCGAAGAGGGACGCCCAGGAATCGCAAGCAGTGTGTAGAGTAATGGCGCCAAACAGAAACGACCGTTGGAAGCAAAATGAGACGCGGAAGACCCAGGGAGGAAATAGAGCTGACTTCTCCACTAAATCACAGGCGGACAGCAAGACACACAGAACAGGAAAAAACCAGTGTTACAGGTGTGGTAGCAGTAACCATCTGGGAAACGACAAGGTGTGCCCCGCCTTCAAGGCCAGGTGTTCCTACTGCAACATCTTTGGACACTACGAGAAGGTGTGTCGCAGGAAACCGAAGAATGCCGTAGTGCGTTTGGTAGACCATGATCAGAGAGAGGATTCCAGTGATCAGGACGACAAAGGTGAAGAGGAAGAATTCCTGTACATTGATGTCCAAGTTCTGGAGATGGACGGTTCCAACACAGACAGGCCCCGACTCGACATGCACATAGGGGGCATACCCTTGGAGATGATCGCGGACAGCGGAGCACCCATCTCAATTGTTCAGAGGCAGGTATGGGAAGACAACTTTGCGGCGAAGATCAAAGAAACACTCCTACCCATGGATGTGAGACCAGTAACGTACACTGGACAAAAGATCCCCATGTTGGGCTACTGCCCGCTCTTGTTTGAATTTAGAGGTCGCCATGCGCAGTGCAAGCTGTACGTAGCGGAGAGAGGCCCATCCGTTCTGAGTTGGAAGGACCAAGGAGCTTTGGGGATCCAGCTCAACCCTGGTGGCATAGAGAAAATCCTACTCATGGATATGGCGGTTAGGGAAGACGTGCAGCTGTGGAGGAAAACATATCCCAAAGTATTCAACGGGCAGATTGGCGAGCTGGGCAAGTACACGCACCTCATCAAACTGAAGGAAGGGGCAGTACCAGTAGTGCACAAAGTGAGGAACATTCCGTTCCGCAGCAGAGAGGCAGTACAAATAGAGCTGGACAGGTTGGAAAAGGAGGGAGTCATCAGGGCGATAGAGAGCGCGGAGTGGCTGTCTCCCCTGGTTGTAGCCCAAAAGCCCAACGGCAAGGTACGTCTCTGCGTGGATTTAAGGGAGTTAAACAAAAACATTGTCATAGACAAATTCCCCTTGCCGCGCATCAGTGAAATGCTGGCAAAAACGAAGGACGTCACATGGTTTTCCACAGTGGACCTCTCGTCGGCCTATCATCAGGTTAAGCTTCATCCGTCGTGCACCCACCTCACGTCGTTCATCACACCCTTCGGGTGCTATGAGTTCGTGAGGATGCCCTTCGGCTTAGCTTCCGCCGCGGCCGTGTTCTAGAAAATCATGCATAAACTCCTGAAAGACCTGAAGGATGTCCTCTTCTTCCAGGATGACATTCTGGTAATGGGGAAGTCGAGGCAGGATCACAACGTGAAACTTCACAAGGTGCTACAGAAACTGCAAGACAGTGGATTGACTGCCGAGTGGACGAAATGCAATTTGGGAGTACAGTCGGTCACATACCTCGGCCATGAGGTGAGTGGACAAGGCATAACTCCGAAGAAAACAAGCATGAGAGCCATCATGGAAGCGCCCACTCCGGAAAAGAAGGAAGATGTTCGGTCATTCCTAGGGATGGCCGAGTATTACAGCAAATTCATCCCTCATTTCGCAACAAAGACACACTACATACGACAACTGCTCAAGGAAAAGAACAGGTTTCAGTGGGGTAAAGAGGAGCAAGAAGAGTTCGACGCACTCAAGCAAGAAATGGGTACAGCCATTCCCCTCAAGGGATTTGACCCCAAAGCTGAGTCTATTCTCACCACAGACGCCAGTGACCGAGGCCTAGGAGCGGTACTGATGCAGAGAGAGGAGTCAGGAGAGATGTCGACCGTCAGCTTCGCCTCCCGCTAGTTGTCGCCCAATGAGGAGAAGTTCAGTGTGGTGGAGAAAGAGATGCTGGCGGTGGTCTGGGCAGTGGAAAAATTCAGGCAATACTTGTGGGGTGCCAAGTTTCTCGTGAAAACCGATCACAAGCCTTTAGTTCGCGTCCTGACATCAAGCGGACATGACCATGCCACACCCAGGATTGCCAAGATAACCCTACGGCTATTGGACTTTGTCTATGAAGTCGAGCACATTCCAGGGCCACAGAACAAAGTGGCCGACTTCCTAAGCAGGGCAGCTGCCATGGAAGAGGCAAAGAATGAAGAAAGGCAAGAGTGGGAAGGATACGTGGTAGCCACCATCCAGGACACTGAGGAGGTAATAAGCGCCCAGGACTGGGAAGAAGCATACAGGGAAGACACAGACTTGGAGGCCGTAAAAGGATATGTCGTTCATGGCTGGCCAGAGAAGAGACACTTAAAGGAGGAGCTGAAGAGATACTGGGAGGTCCGAGAGGAACTGTCTTTGGCTGAAAACCCAATGTTCTTACTCAGAGGGGACAAGGTGGTTCCGCCCAGGAACATTTTGGAACGGTTGATGTCCTTACTGCATGAAGGGCACCAGGGCATCACAAAAACGAAAGCCTTGGCCAGACAAGCATACTGGTGGCCAGCCATCGACGCGCAGGTAGAAAGACATGTGCGCTCTTGCGAGTCTTGCGCAAAATCGGACAAGGCCCAGAGCATGCTGAGACCCCCGCTGGGAAGATTTCCGATTCCAGATGGCCCGTGGGAGATGTTGTCAGTGGACATAATGGGACCAGTCCTGAACAAGGAGGGCACTCAAAAGTACGTGGTGGTCGCCGTTGATAGGTATTCCAAGTGGCCCGAGCTACAAGTCTTGGAACGAGTGGATACTGAGGCAGTGATAAAGTTTTTGCGTACCACCTTTGTCAGCGAAGGCATCCCGAGGATCATCACCTGCGACAATGGACCCCAGTTCACTTCAGAAAAGTGGACGGCCTTCACCAACAGAAACGGAATTGAAGTGAAGCACACCCCGATCTACCACCCGGCGGGAAACGGCCAGGTGGAACGCTTTAATCGAGTGATTATGGGCACCATACAGGCCGCCATTGAGGATGGTAAGGATTGGGAAATGGAGCTGGAGAAGATGATTTGGGCATACCGAATCACACCGGGTAGCACGGGCTACAGCCCCTTCAAGATCTTGAGAGGCCTTCACCAAAGACAATGCAGCATGGAGGAAGTTGATTGTCCAGAGTAAGTGGTCACCGGCGGTGGTCAGGAAAAATCTAGAGAGAGCCCAGGATGTCTACACGGCACACTACAACAGAAGACGGAACACTCAAAGTACAGAACTGGACAAAGGTGATTGGGTGAGGGTGAAGCTAGCCATCATGAAGAAGAAAGGAGAGAGCAAGTTTTCACCTCCCCTCAAGGTGGTGGAGCCTTATGCTAGATCAGCTCTCCTGAGCGACGGAAAGATTTGGTCCATGGACAGAATGGCCAAATGCAGCAAGATACTGAAATGGGAAGACGAGGCGGAAGAAGGAACGGAGAATGTCGTAGAGGATGGAGAAAGTGTAAGTGGAGAAAGGCAAGAAGAGTATGTGAACGGAATGGAAGGACAAACAGCAGTGGAAGAAAGAGTGAGTAGAGAGACAACGGAAGGAAAGAGCAGAGGCAAAGAAGAGAGTGAGAAGAAGGCCAAGGATGGGGAAGCAGAAGGTGCGAGAGAGAGAAGGGAACAAGAGACTACAGGAGGAGAGAGAAAGATTGAGAGAGTGGAAACTCGAGCAGGGCGGAGAATTAAGGTACCAGAGAGATTCAAGGACTATGAAATGGACTGGAAGTAAGACTTTTAAAAATTTGTTTATTGTGCATAAAGGGGGGAGATGTGGTAGCGCTCTAGTGTTCCAACAGCGGAACAGGAACCACGTCACAGGATGTGGTAGGCGGGTCATTTTAGTTCTCTGGCGCTTACCGCCAGAGGTAGCCAGCCCCGGCGCTCCGATGAATAAAAGAATTGTGCAAACATACCACCGCGTTTGTGCCTCATTACAATAAGAAATGGTCAGCGCAGGCCGGACACAGCACTTACAGTCCAGGCAGGGCCACATGGCCACACGGCTGTGAAAGCCAAACATTCGGTAGCAAGGGAAGCCTTGAAACTGTGACCCGCTGTACCAAGCAAACAGCAGAAGGAGCTGCCACAACAGGTGATGGAAAGGCATTTATGGTTCACCATTAGAGCGATGTTATGACTGCAGTGATGATTCATGACAAGTTGTAAAATACGAATCTATGCAATAAAAGTAATGATGTTTACTGTATGACCAATTATGAGCAGAAAGCATTGAGGTACAAGATATCCACACAGCTGAGCAAATTAATGACCAATGCTATCGTGACAAGGGTATATACCAGCTTGTAAATGATACTAAACTGCAGCCGTTCTCACACCAAAATGTCTTGGTGTCCATTACTGATGGTAAAGGAGGGAAAGGCCGGCGAGAGGTTCTGAAGGAAGCTCGCACAGCGGAGGGGAGCCGGAGGTTGTCAAATTGCTACTTATTCTTTTAACACAAGATTGGGGTTTACTTTCTCTGACTGTAAAGCGGGCGGATTTTGTAAAGTGAACTGTGTGACAATCTTTCTGGTGTACAGAGTGTGAAAAGAAAAGCTGTAGCAGGTAGTTTTTTCTTAAACACAACAGAGTGTAAAACCTGTAAATTAACTGTACAAATGTTTCATAATATATCAGCAGTTACGAAAGCAAAAATTAAAGACCTTTTTAAAAATTTTAAGCGTGATGAAAACAAAGATTTTAATAGGATCAAAATAAATTAAAACACTTTACTTGGTGATGCGCTATTGTTGAGTATTCCCTGAAACTCGGTTTCACACATTGTCATGTGTGATACTAGTAAAACTATACAGCTTTACAAATTTAGTGGCAATTACAATGGAAAGTGTGCTGTTTGTAATTGCCCGTGCACTACCACACCATGCGTTTAGCAATGTATTTGTGAAATTGTGCTCCAGAATGCACCACTGGCTACATACTTTGCCCATACCGCTCTCTTATTGAATACATTCTACACTTTTTTATGTGACACTTGGATATTTCGCTATCCCTATGGCTTCAGTATTGTAACAATGATGACAGTACCCCCACTTTGAAAATGGTTCCAGCACCACTGAGTTACTGAAGATACAATGGCACGCTGGTAGCGCTAAGACATTGGCAGCAGCACCCAGCGGGGCTTTCTAGCACATGACTAGAATTTTTTGGAAGAGCTGGACTGTGGGAGTCCCACAAGTTACTACGTCTCCCTAGAGCCCTGGAGGAATAGCAGTGGCATCTAGGATTGTTTTCACATGAAGATTTGGGGGTAAATTACCATTCTGTAGGAAATTAGACTTGTAAATTAAATTGCTTGACATTTTTTTTTTAAAATCATTTTTTTAATTTTTTATATATCCCATAAAACATGCACTGGCCGTTGTCTGCATTTACATGTTTACCTGTGTGTTTCTGTTAATGCAACCTAACAGCTCACACAACAACATAAGTTAATTGTAACAAAAACACCTACCCCCCATTAAAAGCTAGATGTATTGTCTTCGCCAGTGCTTGTTCTTAGTGGTGATAGTGAGCTGGTATTCACAAAGCCAGTACATCTTAGTTATATTCTAGTTTATAAGTGAAAGTGTTTCTTTATTTAAAAGCAAGCTTTTCATGTCGGTCTGTGGAAAATTGAGAGGGGTATATACAACAATGAATGGAGGATTTCATAACTAAATGAGTGTATGGATGAATGAATTGGTTACTGAGCATGTGCATGGAAGGATGGCGAATGGCGCTCATTTAAAATGTTTACATATCCTGGCGTCATGGCTTGCTATCATCAGAGATGTAAGGTACCTCCGTTAGTTTGAGCTGGCATGATGCCACAGGTCTTCACAGTATGTCAAGAATTACCAACATTTTGCCGAGCCAGGACTGTGCAAGTAGTTGAAAGCCTCACTTCATAAATGCACACTTTAGGCCTAGAGTTACCAACCTAATGCCAAGGAGAATATTATTTCCTACGTAGGTACCATCATGCCTTAGGTGTTCACAGTATGCAAAGAAATTCTACCTTTTCTAAAATGGCTAGTATTCTACTCAGTGGGTACAATCATGTCATATATGCCCATATTAACCTAGGTATTATTACCATGATGACGAGGACTATCATAATTATGCCAGAGGTGTGCTCCTTTATATAGCTGATAGAATTAATAGGCAGTGGGAGGAGACATACACTCACACTCTCTCTCTCACTCCCAAAGTCTATACAGCAATCATAAATTTTATTTGTAAGTACCCAGCTCGTCTTGACCTGGTTCCCAGTCTATCATTCGAAGACCCATCTGTTCCTCAGCATGCACCTAGTACATGCTGAGGAACATGTGGTCTTCGCATGACCATCATGCCGGGACTCCTGACTTGATATGGACACGCGAGATCGGATTGAAATTTTATGTAATGGTCATCTGTTAAGCTTTATTTCTGACTGAAAATATAGTTTATACGGGATACTTAGGGACAAAATATAAAATCATCTTATGTAATATTTAATCTCTTCTCATGGTACTTACGCTTTCAACTGTCAAGAGATCTCTGGGTAGATGAGAGCGATGGAAAACATTGAAAACATATAAGTGGAAGTACATATAGATCTGCAAATTTGTGGGCCTGCGAGTGGATGAGAAAAATGAATTGGTTGGATGAGGCAGTGGATGGATGGAAGAATACGTTGGTGCATGGATTTAAAAATCACTTTTAGTCTTTCACTTTTTGGTCTGTCAATTCCTGAAGACATTATCCATCTGCACACTCATCCATTCATCAATCAATCAATCAATCAATCAATCAATGCATTTATATAGCGCACTACTCACCCAGAGGGTCTCAAGGCGCTAGGGGGGGGTCCGCTACTGCTCGAACAGCCAGGTCTTGAGTTGCTTCCTGAAGGCGAGGTGGTCCTGGGTCAGGCGGAGGTGGGTCGGCAGGGAGTTCCAAGTCTTGGCGGCCAGGTAGGAGAAGGACCTTCCTCCTGTGGTGGCTCTTCGGATGCGGGGGACGGCGGCGAGGGCGTGGCTGGTCGATCGAAGCTGGCGCGTGGGAGCGTAGAAGTTGAGGCGGCTGTTGAGGTATCCTGGGCCCTGGTTGTGTAGGGCTTTGTGTGCGTGGGTGAGGAGTCGGAAGGTGATTCTCTTGTTGACCGGGAGCCAGTGCAGGTCTCTCAGGTGTCCGGAGATGTGGCTGCGACGGGGGATGTCCAGGATGAGTCGTGCTGAGGCGTTCTGGATCCGCTGGAGTCTCTTCTGGAGTTTGGCGGTGGTTCCGGCGTAGAGGGAGTTGCCGTAGTCCAGACGGCTGGTGACGAGGGCCTGGGTGACCGTCTTCCTGGTCTCGGTGGGGATCCACCGGAAGATCTTGCGTAGCATGCGTAGGATGTTGAAGCACGACGAGGAGACGGCGTTGACTTGTCTGGTCATGGAGGGGGAGGAGTCCAGGATGAAGCCTGAGGTCCATGTTCTCATAATCTACTCATCCAGCCCTGCACTCAATATATAACTCATTCAGTGATGCACTTACTCATTCACTGATCCATCCATTCTTCACCCATTACTTTAGTTTTGCATTCATCCAATCACCCATCCAAACTCAACATCCGATGTGGAAGCAGCCCTTGCACTTATAAAAAAACAAATTTTTATAAAACACAGACCTACTGGATTTGTCAGTGCTTCTTCTCTGTTCCTCTTGATTGTCCCATGTTAATCTTTGCACTTCGTTGTAAGTCATGATGACTATCCCTAGAGCTGGGCGTTTTTTACTATTCACTTAAGAAGCATTGGTAACGTTGATGTTGATAGCTTTTAGGAAGCGGCAAATGCAACTGCAGGTCTGACTCCAGAGCAACATTTGCCCACCGAGTAGACGGTGGATGGTTTGGAGGAGTGGGCATTTGTTAGAAAGCACTCTTAACTTTTGGCAAGTATTCGCCAGCAGTTACTGCTTAGAACTGTTGCAAACCACTCAAACTTTCCCAGTATTACACTATAAAGTTCTTTCTGCATGTAAGGTAATGTGTACTGGATCAACGAAGGCCGCATACTGTGCCTAAGATGAGTGCTAGCCACACTACACAAAGGCCAGTCAGCACCTGACGAAGGTTCCTGAGCCTTAACCCTCACTGTCTGAGTGACAGAGCATCGTGTGACTCTTGACCCAAAGTGAGGACTTGGCCCATTGGTGTGGGAGCAGAGCCATCAGCGTAAAAATCTACATTCTCTGGAATACTTTCATGGTACTTGATTTGTAAGACAACTCGGTTGTCCAAGAGTCTCCTGCATTGATATTTAGGGTAGGCAGAGGTTATATCTTGCAGTCCTAACTACAGCTCCCGTTTTCTGTGTCTACAGGGATTGGGACACTGACCCCACCAAGTTTGGAGAATTGCTCTTCCTTCTGTGACTGCTGAGACCTATTATAGTCTCTCTGGTTCCCCTGCAGAGGCACGGTCATGCTCAACTTTTCAACATAATGTCAATATCGTTGCAAACTGATATTTCCTCCTATGAAATTCCAATTTCGTTTAAAACTGGTGCATAACCCTCATCCTGCCCTTCGGCGTGAGTGCCAAAAGGATCATAATATGGACTCAGCAGTCACAGTAGCTGCCTACCACAGGAAGACATGGAACCCTAATCCATGAAAGCTGTGCTTCACCTGCACCTGTCTTTTAGCTCTGTCTCATCTCCACTGCACCCGCTGCTGCAGCTGTGGTATGTGTGTACGGTTGCCATTCATTGGAAGTTGTGTTTCTGAATTTGCTGTATAGTGGTACTTGCAGCCCTGGATGGCAAAACTGCCTCTTGAAAACTTCTTTACGTAGTGACAAGATCTAGAGAGATTGTACTTTGCATGAAAATGGCCACCATTAAAAACAGACCATTCCCTTCATACCACTGTCCAATCACACTAGTTTTCAGGGAAATCGATTTAATCCATAGCCTGATTGTATCCGTCCAGATGGATGTCAATCTTGAATGGATTGCAAATGTTAGAGATTCTAGCATTTCGGGCAGGTGACACTTTTAAGTTTCTTTCAGAAGGCAACAGTGACCGGCCTGAAGTACACACACCTGGAACATAAGTAAGTAGCCACCCACCACCAGCATGACCCTCACAAACATGGCTACCAGATAGTAGGGTATGGAATTGGACCTCCCAACTTGCAGCCCTCGACTGGGCATGGGAGAGAAGCGGGTATCAAGATTGGTGTGCAGTGAATGCCGTTGACCCCAAGCTCAGAAGATGAATAGCGGCAGCTTCCC
Organism: Lissotriton helveticus; assembly: GCF_964261635.1. Lineage (NCBI taxonomy): Eukaryota > Metazoa > Chordata > Amphibia > Caudata > Salamandridae > Lissotriton > Lissotriton helveticus. The sequence goes on along the minus strand of NC_136070.1, from coordinate 231,769,580 downwards.
TATTGTCCGAGCTGGATAAGCAAGTACAAGCAGATACAGTGGGAAACGCCTGACACCTGGTTTGAGCTGCACCTGCAGGGTGAGACGGCTAGCTGAGTGGGAACACAACACAGTACACCTCCATTGCAGTGCATAGATACTTTATCTTCCATAAATTGCATTGGAAGCACTCTTGTATTCCTACTGACCAATCACATGGCCATCTTCCATAAAGAAGCACAACTAAATACACCATGACTGACACTTCAAATATCGAATGGTTTTGTGTCAAAATGTGAACAAGACTTCGAACAACCAATGATTGAAGGGGGATGGCCCATTAATCCTGTCTGTATATATTGTGTGTTGATGGCATTAGTTGGGCACACATCTACATATGTTTATGACCAGACCTAAAAAGAGGCGCTTTGCTACAGTGCCTGTGTAGCATGACATGATGTATTTACTTTTTGTGTCCGAGTGTGTGAGAAAGGAAATTGCATAATGCAGTAAAGCTTCAATATTTTTGGGCTATGATTTAAGAGGGAGACACACTTTAGGGAGGACATATTTAGACATGCCAGTGATTGTGCTTTGATGTTTTGAGCTGGAAGGCGCCAAAAGATTCTGGCTCGTGCTAAAGGTAATGCACTCCAGCTGTTCTTCTGGACAGTGGTTACCCTAATGAGACATCTCTTGCTCAGTTTAGCAAACCTCTTTGTTGAGGTTTCAGGCGCTACTATCATGTTTGTGTTACGTTAGTTGTTAAGAGGTAGTTACCACGGTTTTTTTGGTCATTGGGGGAGGCTCACCTTTTAGTGACACACTGTGGATTTTTTTTCTTTACAATGTTTATAACATTTGTCATGAAAGTTAGCATTGATGAATATAATTCGTTTAGCATACGGATTTTGATTTCAGCAGGTGCTACAACAGGATTGGGAGAAGGTCGATTTATTTCCTAGTTATTAGTATGATGCATGCTCTGTAAAGGAAATAAACCTAGGTTAGCAGAGCCGTGATCTATGTGATGTTTCACACCAGGTAATTCGTATGCCCTGGCGAGCCTCTAAGCTTCTGCAGACATGGCACAGGCTGCCTTTAGGGCACAGAGCACAGAAAAATAGAATGCAGGAAGGAAGGAGGAAGTCTGCGTTGCTTTTATGCACCGCTCCCCGCCGGGCCCCTCTAGACATAAGATAATTGCAATACTTCATCTCTCACCAAGTCCTCCCAGCACAGACGATAAAGCAATTATGAAGCAAGACACATATTATGGGTTATGGAGTGTCCTCTTTAACATTGTTCTCTTCACAGTAGTGAACACAGATGTACTACGGGCCTTTTCGGGCCCTATTTGGCAAAAGGCACTGGAAACTGGTATGTTTCTTTGCATACTCATTGGCTCTTGTAAGGACCACCAGTGTAAGAGTATCGCAATCTCCAGTCTGTATTGTTCTGAGTACATTTAAACCTGTAGTGAACTGGTCATTAAACCTTTACGTTCCTGGCACCATTACTGTGGCAACACAAATGTAGCCAAGGGTATTCTCAGATTTGGGCCCTGTGCTCTCTGTGCCTCTGGAACCAACCTGCATCCGACTGAAGAGGCCCAGATGAGCTACATCAGTTCTTGGGATGCTCGTGTTTCAGTTCAGAGAGCAGCTGGCTTTGGCAGGTCTGGCTAGACTGTTCCAAGTGGAGCAGGAGACCAAGGATAAATGACGGGGTCTAATCTGAAGTGGCATGGTGGGCAATAAAACGACGGATTGGAGTGCTACTGCGAGTGATTGCCAGTGATTAGAATATTTACAAACATTCCTCCCATTTCTTTTTGCATGTTTCAGGTATCTTACAACAGCTATTGAACAGCACTTCCTATTTTTTCAGGGCAAAAAAATAACGAGGTCGTTCCATGATTCTGAAGCTGTTTATTATTCAGTTAATTATCTGATTGTGCCCTTCACGCCTGAAAAACGAAGAGATAAAAACCGTATTTACCCTCCCCAATGAATGAAAACTGCAGCAACAGATGGTATTCCTTCAAAACGTTGAAAACAACATTTTCAAAAAGAACATTTCTGAATTACTACCTCTAAACGTAATTACCCCGAAAAAGGAAGACTCCCTGGAGTGAAACGAGAACAGTGTGAACAGGGGAAAATGTTAGCAGTTACTGGTATGGGGTAATGCGTATGGGTTAAGGGTTTGAGGTGTAGGTGTTAATGTGTGTGAGATATAGAATATGGGGGCCTCAGCTGTGGGTGAGGGTTTAGGGGTCAATGGTACAGCTTTAAAAGTTTTGAGTATAAGTTCAAGGGTTTGGCTTTTAGCCTTAAGTTTTATGCATTGGACATTTAGGGCTAAACGTTTCCGGGTATAGGTTTTAGGGTAAAGTGGTGAAGGCTTTCTGGTGAGGTGTTGGGATTAAGAGTATAGTGTTTTGTTTAGTTCTGGCAAGGGTATAGGGCTAAAGTTTGGGGTACATGGTTAAACGTTCCAAGCTTCTACCCCCAAAAGTTGCATTTCCCTGGTGAAGATTATCGGCCAGAGCGAATCTGATCACATCATCCCTCACTTAGAGACTTCAGCTGCCTTCCAGTTCACATGCATTTATTTTACCTTCGTCTGAAAAGACATATATGTCAATAAAATACACCATCCAGATCACAAAATCCTATCTTTGAAGCTACTGCTGCACCATGAACAAGATGATCCTTGAAATCCCCATAACAAGAAAGGAAAATTGAAGACAAAAAATCGTTCTCCTCCTTTGTCTCACCAACATGAGACAAGCCCCTTCACTCTTAATACTATGGAACAGCTGAAGCCTCAAATAATTACCAGTGTTTGGGATTAATTCAAATATTCAATCCATCTTTGTTTTGTAATCTTTATTGTGATACCCTTAGTGTCGACGAGTAGGCCCAGACATGGGTCCCATAGTCACTGTGCCACTGGAACCAAGATGCACCTGACTGAAGAGATCTGATTGAAGGGGCTGAAATCGGTCTTGGGTTGCTTGTGTTCCAAATCAGAGAAGGGCTGTCTTGTCAGGTCATTCTGGAGTGTTCTTATGGGGGCAGGACTAAGGCGGGTTTGCTTTTTTAGCTCGAGTCTAGCGTTGCAGCGCATGCGCTGCTCGCTCTGCGAGGCATATTGTAATAGGGTTAGATGTTGAAGTGCAGTGGAAGCCCTGCCCTTATTTTTCATTGGCTGTTGTCATTGTCCATGGTAAACGCTGGCTTCCGATTCAATATGAGGCTTCTTAGTCCCGCCTTGTTACCGCCCTGTCTCCTTTTGTGACCGCCCATCAGGAAAGGATCTTTTACCTGCGGCGTTACATGGTCTCCTTCATAAGCCCATCGGCACTAAGTTTTGTCACTCACCTTTGGCAATGGTGACTGCGTGTATACTTTTGCATTGTGCTTTCACTTTAAAAATAGTTGGTGCCCCACCCTGCGAGTGATGTGTGGGGCGACAGCTATTGTACAGTCAAGGAGCGATGCAAATCTAAACAATCGCCTGCCTTTGCGCAATGGGGACAGCTTGTTATGAATTGCTCTGGACGTGCGCGCCTCGCCGCAAATACAATTGAGTCCCATTCAATTGCTTAAGCTAATTAAAAAATAGGATTACATTTGGCTTCCTTTCTGAATGATAACAATTCAGCAGCAAGCAATATGAAATAATGATGGGTCAAAAATGTACAGTAATGCCGTCAATAGAGTAATTAGCATTTGTCTGGGAGATTATTGCGACACAAGACCATACTTACTGGGCAGTACAGCACAACAACAAAGAAACGGGGGCAATAGGGATGATTGGTTGCAACCTGGGAGCGCCGCACGCAGGTTTGACAGATATTAATTGTGCTGGAAGCCGGGATAACAGCTCCACGCTGCGGCTTCCACTAGCCGATATTATAGATGAGTTTTCACATAACAAATGGGAATATTTACATACCCTCCACCTGAAGCAGGCAGAATGTTAGTTTTCATCTCTTCTGTCTGCCTTTGCAACAATGCTAACAACCACGAAGAAGTGTATTCATATTTTAGAGAAGCGCTGAATAAATCATGGCTCATACTAATCCAAGATGACAACTCTTTCGTTTATTGCCTATAATGATATGAAGAATATTTCTATAGCGCCTATCTACCCGGAAGCCTTGTAGCGCTAGTAGAAGAGAAGGAAAAGTGAAGCCAGTCTGCAGAGCTAGGGAAACATACCAAACAAATGGGTTTTCAAAAGCTTTCGGAAGGCCAACAGATTGTCGTTCCCTCGCATAGCCAGAGGGAGGGAGTTCCACAGCTTGGCAGCAGCGTATGAGAAGGAGCGTCCGCCCCATCTAACCTTACTTATTTTTTTAATAATAGCCAGATGTAAGGAGCTTGAGCGTAGAGTCCTATGTGGAAGGTATGATGTTATTAGTGAATGTAGAATGGGTGGGCCGGTCTTCCACTTAGCTTTATGTGCCAAGCACATAGCTTTAAACTGTATCCTGGCAGCAATTGCAGCCAGTGAAGCTGTCTTAGTGCTGGTCTTGCCGATTGCCAGCGTGGGACCTTGAGAAGCATCCGTGCAGCACAATTTTGAACCACTTGCAATTTGGTTATTGTGGCTAAATGAGTTCCCAGGTACAAAACATTCCCATAGTCCAGGCGGGACAATATAAGGGCCTGAACCATTATCCTTCTTGCCTCAAAAGGAAGGAGGGGAATAACTTTGCGAAGCATTCTCATCAATCCATAACAAATTGATGAGAGTGCAGTTGCCTGATACACAAAGTGGCAGAGGAGCCGGTAAAAGTCAAGGCTTTTAGAATGACTTTTCATAGAAGGGAATATGCTGGAAATGGTTTTCCCTGCATTGCATTAATGCCTGCGCTGAATAGCATGAAGGGGATAAAGGCTGGTGATTTCCAAGAAGCGCTTTCTTTGGTGTTCCAGGAACAATGTGTCTGGCGCGTGTACAACAGCTTATCATTCTTAAACGCATACCTGATGAGTTGTCTGAATAGTTGGTAAATAGATGCATGTTATTAATGATCTGTTCACTAAAGGCAGCGAGGCAAAGGGAAGTCACAGGTAAATTAGGCTAATCAATAACGAACAAAGACCCAGGCTCGGACATCTTAGACGCACGTGTACACACACTCGGAACACTAAGTACAAGTATGTCTATGCAATTTATTATACACAGCCGTTCTACATATATACATATTTATAAATGCTTAAACTCCACTTGGCTCCTCAATTGTATTTCCATAATTAATATGCTTTTTATTTATTTAAATAAAGTAAAGTCCACATTTGTAAAGCGCACAATCACCCGTAAGGGTCTCTAGGCGCTGGGGGCCGTCGGGAAGATTAAGCGAGCTATTGCCCAGAGTCACATGGTGCTGGGCTAATCTGCCGCCGGTGCCGGGGATCGAACCGTGATCTCCAGATTCCGGAGTCGGCCTCCCTAGCCGCGGCGCCAGCTGTTTCCCAGAGTCACGTGGTGCTGGGCTAATCTGCGGCCGGTGCCGGGGATCGAACCGTGGTCCCCAGATTCCAGCGTCAGTCGCCCTGGCCGCGGCGCCACACCTCTCCCACAATATAAGAGGTTCACTCGCAGCGGGGGAGGTTCAAGACTTTAGACCTGTACTTCTTTAAATCTGTATCGAGTCCTGCACTAAACTAACCATGGAAAAATAGCACCAAACATTGGGTGGTACACATTTAAACACAGAGGCCCTTTGAGATTCAGGGTTATTCATTAGAATAACTGTTCTAACAAATTAGCAATTTAGTATTTTGCTAGAACTAAAGGCAGTCTAAATGACAAATTTAGGCTTAAACCGTGGTGGTAGCTGTGGAACAAACAAGCAGGCTATTCTGCATAGAAATTAGTGTAAAGTATATAAGCAACAGTAAACAACATTAAAGTGTAGACACAAACTGATACAATGGCATAATCAGTTTAAAAAAAGGAAACGTAATGAAAACAAGCATTTGCAAGGCAATAGGTCTCGCATTTATGCAAGTTTGAGCTATTGACATTGTAAATGACAATACCTTTTATTTATGTTTTGGTTTTTAACACATAAATAAAAGGTATTGTCATTTATAATGGAAATAGATCAAACTCGCGTAAATGCGAGACCTTTTGCATGGCAAATGCTTGTTCTAGGTCTAATCTGAGCTGGAATGGTGGGCTGGAATGCGGCCCAAGTAATTTCTAATGGGTGAGATTAATTCAAGTATTCATCCATTACTTTTTTGTATTCTTCATAGTAATGTAGAAGAGGGCTGTGATGAGGCTGAGCACCGAACACATGTCATCACATTCTGGTGTCATAAGTGTTTGCCTGACTTTCGCGTGAACCAGGCAGTACGTCAAGAGATGAAAGTGACTTGTCCCGGATGACACATCAAGTCATGTTGCCTTTCTGTGTACAAACACCCATTGCCTGCTTGGCACATCTGATAGCAGGCAATGAGTCTGACATTTCATGACTGCTGTACTACTGCACTACTGAACAGATGTACACACATGCTTAGTTTTTAAAGCTGATTTTTTCGTCTTTTTAAAGTGAACTTCTTGACAACATTTGAAATTCAACTTCTTGTTCAGTTATTGCATGTGTTTGATCTAGGGAACTTCTAAACATTTGAATTCCATGACTCCAAGAGTTTTAAAGTTGAAACACACATGAAGATTTGTTAAACGGCCAATACATACTAGTATAAGGTACTGAAGCAAACTGATTAGCATAAAAAAGTTAAAAATAAAAGTAAGAATGATTTTGAGAATGCTATCTTTGGACTGTGTTATAAATCGTATCTTGCTACTAATGTGAGTTGAGCCAAATTCTGTATGTGTGGCAGTTATTGTGGATGGAATGGTAGCACATAAGTACATTTTCAGGTCTTTCTGTTAAGCCGAATTTGGAGAGGGGACAGTTTAAGAAAGTCTTTGAGCCTCTGTTGATTTTGAGTTGGAGATGACATATAAAGAAAATGTGCTATATGTAAATATTGTTTTGGGGCAGAGTTGAAAGTGTTGAAACATTTACTTCCTGTGTAGGTTAACAGTGAAGGAGAAGATATAGAGGAATATGTGTAAGTGTGGCCGAGAAAAATGATAGTCTGAGAGGCCACTGAGGTCTAATACATGTTTGATAGTAAAAATACAGCAATCAACAAAAAAATTCTAAGTGCAGATCTGTAAAGCAACGGGACAGCAATTCTTTGGAGCATATAATAGGGGAGAGGATGTGGCCTAACAGCTAGGGCGGTCGACCTCAAAATCTAGGGAACCGGATTTGAGTCTCGGCAAGAACGCGCAACATCCTGAAATTCTGGGCAGATCACTTAATCTCCCTGTGCCTTAACAAAATGAATGTGTCCTTATGTAATGCAACTGGTGCTCGTTTAAAGCGCTCTGATACCCAATACCTTCGGGTCAAGTGTGCGCTGTATAAAACTCCGTAAAAAAAAAAATATATATAAATCAACTTTTATTTCACATTTTTCTTTTGTTCATTTTCTGTAACTAAGCAAACAGCCAATAGTTCATGTGATGTTATATGAAACTCTAGATAGCAACTACCAAGCAGGTGCCTAATCCTTCTCGTGGGAGAATGTCAGGAGAACATGACGTCTGGACACAGTAGGTTATGGTAGAAAGCTGACCTCACTTAATCCATAGTTCTAACCTGGCTTTTCCAGCCTCAAATCAAGGCTACACTTACTCAAACAGTCAGGCTATATTTGCAGCATACAACATCGAAATACAAGATAGCTGCATGTTTGAAATGTGTCTTAATGTGCAATAATACAAAGGCTATGGTAGTTCTTTAAGCAGTCATAAATAACTTTTCACTAGAGGCAACAAGGTTGGTGTGAGGCTTACATTTTTGGGAAGACACAGAATGGGCAAAACCCTTTGATACATCTGGCCCAAAGAGTTTATTCTGGAGATTTGTGCCAACAATCATAGTCCTTATTGTAACAACAATATTGGTCAAAACGTCCTAAATGTTTTGACTGATTTGGGGGCTAAGCAACTCTGACACGCGATGATCAGCTTGGTTTATTTATAGGGGGCTCGTTAAGCCCACATTAAATGACAATCAGGTTAAATGATTATGGCAATACAAATATTTATGTGCTGGGATATTTTGGAACCCTGAAGTAGGGGTAAAAACACTCAGGCAAAACTGTATGATATGAGAGAAGGATCATATGTATTAGGGAGCCAGAACAAATTTGATAGATGATGAAATTGTATCTGAGTCAATCAGGTGTATGCTGTGAAGATGAACAAATGGTAGTAGGAGGGATAACAACAGGTTTAAGTTGGAGGAATTGTTTCCCAAAGTTTATACTGATTTCTAGGTTTATTAAAAGCTTTTGTTCAAAAGATTATTTTGAAACGAGATGCAAAACCAAAGGCTTATAAAACAAGATATGTTCCTGTGTCCATCTGAAATTATCTGAGGAAGGAATTAGGTCGTTTATGCCAAGAAGGTGCTATTAAAGAAGTCAGAACCTTTGAGTTGCTATTTTCAGTGGTGTTGGCCATGTAGTCCAATGGCAGTATAAGACTATGGGGGTCATTACGATGGCGGTGAAAGCACTTTTGCGCCCGCCAGATTAGGATGGCAGGCGGTGTGCATGGGCGGACGGGATGTCTGTCCACCACGGGTACGCCACAGGCAATCGTTACGATAGCCTGGTGGACCCACCACGCATCTGTAGAATAGTGGCGGTGCCTAGCAGGCACCTCCGCCAAATTATGATGCTGCTTCAAGCCAGCCTTTGAATGGTGTTCCTCCGCCATTCAAAGGTCGGCAGAGATTGACTTCAGGGACCCGTTGCGGGTCCCCCCTGTGCAGGGGCACTTTCTTGTAGCACTTGGGGGGCACCTAGGGTGCCCACCACATTTCCCTGCACCATGTGGCAGTCACCGCGTGGTGCCTGCCATGTAATGCAGGGAAATGTAAACTGTGCATCTTTAACATTGCGGGGGTGCTGCAGCTAGCTGCTCCCCCCGCAATGTTAAAGATAGATGCGACCGCAACAGTGGCGGTGGCATCGTAATACCCCCAGGTGGGACGGCAGCCCTGTAGGCTGGCAGTCCCACTCCCCGACACGCTGGCGTGGGACTGAAGTCCGTCCGCCATCGTAATCACCCCCAATGTATGGACTTGAAAAATCTGAGTTGATCATCATCTGCAACTTTGGTGAGATGCAGTTGACGATAAGAGAACCTTTTTTTATATTGGACTTTGTGTCAGCATACCATGAGATAGCCTTGCATGAGATCTCAAAAATCTTTAACTTCCTTTGAAATTCCCAAGGGTGTACAGACAAATGCCTTTTGGTTTGGTGTCAATATCAGCTGTGTTCTAGCCAGTGATAGATCAAATGATTAAAGGTTTAAAACAAGTATCATATTTTCAAAATGATATATTGATATTTCGTCCTACATATCTTAACATGATGAGACCTTGTTTAAAGTTATTGTCCATTTTAGGGGAAAGTGGTTTGATCATTTCATGTGAAAAGTGCTGTATTGGAGTTGACAGGGTGCCATACTTGCCACACAACATTTGTAAAGGTGGTGTAACCCCAAAAAGAATCTGGTTATAGCCTTTCTAGATGTATCATGTCCCAAAGTTAAAGCCTAATTAAGATCGTTCTTGGGATTGGCAGAATACTATTCACAAAATTAGTTCCATGTATTCAGACAAAACAAAATGCATTGTGAATTTAGTTATCATAAATTCAAAGTCTGATTGGTGTGAGAAATGTACGCTGGAATGTGAGTGGTCTGTTTAACCAATGGTCATGAGTAATGTTTTAATTCACATTAAAACCTTTAAATGTAAACATTTTTAAAATAAATATTCTCGCCGGAAGGCTTTACTGGAAAAATTGTCCCTGAAAGGGTTGAACAATTTGTGGCAAGGGAGATGAAGGAATTGCTTATTTTACTTGGTATAGAGTATAGTTGCACATCTCGATATTTTTCTCAATGTAATGACATGGCTGAAAGAGGGAAAAGGGTGCTCAAAGAAGATTTACAGTTAGCACTGGATGAAAATAGATTGTGGAGTGAGGTTACAAGGGCATTCTATCCTTATACATTTTCCTCTGTTTTACAAGTGCATTCTATCCTAATACATTTGTCCTCTGTACTGCCAGTGCATTCTATCCTAATACATTTGTTCTCTGTATTGCAAGGGCATTTTATCCTAATACATTTGTCCTCTGCATTACAAGTGCATTCTATCCTAATACATTTGTCCTCTGTATTGCAAGGGCATTCTATCCCAATACATTTGTCCTCTGTATTACAAGTGCATTCTATCTCAGTACATTTGTCATCTGTATTGCAAGTGCATTCTATCCCAATACATTTGTCCCCTGTACTACAAGTGCATTCCATCCCAATACATTTGTCCTCGGTATTGCAAGTGCATTCTATCCTAATACATTTGTCCCCTGTACTACAAGTGCATTCTATCCCAATACATTTGTCCCCTGTACTACAAGTGCATTCTATCCCAGTACATTTGTCCTCTGTATTGCAAGTGCATTCTATCCCAATACATTTGTCCCCTGTACTACACGTGCATTCTATCCCAATACATGTGTCCTCGGTATTGCAAGTGCATTCTATCCTAATACATTTGTCCCCTGTACTACAAGTGCATTCTATCCCAATACATTTGTCCTCGGTATTGCAAGTGCATTCTATCCTAATACATTTGTCCCCTGTACTACAAGTGCATTCTATCCCAATACATGTGTCCTCGGTATTGCAACTGCATTCTATCCTAATACATTTGTCCCCTGTACTACAAGTGCATTCTATCCCAATACATGTGTCCTCGGTATTGCAAGTGCATTCTATCCTAATACATTTGTCCCCTGTACTACAAGTGCATTCTATCCCACTACATGTGTCCTCGGTATTGCAAGTGCATTCTATCCTAATACATTTGTCCCCTGTACTACAAGTGCATTCTATCCCACTACATGTGTCCTCGGTATTGCAAGTGCATTCTATCCTAATACATTTGTCCCCTGTACTACAAGTGCATTCCATCCCAATACATTTGTCCTTTGTATTACAAGTGCATTCTATCCCAGTACATTTGTCCTCTGCATTACAAGTGCATTCTTTCCTAATACATTTGTCCTTTGTATTACAAGTGCATTCTATCCTAATACATTTGTCCTTTGTATTACAAGTGCATTCTATCCCAGTACATTTGTCCTCTGTATTACAAGTGCATTCTATCCTAATACATTTGTCCTTTGTATTACAAGTGCATTCTATCCCAGTACATTTGTCCTCTGCATTACAAGTGCATTCTTTCCTAATACATTTGTCCTTTGTATTACAAGTGCATTCTATCCTAATACATTTGTCCTTTGTATTACAAGTGCATTCTATCCCAGTACATTTGTCCTCTGTATTACAAGTGCATTCCATCCCAATACATTTGTCCTCGGTATTGCAAGTGCATTCTATCCCAGTACATTTGTCCTCTGCATTACAAGTGCATTCTTTCCTAATACATTTGTCCTTTGTATTACAAGTGCATTCTATCCCAGTACATTTGTCCTCTGCATTACAAGTGCATTCTATCCTAATACATTTGTCCTTTGTATTACAAGTGCATTCTATCCTAATACATTTGTCCTTTGTATTACAAGTGCATTCTATCCCAGTACATTTGTCCTCTGTATTACAAGTGCATTCTATCCTAGTACATTTGTAAAACGGAGATGGGTAATGTGTCACGTCTGTGACGAATGCCAATTCTAGATTAGGCCCTATATTTTGAAGTAAGTACATTAGTATTTTATGGTAAGTTACGTTTTATTTATCATCTTACTTCTCACATTTGCTTTTAGGTCTAGCTGGGGAGTGCAGCTTCATTTCGCAGCAGTCTTTCCCATTTCCATATGAATTTAATAGCAAGGTAACTCTGATAGTCTCTCTACTGGTCACTTAGGACACTTCCTCATCTGAACCCTGCTGCCATCTAGATAATTGTATGTTTCGCGGCTTTTCATTTCGCACGGCTCTTTCAGTTGGATCCGCCTTTGGCAGCCTTTGTTTTCAGAGCGTGTTTGGACACGTGCTATAAATCACTTGGCTTGCGTCGTGCCAAGGAAAGAGCAAGATAAGCTGGCACTGTTCCTCTTCTAGCCTGTGTCCTGGCCAGCTAGATAATTGTGGAGCACAGCTGAAAGACGTGGCAGCTGATTATTTTAATGTCACAGCAAGAAAGTAACTCCTTTTAGTGGCCAGGCTATTATTTGTATGATGCACAGAACCATACACAGTAACTTTAACTGTGCCTACTGTAGTTCACTGGCTGTTTAGGTATTTGTGTAATTGTCTGTCAGAATGATGGAGCATCAGCGTTAACCTGCAATTAAATTCACATGGGAATGGGAAAGAGCCATGTGCACTGATAACCAGTAAAGAAGACCTTTTTAATTTTGATGTCCATGACAGGAAACATAACTCTTATTGCCGCAAAGAAGCGCTACATCTAACATCTAAGAAACGCTAAATCTAGCTTTAAATTACTGTAACCTAGGACATAGCTTAAACAAACAAGAATAATTTTTAACGTAAAAAAGGATAACAAACTGGAAAGGAAAAACATTTGCAAAGTGAAGTATTGACCAACCAGCCTTGCCACTGAGGTACACTTCTTTTTAGAGGATTACTGTGACTAAAAGGAATCGGTCATCAATATTGTCCAAAATAAAAAAAACAAATTGGTTTGGGAAAGCTGCTGAGTGTGACATATCCGTTTTCACCAAGGGAGAGAGAATAGAGTGAGAGAGAAACACTCTGTTTATCCTGGTTGCTTAAGTTTATATATTACCTCAACTAGGGAAGGTGTGTGGGAAACCCTGGGAACTAGTAAGAGAGGATCGATAGTTACTCTTAAGGAGAAGTTCTGGCTACTAGTTAAAACCAATAGTGGTAGAAAAGATTAGAGATAGTGTAATATCCATGAACTGTTTTACAAATTAAGTTGCAATCAGGGTTGGATAGCAATTTTTCCTTCAGATGAGGATCATTTGGACGTCATGGACCAGATAGTTACATGGCAGAGAAGGCGCATGGGTTATGTCTGTGTTAAAACAAGAAGATGTAGGACTTTATTTAGAGATTGGCGGACGGGATACTCTGTTATAAACATGGTGGATGTCCTGGCTTCCATATTGCAGGTGCATTATAACCTGTGCTACTTGTGATGTAGCAGACAGGATATCCCACGCGTTGTGACATAATATTCCAGCCACCAAATTCTACATAAGGCCCTAAGACATTGTTGCACTTTTGCTTGTGCCCAATATAGTTACAATTTGAGACGATGGTGGCTAAAACCTGTTTTGAATCACTTTTGTATCAGAGAGTTAGGTGAAACAATTACGCTATAATATATGGGATCCTGCAATGCCTGATAAAAAAATTGTCTCTAATTTTTCGATGATAGGCAACCTGTGACGCACCCAGTCTCCCATTAAGCAATGACATAGCTGCTCACCTAAAACAATTATTACAGTTGACATCTGATGTCACAGTTCCTGCTGCTAGAACAGGCAGTGGAGGAGAAAGGCAGGTCTGGTCAAGGAGCATAATTAAAACAACCGTTTAAAGAATGAAAGCAAAATATTGGTTTTCTTTCTTCTGCTCTGTTTTTCTAGCTGTACAGTGACAAGCAGAAAGTTTAGAATCTTTCTGGATGTTTATACGCATTCTGAGTGACTGCGCCTTTTTAAAAAAAAGCTGACTTGTATTAATATTAAACTGATGGTAATATTGTGCAATGAATATCTAACCGCTTTTTTTGATGTGCTAAATTAAAAACACTAGGAATTACATTTTTATTCTTGCTTCCTCTTTGAAAGAGCTACACAGCAATCATTTAAGTCATTTAATGTGGAGCAGGGAGTACTTTTTCCAATGGCAACAGAGGGTATGTGGTCCACCAAGTGATTACGGAATATGTTCCAAAAACCTGGAGGATCAGGATGAAGGTACCCAAGAAGCGAATAGTTAAAAACATGACTCGTTTTCAGAATTTTCTCGAAACTGGGGAGGACAAAAGAAAGGTAATATGGATGGGAGTCTAAAGTTAATGAACGCTATTGATGCTTTTTGGTGCCTGAATGAATGAGTATGTATGATTTCTGATTACAATATAGGGAAAGGCACATCAGTTGGGCAGGGTATAATATACAGTTTTCTCAACATACTGTTACCCTCAGACAATATTTGGTCCATTGCTGAATGCACTCTTCCAGAGGTGTAGCTATCGGTAGTGCAGCGGGGTGCACAAAAGTGGGAGGAGCTCATTGCACCAATCAGAGTTGCCAGCTTACCTTGGTCATAGCTGTTTTTTAATACTCAACCAGCGGTTGGGTTGTGCCCATTCTCTTTGCTTGTTTTAGGGTTATGGTAACCTGCTTGTATTTCGTCTACCTGATGAAAATAACAGGACACACATATTGACATCATATTGTACCAACGTATGGCACTTGAGATGCATCTCTCCATTTTTAAGACTCTCTCTGTTGCTTGACTTTGCAGTGCCAGTCACAAATATTTGCAACCCTCATTCCTCTTAGGCGAAGCGATTGTCATGAAAGGGAGCACTGTTCACTTAGGGCGCTGAGGCGAAATACTGAATAACTTATTAATAACCACCCAAAGAATATAAATAATATAATGTATAAAAAAACATATACACTTCCTGTGGATCATGCTTGTTCAACTATTTACAACACAGTGGCGTATCGCTTGTGTGAGGTAAAGTCAGTAATTATCTACAGGCCATGTACAGGGTCTGTATTTTTTACTGTTGCAATAGTCTTGTGTCAGTCCAGCTCAACTCCAGTGTATGTCAAGGACAGCTGAATCCAAGTAGATTTTCAAGGTAAAATAAGTGTGACTGAATTCGACCAATAAAGAGACCTAACAAGTCATTGTGGTACAGGCCAGTGGTAATCTCTATTCGTGATTATATATTTTTGAGTCCAGTATCGCTACCAGTGCTTTTGTATATTGTATGCGAGGATTCACTACATTCACATACCAGTGATTGACACATTTTATTTAGGAGAGAGGGCCCTAATCCAGAGCGTTTACCAGCTGCTGCAGTTCAACGCGAATGTGTACTCTTGGTCGTCGAGTGTTTTCACAAAAATATATGATGTTCAAGTCGATTTTCATTAAAATAAAAATAAAAGACCTTGCCAGCCTGGTGATATGCTTGGAAAATGAGTATACTATTCTGGTTTAGTGGGTATAGCTACCATTATTTGTTACGTGGTGCATTGACTCAACGTTGCATTTTTTTGCTCTGAATGTCATACCCTTTCTATTGCCCCTTTTGATTTTTGGTTGTTATATAGTTTCTGTAACTTTGGCTTAAAATTGGACTACACAATATATAATGGCATCACACTCTATCATCTAAACATACTTGCCTGTCTGTGCAACATTTTCTTTTGTCCCTCTTTGAGAGTCCTGTACATATTAGTGTGTCTTGATCAACACTTGAGAAAACCCTGGTTTAATGCATTCGAATGTACAGAAGCTTACAGATTAGTATTTCAATACATTGTGTCTAGTTCCTGGAGTTTTCTTGCATGATAGGATTGTTTACTTTTTCCTTCCCTTTTTAAGTGAAATATTTATTTTGTTTTCTGGCAGGAAACCTCCATATGGTGATGATAAAATGTATCAGAGGTGTATAGGAGTGGACTATTCGACCCTGGATGAGCTGGACGACGATGTATTTCACCCTGATGACTATGTATTTCCGGGTCAATCCGAAAGTCTGAGCCCACCTTCATTCTTTAGCCGGACACAGTCCTACACATGTTTCCTGGGCAGAGTACAGCTGTTTCCTCTGTCCCATTGCTGTGGCCCAGGCAACAAGAGCACAGAACATAAGGATAAGGCAACGCAGACCCATAGCCCGTCATCTCCCAGTGATGACATCATGTTGCCCTGTGGAGTAACCGAAGAACCTCAAAGACTTTTCTATGGTAAGGAAAGACTGACCTTACAATCCACTGAAGCGTATCTCTTTTAAGGACACGGTGTCTTTTGTAGTTTTACAGCGAGTTAACAATATAAAGACTGAAATCAGCAGTTGAAAAAGGCTACTGGGATGTGTATGCTGTATTAGATCAAACTGCAGACTTGTGTTTTCTAATACAATTATCTCATTATTTAAAGCATCAGTGTATTTTATATCATATATATTGTAGGGATCTGGTGACATCACATATCACAATATTCACTAAATATTTTCTCAACCAGTTGGCAAAAACATATGCAGTAAATATAGTAAGCGTACAGTATAATGCCAAAAAGCCAACCCTGTGACTTACAAGTAGTAATTTTCCGGCATATGCTAGTATAGGCTTCCACTCTAGCTGTATTGTCCCAGTGCTTAATTTGTAAAACATTTAGTGCCGGAGCCCTCGACAGGAGAACACTAGAGCATGCGCCATCCGTTGCCCCTGGCAGCACTGCCAATGACAGCACCAACACACTACTAATCATCACACTCTTAAAAGTGTGACAATTCCCACTATTACTGGGCTCCAAAGCTATAAGAATGGCTTTGGAGACAAATACTAATAATTGGAAATGTAAACTGAAATCATAAACAGAAGCTGTTGTGCTCGTACCTAAATTGGCAGACACCACTACCATGTGGCAGACAGTTATAGGCCCCGGTCCTGGCAATTAAGTGCCGGTGCTGAGCACCGAAAAGCACCGGCACAAATTAAGTACTGTATTGTCCTCACCCTCTGCGTCGTTTTATGATGACAGGTAGCACAGGAGGTGCATTTGCCAAAGCAAATCTTTACGCCAACCCAGAAACAACATTCGACTCTTTAAGCCTGTAGTTTCTACATAATTCCTATTTGTTTATTTATCCAGCTGGCTGAGGTTGAACTTTCACGGGCACACACATGACATTTTAATGCTATTAAAGTGTCTTAGGTAACTAGATATCTTAGGGTGTTTTTCTCGCAGCAGCAGCCCAGCTGGAAGGAGTGCAGTCATTAACCTACATGGATTTTTAAATCTGGTTTGACAGTGCATTCATAAGCTAGACCTGTTGGCATTGCCAATGTTTGTTGTTATTAGTTATCAGAACCTGCGTTTTCTCTGAGTTGAGTTTGAGGCCATTAGTGCTCATCCAATAACAGGTCAATTGAAGGGTTTCTTGAAACTCCACGTTAGTAGGTAGTCTGATGCCCTTTCTTAACACAATCTATGCATCATCTGTGACATGTATAGGTGAGAGCCTTTTGAGACAAGGTCTTTTGCCAAATGTGTTATGTAAATATTTGACAAATGTAGTGAGAGGGAGGATCCCTGGATGACTCCGCACTACACCTGCCTTTCTTGTGCAGTACATAGATCCCGCTGTGCAGCCTGTGATTGGTTAGTCAGGACCCATTGATCAGGTCAACCTTTTAAAGGCACTGGCTCTAATGCAAGGTTCAGAAGAGTTTTGTGACTGATGAGTATCGAAGGCTGCAGAAAGATCCAGGAGATCCAATGCTTCTTGAGTACTGTTATCTACCTCTAGTCTGTGGACATTACGTCCCTCAATTACTGTGGAATCGATATTGTGTTTGGGATGAAAGCCTGCCTGGAAGGCGTCCCAAAAAATGGATTTCTGTAAATAGTTAGAGATAATCCGAACCACATACGTAGCCATAACCTAACTGTAGTGGTCATTTAATTAGGATCATCAGGAGTTTTCTTTAAGTGTGTGAGCACTATAGCTGTTTTGAAAGGGAGTGGAGAGGTGCCTTGAGTAAGTGAGGCATGAAGCACCATGAGTAATAGTTTGTTAATTACTGGCCAAAGCTTTTTGTATATATCAAGAGACCAGCAACGCTTTCTCTCCAGTTAAGGTTTATTTATTTTTTAGTAAAAAGTGCAACATGTTTCTTTTCAGTTACATCAGAGCATCAACACAGCCTATCAATTTTTGGCAATTGTTGACCTGACTGGTGAGTCGGGGGGCGGTTGGACAGTAACCATTTGAAAGGAGCTGCTTGTCAGATTGGGCCTAATCAGGTCTCTTCGTTCACATGGCATGGCCCACAATAGAGCCTTCAGCGATTATTAATTGTCAATCATGGTCAAATGTCTTCTGGTGGCCGAGACAGCTAGATAATGTCATGAAAGTAGTGTCTGAAAAAGGCAAAGAGCACCAATGTGAATATGTATGTGCCATTGCAACATAATTTGAGGATCAAGAGAACTTTAGTGTTTTCACTGCTTGTGTGAAAATGCCTATCCTGTTTACATGTTAAAGGAGAAAGCAGTTTCTGTGCTTCAGACCCAACTCGCACCAGCTCGCTGTTAGATCCAGATCGTTCTCGTTGATCAATGAGAGACAGACAGACTGACTGAGCACTGCACTCTCACCTCTCACATCCTCTTTACTCTTCATAAAAATATCAGTAACATATATGTGGAAGCCCACACTCACTTCATGAAGATGGCTATGCTTTATACCTTGTATGCTTGTTTCCGGTCCATGGAAGACATGGCTTGCCAGTTCGGGCTGGACTGTTCCCATGAGGCACAGGGTCAGACTGATTTGCATATAGCCATGTCTGAAATGGGGTGGCTGAGTGGGCTAAAGAATGGTGATGGATTAAACCCAGATCAGTTGACTGGGGATGAGTGTTTGATTTGCTCCAACTCTCCGTCCATCATCCCCTTTTGTATCGCTTTGTTCGCCCTAAGTGTGGCAGGGTATGCTCAGACGTGAGTCCCTTGCTCACTTGGCCACTGGATTCAAGATAGCCTGGCTGATGAGGATTATGAATCCGAAACCGGTCCCAGGATGCTTGTTTCCGGTCCATGGAAGACATGGCTTGGCAGTTCGGGCTGGACTGTTCCCATGAGGCACAGGGTCAGACTGATTTGCATATAGCCATGTCTGAAATGGGGTGGCTGAGTGGGCTAAAGAATGGTGATGGATTAAACCCAGATCAGTTGACTGGGGGTGAGTGTTTGATTTGCTCAAACTCTCCGTCCATCATCCCCTTTTGTATCGCTTTGTTCGCCCTAAGTGTGGCAGGGTATGCTCAGACGTGAGTCCCTTGCTCACTTGGCCACTGGATTCAAGATAGCCTGGCTGATGAGGATTATGAATCCGAAACCGGTCCCAGGATGCTTGTTTCCGGTCCATGGAAGACATGGCTTGGCAGTTCGGGCTGGACTGTTCCCATGAGGCACAGGGTCAGACTGATTTGCATATAGCCATGTCTGAAATGGGGTGGCTGAGTGGGCTAAAGAATGGTGATGGATTAAACCCAGATCAGTTGACTGGGGGTGAGTGTTTGATTTGCTCAAACTCTCCGTCCATCATCCCCTTTTGTATCGCTTTGTTCGCCCTAAGTGTGGCAGGGTATGCTCAGACGTGAGTCCCTTGCTCACTTGGCCACTGGATTCAAGATAGCCTGGCTGATGAGGATTATGAATCCGAAACCGGTCCCAGGATGCTTGTTTCCGGTCCATGGAAGACATGGCTTGGCAGGTCGGGCTGGACTGTTCCCATGAGGCACAGGGTCAGACTGATTTGCATATAGCCATGTCTGAAATGGGGTGGCTGAGTGGGCTAAAGAATGGTGATGGATTAAACCCAGATCAGTTGACTGGGGGTGAGTGTTTGATTTGCTCAAACTCTCCGTCCATCATCCCCTTTTGTATCGCTTTGTTCGCCCTAAGTGTGGCAGGGTATGCTCAGACGTGAGTCCTTTGCTCACTTGGCCACTGGATTCAAGATAGCCTGGCTGATGAGGATTATGAATCCGAAACCGGTCCCAGGATGCTTGTTTCCGGTCCATGGAAGACATGGCTTGGCAGTTCGGGCTGGACTGTTCCCATGAGGCACAGGGTCAGACTGATTTGCATATAGCCATGTCTGAAATGGGGTGGCTGAGTGGGCTAAAGAATGGTGATGGATTAAACCCAGATCAGTTGACTGGGGGTGAGTGTTTGATTTGCTCAAACTCTCCGTCCATCATCCCCTTTTGTATCGCTTTGTTCGCCCTAAGTGTGGCAGGGTATGCTCAGACGTGAGTCCCTTGCTCACTTGGCCACTGGATTCAAGATAGCCTGGCTGATGAGGATTATGAATCCGAAACCGGTCCCAGGATGCTTGTTTCCGGTCCATGGAAGACATGGCTTGGCAGTTCGGGCTGGACTGTTCCCATGAGGCACAGGGTCAGACTGATTTGCATATAGCCATGTCTGAAATGGGGTGGCTGAGTGGGCTAAAGAATGGTGATGGATTAAACCCAGATCAGTTGACTGGGGGTGAGTGTTTGATTTGCTCAAACTCTCCGTCCATCATCCCCTTTTGTATCGCTTTGTTCGCCCTAAGTGTGGCAGGGTATGCTCAGACGTGAGTCCCTTGCTCACTTGGCCACTGGATTCAAGATAGCCTGGCTGATGAGGATTATGAATCCGAAACCGGTCCCAGGATGCTTGTTTCCGGTCCATGGAAGACATGGCTTGGCAGTTCTTGCTGGACTGTTCCCATGAGGCACAGGGTCAGACTGATTTGCATATAGCCATGTCTGAAATGGGGTGGCTGAGTGGGCTAAAGAATGGTGATGGATTAAACCCAGATCAGTTGACTGGGGGTGTTTGATTTGCTCAAACTCTCCGTCCATCATCCCCTTTTGTTTCGCTTTGTTCGCCCTAAGTGTGGCAGGGTATGCTCAGACGTGAGTCCCTTGCTCACTTGGCCACTGGATTCAAGATAGCCTGGCTGATGAGGATTATGAATCCGAAACCGGTCCCAGGATGCTTGTTTCCGGTCCATGGAAGACATGGCTTGGCAGTTCGGGCTGGACTGTTCCCATGAGGCACAGGGTCAGACTGATTTGCATATAGCCATGTCTGAAATGGGGTGGCTGAGTGGGCTAAAGAATGGTGATGGATTAAACCCCGATCAGTTGACTGGGTGTGAGTGTTTGATTTGCTCAAACTCTCCGTCCATCATCCCCTTTTGTATCGCTTTGTTCGCCCTAAGTGTGGCAGGGTATGCTCAGACGTGAGTCCCTTGCTCACTTGGCCACTGGATTCAAGATAGCCTGGCTGATGAGGATTATGAATCCGAAACCGGTCCCAGGATGCTTGTTTCCGGTCCATGGAAGACATGGCTTGGCAGTTCGGGCTGGACTGTTCCCATGAGGCACAGGGTCAGACTGATTTGCATATAGCCATGTCTGAAATGGGGTGGCTGAGTGGGCTAAAGAATGGTGATGGATTAAACCCAGATCAGTTGACTGGGGGTGAGTGTTTGATTTGCTCAAACTCTCCGTCCATCATCCCCTTTTGTATCGCTTTGTTCGCCCTAAGTGTGGCAGGGTATGCTCAGACGTGAGTCCCTTGCTCACTTGGCCACTGGATTCAAGATAGCCTGGCTGATGAGGATTATGAATCCGAAACCGGTCCCAGGATGCTTGTTTCCGGTCCATGGAAGACATGGCTTGGCAGTTCGGGCTGGACTGTTCCCATGAGGCACAGGGTCAGACTGATTTGCATATAGCCATGTCTGAAATGGGGTGGCTGAGTGGGCTAAAGAATGGTGATGGATTAAACCCAGATCAGTTGACTGGGGGTGAGTGTTTGATTTGCTCAAACTCTCCGTCCATCATCCCCTTTTGTATCGCTTTGTTCGCCCTAAGTGTGGCAGGGTATGCTCAGACGTGAGTCCCTTGCTCACTTGGCCACTGGATTCAAGATAGCCTGGCTGATGAGGATTATGAATCCGAAACCGGTCCCAGGATGCTTGTTTCCGGTCCATGGAAGACATGGCTTGGCAGTTCTTGCTGGACTGTTCCCATGAGGCACAGGGTCAGACTGATTTGCATATAGCCATGTCTGAAATGGGGTCGCTGAGTGGGCTAAAGAATGGTGATGGATTAAACCCAGATCAGTTGACTGGGGGTGAGTGTTTGATTTGCTCAAACTCTCCGTCCATCATCCCCTTTTGTATCGCTTTGTTCGCCCTAAGTGTGGCAGGGTATGCTCAGACGTGAGTCCCTTGCTCACTTGGCCACTGGATTCAAGATAGCCTGGCTGATGAGGATTATGAATCCGAAACCGGTCCCAGGATGCTTGTTTCCGGTCCATGGAAGACATGGCTTGGCAGTTCGGGCTGGACTGTTCCCATGAGGCACAGGGTCAGACTGATTTGCATATAGCCATGTCTGAAATGGGGTGGCTGAGTGGGCTAAAGAATGGTGATGGATTAAACCCAGATCAGTTGACTGGGGGTGAGTGTTTGATTTGCTCAAACTCTCTGTCCATCATCCCCTTTTGTATCGCTTTGTTCGCCCTAAGTGTGGCAGGGTATGCTCAGACGTGAGTCCCTTGCTCACTTGGCCACTGGATTCAAGATAGCCTGGCTGATGAGGATTATGAATCCGAAACCGGTCCCAGGATGCTTGTTTCCGGTCCATGGAAGACATGGCTTGGCAGATCGGGCTGGACTGTTCCCATGAGGCACAGGGTCAGACTGATTTGCATATAGCCATGTCTGAAATGGGGTGGCTGAGTGGGCTAAAGAATGGTGATGGATTAAACCCAGATCAGTTGACTGGGGGTGAGTGTTTGATTTGCTCAAACTCTCCGTCCATCATCCCCTTTTGTATCGCTTTGTTCGCCCTAAGTGTGGCAGGGTATGCTCAGACGTGAGTCCCTTGCTCACTTGGCCACTGGATTCAAGATAGCCTGGCTGATGAGGATTATGAATCCGAAACCGGTCCCAGGATGCTTGTTTCCGGTCCATGGAAGACATGGCTTGGCAGTTCGGGCTGGACTGTTCCCATGAGGCACAGGGTCAGACTGATTTGCATATAGCCATGTCTGAAATGGGGTGGCTGAGTGGGCTAAAGAATGGTGATGGATTAAACCCAGATCAGTTGACTGGGGGTGAGTGTTTGATTTGCTCAAACTCTCCGTCCATCATCCCCTTTTGTATCGCTTTGTTCGCCCTAAGTGTGGCAGGGTATGCTCAGACGTGAGTCCCTTGCTCACTTGGCCACTGGATTCAAGATAGCCTGGCTGATGAGGATTATGAATCCGAAACCGGTCCCAGGATGCTTGTTTCCGGTCCATGGAAGACATGGCTTGGCAGTTCGGGCTGGACTGTTCCCATGAGGCACAGGGTCAGACTGATTTGCATATAGCCATGTCTGAAATGGGGTGGCTGAGTGGGCTAAAGAATGGTGATGGATTAAACCCAGATCAGTTGACTGGGGGTGAGTGTTTGATTTGCTCAAACTCTCCGTCCATCATCCCCTTTTGTATCGCTTTGTTCGCCCTAAGTGTGGCAGGGTATGCTCAGACGTGAGTCCCTTGCTCACTTGGCCACTGGATTCAAGATAGCCTGGCTGATGAGGATTATGAATCCGAAACCGGTCCCAGGATGCTTGTTTCCGGTCCATGGAAGACATGGCTTGGCAGGTCGGGCTGGACTGTTCCCATGAGGCACAGGGTCAGACTGATTTGCATATAGCCATGTCTGAAATGGGGTGGCTGAGTGGGCTAAAGAATGGTGATGGATTAAACCCAGATCAGTTGACTGGGGGTGAGTGTTTGATTTGCTCAAACTCTCCGTCCATCATCCCCTTTTGTATCGCTTTGTTCGCCCTAAGTGTGGCAGGGTATGCTCAGACGTGAGTCCTTTGCTCACTTGGCCACTGGATTCAAGATAGCCTGGCTGATGAGGATTATGAATCCGAAACCGGTCCCAGGATGCTTGTTTCCGGTCCATGGAAGACATGGCTTGGCAGTTCGGGCTGGACTGTTCCCATGAGGCACAGGGTCAGACTGATTTGCATATAGCCATGTCTGAAATGGGGTGGCTGAGTGGGCTAAAGAATGGTGATGGATTAAACCCAGATCAGTTGACTGGGGGTGAGTGTTTGATTTGCTCAAACTCTCCGTCCATCATCCCCTTTTGTATCGCTTTGTTCGCCCTAAGTGTGGCAGGGTATGCTCAGACGTGAGTCCCTTGCTCACTTGGCCACTGGATTCAAGATAGCCTGGCTGATGAGGATTATGAATCCGAAACCGGTCCCAGGATGCTTGTTTCCGGTCCATGGAAGACATGGCTTGGCAGTTCGGGCTGGACTGTTCCCATGAGGCACAGGGTCAGACTGATTTGCATATAGCCATGTCTGAAATGGGGTGGCTGAGTGGGCTAAAGAATGGTGATGGATTAAACCCAGATCAGTTGACTGGGGGTGAGTGTTTGATTTGCTCAAACTCTCCGTCCATCATCCCCTTTTGTATCGCTTTGTTCGCCCTAAGTGTGGCAGGGTATGCTCAGACGTGAGTCCCTTGCTCACTTGGCCACTGGATTCAAGATAGCCTGGCTGATGAGGATTATGAATCCGAAACCGGTCCCAGGATGCTTGTTTCCGGTCCATGGAAGACATGGCTTGGCAGTTCTTGCTGGACTGTTCCCATGAGGCACAGGGTCAGACTGATTTGCATATAGCCATGTCTGAAATGGGGTGGCTGAGTGGGCTAAAGAATGGTGATGGATTAAACCCAGATCAGTTGACTGGGGGTGTTTGATTTGCTCAAACTCTCCGTCCATCATCCCCTTTTGTTTCGCTTTGTTCGCCCTAAGTGTGGCAGGGTATGCTCAGACGTGAGTCCCTTGCTCACTTGGCCACTGGATTCAAGATAGCCTGGCTGATGAGGATTATGAATCCGAAACCGGTCCCAGGATGCTTGTTTCCGGTCCATGGAAGACATGGCTTGGCAGTTCGGGCTGGACTGTTCCCATGAGGCACAGGGTCAGACTGATTTGCATATAGCCATGTCTGAAATGGGGTGGCTGAGTGGGCTAAAGAATGGTGATGGATTAAACCCCGATCAGTTGACTGGGTGTGAGTGTTTGATTTGCTCAAACTCTCCGTCCATCATCCCCTTTTGTATCGCTTTGTTCGCCCTAAGTGTGGCAGGGTATGCTCAGACGTGAGTCCCTTGCTCACTTGGCCACTGGATTCAAGATAGCCTGGCTGATGAGGATTATGAATCCGAAACCGGTCCCAGGATGCTTGTTTCCGGTCCATGGAAGACATGGCTTGGCAGTTCGGGCTGGACTGTTCCCATGAGGCACAGGGTCAGACTGATTTGCATATAGCCATGTCTGAAATGGGGTGGCTGAGTGGGCTAAAGAATGGTGATGGATTAAACCCAGATCAGTTGACTGGGGGTGAGTGTTTGATTTGCTCAAACTCTCCGTCCATCATCCCCTTTTGTATCGCTTTGTTCGCCCTAAGTGTGGCAGGGTATGCTCAGACGTGAGTCCCTTGCTCACTTGGCCACTGGATTCAAGATAGCCTGGCTGATGAGGATTATGAATCCGAAACCGGTCCCAGGATGCTTGTTTCCGGTCCATGGAAGACATGGCTTGGCAGTTCGGGCTGGACTGTTCCCATGAGGCACAGGGTCAGACTGATTTGCATATAGCCATGTCTGAAATGGGGTGGCTGAGTGGGCTAAAGAATGGTGATGGATTAAACCCAGATCAGTTGACTGGGGGTGAGTGTTTGATTTGCTCAAACTCTCCGTCCATCATCCCCTTTTGTATCGCTTTGTTCGCCCTAAGTGTGGCAGGGTATGCTCAGACGTGAGTCCCTTGCTCACTTGGCCACTGGATTCAAGATAGCCTGGCTGATGAGGATTATGAATCCGAAACCGGTCCCAGGATGCTTGTTTCCGGTCCATGGAAGACATGGCTTGGCAGTTCTTGCTGGACTGTTCCCATGAGGCACAGGGTCAGACTGATTTGCATATAGCCATGTCTGAAATGGGGTCGCTGAGTGGGCTAAAGAATGGTGATGGATTAAACCCAGATCAGTTGACTGGGGGTGAGTGTTTGATTTGCTCAAACTCTCCGTCCATCATCCCCTTTTGTATCGCTTTGTTCGCCCTAAGTGTGGCAGGGTATGCTCAGACGTGAGTCCCTTGCTCACTTGGCCACTGGATTCAAGATAGCCTGGCTGATGAGGATTATGAATCCGAAACCGGTCCCAGGATGCTTGTTTCCGGTCCATGGAAGACATGGCTTGGCAGTTCGGGCTGGACTGTTCCCATGAGGCACAGGGTCAGACTGATTTGCATATAGCCATGTCTGAAATGGGGTGGCTGAGTGGGCTAAAGAATGGTGATGGATTAAACCCAGATCAGTTGACTGGGGGTGAGTGTTTGATTTGCTCAAACTCTCTGTCCATCATCCCCTTTTGTATCGCTTTGTTCGCCCTAAGTGTGGCAGGGTATGCTCAGACGTGAGTCCCTTGCTCACTTGGCCACTGGATTCAAGATAGCCTGGCTGATGAGGATTATGAATCCGAAACCGGTCCCAGGATGCTTGTTTCCGGTCCATGGAAGACATGGCTTGGCAGATCGGGCTGGACTGTTCCCATGAGGCACAGGGTCAGACTGATTTGCATATAGCCATGTCTGAAATGGGGTGGCTGAGTGGGCTAAAGAATGGTGATGGATTAAACCCAGATCAGTTGACTGGGGGTGAGTGTTTGATTTGCTCAAACTCTCCGTCCATCATCCCCTTTTGTATCGCTTTGTTCGCCCTAAGTGTGGCAGGGTATGCTCAGACGTGAGTCCCTTGCTCACTTGGCCACTGGATTCAAGATAGCCTGGCTGATGAGGATTATGAATCCGAAACCGGTCCCAGGATGCTTGTTTCCGGTCCATGGAAGACATGGCTTGGCAGTTCGGGCTGGACTGTTCCCATGAGGCACAGGGTCAGACTGATTTGCATATAGCCATGTCTGAAATGGGGTGGCTGAGTGGGCTAAAGAATGGTGATGGATTAAACCCAGATCAGTTGACTGGGGGTGAGTGTTTGATTTGCTCAAACTCTCCGTCCATCATCCCCTTTTGTATCGCTTTGTTCGCCCTAAGTGTGGCAGGGTATGCTCAGACGTGAGTCCCTTGCTCACTTGCCACTGGATTCAAGATAGCCTGGCTGATGAGGATTATGAATCCGAAACCGGTCCCAGGATGCTTGTTTCCGGTCCATGGAAGACATGGCTTGGCAGTTCGGGCTGGACTGTTCCCATGAGGCACAGGGTCAGACTGATTTGCATATAGCCATGTCTGAAATGAGGTGGCTGAGTGGGCTAAAGAATGGTGATGGATTAAACCCAGATCAGTTGACTGGGGGTGAGTGTTTGATTTGCTCAAACTCTCCGTCCATCATCCCCTTTTGTATCGCTTTGTTCGCCCTAAGTGTGGCAGGGTATGCTCAGACGTGAGTCCCTTGCTCACTTGGCCACTGGATTCAAGATAGCCTGACTGATGAGGATTATGAATCCGAAACCGGTCCCAGGATGCTTGTTTCCGGTCCATGGAAGACATGGCTTGGCAGTTCGGGCTGGACTGTTCCCATGAGGCACAGGGTCAGACTGATTTGCATATAGCCATGTCCGAAATGGGGTGGCTGAGTGGGCTAAAGAATGGTGATGGATTAAACCCAGATCAGTTGACTGGGGGTGAGTGTTTGATTTGCTCAAACTCTCCGTCCATCATCCCCTTTTGTATCGCTTTGTTCGCCCTAAGTGTGGCAGGGTACGCTCAGACGTGAGTCCCTTGCTCACTTGGCCACTGGATTCAAGATAGCCTGGCTGATGAGGATTATGAATCCGAAACCGGTCCCAGGATGCTTGTTTCCGGTCCATGGAAGACATGGCTTGGCAGTTCGGGCTGGACTGTTCCCATGAGGCACAGGGTCAGACTGATTTGCATATAGCCATGTCCGAAATGGGGTGGCTGAGTGGGCTAAAGAATGGTGATGGATTAAACCCCGATCAGTTGACTGGGTGTGAGTGTTTGATTTGCTCAAACTCTCCGTCCATCATCCCCTTTTGTATCGCTTTGTTCGCCCTAAGTGTGGCAGGGTATGCTCAGACGTGAGTCCCTTGCTCACTTGGCCACTGGATTCAAGATAGCCTGGCTGATGAGGATTATGAATCCGAAACCGGTCCCAGGATGCTTGTTTCCGGTCCATGGAAGACATGGCTTGGCAGTTCGGGCTGGACTGTTCCCATGAGGCACAGGGTCAGACTGATTTGCATATAGCCATGTCTGAAATGGGGTGGCTGAGTGGGCTAAAGAATGGTGATGGATTAAACCCCGATCAGTTGACTGGGTGTGAGTGTTTGATTTGCTCAAACTCTCCGTCCATCATCCCCTTTTGTATCGCTTTGTTCGCCCTAAGTGTGGCAGGGTATGCTCAGACGTGAGTCCCTTGCTCACTTGGCCACTGGATTCAAGATAGCCTGGCTGATGAGGATTATGAATCCGAAACCGGTCCCAGGATGCTTGTTTCCGGTCCATGGAAGACATGGCTTGGCAGTTCGGGCTGGACTGTTCCCATGAGGCACAGGGTCAGACTGATTTGCATATAGCCATGTCTGAAATGGGGTGGCTGAGTGGGCTAAAGAATGGTGATGGATTAAACCCAGATCAGTTGACTGGGGGTGAGTGTTTGATTTGCTCAAACTCTCTGTCCATCATCCCCTTTTGTATCGCTTTGTTCGCCCTAAGTGTGGCAGGGTATGCTCAGACGTGAGTCCCTTGCTCACTTGGCCACTGGATTCAAGATAGCCTGGCTGATGAGGATTAGGAATCCGAAACCGGTCCCAGGATGCTTGTTTCCGGTCCATGGAAGACATGGCTTGGCAGTTCGGGCTGGACTGTTCCCATGAGGCACAGGGTCAGACTGATTTGCATATAGCCATGTCTGAAATGGGGTGGCTGAGTGGGCTAAAGAATGGTGATGGATTAAACCCAGATCAGTTGACTGGGGGTGAGTGTTTGATTTGCTCAAACTCTCCGTCCATCATCCCCTTTTGTATCGCTTTGTTCGCCCTAAGTGTGGCAGGGTATGCTCAGACGTGAGTCCCTTGCTCACTTGGCCACTGGATTTAAGATAGCCTGGCTGATGAGGATTATGAATCCGAAACCGGTCCCAGGATGCTTGTTTCCGGTCCATGGAAGACATGGCTTGGCAGTTCGGGCTGGACTGTTCCCATGAGGCACAGGGTCAGACTGATTTGCATATAGCCATGTCTGAAATGGGGTGGCTGAGTGGGCTAAAGAATGGTGATGGATTAAACCCAGATCAGTTGACTGGGGGTGAGTGTTTGATTTGCTCAAACTCTCCATCCATCATCCCCTTTTGTATCGCTTTGTTCGCCCTAAGTGTGGCAGGGTATGCTCAGAAGTGAGTCCCTTGCTCACTTGCCACTGGATTCAAGATAGCCTGGCTGATGAGGATTATGAATCCGAAACCGGTCCCAGGATGCTTGTTTCCGGTCCATGGAAGACATGGCTTGGCAGTTCGGGCTGGACTGTTCCCATGAGGCACAGGGTCAGACTGATTTGCATATAGCTATGTCTGAAATGAGGTGGCTGAGTGGGCTAAAGAATGGTGATGGATTAAACCCAGATCAGTTGACTGGGGGTGAGTGTTTGATTTGCTCAAACTCTCCGTCCATCATCCCCTTTTGTATCGCTTTGTTCGCCCTAAGTGTGGCAGGGTATGCTCAGATGTGAGTCCCTTGCTCACTTGGCCACTGGATTCAAGATAGCCTGACTGATGAGGATTATGAATCCGAAACTGGTCCCAGGATGCTTGTTTCCGGTCCATGGAAGACATGGCTTGGCAGTTCGGGCTGGACTGTTCCCATGAGGCACAGGGTCAGACTGATTTGCATATAGCCATGTCCGAAATGGGGTGGCTGAGTGGGCTAAAGAATGGTGATGGATTAAACCCAGATCAGTTGACTGGGGGTGAGTGTTTGATTTGCTCAAACTCTCCGTCCATCATCCCCTTTTGTATCGCTTTGTTCGCCCTAAGTGTGGCAGGGTATGCTCAGACGTGAGTCCCTTGCTCACTTGGCCACTGGATTCAAGATAGCCTGGCTGATGAGGATTATGAATCCGAAACCGGTCCCAGGATGCTTGTTTCCGGTCCATGGAAGACATGGCTTGGCAGTTCGGGCTGGACTGTTCCCATGAGGCACAGGGTCAGAATGATTTGCATATAGCCATGTCTGAAATGGGGTGGCTGAGTGGGCTAAAGAATGGTGATGGATTAAACCCAGATCAGTTGACTGGGGGTGAGTGTTTGATTTGCTCAAACTCTCCGTCCATCATCCCCTTTTGTATCGCTTTGTTCGCCCTAAGTGTGGCAGGGTATGCTTAGACGTGAGTCCCTTGCTCACTTGGCCACTGGATTCAAGATAGCCTGGCTGATGAGGATTATGAATCCGAAACCGGTCCCAGGATGCTTGTTTCCGGTCCATGGAAGACATGGCTTGGCAGTTCTTGCTGGACTGTTCCCATGAGGCACAGGGTCAGACTGATTTGCATATAGCCATGTCTGAAATGGGGTCGCTGAGTGGGCTAAAGAATGGTGATGGATTAAACCCAGATCAGTTGACTGGGGGTGAGTGTTTGATTTGCTCAAACTCTCCGTCCATCATCCCCTTTTGTATCGCTTTGTTCGCCCTAAGTGTGGCAGGGTATGCTCAGACGTGAGTCCCTTGCTCACTTGGCCACTGGATTCAAGATAGCCTGGCTGATGAGGATTATGAATCCGAAACCGGTCCCAGGATGCTTGTTTCCGGTCCATGGAAGACATGGCTTGGCAGTTCTTGCTGGACTGTTCCCATGAGGCACAGGGTCAGACTGATTTGCATATAGCCATGTCTGAAATGGGGTGGCTGAGTGGGCTAAAGAATGGTGATGGATTAAACCCAGATCAGTTGACTGGGGGTGAGTGTTTGATTTGATCAAACTCTCCGTCCATCATCCCCTTTTGTATTGCTTTGTTCGCCCTAAGTGTGGCATGGTATGCTCAGACGTGAGTCCCTTGCTCACTTGGCCACTGGATTCAAGATAGCCTGGCTGATGAGGATTATGAATCCGAAACCGGTCCCAGGATGCTTGTTTCCGGTCCATGGAAGACATGGCTTGGCAGTTCGGGCTGGACTGTTCCCATGAGGCACAGGGTCAGACTGATTTGCATATAGCCATGTCTGAAATGGGGTGGCTGAGTGGGCTAAAGAATGGTGATGGATTAAACCCAGTTCAGTTGACTGGGGGTGAGTGTTTGATTTGCTCAAACTCTCCGTCCATCATCCCCTTTTGTATCGCTTTGTTCGCCCTAAGTGTGGCAGGGTATGCTCAGACGTGAGTCCCTTGCTCACTTGGCCACTGGATTCAAGATAGCCTGGCTGATGAGGATTATGAATCCGAAACCGGTCCCAGGATGCTTGTTTCCGGTCCATGGAAGACATGGCTTGGCAGATCGGGCTGGACTGTTCCCATGAGGCACAGGGTCAGACTGATTTGCATATAGCCATGTCTGAAATGGGGTGGCTGAGTGGGCTAAAGAATGGTGATGGATTAAACCCAGATCAGTTGACTGGGGGTGAGTGTTTGATTTGCTCAAACTCTCCATCCATCATCCCCTTTTGTATCGCTTTGTTCGCCCTAAGTGTGGCAGGGTATGCTCAGACGTGAGTCCCTTGCTCACTTGCCACTGGATTCAAGATAGCCTGGCTGATGAGGATTATGAATCCGAAACCGGTCCCAGGATGCTTGTTTCCGGTCCATGGAAGACATGGCTTGGCAGTTCGGGCTGGACTGTTCCCATGAGGCACAGGGTCAGACTGATTTGCATATAGCTATGTCTGAAATGAGGTGGCTGAGTGGGCTAAAGAATGGTGATGGATTAAACCCAGATCAGTTGACTGGGGGTGAGTGTTTGATTTGCTCAAACTCTCCGTCCATCATCCCCTTTTGTATCGCTTTGTTCGCCCTAAGTGTGGCAGGGTATGCTCAGACGTGAGTCCCTTGCTCACTTGGCCACTGGATTCAAGATAGCCTGACTGATGAGGATTATGAATCCGAAACTGGTCCCAGGATGCTTGTTTCCGGTCCATGGAAGACATGGCTTGGCAGTTCGGGCTGGACTGTTCCCATGAGGCACAGGGTCAGACTGATTTGCATATAGCCATGTCCGAAATGGGGTGGCTGAGTGGGCTAAAGAATGGTGATGGATTAAACCCAGATCAGTTGACTGGGGGTGAGTGTTTGATTTGCTCAAACTCTCCGTCCATCATCCCCTTTTGTATCGCTTTGTTCGCCCTAAGTGTGGCAGGGTATGCTCAGACGTGAGTCCCTTGCTCACTTGGCCACTGGATTCAAGATAGCCTGGCTGATGAGGATTATGAATCCGAAACCGGTCCCAGGATGCTTGTTTCCGGTCCATGGAAGACATGGCTTGGCAGTTCGGGCTGGACTGTTCCCATGAGGCACAGGGTCAGACTGATTTGCATATAGCCATGTCTGAAATGGGGTGGCTGAGTGGGCTAAAGAATGGTGATGGATTAAACCCAGATCAGTTGACTGGGGGTGAGTGTTTGATTTGCTCAAACTCTCCGTCCATCATCCCCTTTTGTATCGCTTTGTTCGCCCTAAGTGTGGCAGGGTATGCTTAGACGTGAGTCCCTTGCTCACTTGGCCACTGGATTCAAGATAGCCTGGCTGATGAGGATTATGAATCCGAAACCGGTCCCAGGATGCTTGTTTCCGGTCCATGGAAGACATGGCTTGGCAGTTCTTGCTGGACTGTTCCCATGAGGCACAGGGTCAGACTGATTTGCATATAGCCATGTCTGAAATGGGGTGGCTGAGTGGGCTAAAGAATGGTGATGGATTAAACCCAGATCAGTTGACTGGGGGTGAGTGTTTGATTTGCTCAAACTCTCCGTCCATCATCCCCTTTTGTTTCGCTTTGTTCGCCCTAAGTGTGGCAGGGTATGCTCAGACGTGAGTCCCTTGCTCACTTGGCCACTGGATTCAAGATAACCTGGCTGATGAGGATTATGAATCCGAAACCGGTCCCAGGATGCTTGTTTCCGGTCCATGGAAGACATGGCTTGGCAGTTCGGGCTGGACTGTTCCCATGAGGCACAGGGTCAGACTGATTTGCATATAGCCATGTCTGAAATGGGGTGGCTGAGTGGGCTAAAGAATGGTGATGGATTAAACCCCGATCAGTTGACTGGGGGTGAGTGTTTGATTTGCTCAAACTCTCCGTCCATCATCCCCTTTTGTATCGCTTTGTTCGCCCTAAGTGTGGCAGGGTATGCTCAGACGTGAGTCCCTTGCTCACTTGGCCACTGGATTCAAGATAGCCTGGCTGATGAGGATTATGAATCCGAAACCGGTCCCAGGATGCTTGTTTCCGGTCCATGGAAGACATGGCTTGGCAGTTCGGGCTGGACTGTTCCCATGAGGCACAGGGTCAGACTGATTTGCATATAGCCATGTCTGAAATGGGGTGGCTGAGTGGGCTAAAGAATGGTGATGGATTAAACCCAGATCAGTTGACTGGGGGTGAGTGTTTGATTTGCTCAAACTCTCTGTCCATCATCCCCTTTTGTATCGCTTTGTTCGCCCTAAGTGTGGCAGGGTATGCTCAGACGTGAGTATCTTGCTCACTTGGCCACTGGATTCAAGATAGCCTGGCTGATGAGGATTATGAATCCAAAACCGGTCCCAGGATGCTTGTTTCCGGTTCATGGAAGACATGGCTTGGCAGTTCGGGCTGGACTGTTCCCATGAGGCACAGGGTCAGACTGATTTGCATATAGCCATGTCTGAAATGGGGTGGCTGAGTGGGCTAAAGAATGGTGATGGATTAAACCCAGATCAGTTGACTGGGGGTAAGTGTTTGATTTGCTCAAACTCTCCGTCCATCATCCCCTTTTGTATCGCTTTGTTCGCCCTAAGTGTGGCAGGGTATGCTCAGACGTGAGTCCCTTGCTCACTTGGCCACTGGATTCAAGATAGCCTGGCTGATGAGGATTATGAATCCGAAACCGGTCCCAGGATGCTTGTTTCCGGTCCATGGAAGACATGGCTTGGCAGTTCGGGCTGGACTGTTCCCATGAGGCACAGGGTCAGACTGATTTGCATATAGCCATGTCTGAAATAGGGTGGCTGAGTGGGCTAAAGAATGGTGATGGATTAAACCCAGATCAGTTGACTGGGGGTGAGTGTTTGATTTGCTCAAACTCTCCGTCCATCATCCCCTTTTGTATCGCTTTGTTCGCCCTAAGTGTGGCAGGGTATGCTCAGACGTGAGTCCCTTGCTCACTTGGCCACTGGATTCAAGATAGCCTGGCTGATGAGGATTATGAATCCGAAACCGGTCCCAGGATGCTTGTTTCCGGTCCATGGAAGACATGGCTTGGCAGTTCTTGCTGGACTGTTCCCATGAGGCACAGGGTCAGACTGATTTGCATATAGCCATGTCTGAAATGGGGTCGCTGAGTGGGCTAAAGAATGGTGATGGATTAAACCCAGATCAGTTGACTGGGGGTGAGTGTTTGATTTGCTCAAACTCTCCGTCCATCATCCCCTTTTGTATCGCTTTGTTTGCCCTAAGTGTGGCAGGGTATGCTCAGACGTGAGTCCCTTGCTCACTTGGCCACTGGATTCAAGATAGCCTGGCTGATGAGGATTATGAATCCGAAACCGGTCCCAGGATGCTTGTTTCCGGTCCATGGAAGACATGGCTTGGCAGTTCGGGCTGGACTGTTCCCATGAGGCACAGGGTCAGACTGATTTGCATATAGCCATGTCTGAAATGGGGTGGCTGAGTGGGCTAAAGAATGGTGATTGATTAAACCCAGATCAGTTGACTGGGGGTGAGTGTTTGATTTGCTCAAACTCTCCGTCCATCATCCCCTTTTGTATCGCTTTGTTCGCCCTAAGTGTGGCAGGGTATGCTCAGACGTGAGTCCCTTGCTCACTTGGCCACTGGATTCAAGATAGCCTGGCTGATGAGGATTATGAATCCGAAACCGGTCCCAAGATGCTTGTTTCCGGTCCATGGAAGACATGGCTTGGCAGTTCGGGCTGGACTGTTCCCATGAGGCACAGAGTCAGACTGATTTGCATATAGCCATGTCTGAAATGGGGTGGCTGAGTGGGCTAAAGAATGGTGATGGATTAAACCCAGATCAGTTGACTGGGGGTGAGTGTTTGATTTGTTCAAACTCTCTGTCCATCATCCCCTTTTGTATCGCTTTGTTTGCCCTAAGTGTGGCAGGGTATGCTCAGACGTGAGTCCCTTGCTCACTTGGCCACTGGATTCAAGATAGCCTGGCTGATGAGGATTATGAATCCGAAACCGGTCCCAGGATGCTTGTTTCCGGTCCATGGAAGACATGGCTTGGCAGTTCTTGCTGGACTGTTCCCATGAGGCACAGGGTCAGACTGATTTGCATATAGCCATGTCTGAAATGGGGTGGCTGAGTGGGCTAAAGAATGGTGATGGATTAAACCCAGATCAGTTGACTGGGGGTGAGTGTTTGATTTGCTCAAACTCTCCGTCCATCATCCCCTTTTGTATTGCTTTGTTCGCCCTAAGTGTGGCAGGGTATGCTCAGACGTGAGTCCCTTGCTCACTTGGCCACTGGATTCAAGATAGCCTGGCTGATGAGGATTATGAATCCGAAACCGGTCCCAGGATGCTTGTTTCCGGTCCATGGAAGACGTGGCTTGGCAGTTCGGGCTGGACTGTTCCCATGAGGCACAGGGTCAGACTGATTTGCATATAGCCATGTCTGAAATGGGGTGGCTGAGTGGGCTAAAGACTGGTGATGGATTAAACCCAGATCAGTTGACTGGGGGTGAGTGTTTGATTTGCTCAAACTCTCCATCCATCATCCCCTTTTGTATCGCTTTGTTCGCCCTAAGTGTGGCAGGGTATGCTCAGACGTGAGTCCCTTGCTCACTTGCCACTGGATTCAAGATAGCCTGGCTGATGAGGATTATGAATCCGAAACCGGTCCCAGGATGCTTGTTTCCGGTCCATGGAAGACATGGCTTGGCAGTTCGGGCTGGACTGTTCCCATGAGGCACAGGGTCAGACTGATTTGCATATAGCTATGTCTGAAATGAGGTGGCTGAGTGGGCTAAAGAATGGTGATGGATTAAACCCAGATCAGTTGACTGGGGGTGAGTGTTTGATTTGCTCAAACTCTCCGTCCATCATCCCCTTTTGTATCGCTTTGTTCGCCCTAAGTGTGGCAGGGTATGCTCAGACGTGAGTCCCTTGCTCACTTGGCCACTGGATTCAAGATAGCCTGACTGATGAGGATTATGAATCCGAAACTGGTCCCAGGATGCTTGTTTCCGGTCCATGGAAGACATGGCTTGGCAGTTCGGGCTGGACTGTTCCCATGAGGCACAGGGTCAGACTGATTTGCATATAGCCATGTCCGAAATGGGGTGGCTGAGTGGGCTAAAGAATGGTGATGGATTAAACCCAGATCAGTTGACTGGGGGTGAGTGTTTGATTTGCTCAAACTCTCCCTCCATCATCCCCTTTTGTATCGCTTTGTTCGCCCTAAGTGTGGCAGGGTATGCTCAGACGTGAGTCCCTTGCTCACTTGGCCACTGGATTCAAGATAGCCTGGCTGATGAGGATTATGAATCCGAAACCGGTCCCAGGATGCTTGTTTCCGGTCCATGGAAGACATGGCTTGGCAGTTCGGGCTGGACTGTTCCCATGAGGCACAGGGTCAGACTGATTTGCATATAGCCATGTCTGAAATGGGGTGGCTGAGTGGGCTAAAGAATGGTGATGGATTAAACCCAGATCAGTTGACTGGGGGTGAGTGTTTGATTTGCTCAAACTCTCCGTCCATCATCCCCTTTTGTATCGCTTTGTTCGCCCTAAGTGTGGCAGGGTATGCTTAGACGTGAGTCCCTTGCTCACTTGGCCACTGGATTCAAGATAGCCTGGCTGATGAGGATTATGAATCCGAAACCGGTCCCAGGATGCTTGTTTCCGGTCCATGGAAGACATGGCTTGGCAGTTCTTGCTGGACTGTTCCCATGAGGCACAGGGTCAGACTGATTTGCATATAGCCATGTCTGAAATGGGGTGGCTGAGTGGGCTAAAGAATGGTGATGGATTAAACCCAGATCAGTTGACTGGGGGTGAGTGTTTGATTTGCTCAAACTCTCCGTCCATCATCCCCTTTTGTTTCGCTTTGTTCGCCCTAAGTGTGGCAGGGTATGCTCAGACGTGAGTCCCTTGCTCACTTGGCCACTGGATTCAAGATAACCTGGCTGATGAGGATTATGAATCCGAAACCGGTCCCAGGATGCTTGTTTCCGGTCCATGGAAGACATGGCTTGGCAGTTCGGGCTGGACTGTTCCCATGAGGCACAGGGTCAGACTGATTTGCATATAGCCATGTCTGAAATGGGGTGGCTGAGTGGGCTAAAGAATGGTGATGGATTAAACCCCGATCAGTTGACTGGGGGTGAGTGTTTGATTTGCTCAAACTCTCCGTCCATCATCCCCTTTTGTATCGCTTTGTTCGCCC
Source organism: Lissotriton helveticus (assembly GCF_964261635.1). Classification (NCBI taxonomy): domain Eukaryota; kingdom Metazoa; phylum Chordata; class Amphibia; order Caudata; family Salamandridae; genus Lissotriton; species Lissotriton helveticus. Next base: position 231,732,036 of record NC_136070.1, on the reverse strand, counting down.
TAAGTGTGGCAGGGTATGCTCAGACGTGAGTCCCTTGCTCACTTGGCCACTGGATTCAAGATAGCCTGGCTGATGAGGATTATGAATCCGAAACCGGTCCCAGGATGCTTGTTTCCGGTCCATGGAAGACATGGCTTGGCAGTTCGGGCTGGACTGTTCCCATGAGGCACAGGGTCAGACTGATTTGCATATAGCCATGTCTGAAATGGGGTGGCTGAGTGGGCTAAAGAATGGTGATGGATTAAACCCAGATCAGTTGACTGGGGGTGAGTGTTTGATTTGCTCAAACTCTCTGTCCATCATCCCCTTTTGTATCGCTTTGTTCGCCCTAAGTGTGGCAGGGTATGCTCAGACGTGAGTCCCTTGCTCACTTGGCCACTGGATTCAAGATAGCCTGGCTGATGAGGATTATGAATCCGAAACCGGTCCCAGGATGCTTGTTTCCGGTTCATGGAAGACATGGCTTGGCAGTTCGGGCTGGACTGTTCCCATGAGGCACAGGGTCAGACTGATTTGCATATAGCCATGTCTGAAATGGGGTGGCTGAGTGGGCTAAAGAATGGTGATGGATTAAACCCAGATCAGTTGACTGGGGGTAAGTGTTTGATTTGCTCAAACTCTCCGTCCATCATCCCCTTTTGTATCGCTTTGTTCGCCCTAAGTGTGGCAGGGTATGCTCAGACGTGAGTCCCTTGCTCACTTGGCCACTGGATTCAAGATAGCCTGGCTGATGAGGATTATGAATCCGAAACCGGTCCCAGGATGCTTGTTTCCGGTCCATGGAAGACATGGCTTGGCAGTTCGGGCTGGACTGTTCCCATGAGGCACAGGGTCAGACTGATTTGCATATAGCCATGTCTGAAATGGGGTGGCTGAGTGGGCTAAAGAATGGTGATGGATTAAACCCAGATCAGTTGACTGGGGGTTAGTGTTTGATTTGCTCAAACTCTCCGTCCATCATCCCCTTTTGTATCGCTTTGTTCGCCCTAAGTGTGGCAGGGTATGCTCAGACGTGAGTCCCTTGCTCACTTGGCCACTGGATTCAAGATAGCCTGGCTGATGAGGATTATGAATCCGAAACCGGTCCCAGGATGCTTGTTTCCGGTCCATGGAAGACATGGCTTGGCAGTTCTTGCTGGACTGTTCCCATGAGGCACAGGGTCAGACTGATTTGCATATAGCCATGTCTGAAATGGGGTGGCTGGGTGGGCTAAAGAATGGTGATGGATTAAACCCAGATCAGTTGACTGGGGGTGAGTGTTTGATTTGCTCAAACTCTCCGTCCATCATCCCCTTTTGTTTCGCTTTGTTCGCCCTAAGTGTGGCAGGGTATGCTCAGACGTGAGTCCCTTGCTCACTTGGCCACTGGATTCAAGATAGCCTGGCTGATGAGGATTATGAATCCGAAACCGGTCCCAGGATGCTTGTTTCCGGTCCATGGAAGACATGGCTTGGCAGTTCGGGCTGGACTGTTCCCATGAGGCACAGGGTCAGACTGATTTGCATATAGCCATGTCTGAAATGGGGTGGCTGAGTGGGCTAAAGAATGGTGATGGATTAAACCCTGATCAGTTGACTGGGGGTGAGTGTTTGATTTGCTCAAACTCTCCGTCCATCATCCCCTTTTGTATCGCTTTGTTCGCCCTAAGTGTGGCAGGGTATGCTCAGACGTGAGTCCCTTGCTCACTTGGCCACTGGATTCAAGATAGCCTGGCTGATGAGGATTATGAATCCGAAACCGGTCCCAGGATGCTTGTTTCCGGTCCATGGAAGACATGGCTTGGCAGTTCGGGCTGGACTGTTCCCATGAGGCACAGGGTCAGACTGATTTGCATATAGCCATGTCTGAAATGGGGTGGCTGAGTGGGCTAAAGAATGGTGATGGATTAAACCCAGATCAGTTGACTGGGGGTAAGTGTTTGATTTGCTCAAACTCTCCGTCCATCATCCCCTTTTGTATCGCTTTGTTCGCCCTAAGTGTGGCAGGGTATGCTCAGACGTGAGTCCCTTGCTCACTTGGCCACTGGATTCAAGATAGCCTGGCTGATGAGGATTATGAATCCGAAACCGGTCCCAAGATGCTTGTTTCCGGTCCATGGAAGACATGGCTTGGCAGTTCGGGCTGGACTGTTCCCATGAGGCACAGGGTCAGACTGATTTGCATATAGCCATGTCTGAAATGGGGTGGCTGAGTGGGCTAAAGAATGGTGATGGATTAAACCCAGATCAGTTGACTGGGGGTGAGTGTTTGATTTGCTCAAACTCTCCGTCCATCATCCCCTTTTGTATCGCTTTGTTCGCCCTAAGTGTGGCAGGGTATGCTCAGACGTGAGTCCCTTGCTCACTTGGCCACTGGATTCAAGATAGCCTTGCTGATGAGGATTATGAATCCGAAACCGGTCCCAGGATGCTTGTTTCCGGTCCATGGAAGACATGGCTTGGCAGTTCTTGCTGGACTGTTCCCATGAGGCACAGGGTCAGACTGATTTGCATATAGCCATGTCTGAAATGGGGTCGCTGAGTGGGCTAAAGAATGGTGATGGATTAAACCCAGATCAGTTGACTGGGGGTGAGTGTTTGATTTGCTCAAACTCTCCGTCCATCATCCCCTTTTGTATCGCTTTGTTCGCCCTAAGTGTGGCAGGGTATGCTCAGACGTGAGTCCCTTGCTCACTTGGCCACTGGATTCAAGATAGCCTGGCTGATGAGGATTATGAATCCGAAACCGGTCCCAGGATGCTTGTTTCCGGTCCATGGAAGACATGGCTTGGCAGTTCGGCTGGACTGTTCCCATGAGGCACAGGGTCAGACTGATTTGCATATAGCCATGTCTGAAATGGGGTGGCTGAGTGGGCTAAAGAATGGTGATGGATTAAACCCAGATCAGTTGACTGGGGGTAAGTGTTTGATTTGCTCAAACTCTCCGTCCATCATCCCCTTTTGTATCGCTTTGTTCGCCCTAAGTGTGGCAGGGTATGCTCAGACGTGAGTCCCTTGCTCACTTGGCCACTGGATTCAAGATAGCGTGGCTGATGAGGATTATGAATCCGAAACCGGTCCCAGGATGCTTGTTTCCGGTCCATGGAAGACATGGCTTGGCAGTTCGGGCTGGACTGTTCCCATGAGGCACAGGGTCAGACTGATTTGCATATAGCCATGTCTGAAATGGGGTGGCTGAGTGGGCTAAAGAATGGTGATGGATTAAACCCAGATCAGTTGACTGGGGGTGAGTGTTTGATTTGCTCAAACTCTCCGTCCATCATCCCCTTTTGTATCGCTTTGTTCGCCCTAAGTGTGGCAGGGTATGCTCAGACGTGAGTCCCTGGCTCACTTGGCCACTGGATTCAACATAGCCTGGCTGATGAGGATTATGAATCCGAAACCGGTCCCAGGATGCTTGTTTCCGGTCCATGGAAGACATGGCTTGGCAGTTCGGGCTGGACTGTTCCCATGAGGCACAGGGTCAGACTGATTTGCATATAGCCATGTCTGAAATGGGGTGGCTGAGTGGGCTAAAGAATGGTGATGGATTAAACCCAGATCAGTTGACTGGGGGTGAGTGTTTGATTTGCTCAAACTCTCCGTCCATCATCCCCTTTTGTATCGCTTTGTTCGCCCTAAGTGTGGCAGGGTATGCTCAGACGTGAGTCCCTTGCTCACTTGGCCACTGGATTCAAGATAGCCTGGCTGATGAGGATTATGAATCCGAAACCGGTCCCAGGATGCTTGTTTCCGGTCCATGGAAGACATGGCTTGGCAGTTCGGGCTGGACTGTTCCCATGAGGCACAGGGTCAGACTGATTTGCATATAGCCATGTCTGAAATGGGGTGGCTGAGTGGGCTAAAGAATGGTGATGGATTAAACCCAGATCAGTTGACTGGGGGTGAGTGTTTGATTTGTTCAAACTCTCTGTCCATCATCCCCTTTTGTATCGCTTTGTTTGCCCTAAGTGTGGCAGGGTATGCTCAGACGTGAGTCCCTTGCTCACTTGGCCACTGGATTCAAGATAGCCTGGCTGATGAGGATTATGAATCCGAAACCGGTCCCAGGATGCTTGTTTCCGGTCCATGGAAGACATGGCTTGGCAGTTCGGGCTGGACTGTTCCCATGAGGCACAGGGTCAGACTGATTTGCATATAGCCATGTCTGAAATGGGGTGGCTGAGTGGGCTAAAGAATGGTGATGGATTAAACCCAGATCAGTTGACTGGGGGTGAGTGTTTGATTTGCTCAAACTCTCCGTCCATCATCCCCTTTTGTATCGCTTTGTTCGCCCTAAGTGTGGCAGGGTATGCTCAGACGTGAGTCCCTTGCTCACTTGGCCACTGGATTCAAGATAGCCTGGCTGATGAGGATTATGAATCCGAAACCGGTCCCAGGATGCTTGTTTCCGGTCCATGGAAGACATAGCTTGGCAGATCGGGCTGGACTGTTCCCATGAGGCACAGGGTCAGACTGATTTGCATATAGCCATGTCTGAAATGGGGTGGCTGAGTGGGCTAAAGAATGGTGATGGATTAAACCCAGATCAGTTGACTGGGGGTGAGTGTTTGATTTGCTCAAACTCTCCGTCCATCATCCCCTTTTGTATCGCTTTGTTCGCCCTAAGTGTGGCAGGGTATGCTCAGACGTGAGTCCCTTGCTCACTTGCCACTGGATTCAAGATAGCCTGGCTGATGAGGATTATGAATCCGAAACCGGTCCCAGGATGCTTGTTTCCGGTCCATGGAAGACATGGCTTGGCAGTTCGGGCTGGACTGTTCCCATGAGGCACAGGGTCAGACTGATTTGCATATAGCTATGTCTGAAATGAGGTGGCTGAGTGGGCTAAAGAATGGTGATGGATTAAACCCAGATCAGTTGACTGGGGGTGAGTGTTTGATTTGCTCAAACTCTCCGTCCATCATCCCCTTTTGTATCGCTTTGTTCGCCCTAAGTGTGGCAGGGTATGCTCAGACATGAGTCCCTTGCTCACTTGGCCACTGGATTCAAGATAGCCTGACTGATGAGGATTATGAATCCGAAACCGGTCCCAGGATGCTTGTTTCCGGTCCATGGAAGACATGGCTTGGCAGTTCGGGCTGGACTGTTCCCATGAGGCACAGGGTCAGACTGATTTGCATATAGCCATGTCTGAAATGGGGTGGCTGAGTGGGCTAAAGAATGGTGATGGATTAAACCCAGATCAGTTGACTGGGGGTGAGTGTTTGATTTGCTCAAACTCTCCGTCCATCATCCCCTTTTGTATCGCTTTGTTCGCCCTAAGTGTGGCAGGGTATGCTCAGACGTGAGTCCCTTGCTCACTTGGCCACTGGATTCAAGATAGCCTGGCTGATGAGGATTATGAATCCGAAACCGGTCCCAGGATGCTTGTTTCCGGTCCATGGAAGACATGGCTTGGCAGTTCGGGCTGGACTGTTCCCATGAGGCACAGGATCAGACTGATTTGCATATAGCCATGTCTGAAATGGGGTGGCTGAGTGGGCTAAAGAATGGTGATGGATTAAACCCAGATCAGTTGACTGGGGGTGAGTGTTTGATTTGCTCAAACTCTCCGTCCATCATCCCCTTTTGTATCGCTATGCTTTATACTAGCCTCCTCAGCCACTGCCCATTCAGACATATCACATAACTATTCTGTATATTTGGTTGGGTGTTCACCCATCCACTTAATGGTGATCTGCATTTTAGTCAGCACCAAACCCAGCACCAGGAATTTGTGACTAAGTTTCATTTTAGGAAAGGCTGGTATCGGGCCCAGTAGAACATCGCATGGGTTACATGGAACTACCCACCCCGTCGCCCCATTTAGGTTCTGCAAGATCTCATTCCAGTATGTCACTATGAATGGGTAGCTGCACACCAAATGTATAAAGTCCATTTCCGGGGTCCCACATGGCGTGCATCTGTCAGATCAAGTGGGGTAAATAGCTTGGAGTGTGTTGAGAGAGAGGTCTAACTCTAAAAAGGTCCCCAAAGGGGATACTCTTACTCTTTGTTCTTCTGCTTGTGTTAGTCGCATAGCTGGGGGCGATAAGAAGGGAGAGCCATGGGCACCTGTATTGCCCCCAGCTATGCGAATTTGCATATGGGCTAGTGGAAGGAGCAGGTGCTTGGGGCCATGGGAAGTGGATGGTTCACAGTATACTACAAGTCACATACATAGATGATCTGTTCATATTATGGAAAGGCACACTAACACAAGCAGAAGAATTTGTTTAAGAGCTTAACTGTAATGAACTCAAAAGTAAAATCAGTCAATCTGAAATATAATTTTTAGATATTCTAGTCAAAGTGGAGGGTGACAAACTGGTGGCCACAGTATTTAGAAAACCTACGGCAGGAAATGCCATTTTGCATGCCCGCAGTTTCCATACAATTCCCCTGATTTAGAGTATCTCCTTTGGGGAGTTTTTTAGATCTAGATACTTGTACAGCACAGAGGAACAATACAACAGTGCAGAAACAGAAATGCCTACACGTTGCAGAGAAAGAGGGTACTCTAAAACCATTTTAGAGGAAGCCGCTAAGAGGGCGACATCAATAAAAAGAGACAGGGCCTTGCTTACATCCAAGACAACAAGGCAAAAGACCAGCAAAAAAGGTTCATAACATCATACAATGTAGACCACAATGGATTGCATAGGGCCCTACGCAAACATTGCACATAATCAGAAATGATTTCATAATACAACAGGATATACCCAGCCACCGCCAAATTTGTTTAGAAGAGCTTCATCAATTCAAAACCAGTTAATGAGAAGTGACTTTAAAACAAAAACTCCACAACAGACATGGTTGACACATAATGAAGGATTTATTAAGTGCAATCGATATAAAGCCTGTCATCATGGAGAGAATCTATCTGAGATCACTACACCGTTCAAGAAAATACTTAAGGTGAGAGGGATGCTTACCTGTAAGAGTGAATATGAGGTCTACATGCTAAAATGCACATGCCCATAAATATACATAGGAAGCACTATATTATCTGCACACATACTACAACATCTCAGGGCTATCGCTAACACCGATAGAACCTACCTGGTTGCTCAACAGTTCAAGAAAGTACACAACAGCAATGTAACCAACATGAAATACAGTTGCCAAAACAAAAAATGCTTTTCCTATGGAAACTTTGATCTGAACTATACCTACTGGCTATTGCCTAGTACCCTTACCCACCTCCCAACCCTGAAAAAACACCCTTAACACCTAATACTTTTACCCGCCCCTAACCCTTAAAAATGCCTTTACCACCCAGATCCCTTACACACCCCAAACCCTATAAACACCCTTACTGCCCATTACCCCGACCCACCCTCAACCCTAAAAACACCCTTACCACCCAATATCCTTACCCACCGCTAAACCGTATAAAACTCCCTTAACCACCCAATACCCTCACCCACTCCTAAACCGTAAAAACTCCCTTGTGACCCTATACCCTTACCCACGCCTTAACCCTAAAAATGCCTTGAACACCCTATACCCCCTAGCTATCCCTCAAATACCTTTACCTCCCTAGTCTATATAAGGTACGTATTATTGAGGTACATGTATATGTGTGTGTATGTGAGCAAGGCACCTGTGTGCCGAAATGTTATGAGGCCGGCAAGCGAATAAACATTTGAGCACCGCAAACCTTTGGTCCGTGCATTTGTGCTCCTGGGGCAAGCTGTGGCGAGCTGCGGTGCACCGGAAAAACTTGGTTTGATATATATATATATATATATATATATATATATATATATATATATATATATATATATATATATATATATATATATATATATAATATATATATATATATATATATATATATATATATATATATATATATATATATATATATATATCCCTTTTTTAATCAGCCTTACAACCCAAAAGCCCCACCAACCCTAAATACACCCGTACCACCCAATAGCTCTACCCACCTAAAACATGTAAAAAAAAAACATTACCACCCAACCACAAACTTATAACTTTATGTGGTTGGGAGTGAATCAAATATATTAGACATGTGCACAGAAAATTCAGTGTAAACATATGAGCAAACTGGTGTGCTGTATTTGTGTAGAAAAACAAAGGGCCATTGCCCACTTGGGCTCAATTGTGAAGAACAGCAAATGGAGGAACCAACCAGTAATCTCTAAGATGATATATTAGACTATATGGCTTTGATGGTGAACATTACGCACATGGTACAAGTTTGCAAATGTTACCGGAATATATATATATATATATATATAAAGGCAAAATAAAGAAATTGATGCATGATTTGACGGTCTGCACTCATTCTTACCCGAACGGAATGGGTGGTGTTGCGAGGTGAATGGAAGGTGTTACTGCACAAAATATCGTGTTGACATTTTCTCCCCCACTGTTTCAGGGAATGTTGGGTATCGTTTGCATTATCCAACCAGCCTAGACCCAAATTTGCATCTTCAAGAAGGAGTTCAACGTGGGCGACAGGACATAAGTGCTGAAGTCCAGATTGCACGGAAACTTCAACGCATCGGAGACCAGTTCCATAGGCTACATATACAAAGGGTAAGCTTAACAATAAAGGAATTTATCTTACGGGAAATTGTACGCAGATGCCCCCTTTTCATCACCTGTACCCTGTCAAGGTTTATTCTTTCGATACCAGTGTCATTCATTGTTACTTTAAAAGTGCAAGGGCCAGGGCCATTGGTTTTAGCATGGTCTATGCCAAATCGCTCCACCAGGAGATAGGCAAAGCCTACAATGTCACCATGTGTTTGATTTCTGCCCCTCAGAGTGCATTGTGGTGCCTATTCAAATTTGATAGCATATTTAAGTTATTCAACAGAGACTTTGGTACCTTCAGTAACATAGCTAGGGTGCTAATGGATCTAACACAAAGACTGGTAATGGGCACTCATCTACCCTAGATGGATATGAAATTAAGAAATTATTAAACTTCAGGACATTTCTGATAATACATTTCATTTGATTTACCTTTTTATTTATCATCTTTCTCGTGGCTGTTATGCGGACGGCGTCCACAAACTATTTCTTCTATTTCCCTACACAACAAGAACCAGAAAATAAATGAATCTCCTACATGCCTGATTCTATTCGTAGTGGCAAATCAATGTTGACAAATCACAATATAGTTTACTACTTTTTTTAGGTCTCGATTAGAGATTTGTTTTTCCTATGTAGGCATATACTTAGAGGGGGCTTGGGCTAACTCCCTTGCGGGCTGTGGTGGGTTATCTGATGCTGGAGTTATGTGCTGTCTGTCATCTTGATTTGTTTTTCAAATGAAAGAAAGGTAGGTTATAGGACAATCATTGCTGAGATAGTTGTGTCAAAATGTCAGAGACTTTTGCTTCGGTTGGATTGACTGATGAACATTTCTGTTTTTGTCAAGTAACAGAGGAGTGGTTGTTTGACTGCTGGCTCTTAGGTCTGCAGCCTCCTCTGAAGCCTATTTCCTCAGTAAGGCACCTGAGGGTAAACATTTACAGTAAACTATCGTTTATTTCCCAGATAAACTCAGTAGTATCTTTTTAGTTTGCCCTTCTGAGATCATTATCCACATTTTTGCATTTTCTACCAATGTCTAAGCGCGAATCTTTGGAACATGCTCTATTTACATGCAGATTGGACTTCTTCAACAGACTTTATCTCTGTTTACCAAGATATGTTGATCAAAAAGCTGCAGGCTGTACAAAATGCAGCAGCCCAGCTGATCTTAGGCATTCCCTGGAGAGAGCATACTTCTGATTATCTGCATAAATTACATTGGCTGCCTTTAAAAATGAGAACTCTCTTCAAAGTCCTTACGATCACCTACCTTGCTTAAAATAGCCTATCTCACAATTTGAACATTATGCGCCCTTAAGAGACCTACGCTCTACTTCTGCAATTCTTCTTTCTGCCCCCAGATTCTCATAGTCAAGATGATGCGGTTGTTGCTTCTCTTTATTGGCCGGGCCGCCTTAAGCAGCTTCCTTCTGCACTTTGCAAGTTTCCACATGAAACAGCTTTCTGTAAAGTTCTAAAAACCTACCTATTTACATCTCAATTGGGTGGTTTCTCCGCGCTCCCTTGCTTTCTAGACATCAGCGTTGAGACACTTCTTGGAGTAGCCATACGCTTCATAAATCTCACTATTCATTCATTTCCACAATTGTCAAAGTGGAGGCAAAAGTGACTCATGTCATTGATGATGACATGGGGAGGAGTGGTGGCTTCTTTCATCCCGAAAATTGAGAGGCTGCTGTTCTCTAGGTGGTGACTTTGAACAAAGGTAGGATGCTTGTGCACTTAGTCGGGGCTACATTGTGGTGAAGTTGAAAGTGTTTCATGGGCCTTAGTTAGGAATTTTTGCAAAGGACGTGCAAGGTGATACGTTGTCTGAATTTGGTGCTGAATAATTTGTTTAAGCTGAAAATTGTGTTTATGTAGTGGTTTGTACTGCATATGTATTTTCCTGCATGGAGCTGTTGTGCTCTTGATGAGTGATGTCTGTGGTGGTTTCTGGTTTTCCTGCCTGTGGGTATCAACCATCAATCATCATACCCCTCTCAACTGGGTTGCAGTGTATGAAAGAGTGGGAGGCTCAGCCTTATCCTAGTTCTCTTATTCCTCTCAAATTGTTCTCTCCAGTTCAAGCTGTTCCCATTTCTCTGAGAGGCACCCCAATGCTGGTAGGGTCCCTAATTGTGCCGCCCTTTCTCTCTTCCTCTCAGCATACACGTCATCCCTACCCCAATACCTACACCACATTCTAAAAGCACACAAGGTATGTAACCATATGGACATGCACAACTCACTGACCTTATTGAAATTACAAGGTTCTGGAGCCCATCACCAAGTGCTAGTAGTCTGAAGCAACACTACTGCTGGATGAACACAAACTAACTCAGACTTAAAAGTCAGAAAATAGAAATCTTGCTTCTGAGTCCTGTCAACTCTCACCTCTACTTTCTGCCAGGCCACATTCCTCCTCGTAAATCCGTCCGCAAGGTTTGGTAGTAATCTTTCATTCACTCCTTGTCTCAACAAAAAGCTAATTTTCTGTTAATGTCTGCTTCAGTGCATCCTTCCTTTTCTCCAAATATCTTGACACATTGTGCTTGTCATTGCAGTGGTTTTACCCTGACTGGACTACCATGAAAGCAAATTTACTGGCCTCCCCAAGAATTTGATTGACAGATTGCAAATAATTAAAAACCATGCAGAAAAGTAAAATTGTGACTGCAAGCGCAAAGGCATCACCCCCACCCTACAATCTCTACATTGACTACCTATCAAAATAAGATGCTGGTTAAAACCTGCATTTTTCAGAAAGCTATCCATGGTTGCACTCTAAGTTACCTGAAGCAACTTTTAGACTCACCACCCACTGTGGAATCTCCTGATTATCCACCCCTCCAAACTAAAAACACTTGACTGAACATCTTTTCTTGTACCAGACACCTGTCTTTACATTCTCTTCCTCAACCAATGAGATCGGAAAAGGGGTTCCTCAAGTTACGAAGGTGTCTAAGGACTCATCTGTACTGTTCCTCCTAGCGCCTGTACTCCTGTGACTTCATACAAACTCTAGTCTGATCCTTCAAAGAGCCACTAGGTCTACTACTTCCACAGCCATTCAGTCTCCCAAGACTGGTTGTGGTTTGCCCAGTCTCATTATCCAGAAATGTCCATCTACTGATATGTTTATCCTCCATCTTGCAGGATTTATTCGTTGTTATGTTGTTCCAGCTGCCAGTATGTTATGTCAGTGTTGTGCTGCCTGTACTAACATGTTAACTCCCACATCAGTCCTTCCCCTAAAAACACTTGAGATGACCCACTCACATTTTGAGTGCTCTACAGGAACTCGAAATAAAAAAAAAATTAAAACCCTTTTTGAATTTGTTCAGATATGAGGCATACCATCGCACAGAGGAATGAACGTTAATACTTTTTGTGGCTGAGGTGTGTAAAGATCAATGTTGTGACATGGTGTGTGTGCTCCAAAAGCATGATTGCGGCATCTACAGAATGTATCAGCATGCTTGTTGTGGTGCTTAGCAGAAGGGGTTCCCAGAGGAGTTAATTAAATGAACTGGGTAGTAGGTTTTTAACTTTGATTTGACATAGTGAGTGAGTATTGAATTGGGATTGTTTTGTGATGGGAGAGAGTGGCAAGAGATGAGCTGCCTTTGATAGGGGCAGCCTCGGAGGTATGTACATCAAGGCAAAATTTGCCTAAAGAATAATAAGAATGCCTTTGACGTTCATGGCGCTAGGGTCATCTGAAAGACTGAAGCCTGAGGGCTTTCTGAAAGATGTCCATGCAGGCTATGAATTCCGAGAATTCATCAATTGAAGATACTTTACCCTTAACTGAACTTAGAAGACAATGCCTTGCCATGTGAGTTCAGACAGGCCATTTCCCTTTGTGGGTGATGTCATCGCCACTGTCACTTGTGTCTGTGTTTGTGTGTGTTTGAATTGATGTATGTAGTTACCTAAAAGGCTTAATTCATCCAGGGTATGCCTGGAGAAGAGTTGCAACTAGGCCCCTCGCAAAGAGTAGGCAACAGAGATTTCAGGTACTGATGTTCTTGGAAGGCAGTACTTGGCTTGATAGTAAGTATGTTTTTGTGGATGGGGTGGGGGGTGAAATGCCGGAAGGGAACAGAAGAGGCTCAAACATAAGTATAAGGAAAGGTATGTAACCAGAAATGTTACTTCTAATCCAATGATTCTTATCACCATTGAGTTAGGATTCTTTGCTTTATAGGAAATGTGCCCTTTCTGTAGGGTCACCCCAGATGTTGTACCTTTTGGTGAGTCCTATATGTTTGCTTCCTTTAGAACTCTGTGCAGTTTACTCGTGCTAACCAGTGACCTCTGCTGGTTCCAGTACACAACCCACAGGTGGGCACTGCACAAAAGTGGCCAATGTGGCATTAGAGGGAGATTATTCCCAGGAGGAGAGGGCTGAGCATGCTGTTGTGCCCCTTAGTTGAGAAGTGGACATAGAAGATAAGCCGGTGGTCTTTGAGAGTGGGAGCTGTCACTTCTTGGAGGTCACCATGAATGGATCCCCTTTCACTGCTCTGTGGGATACCTGTGCCAGCCAGTCAAAGGTGGTGGCCAGGCTGACTTTCCCAGAACAGTACCTGCCTGGACAGATATGTAGGGTAACCCAGGCTCATGGGCAGGACTTATTTTTCCTTATGGCCCTGGTATCGTTAGAATAGGAAGGGTAAAGGCTCAGAGGAAGGTCATTGTCACCCCTCAAATGCCCATTGACTGCTTCCTTGGCATTGAACTTACACTGGTGAGAGAAGAGCTGCTTGGGGTGGTCACCCAGGGTGCCCCAAAAATGTAGATTTATGGAAGTACTGCTCCAAAATGGAGAATACGGAGGCCCACATGGAAAGTAAGTGGTAGGAGGTAGAGGCCATCCGCAGTGGGAAGATGAGTCAGTCAAGGGTTACCTGCTCTGATGTCATAGTTCGCAGATTTTTGTTACCAGTCTGAAGGACTGCCATGAAGCTAATCGTACTCACCTCCACAGAGGGACCATGACTTCTAATTGTAATAGAAATCACAGTAGCCCATACAGAGAGGAAAAGGGTAGTGGGACGAGAGAGAAAACACTGATGCAAAGCTTGTCACAGTTCCTTCCGAACTGCTTCGGGACATCTGCAATGAAACAATAGCAGATTAGAAAAGAAACTTGTAACATTTATATCATATTCAATCCTTTACCTAGTTACCTCAAATAGCAAGTCCTCTAATTCAGCCCTTTTCTTCTCAAAAGCTTAATGCAGTTCTCTCACTGGAAATATAAGAAAACGTATTATTTGTCCTCTTGATAATCCTTGTAGTGTACGTTTTCCTTATGCATAGCTGCCAAGGTTTCAGATTGCTATGAATTACATGTTCATAATTTTAGTGTAATTATGGATGACATTTCAACATTTATGATTGACACTCACGAGCAAAATCAAGCAACGAATTTGAGAAAAACATAAATATGATACATTTCATCCATTGCAGCCTAACAATAAGTAAAGAGGGTTGGATGCCACGTGACATGAGGGGAAGTGGTGAAGCAGACAAGGTAAACAGCTGGGCCCAGGCTGAAAGTACTGTATCTATGACAGCCACAGTCCTCTTTTGACCCTGGGTCTGGCTCAACACTATAGCTGCCTGTGACACACAGACCAGAGCTATTGAGTTAGGCTCTAAAGCTGCTGGGATAAAGGAGCTGCAGCGCTTTGAGCAATTAAGAGCACAATATCACTATTTTCAGAGTGACTGTACTCTGATAAGGACCCTGAGGGAGGATTCTAACTGTAATGAGTTAGTTTTCGTTGAACAGCTGAACCAGCCGAAGGGCGACATGTCGTGGGCGATTGGATTTGTGGGAATAAAGCTACCTTTTTGCACTTACTCTCCTTCGTGGACCTTCCAACTTCATTGCATTTGGTGACAGATTTCCTTCTTCGCCTACCGTTGCACCCTTGCTGTGGTGATTTTTCAGATTTTTTGCCCGGGTTTGACAGTGTTTGTTTTTTCTGCTGGAACTCACTTCATTGCAGAAACCACTCCGGTGCCCACCACCACAGTTAACTCAGTCCCTGGAGTTAGCTTGCAGGATTCATTACCGTAGGTGGGCTGCCATAAATGTTGAAGCTCAGGCTCTGAAATCTTCCCCTGCAAGACCCCATATTATGCCCCCAATTTCCATCCTCCGCTTCCAAAAGCTTCCAGTGCCATATGGAGACCTCCTTACTGATAGGCAGTATGTCTTGCATGAGAATTCCAACTTCCCAAGCACCACCAATCTCCAGATTAGCACTTGTGTACCAGGAAGAAAGCTGCAAGTATTTGAATCTGTGAAGGGAGCCCCTGGTCTCCACCTTAAGAACATCCCAGGCTAGAAGCCCTTGTCCTGTAAAGAGATTCCCCCAGCTTAATATCCCAGCCTTCCTCTAGGGGTGGCTCAATCCATCCAGAAAATACCCTGGAGTACCCTGGGAATTCCAAATTGGGGAGAAATCTGAATAGTAGCTGATACCGAGAGAATGCTTGACTCTATAGCAAAGGTTGAGTGCAGCTTTTAATACTTTCAACCAAACTCTCTTGAAAAACTTTGGGCCCCAAATTTGTATAGGAATCCTGTAGGTCCCAACCCCGAGGTCATTTCTGTTAAAATGTCAGCCGAGGTTGAGCAATGCGGTGTCTCAAGAAGCATCCTACAATTCTATAATTAGAAAGTCATACAATAAGTGTACGCCCAAACTGCTTGTGAAGCGGGAGTGAGAGAAGGACCCACGGACATCTGCAACTGACCTGAGACCCTTATCCTCGTGGACACCGCTGCTCCCGCCGCTGCTCCCGCCACTGCTCGCCGCACCCGCTTCGCGGGTGCCGCTTCGCGGGTGCCGCTTCGCGGGTGCCGCTTCGCGGGTGCAGCGAGGGGCCAGGTCCAAGGGCTGACACCAGAGACAGGAGGCGGAAAGGACGAGGGCGCAACAAAACACGGACTCCAAAGACCAGGAGTCCCTGCATCCGCCCAGGTGCGCACGGCCGCGCCCCCTGGGAGACACGCCCCCCGCCCAACCAAGCTCCAAAAGGCGGAAGCTCTCCATAGCCTGCGGGACGCCCAAACTGCTTGTGAAGCGGGAGTGAGAGAAGGACCCACGGACATCTGCAACTGACCTGAGACCCTTATCCTCGTGGACACCGCTGCTCCCGCCACTGCTCACCGCACCCGCTTCGCGGGTGCCGCTTCGCGGGTTGCAGCGAGGGGCCAGGTCCAAGGGCTGACACCAGAGACAGGAGGCGGAAAGGATGAGGGCGCAACAACACACGGACTCCAAAGACCAGGAGTCCCTGCATCCGCCCAGGTGCGCACGGCCGCGCCCCCTGGGACACACGCCCCCCCGCCCAACCAAGCTCCAAAAGGCGGAAGCTCTCCATAGCCTGCGGGACGCCCAAACTGCTTGTGAAGCGGGAGTGAGAGAAGGACCCACGGACATCTGCAACTGACCTGAGACCCTTATCCTCGTGGACACCGCTGCTCCCGCCACTGCTCGCCGCACCCGCTTCGCGGGTGCCGCTTCGCGGGTTGCAGCGAGGGGCCAGGTCCAAGGGCTGACACCAGAGACAGGAGGCGGAAAGGACGAGGGCGCAACAACACACGGACTCCAAAGACCAGGAGTCCCTGCATCCGCCCAGGTGCGCACGGCCGCGCCCCCTGGGAGACACGCCCCCCGCCCACAACTACCTCTTTTAACACACCACGTGACGCACAGCGGGACGCGTGCGGGACGCCGAGCGAAGCCCGAGCAAAGGGCGGGCAGTCTGTGGCAGTCAGGGGCTGACAGAGGCTGGGCTGGGCCAGGTCCCCAACATTATCTACACCGTCGAAGAAAGGTACTGTGCTACTGCCAGAGGGCAAAACTCGAACTATGTCAACCCGTTCTGGAAAATTGCTTAGAGGTGGGGGTGAAGCAACTGGGCTAAATCCCGTGATAGGAACCATGGATAGGTTTATAACCAGAGTAGCGGCAGTTATGGAAAAAGAGATCGCTATGACGGAGCGTCGCCTTTCTGGGGACCTCCTACCAGCCAGACGATCTTCGCTTGGCTCTGTGGCCAAAGCGCTGTCACCTATTCCGATTATAGCTCCATCCCCACTTAGTATAGAAATGACTGAGCCCCCCCGGATATCCGAAATAGGAGACAGTATAGATAGGCTAGAGATCCTAGCAGCGCAGTTAACACCAGGCGACCTCAGTGCAGAGCGTGTAGAAGTGTGTGTTCTATCTCAGTTTTCCCCTGTTAACATTCAAAAGTCCCCGTCGCCAAACCCTGCCCCCCCTGTGGCTTCCTCTTTGCCTTGTGCGCCCTCTGTGCTTCAGGGTGTTCCCAAACAAGCTAAGAGGAAAAGGGTTTTGAGCGTACGTAAAGGTAGCCACTCCATATTTTGTAAACGCTCTAGGAAGCAAGGGTCTAGGACCAAGGGTGTGACAATAGACAATGGTCAGAGTCTAGAGAGCCTGGGTGGATTGGGAGAGCCTCCTTCTCAAGATAGGGGACTCGATACCAATACCAAGCCATCTGCTACCTTACTCCCAGCTTGTGTGGAGCAAATTTTGGATGCACTTAACCGCTCCCTGACACCGCTAATAGAGCAATTCAAGAGGGTGGAGGCAAGGGTAAATAGTCTTGAGCAATCGACTCTGGACAACTTCTTCTCACTTAAGACCTTGATTAAACACCAGAACAAGAGTAGTGAGGATCCCTTATGTGGCAGATTGGGAAAAGGAGCTGCGGCCGCTCCTGTATCGGCACAGATTCCAGCTTTGCCAATAGTGGCCACCCAAACAACATCAAGTACTGCCCCAACTCCTATCTCTACTGCTCCTCCTGCCTCCAAAACAGGCTTTGTTATCACTGTCCCGCTCATTTCTAAATCAGGTGCTGCTTCAAATTTTACTACAGCGCAAGGGAAGCCCTCCAAGGTCGATAAAGTCCAGAACATAGCAATTAAACCTAAGGACTTTGTGGGTGGGTCTAATTCCAAACCTAAACAAATACCCCCAATTAGTGCAAAACCCAAAGGAGATAGGGCAGCCTTGCCAGCTAAACCTGCCAAAACGCTTGTGATTGAATCTGTTTTAGCTACACCCACCCTGAAGAACTCTTCTCGGAGACCTAATACTGATCTCCCCCCGGAGTGCCATCCTTATGCTACTGTATTGGTCAAGGTTCCACCCTTGAAATACGACCAAATAGAAACCCACCAAGCCCTTAAAAACAAATGTCTCCATTGGCTTAAAACTAACAAACCACTTCCTGCGGGCGTAGATGGATTAATCCTTGGCGTCCGCAGGGTGGTCTGGGTTGGGCGGGGCAAAAAGAATTTGGAGGGAGACTGTGTCATTATTAATTTCCAGGACAGCAGAGTAGTTAGATCAATCTGCACTCAAGACCAAATGGTGGGAGGCCCCGGAATTAGTATAGTTGATCTGACCTATTTCTACCCACAGCCCGATAATCACATCATTTTCAGGCTCAATATGGGGGAAATGAAAAATAGTCAAAGTGGTGGAATAAGTAGTCTGCCTGTCCCTCCTTTCTGCCCTCAAAGCGGGTGGTTGGGTCATAATTATGGCCCTATGAACTATCAATCAATCAATCAAAGAAATTTATAGAGCGCACTACTTACCCGGAGGGTCTCAAGGCGCTTGGGGGGGCTTGACTCAAATCAACGGGAGACCTAGATAGGGGGGAACCGGGCGAGTCTCCGCAAGGTACTGTAATGTTATCTATTTCTTCCTCCCCCGGAGACATCCAACCAACCCCACTTGTCACTTCTGACTTTGTGGGGGACTTAGGTTCTATTGATGTTGGGGGACCATTGCCATGTGCGGACGCCCTGTCTCCAGGCCTAGAAATAGGTTCCATATGCTTTCCAGCTGTGACGGACCAGTTCTTGAAGGTCTTCAGCTGGAACGTTGCTGGAATAGCCAGAAAGCTGGCATTGCCCGACTGGAATGCATTAGTGGAAGAGTATTCCATATGCATTTTTCAAGAGACATGGAGCAGGGAACCTGTGCATAGGGTGGGGTACTCTGCCTACGCCATTCCAGCTGTCTCCCCAGATTCAGGTAGGGGGCGACCCTCTGGGGGTCTCCTCATCTGGGTAGCCTCAACCCTGAATTGCACGGTAGTGGAATTGAAGACTAATAGCCCAGATCTGCTTAATATCATACTGAAGGATGCCAGGGGATGTGTCGTTTTGAACATATTTAATGTTTACGCTAGAGGCACTAAGGGAGGGAGGCAATCCCCCACAATTGCATTGTTGGAGGATCTGTTGGGGGCAACTCGATATTAAGCCAACACCTTAATTGCAGGTGATGTTAATTGCACCTTCGAGCCTTTGGGCTCGGATGTTACTCTGGAACAGGATGAGGAGGATGGTAGGAGGGGGATACCAGTCCTAGAACTTCCCCCGATTAAAAAGTGGTCTGAGGTGGTATTGCAGTTAAATGCCCTTTGTATGGAATATGGTTTGAGGGCTCTTAACGGAAGGACTAGCTCGGATAAAGGGGGTTCACACACTTATAACAGACCTAACCACACATCAAGAATTGATTATATCTTACTTGATGTGTCCTTATGGAATTCAGTTAAGGACATGGAAATAGTCCCCACAGTCGAAAGCGACCACAATCTGCTGTCCCTTACTCTAACCGCCTGGTGGTCTGTTAGTGGTGGGGGTCCCATATCTAGACCCATAGTCGACCTTGGTGACTCGGAGGTAACCCCTTGCGGTAGGCGCCTGAAGTGGTCGAAACTTCTTTTGTCTTCCGAAAAACTTGAGGCCGTGTCCCAATTGTTGGTCTTAGCCCAACATAACTTAGGCATAGTTGAAGGGGGCCGGGGGGAGGTATGCGAAGTATTTTGCGACCTAACCGAGGCCTTGACAAACCTGTTCACTGTGCACCAAAGAAACTCGGGACCAAAAGAAAGGCCCATTAAAAGAGACGGGTGGTACACCAGTAACTGCAGGGAGGCGAAAAAAAACCTTGTTGAGGCAGTAAAAGCAAAATCCCCAGTTGGAATAAGGGAGGCGAGGAAGGCCTACTCTAAGGCAATTCAGACAGCAAAGAAGGAATGGGAGGAGAAATTCTGGGCAGATTTGTTGGCTGCTAGTAAAGGTAAAGATGCCAGGGAGTTTTGGAAATTGATTGGCTCCCGTAGAAGACCTGATGATACCCTGAGGACTTGTACTATTCCACCCCAGAGCTGGACTCATCATTTTGGGGCTCTATATTCAGCAATTGAAGGTCCCCTAAACGACCCAGCTGTCTTCCCCTTTTCTATGGAACCAAACGCCCTTACCCTATTTACACCACGGGAGGTTGAGAAGGCCATCAAGACTGTGGTCCCTTTGAAAGCTGCAGGCCCGGATGGGCTCCCAGGGGACTTACTACGGGCCTATCCATCTGACTGGGGTCCCATGATCTCGGCCCTCTTGAATGCCATCCTGGAGGGTGGCCCGATCCCAGAGTCATGGAGGGGGGCAGTGGTGGTTCCCATTTATAACAAGCATTGAAAATGCAATAGGTCTCGCAATAGAAGAGTTTGACCTTTTTCGTTTTGCAAATGGATGAGTGGCGTTGCGTGGATGAGTGGCGTTGCGTGGATGAGTGGCGTTGCGTGGATGAGTGGCGTTGCGTGGATGAGTGGCGTTGCGTGGATGAGTGGCGTTGCGTGGATGAGTGGCGTTGCGTGGATGAGTGGCGTTGCGTGGATGAGTGGCGTATGTGAGTGGCGTTGCGTGTGTGAGTGGCGTTGCGTGTGTGAGTGCCGTTGCGTGTGTGAGTGGCGTTGCGTGTGTGAGTGGCGTTGCGTGTGTGAGTGGCGTTGCGTCGATGAGTGGCGTTGCGTCGATGAGTGGCGTTGCATGTGTGAGTGGCGTTGCGTGTGTGAGTGGCGTTGCGTGTGTGAGTGGCGTTGCGTGTGTGAGTGGCGTTGCGTGTGTGAGTGGCGTTGCGTGTGTGAGTGGGGTTGCGTGGATGAGTTGCGTGTGTGAGTGGCGTTGCGTGTGTGAGTGGCGTTGCGTGTGTGAGTGGCATTGGGTGTGTGACTGTGCTGCCTGTGGCGAGTGCAAACTACAATCAATTGGCACAGATTAAAATAATATTTTTAAAACATGAGTTTATTATGCCAGTTTCAAAACAACTAGTAGTTTCACTTAACCTGCATTAACAGTAGCACTTGGAATATAGGTATTTAAACTCTTTGATGTCGCACATACGGCATTGAGTTGGGAGATCAACAGCTGAGCTGTACATTTTCAGTTTTGCGTGTAATTGTGTTATATCTAGGGAGACGGACGGACGTGAAAGTGATCGGGGGAGGAGGGGGGTGGGGAGCACGTGAGTGGTGTATGTATGTGCCTAAGCGAGGTGCTTGGGAGAGCGAAGCTGTCCAGGACTCAGGGAGGGGGAAAAGGGAGGGGTTATGGCAAGCAGGGGGCCTGATTATGGCCACAGCTTGAAGTCTTTGAAGTCTCCGCATGCTGGCAAATGGTGATGAGGCAGAGAGTCTTTGCTTCAGAGTTGTACTTCTGGATTGCTTTACTTAGGGAGGAGCCAGACAAGCATGAGGGCCTTTGAAAGTCGGTAGTATAGACGGTATGTGAATGGCGACTTTGGGTGATGTTATCATACATGGTTCATGGCCCTGCACTGCAGAGCCGGCATAGCGGAAACGCTTTATTATTTACTGTCAACGAGAACTGAAGGCGAGGGTGCTAGGCAAAATGCAAATCTGGCGGGCGAGACAGTGCAGTGGCCCGAAGATGGGGGGTTGGGTAGTGTGGGGTAAACAAGAGCCACCCAGCAGCACGTGAGCGGGAGGCACCACTTGTAGGGGGTGGATGTGAAGAGGACTCGTCCCTGTGCACGCGAAAGTGAAAGCAGCGGCCGCATCAAAAGTGTGCAAATTTAAAATACAAACTGCAACGAAGTAGAGCATCAAAAAGAACCCGCTGTAGACTTACTGCAATTTGAGAGATGCTGTCGCGTGAAGGGACAAACTGAGTGTGTTACTGCAGTAGAAAGTGAAGAAAGGCAAACCAAGATGAAAAAAAAGTTAAAACAAGAATAAGACCAAAAGAGACAAGACGGAGGGAAGGCAGAGAAGGGGAGGGGGGAGGAGAAATGTGACACGGCGGGCAGGGGAGGGGGCGGAGCAGGGAGAGGGTGTGAAAGCAGCAGGGGCCTGGAGTGCGGCTGAGGGAACTGAAGAAATGCGACACGGCAGGCAGGGGAGGGGTCGGAGCGGGGGTGTGGGAGGAGTGCGCCTGAGGGAAAATACATGCAAGGCAGGCGGCTGGGGGCATGTGCACGCGCTTTTAAGCTCAATGCGCATGCGCATTGAGCTTGAATTTCACGGGCACTGCAAGGAATCGCCACGATTCCTTGCAAGTTGGTTAAAGACTGTTTAAGCCCCCATAGTCTCGCAAGCTCGATGCGCATGCGCATCGACAGGCGAGACCTAAAAAGGGCAGTAGAGTCATACCAGGAAACTATAGGCCAATAAGCCTGATTGACTCTTCACAAAAAGTAGCAGGAAAAGTGATCCTGGGGAGAATTTTACATTGGGTGGATGAGAATCAAGTCCTATCGGACTTCCAAGCAGGCTTTCGCTCAGGCACAGGGACTATTGAGCAAGTCTTTCGGCTAACACTTTTGCATTGGAAGATCGTGGAATTGGGCAAGGGCAGTCTTTATTTGGCCTTTATTGATCTGAAGACTGCCTTCGACCTAGTTCCCAGGGAGGAACTTTGGAGGGTTCTACATGGTCTGGGCTTGCCCCCGTATATCCTCCACCTCCTTATCAAACTCCATACCAACAATTTTGCCCAGGTGCGTTGGGGGAGAAATGGGGACACAACAGACAGAATCCCGGTTTGTAGGGGTGTCAGACAGGGTTGCGTGCTAGCTCCCACACTCTTTTCTCTATATGTAAATGGTGTGGTGGAGTATCTGCTTCAGGAACCTGCGGACGCACCCTGTCCTGGGGGGCGAACGGATCCCAACATTGTTGTTTGCGGACGACACCCTCCTCATTTCTAAAACCCCACAGGGGCTCCAGAAACTGTTGACCCGTTTTCAGGATTTTTGTGTTGCTAGAGGGTTGGTGATAAGTGTAGAAAAAACAAAATATTTGATACTACGCCCACCTAAGAAATTGGGTTGCCCTCCAACTTTGAACTCGGTCCCTCTGGAGAAAGTATCCGAATTCGATTACTTGGGCTTACGTTTGAACGACAAGATGAACTGGTCTTCCCACATCCACAAGATGGTCCTTTGTCACAAAAGGGTGGGGGTGCCCTATTAAAGGAATATTATACATCTTCCAGATCCTCAGTGGCGCCCGCAGTTGAGATCTACAGGGCAAAGGGGGTTACCTCTGCCCTGTATGGTGCGAAGCTATAGGGGTATTCTAATGTGGACTTAATATCCAAGGCGGAAAATAAATTCCTAAAGGACCTTTTAGCCCTCCCTACGAGCACTCCTACAGTTCCGGTGCTTTTGGACTTGGGCTGTAAAAGCATTAAAGACCAGGCCCGTCTTCGCCCGTTGCTCTTATGGTCCCGCATATGGAGGGTTTCGGAACTAAAATCCTATGCCAAATGCCTATCAGAAGTAATGGACATGGGGGGCTGGAACAAAATTAAGTGGCTAAGGGATACAAAAAATCTTTTGGGGGAATTGGGCCTGGGCCATTGTTGGTCTACAAAATCTGCTCCCCCAAAGGAGGTCCTCAAAAAACTTTATTGGGACTGGGTTTTTTGCCAGCAGAGCACGAACCCCAACCACTGCAATTCTACAACGGCGTTCCTCAGAATAAAGGATGTGGCACTATACGAACCTTATATGGACTTTATCACCATGCCACTGGATAGGACACTCTATTTTAAGTTCAGAGTTGGCACTCTTCCGATAGGAGCAACTGTATCAAAGTGGAGGTCCCACGCTCATCTGTCCCCCTTTTGTGCGTGTTGCCCAGCCAGGCTAGAGACAGTGGCTCATCTGCTGTTCGAGTGTCCGGACTATATATACCCAAGGAGATTCTGGTTGAAATCCCTTTTTTTACGCCTTGGAACACGTTCACATTCGGTGGCCTTTCGGATTTTACAGACTGACACTTCCCCCCCTTATAATTTGTGGCGTCTCCAAATTTCTAAAATGTTGTTGGTTGATCCGTTCCAAAAGATTGTCCATATCTGTTTCATTCTTTTTTAGCTAATTTAACTTAGGGGTTCCCCTAAAGTTTTATCTTTTTAAAATGTATGACATATTTCTACTTTTGAAACGTTGTTTTTATACATGATTGTGATGCTTGTAAGATATCTTGTATATCGAATAAAGCTTTCAACAACAACAACAATAAGTGTGACATCCAGCAATGCCAGTCCCCCTTTCTTCAACTTCCTCCTCAATTTCATCACGGAGGCTGAAATCTTAGAGCATTTGAAATGGGTCAAGAACGGGAAGACTGCGGGGCCAGATGCCATCCCTTTGGAGTTGTGTAAGATACTAAAGGATGTGGTAGTACCGATCTGGGGGAAACTGTTCAGCTCCATTTATATGGAGAATGCCCAGATCCTGCAGTCATCATGGAGGGAAGCTATGTTAGTGCTGATATTAAAACACACTAAAGATCCTAGGAAGGCAGATTTGTGTTAGCCGATTTCTCCCTTAATTGCCAACTACAAGGTTTTTTTCTAGCATTCTGGCCGGTAGGTTGGCCAAGTTAGCTCACCAGTTAATCCATCCTGACCAGAAAGGGTTTGTCCTTAAGCGCCAGATCCACCAACTTACTCAGCAACTAATTGGTTGCATCGACCTGGCCATGCTCAGTCACTCCCTTTGGCCGTCGCCACAATAGATGCTGCCAAGGCCTTTGACTGGGTTTGCTGGGGGTAGCTGTGGGAGGACTTGACAGTACTAGGTTTTAGCCCATGTTTCAACTCGACCCTTAAGAGATTAAATGCAAACTTGTCAGCAAAAATTCTATTTAATGGCGCTCTAATGAAAAGCTTTGGGATTACTTGGTGCACGAAGCAGGGGTGCTCTCTCTCCCTCCTCCTGTTTGATATTTATATCAAACCATTTGCTCAGATACTCAGGAGAGAATATCAAGTAATCCAAATTTCCTCGCTGCAATTTAGGAACAAGATTGCTCTGTATGCTAATGATCTCATTAATATATACCTCTGACCCTGTTCAGAGCATCCCCAGGGTAGAAATATTAGCGAAGGAGTTTGGGCGTTGTCAGTATACTCCGTGAGTACAGTTAAGTTGGAGATTATGTGCTGGAATATTACCAACCGGAAAAGGGAGGTATCTGAGTTGAAATATTTGGGCATCTCAGTAGTACCCTTGCTGGGGGCGGTTCTAGCCTATAATTTAGAGAAGGTGGCAAAGGAAATAAATCTGCTACTTATCAGGTGGAGGAACTTGCCACTGACAATCTTTGGCCGGGTAAACCTGAATAAAATGTCGATTCACCTTAAGTTGACAAATCTCTTTAACAGTACACCACTTACATTCCCTAAAAAAGACAAAGCAAAAATACAGGGGGAAATAACAAGCTTTATTTGGTCTACTGGGAGAGCCAGACTCTCTTGGAAGGAACCCAAAGAATTAGTGATGGATTAGTTTAGGGAAATATAAGTTGTTATTTTGAGGGGTGGACATGTGAGGATATGCTCCTGTGTGCTTTTAATGCTGGGTGGTAGTGAGTTCTAGAGCTTAGGGGCTTGCTCTGAGAAAGCAGTGCCTCCTACAGATGTCTTATGGTAAGGTGGCATGGTGATAAGTGGTGCAATCCTGGAGCGCATTGTTCAGTTTGGTTTGTATTTCCTGAATTTAACTTGTAGGTATAGTGGTTATTTTCCTTGGAAGGATCTGTGGACAATGCAGAGTGCCTTGAACATTGCCCTTCTAGCTATAGGTAGCCTGTGTGTGATTGCAGGACTGGTGACATGAGTTCTCCTGGGTGAAGGCCGAGAAGAAGGCTTACAGTAGCATTTTAGACAAGTTGTAATTTGCATTTAATGAATGCACCAAGGTATAGGCTGTGAGCATAGTCAAGCTTGCAGATTACAATCATGAGTATGGTTTGCAGTTTATGTTGGTATACAGCTATGGGAAGATGCGGCGTAGTGTTTAAGTTGTATAGAAGGCACTCTGTGATATTGTTAGCATGAGGTGTCAAGGATAGGTCTGAATCCATGGTTACTCTTGGGTTTCTAACTTCTCTTGATGTTGTCAGAGAGGCTTAAACTTCCTTAGGCCACATGGCAGTAGGCTGGTAGTTTACCATTGTCTGCATGTCATAATCTCAGTCTATGCTATGCTGAGCTTTAGATGGTTATTCATCCTTCATGTGTTTATGGTGCAAAGGCAGTCCTTGAGTTGTGAACTGTAGAGGTCTTCGGGCTATCCATTTTACAAGTAATCTGCATAGTTGTAACAGGTGAGGTTGTACGATTTAATCAGATTTGGTAAGGGGGTTAGGTATATGTTGAATAATAGAGGGGATATAATGGACCCCTAACGAATGCTACAGTGTTGTGTGTGTGAAGGTGATGTGAGAGGGGGTAGGGTACTACACTTTGTCTGTGAGATAAGAAGCCATCCATTTTAAACCATTCTCACGGATTCCAATGTTGTGAAATCTTTGCAGAAGTGTGTGGTGGTACACAGTGTCAAATGTAGCTGATAAATCCAGAACTAATAAGGCAGGTACTCCGTTGTTGTCCACTGTGAGTTTTAGATCATCCCAGATGGATAACAGCTGACTCCATGCTTCTGCCTGGTCTGAAACCCGACTGTTGGTCTGATAGTAAGCCATAATGGTAGATAAAGTTAGAGAGTTGAGTGAACACTGCTTTCTCCCAATTTTTTTCTACGAATGGTCCAGTTACATAAAATATGCCCTACTATTACCTGCCAAATTGAGAGTGACAACCTCTGATGCATCCCATTTGTTCACCATTGCACAAGAAGTCAGGAATCTCTAGGACAGGCAGTCTACCTAATGCCACAGGTGCCCGAAAGACAGCCACCCATAGCCTGGCAACAGCACAGCTCAAAACAGATGTCGCAACGGAAAAAACGTTTGACCCCTACCAAAGATCAGCTGCAGTGGGAGCAGTTGAGGGTGGTGCAGGAGCTGAACGATGTCAATCCCTGGACATTGGCCACCAAATTGTCGATTCTCCCCAAAGACTCCATTGACTCGGGTTCCACCACAGGCTCCTGCAGTACATGTATCCTGGCGTGTAAGTCGCTACCATATCTGTTGACACAGACGTGGCTGAATCCCCAGGGGTGCTGGTCAGCAGTGGGTGGCACATGGCAGGGGGAAGAGCTTTATGTAGCTTCATGGTACTTCCCGCCCGGGCTTGCAGACACTAGGTCTTGAGTCTCTGGCTGAATGGATCACAAGGGTTCTGGAGGCACTCCTGGTAGCGGGTGGAGACTTAAACCTGACCCACCATAGTACACTTGACCCGGTGACCCGAGGAAGTGAGCCCTCTAAAGAGGATACCTGACTTTGCACATTCCTGATAGCCATAGGTTTGACTGATCCCTGGTGAGTTCTGCATCCAGGTGTGCGACGGTATTTGTTTGCTGCCAAAGGCAAGCGATGATAGTGGCTGAAATAGCCAAGGCTTTTGCAGACCTACTGAGATGGCTGTACTCCTCACAAACGGACTTGGAACTGGCACAAGACCTGAACCAGTTCCTCCACGGTATCCCTGTCCCATTACTAGAGGGGGTGGCCTCTAGGTCCCAGAATGGGAGACATCCAGGAGGACGAGATAGCCGAAGTCCTGATGCAATTGAAATAGGAGAAAGCACTGGCCTGAAAGGGCAACCCCTGATTTCTTCAAATATGTCCGACGCCATGTGGTTAAACCAATCCGGGATATGATAAGCAATGCCCTATCATCAGGGGAACTCCCCGTGACCTTAAACAGGTGAACACAGTACTAATCCACAAACCAGGGATATGTTATACGATGCCCAATCATCAAGGAAACTCCCCCTTGACATTCGACGGATGAAAATTGTCCTAATCTACAAACCATGGAAACCCCTTTGTACAGGCCAATCCCTCTCTGTAACCTAGAGGTGAGAATACTTGGTACGGTATTGGCGACCCAGCTGATGCAGGTAATCCACACAATTATTGCATTGGTCCAATATGTATTTATTCCCTACAGATTGACCAGGCATAACCTATGGCACCTATTTGGGTGCCTGGAGCATGAGGGGCACATATGAGAGCCTAGAATGACCCTACATGCTGGCACTTTTAGAGCCAATGGGCTATGCCCTATCCTTTCGTGGCTGAGTGCGACTTCTCTACACCCAGCTCACTGCGCAGGTCCAAGTAAATGGCATGCTGTGAGACAAGTTTGTTCTGGGAAGGGGATGAGACAGGGTTGCCCCCTATCTCCTCTTCTCTTTGTGATAGCACTGGAATCAATGGACACCTGGATCTTAGGGGGCGCGCTTGTCAGAGGGCTGCACTTGGACCCTGACTTGGAGGATGTGGTCTCGTTGTAGGCAGATGACATGCTCTGGGGACTCGCGGAAATGGAGGACTCTATTGATGGGATCCTTGAGATCTTTGCGTCTTTGTTCGGGTTTCTGGTTTATGCATCAATTGGGGAAAATTGTGCCTCTTCCCGCTGGCGGGATGGCGACCACAACAAGGTAATTCTCCGTGTTATGGGATTTAACTTGGTGGCTCACTGAACTAATGCATCCACTGGAGGGGCCTGTGTTCGACCTCATGGTCACAGGTTCAAATCCCGGCGTGTCCACTCAGCCTTTTATCCATTTGAGGTAGATAAAATGAGTACCATTGAGTTGGGTAACAATATAAATCTGTTATTTCAGCGCCAAGATGCCCTGTTGCTGGGGTGAACGTGTGCTTTACAAATACACGTTATGTTATGTTGATTGCATGATACTGTTGCAGATTATGAGGTGGTAAATGTAAAATCGCATGCGACTTTACCCCTACCCGGGCCCAGTATGATGCAATTTGTAATCAGGCCCTAGGAGAGAATAGCTTTCATTCTGCCACTAGGTGGCAGAGGTTCGCAATGGTTGATACCAGCAGAGGGACTTAAAAACGTAAAGTACCTGAGTTACCACAAGTGACTAACTTTTCCTTGTCTTGCAAGCCTGATCGATAATGGGGTCCCAGATATAATTTCTTAAAAACGTGCATAATTCTTGAACTTTTTTAAATCTTCTTTTATATTTGGGGAATGCCCGAACACTGCCTTCTCAAGTTGAGCACTTTTAGTTTTAATCTTCTCTCTTGTTAATTTGCTGGCAGCAAACAAATAGATAAATCCCAGGGGAACATTGTGAAAGAACTGGTTTGTACAGTAATATGACTCCTTTCATCGCCGACGAGCATGGTCAGCTTTATGTCTTGTTCTGGGCGGCATGTCTACAGACTATGATTGCATAAAAAAGCCCCCCCTTGTTCATTTTCGCTCCAGGCAACAGCATGTGCTGTGCCAGACCACTAAGTGTTGTTTGCGAGACAGGCATGGATATGGCTTTCTGGGACAGTCGCGTGTCAGCCTGGTTCTACGTGCGTGCGTGCGTGCGCGCGTGCGAAGGAGCCATCATAACAAAGCCTGCCGGGAAGGCTCTCAGTGTTAATAATTTGCAGAACTCCCTTGCGGTGTCAACTCTGAACTGAGTTTACTGAAACTGGAAACTTCGAGCTCGGTTAACAATTTAAATATGAATCACACAATCAAATCCAAAAACCTTTATTGCTACCCGGTTTTGTCCTTCTTCGAAGAACTTACATAGGTGGTTTTATCCTTGGAAATACTTGCAATTAAATCTTCTCAAAATTATCGTGTATAACAAATGATTTAGGAAAGTGAATTGCATCCACCAATTTTTCTAGTGTGGTTCGTGCAACTTTTGGACGCTTTAAGGTTTTCTGCCAACCATTTATGTGTGTCGCAATGCACTGTGGGAATACAGTGATGCTGGAGAGAGCAAGTAGGAAAGGGTACCATTGGGATCCTTTTCCTTTCCTTTTGTATATGTAAACAAGCATTGGCATAGCCAACAGGTCTCGCCTATGGGACCTTATAAGTGTTTAAGCAGATCTATTGGCTTTGCTAATGTTTAAGCCAAAAGTGAAACTACAGTTTGTGAAAGGACTAGAAATCAGTGATGAAGGGCTGAGGAAAGACAGCGAAAGTTAAAGAAGAGCACTGAGTGAACAGCAGAGGAAAGCAGGTAAAAATTGGGGAAGAAGGGCTCAGGTAAAACAACTAGGCTCTGAGACTGCTTACAAATGGAATACAACTGCAAAATGACACGACTGGAGTAACTCCGTAAGCAGGCAAAGTCACCAACGTTGAAAGCATCCTGCGTAAGAGCACGCCACCCATCTGCAAACCGCTTTGACGTATAGTCGGATAGAAAGCAACAAGCAGTCCGTCTTTATGTCACTGATGGAAGATTTTGAAAGGAGTGCACAGTGGAGGTAAAAAAAATTCACACACGAGTGCCTCAGAGGCTGACACAGCACTACAAACGATTTTGAAAGTTTTTTGCTGCACTTTTTTTGGAACTGGGCAGACTGAGTCATGAGTTAACCCTGGTGTGAATACCAATCCGAAAACGTGGCAAAAGCACGACAATATGGGCAACACAGCATTAATGGTATTTGGGGGTGCTCGCGTCGCTACCTCTCACCCACTGCAGGGCTCCTCTTGACCTTAGAAGTTGAGCAGTGACAAGATAAGCCTGAGGATCCCCAACCCCTTTGATCACCCCTGCCTAACACACTGCGAGACGGCAGTGGACTCGAGGCACTTACCACTATGCGCACCCCAGCCAGCTACAGCAGCTTGGGGCTGATGAGTGGGGACACCAGATAGAGCAGCAGCACGAAGGCCACGGTGAAGGCAGCTGCCAACAGCAGCATGGCGGGAGTGGGCACCTCTGGGCCACTGGTAGGCAGATAGCACTCACGGCCGGTTGTTTACCCCCACCCCCTCAACATGCAGGGAGCTGCGCGTGTGTCCCAGCTGCAGAAGAAGAGTGCTGGGGCAAAGCAGGAATAAAAGCATCTGTCCCAGCTGTAGCAGAAGAGCGCTCGGGCAAAGCAGGAATAAAAGAAAACAAGTATCGTTAAATAAAAAACCATTATTAGTTAAACGTAACCCAAGAGTAAACGGGAGGAAGAGGGCTGGTAAAGCAAAACGAGGAACGTGCCCTGAGCCTCGGAATCCACCCGGTGTGATGGTACTCTTTCCACCTCTGTGTGTGCGAGCACCAGTGGCAGAGAAAAGCAAGGGGCGCTTCCAGCAAATTCACGATGAACAATGAACAGCCCAACTCTGGGGAGTTTGCTTTTGGATGGGGGAAGGGGAGGGTGGGGCTGCTAGAATTTCTAATCACGAGCCAGCGTTTCCCGTAAACAAAGCTACCAGGCAACACACCCTCCTACGTCACGCCAAACCAAGATGGCGTTGGCCTGTCCAGATGGGCCATCCTAAAACTGGACAAGGCGGTCACTTAAAAGCCCGATTTTCAATCACGCGCCAGCGTTTAACATAAACAATGACACGAGCCAATTGAAAACAAGGCTTAAAGTCCCTTCCGAATCTGTATCGATTCCAAAAGGTCCTTGCAGAGCGACATCGTATGCGCGCTACAACGCCAGGCGAGACCTAAAAATTAGTTTGTGTAAGAAAAGGCAGTTGTCCTTGGGACCACTGCATCTTCTTAAACAAACATGAGAAAAAAATAAACTTTTTAAATGCATCCCATTTTCCTGCGTCATTTAAAAAAAATCACAGATGTGGTGGTCTGCTGACCTCAGCAGGTCTCCACCACCCTTTTGATGGAGTTGACTCCTAATGGGTCGCAAATTGTGAGCTATCTCATTAATATTCATCAGGTAGGTCGATTTGCTACCCACTTGGAATCGCTAAATGAAACTATATGAGTTTCATACATTAGGAACAGCGAGCAGCATCCTTGAGTACTTTTCGTCCCACCTAAGAGAGCAGCTCTTATCTCCCTCTTCTACGAGAGAGTTCCACTAACTCAAACGTTCAGGGAAGCATCAGACAACAGCACCATTCGTCACTCATGTGCAAGATTATTCTATTGCCACCTGTAGCATTCTCCTTTCTTCCTGAAAGAGATAGTGTTGGCTTTCTCTAGGGCCTACAGACTAGTAGCTTACATGTAGCTTAGCTCAACAATGCACCTGTTGCTGTTACTGAGCACCATACATGCACAGCCACACATACCAGTACACAAGGTGGGCCTACATTCCACCCCCACCCCAAGTCGGGTCCAACCCATTCAGAACTGGTCATAGGTTTCACATTCTCAAATGCAGAGAGAAATCACACTTGGCGCTCACCTATATCTATATGATGCTCCAGACACTCCCTCAGTGCTCGAATTAAGAATTTGTTTGACTCTCTTTACTTGTTGTAGTAATCCCATTCGCCCACTAAATGTCTACAGGCCCACCACTCTGCTAGCCAAACTTATCCCCTCAGCTCTGTGAATCCCAGACCTGCACACATCCATACTACAACTCCAAAAGTAACCCCATGTCCAATTTAAAATCAGACAGGTTCCAAAACAAAGGAATTCACAACAAACCCCCTAATAGTAATATTTTCTTAGCTATTTACTCTTTACTCTGGGTGTCTCTCCCAACAACACCAGGGCTATATAGGTATTCACTCTGTTTTGGGGACAAACATGCAACCTTTTGGGATCTACCAGTCGGCGTTCTTGAGCCGCTTGGCCGCTGCACAGTCCTTTGTCCCACATTCTGGGCCTTATTTAGAGCTTAGCAAACAGGTATGCCATCACGTTTCCCGTCCTCCTTATTACATGTACCACTGTATGTAATGCACTTGGAGTACACCCTGGCAACACCATCACAATGTGTTTCCCATTCTGTCTCTCAATCAGACTGACTCTGCAAAACAGGGTAGATGAGCAACAGATCGAAAACTTTTCAGATTTTGAAGAAAATAAATAGTTAGAGCATGATACAATATTTCTAATTCTATTTCTGGGTTTACTGCAGCCAGGGTCGCTGCAATCAGATTTCTTTTCGGCAGTTTTCAGTGATCAGTACCTTACTGATTAAAGGAAAATTGAACGTGCGAGTCTGCCACTCCCTTATTGTATTTAAATCAAAATTATTATACATCTTTTCGAGCATGAAGATATCCATAATATTGCAACTGCATGTTTACAGTAGACTTCAATGTATTATTATCAAGAAAATCAATGTTGTGTCTTCTTACATTTCTGCTGCTGTTTTTCAAATTACCATTAGGTGGCCCTGAAATGCTGTAAACTGGTGGTGCTTAAATGTGGCTCTATTTTCGTAGATGCAATGCCTTCTTAAGATCAAGAGGAATGACGAATCCAAAAGGTTCCTGTGGGTGGGCCAAACACAGAAAGGGAGGAACACCACAAATAAGAGCATGGCAAATGAGATTGACATGATAGTCGTCCAATCTTGAGCAATGATTAGGCTCTCTGGTTTATGGTATACAATGCCGCCTTTGTGAGAAATTTTGAACTGTCTATAGCAAGCCCACAGAATGAAGGAGTGTTTCTCTTGCTTTCTCTAAGCATCATTAAGTTGTATCGCATTCTCCTTAACAATTTTGTAGAGAACTATGAGTGCCATAGTGTAATTATCCCTTCCACCTCCAATACTCAAAACTCATCTATGTAGTCAACATATAATACGGTTTTCAAATTGAAGACACATTTAAATAACTCGTACTGTATTTTGGATGTTCTTTAACAGGTATCCGCTTCCCTCTTGGAACCCCTATCCCTCAATTGGGTTATTTACACTTTTACTGTAATATACAATACCAAGCACTCATAATGTACCGGCAAACCAGGCCCGTATTACAATCGATATTGTAGTAGTTCACTTCCTTACTGTATCTTTCCTGTAACTGTATCTCACCTTCTTACAGTCTGAGTGCTGCTTCCTCAGTCTACCTCTCTTTAGGTCGAAGTCTGCCAGATAGCGCTGCTGTCTGGTTGCTAAATTCTTATCGGGGACCTGTCGATAGCCGACCAGGAAAATAACACTTAGCATTGCTTTCCTGTGACTTCTTGTTTTATCACTTGCTTTCTATTCAATGGTTTTGTTTGTTTTAGCCCGCCCATCCTGTATTTGTACCTCCCGTGGAGTTTAACTTGTTTTCCATCTCTCTGATTGTGTTTATCCATTCACAAGTGTATGTTTTTTGGGAAAAAAAATTCTTTGTCAAAAAGCATTTCATGGCATTGCATGTGTTTCATCTATTCTGTGTTTCCCCACTTCTACCAATACCTTTCTTTTTATAATGTTATAAAAATTTCATTTTTCACAACTTTGTGTTTTCAGCTACTCTTACTTACACATTGACTGGTAAACCGCTTCCCCCTTCGAGTAGCTCTCCTGTGAAGTTTTACTCCATGTTGCTCTGCCTATTGTTAGTACATTCCATCCCCCTTGACATTGCTCTGTCTCAGTGTGCTTCTCTCCCACTGCCCTCCATGTTGCTTCCCCCACCCACACCCTTTGTGTTGCTTCCACCCTGACCGCTACTGCTTCCACATCCTCTGTGTTGCTTCCCCACCTGTGTATTCTTTTTTCCCCCCACTTGCTCATTTTACCTCTTTTCTTTACCAATCCAATTCTGATCACTGAACAAAAGAAAAAACGTGTTTGCGTCATTTTGTAGGCACGTAAATACTTGGTGCACTTACCTACAAAATGACACAGCTGGCTGTGCAGGCTATTTTCTGTTTATTATCCATGTTGCACAGCATCAGGGATGCTATGCAGTATGGCTAAAACCATTGGCACAGCCATTAGGTGCCAAAGACACAACCTATTGGCTTTGCCAATGCTTGTTAGTTAAACCAGTGCTTGTTAGTTAAATGAAATCATAAATAATGTAACTAAATATATCTCGATCTTTCATCTATCTATATCCATTTTCAACCTATCACTTTGAAATTGCTCATAAAACCCTCATACATGTTGAACATGATCATTATGTAGTATTATTTAGTTGAAATAAAATTGAAGTCCTGTTCCTTCTCAGTCCGAGAGTTAACCAGCCACAGTACCACTGCCATCGAGTTTGTTCTTGGTTGGGCCATAAACATTACAATGGAAAGGCATTATTCAATGTATTCAAATCTGTAAAAGTCTTCTTAGTCCTCTATCTGAAAGTCCTCCAACATTAATATTCAGAGTTATTTTTTAAGAAGTCATTCTGCACTATGTCAGTAGAGATTAAGGTTAGAAGAACTTTATTTATGTTTTAGTTTTACATGCCACTAGGGGCCATATGTATCAACAAACTCTTTTGCGATTCCTAAATAGCGATTTTTAAGGATTCGCTATTTAGAAATCGCAAAATGGTACGTATGTAGGGAATTGTTTCTTTTTAGCGATTCCTTAACATTCCTAAATTGCGATTAGCAAATTGCTAATCGCAAATTTCCCAATCATTTCTATGGGCCAGGAGGCCCATAGGAATGAAGGGGAAATTTGCGATTAGCAATTTGCTAATTGCAAATTGTGAATATTTTCAAGGGTGCAGGGGTGTCTCAAGAACACCCTGCTGCACCCCTGAAAATGACATGTGTGGGCATATGGCGCACATACATGCCCTAAGGGCATGTATGAACGTCATATGGCACCTTTGGATTTAAAAAAAATTGCTTTTGTAAAAGAATTCGCAACTTACCACCAACTAGAAGTTGGTGGTAATTTGCAAATCCGTATGGGCATTTTTGAATTAATTTTTCTTTGATACATTGCATTTAAGGAATCGCAAAATTTGCGATTCCTTAAGTGCAATCGCAAAATAAGGAATGGCACATTTTGCGATTCCTTATTTTGCAGCCAAAATGTTTCATACATACCATTTAGCAAATTAGCATTCGCAAAGGCCGAAATTCTGCGAATTTCGGCCTTTGCGAATGCGAATTTGCTTGATACATATGGCCCTAGATGACTTCTTAGATGCGGGCGCGCAACTAAATATGCCTCAAGCTTTCACACTACATGTTAAAAAAATGTTTGTGACTACGTAAATAAGCTGGAAAACAGGCAATTTGGGACAAAGATTTACTAGTGATTTGAGTGAAATATGTTATGAATTTTATTCTCTTGCACCTTAAGTAGAAAACGTTTGCACAATGCCTCTTGCTAGAATGCATTTGTATTCTGCTGAAACATATCAGACCGTATACCATGTAAGATTATATCTTTTTATGTATTTTTTTATCAATATTGTGTGTAATATTATTGTGTGATCGCTTTTATGATTTTTATTAATCGAAATAAAGTGCTATTGACTTGAAATATTAGACAGTCCTTCCTTGGAGAGCAGGGGGAATAATAGGTGAAATTCACTGTACTTATGAACCCAGTTCCCTCTGCACACAATGTTGTTATCATATTCTAGTCTTGTCTTGATTGTAGTCATGTTAGTTTTAACATGGCCTTTGTTGCTGGCACTTTGAGATGTCAGCCATTGATAAAATTGAAAGCTCTGCACTGGGTCATTTGTGTAAATGCCGTATGTAAGAAATTGGGGTTTTAGTTGGTTTTCCCATGTAAGTCCAAAATACTATCCGGTCTAACAAATGAGTTCGATAAAATAAACATGGGGCTAACCCCTGGTAGCTATGGCACAGAGAGACTTAACTTAAGGAAAACAGTGTAAAGTATTTAGCAGAACCAAAACAATGAAAAAGTCAAACACTGCACGATAAAAAATCCACAATAAGTTTCTAAAGATGGAGAAAAGTTTCATGAGAAAAACCCCACAAATTAATATAATCCAATATGGGTAACGTAAGCTATGCCTTTTTAAGGTTTTAGGGCAAAGGGTCAAGAAAAAGTAAAGCAGCTATCAGAAGTCACTGTTTATGGTTGACAGTGACCTAGGCCCAATTTCTAGCTGACTGATATGTGCCGAGGTCAGATGCATCATACAGGTCGCCCCAGTCAATCTTTTTACCTTGTGACTGAAATGGAAGTGAAATCTTCCAGCAGAGAAGGGTTGAAGGCTGTATCTGGTGAAGTACTCTCAAAGCCGGATAGACGTTGGACAAGGTTCTGGTGTAGCCATTG
Organism: Lissotriton helveticus; assembly: GCF_964261635.1. Lineage (NCBI taxonomy): Eukaryota > Metazoa > Chordata > Amphibia > Caudata > Salamandridae > Lissotriton > Lissotriton helveticus. Next base: position 231,695,244 of record NC_136070.1, on the reverse strand, counting down.
GTTTTGGTGAGAAATGTTCAGAGCGGGAAAATTCATATTTCATGCCTGCTGAAGATTTCTTGATGGTTGGGTACTTTTCATGCCTTTGCTTGGTCAGGATATCTACTTTCAGGCTCAGGGTCTGATGTAGAGTTTGACGGATAGATACTCTGTCACAAACATAATGGATATGCTATCTGGCTTATTAGAAGTGTATAAGGATATAATGCACTTGTAATAAGGCAGATATCAGTATACAAGTCAATTTTGTGATGAACTACCGTTCCCCAAACTATAGATCAAGCCCTTGATCTCTTTTTTGAAGCTCAAAATCCTCCAGCGTGGCAAGCCTGTAGCTGTATCCTACGAAGTCTTCTTGGAATCAGATTCCTTTACAACAATGTCTGCTGAAACTTCTGAAGTCTTGGAGGTCCAAATGTTTTATAACTCCCTACTTTTCAGACATTCTGGAGCAATTCCTCTTAGTTACTTCTGAGGCTCTCAGGACTTCTGGACAGCACATGGGGACCAGGGCCAATTTTAGCAGAGGCCACTCGCACTGACCAGGCCAGGTCTGGTTGCTACTGGTCTGCTGGTCACTCCTAGAACAATTCTCTTGCTATAGCAGCACAAAAGGACAGCCAAATGACTCTTGGAGTCTTCTTCTCCGTTCTTTCTTTAAGTGGGTGCAGATCCAGACCCCCAGGCTTCCACCTAGGTCACAGGCAGCAGGTCCAGTCCTCTTCTGTTCATTTGCAGTTCTAGAAGTGTCCTGAGGAGCTTGGGTGAAGTCCCGTTTTTGTAAAATTCACTAGTCAGTGGGCGGATTGACTTCTGAAACCATTGAGGAAGAAATTCCCAAGGGCAAACCTTCCCCACTTTTCAACAGAACTTGTTTGCCTTACTACAGATTACCTCACAGTGCACTACTGCAGTGCAATGCAACATGGCAGAACTCTTTGGTCCTTGGATACCTAGAGGCTCAGCCAGAGGTTTGTTTATGGAAATGAGCAGCACCCTTCTCCTCAACAACACCAAGCGGGTTTTGGTACTAGCTTCCTCTCCCACTAGAATGGTGCCTGGTTTGCCACACTTGGCCTTTGGATCAAAGGACTCCTCTTCCCAAGTTCTCACTTTAAACTTAACTCTGAATGAGAAACCTTTTATATCGGTCCAAATCAAGCTAATAAAGTTCTTGAGAGCAGATGAGTCACATACTTCACTCAGAGGTCTGCCAGTCAAAAGGCCTACACCTTTGTTTCTGCTCCAGGAGTGGGTTTCACACATCATGAAGGGGTAAGTAAGCACTGACAAGGAGGGCATCTGCAGGCTGGCTAATTAGCCAATTGGAGTTTCAGGCAGGCAAAATCTAACTCGTTAAAAGTTACTTTCCCCGTACATTTATCAGAGCTCTAACTTACCTATTGAATTTGAGTTTTAAATAATATTACAATGTTTGAATCCTGGTCCGACCACATGCTGATCAGATTTTCTTGGACCCTGACACGCCCGGCTAAGACTAATGACTCAACTGTTCATAAACAAAAAATTACTGTAGAGATCATGTCTGAACATCTTGACACCTCCCGCCCCACTCTACCTATGGAAACTGAGTTGGCCGTTAGTACATTTAATTCCTGGATAGAAGGTAGGTCGGCCGCATCAATAAAAACAGGTCGGGTTTGCCGACTGCGTACCACTCCTTCCAAACCTTGGTTCACCTCCACCCTCCGTGATCTTAAGTCAGGTTGTAAAAAACTTGAACGAACATGGAGACAAGCCTATCTCCCCGAGGCAAAAAAGAACCTAAGGACGGCGCAAAAGAAATATTATGCGGCGATCAGATCCGCAAAAGGCCAATATTTCGAAGGGCGCATAACTAATGCCAATAACAATAGCAAAGAAATCTTTGCTATAGTGAAAAGTTTTATTTCACCCTGCGCTGCCCAACCCATACTTGCCTCCACAGAGAAATGGTGCGAAGAACTCTCAGTTTTCTTCGTTGACAAAATCACCAAAATCCAGGATGACTTACTTATTGTATGCAACAGCTTTCCATCCATACTGGCCATCCCGTCTCCTGTACTACCTACCCCCATGGAACGGTTTCATCAGTTCTCCCCAGTAGAAAATACGGACATTGTTAGCATCCTCGCCTCCCTACATTCAGGATCCCCTTCTGACCCGTGCCCTGCCAGTGTGCTTGCGCGTCTCGCAGACACAGTTGGCAATGAGGTAATGCATATTATCAATCGCTCTTTCCTCACAGCCACGGTCCCGACCTGTTGGAAGCAAGCCAAATTGCTCCCACTTCTAAAGAAAAATGGATTAGATCCTGCTATCCCTGCTAATTTCCGGCCTATATCATAGCTGCCGGCCCTAGCAAAAGTATGTGAAAAGGTCGCCTTCACTCAGCTAGACAAATTCGTCGAAAATTCCCAGGCTCTTCATCCAGCACAGTCAGGCTTTAGAGCAGCCTATAGTACGGAGACGGCGTTGGTGGAAATCTCCGAGGCCATTCGGGAGTGTTTGGACGAAGGTGGCAGAGCGGCTTTGATTTTATTAGACCTCTCTGCCGCCTTCGATACTGTCCCTCACTCCCTTCTGCTTACCAGACTAGCGGCCATAGGCATCACAGGCTCTGCTCTGGACTGGCTAACGTCCTTTTTGGACAATAGATTCCAACAAGTCTGGATGCCGCCTTTCGCCTCCTCCCCCAAGAAACTTGTAACGGGTGTACCCCAGGGCTCCACTCTTAGCCCCCTGCTTTTTAATATATATCTAACCCCGCTTATTTTCCTTGCTGAACAATTGGGAGCAAAAATAATGGCTTACGCTGACGACACTCAACTCCTGTTTACTTGGCCCAAAAACAACCTGGATACATCTGGAGCCCAAACTTGCTTGTCATCTGTCTTTCGTTGGCTTGCCCTTGCCCAATTAAAATGCAACGAAAGCAAATCTGAAATTCTGCTTTATGGCTCCTTCCCAGACAACTTTGGCAACTCTCTTTGGCCAGCCGACTCACCTTGCCCTAAATCCATCGGAGGCCCTGCAAAAAATCTTGGAGTCTGGTTTAACAATGACCTCAGATTCGAGGATCATATAAAAAGACTTACCGGGATCTGCTTTTCTACACTTAAAACTTTACGCAGGTTCTTTCCACTTCTCCCGAGAGCGGCCAAAGAGACTGTCATCCGTGCCCTTATATTATCCAGATTGGATTACGCAAATTGCCTCTTCTGCGGCCTTCCTGCTTATCTGATTCATCGCCTCCAAGTTATACAAAATGCCGCTGTACGGCTTTTGTTTAATATTCCAAAAAGCTCAAGTGTCCGTCAACCTCTCCGCACCCTGCATTGGCTCCCGGTTGCCCACAGGATTCTATTTAAAATCCTTGTCCTCGCCTTTCGAGCTGTTCACCAAGCTGGTCCTGTCTACCTGAGGAAAAGATTCTCCCTATATGTTCCCAACCGCCCCCTCAGATCAGCTAATCTGCACCAAATGACTGTTCCAAAATTCAAATACAGCAGGCTCGGCGGCCAATCCATCTCAGTCAGAGCGGCGAGAGCATGGAACACCCTCCCGCAGCAGCTAAGAACAGCTCCATCCATCACTGGGTGATGTTATTTAATCATATTGGGAGAACAAACAAATTTTTTAACCAAATTTACAAATAACACCTTAACCAGGTATCACATTAAAATGTGTGGTGTCAAGGGGAAAAGGGGGGAGGGAAAGGTTTGTTAAGTAGTGAATGGAGGGAAGGTTAAGTGATAGTGACACAAAATCACATACCAGAAGGTTTAAGTCCACAATTTACAAATATATTCGCCATATAACAGATAAGAACACAGTTAATTAATCACTGTCAATTCTGTATTGACAAATGTTGTGAAGTCGACGTTTCGACCCCTATGTCCGTAGGTGTCTTGAACCTTACTGCTGGGGTCTTCTTCAGGACCAGTGGTGATTTGGGGAGGGGGGGGGTGTGTGACACCAGGAATGAAACTGCGGGGGGAAGGAGGTGTCTCCAGGAGACAATTTCCTATTCAATCTCCGCTCCTGCCTTTGATTTACTCAGGGACCACGCGCTTTTGACATCTTGGGATAAATTCCACTTGGAAAGGATTTATTTGGGAAAATAAGAACCGTGCGCAAAACGCAATTAAATGCAGTGACGCCTCACTCCTGCCAACATATGACAAGCCCGGAGAGCCACGGAGCCCCTTCTCTCCACAACTGATCTATGAGAGACACCTCCTTCCCCCCGCAGTTTCATTCCTGGCGTCACACTCTCCCCTCCCCAACTCACCACTGGTCCTGAAGAAGACCCCAGCAGTAAGGTTCAAGACACCTACGTACATAGGGGTCGAAACGTCGACTTCACAACATTTGCCAATACAGAATTGACAGTGATTAATTAACTGTGTTCTTACCTGTTATATGGCGAATATATTTATAAATTGTGGACTCAAACCTTCTGGTATATGATGTATACATACCAAAATTGTTTGTGATTTTTTTGTCACTATCACTTTACCTCCCCTCCATTCACTACTTAACAAACCTTTCCCTCCCCCCTTTTCCCCTTGACACCACACATTTTAATGTGATACCCGGTTAAGGTGTTATTTGTAAATTTGGTTAAAAAATGTGTTTGTTCTCCCAATGTGATTACATAACATTGGTGATACAACGTTTTTTCTCCTTTCATGTTTTTCCTTGACTTTTGCTTTCCAAGAATCCTTTTTCTTTCCCCCTCACTTTAAAGCTAGTAACACACTGGGACCACTATTACACATGCAGTATGAGACAAAGCTGAAGCCATTGTGGATATACGCAGTGAACTGCCAGTTGTTAGAGTCTGGCCATCCAGTGTTAATCGGCCGTTACTATTTGTAGACTGAACTCTCAGCTGTAGTCTTAGTTGAAAAATTAATCTGGCGGATAAAGTACATAGTTGAGAAACTGTGAGTATCTGTGAGTATGTGTGTCGTAGAACAACAAGTATGAACATGACTTACAGTTGATGTTCTCTGTAAATAGTGACTGACAAATGACTGCACTTTGGATGGGCTGGAATAAATTGCCTGTCTGTTACAGGCATACACCATCAGTGTAACTCTGTGATTTTAGGAAACTGTCCTATTCGACCACTGTTTGAAACTGGCCTGTTGGGCAGCGAAACACAGTTTAATCCCGAGTAAAAAGGTTTCTCTGAGGGGTTTCTTCGTTGGGCCGGAGTAACAAGGCAATCCCATGAGTGTGGACTTTTGCACAAAAGTTAAGAAGTAAAAAAACCTCAAAAGGTTATACAAAGTTTAGTTAAGAAGATGCACGGTGAACTTAAGATATGGCAAGAATAGCATGAATTGATCAAAAGTGATAAATAATTTCATTAAAAAATTAGAAAAATCAACAGCAATAATAGTTTTTTATCATTAATGTCGATCATTGCTCAGTGGTGTATTGTTGTTGGTAAATGGGGAAAAATGTAGACACAAGAATGCTTAACGGAGGTCAGATGGTACACAGTAAATTACCTTATTCTGATGCACATTGCACCTCCAATGTTGATACCAGAGAATAGTTTCAAATCATTTTCATACAAGCAGCAATCAATAGACACTGCATGGTGGGGTTTTCAGCACTCGGCCCTCATAGTAAAATGGTTGGTTGGCATTACTCAACCATACTGTTTGTCTTTATTCTTCCCAGCAGCAGGGGAATCTTCCAGCATGACTGGACTCCACTAATCTTTACAGGACGTTCCAACTTTTCGAATTTTAACTTTTATTTTTCCAGGACTGGAGTTTCAACACCAGACCACTTGCTTAATTGGTCTTTAAGAGCAGCACTTTCCTCTTGCTGTACCACATTTTTGAAGCTTCCAAGCTCACTCCTCTTTAAAATATGCTCCTTCCTGCAGGCAGTTTCCCTACAATATTTATGTAGGACAGATCAGGATATTTCTGTTGTGTTGTAGAAGTGGCCGCAGGCACAGACATTTGAGAAAGGGCGTGTTGCAAAACTGCTCTCCTGGCAGGCAGTAGAAGGTGTTGTAGCAGGCAGGGCGACACCTTCTTAGTTATTCTTCACACAAGGTCTGAAGTCCCTGTGGTCTAAGCAAAAGTTTATAAAAGAGGAGTTAGCATAACTAAGGCAAATGAAAATAAACCATTCCGTAAGAAGTTACAACCAACCCAAGATCTTATTGCAAAGAATGTTGTTCATTTGATTAGTGCCGTTCAAACTTAATCAGAATGCTTTGCCTTAAAAGTTAAACATGATGTAGGATAACTCTGAGGCTAATTAGCTTTGTCCTCCTCCCAAATCTACCCACTGCCAACTAATCCAGCCCAGCCCACTTCCAAGGGATTCAAGCACCATCCACCAGCAATGTCGCAGGAACTTTTTCTGGGCAGTGGAGTCCCATGACTGGGAAGGCCTTCAACATGAGGATTTCTAAGTGGGCCAGACACATTCAATGACGTGTTCAAACAGCGCTCCCTACGTATATCTTCCCTCCTCTTCTGACTATTGTAGAGATTCTGTTTGAAACATGAGTCACAGATGTCTTGCAGGAAGATGTACTTACGATGTCAGCTGGAACTGGCTTTGTATGCAGTGGTGCCTTAGCTAAAGCATGCATTTCGTTAGAGCACTGTAGTTGTGTTAAGAACACACTCATGTTGACTGCATTTCCAAAACCTGAGATCCAAATTGTTAGGCCTGAGACCTGTCGGACTTGGGGTGGTCTTCCCACAAATGCTTTGCCTTCTCCCCACTTGTTTGGCTGAATTAATTTTTGATGGTCTTAAGACTCTGTTCACGTTACTATTGCTAACCAAAGCTAATGTGCTTGTGCTCATTTCCTAAAATCTGGTAAAATTGGCTTGCACCTAATTGATGTATTTAGTTTACCTATAAGTCACTATTAAAGTGGTATACCATACACCAGGGCCATTAAATTAAATGCTAATAGTAGTCCTGCAGCATTTATTGTGCCGCCCACTTAAGAAGCCCCTTAAAACATGTCTCAGGCCTGCCATTGCAGCCTGTATGCGGGTTAAACTGCCAATTCGACCTGACAAAAGCTTCCTTTTTAATACATATAAGTCACCCCTAGGATAGGCCCTGGAGAGCCCATAGGACAGGGTGTAACATATTTAAACATTTCAAAATGTACTTTTAAGTTTGACATGTTCCGGTAGTTGAAAACTCACAAATGTGTTTTCACTACTGTGAAGTCTACCTCTCCCATAGGACAACATTGGGTTACCTTATTACATTTAATAAGTGGTAACGTTTGTATGGGAGCAGGTAGAACTGTCATGTTTGATGTCTAAGAAATTGTGATTGAAACCCGTCTTTAATGGTAAAGTCGGATTTCAAGTCATAATTCTGAATATGCCACTTTCAGAAAGTTGCCATTTTCTTGTCCTATCTATTTGGTGCCTGGAGCCTTTTTCCTGGGTCACATGACTAGGTGTGGGTGGCAGTTGGCCTCTGTGTATTCCTCCCAGACAGTCACACAAAAGGGGGACTGAGTGTTGTCGGGGGCCTCCTTACAGGATGGGAGGGGCAGAGCTGCGCACAGCCCCACTTACACTTCAAAGAAGCTGCCTCAGCGCACACACAAATAACTTCACACTAGACTTTCGTGCCCTCGACATCCTGGGATCAGGGCAGGGCGGAAGGAAATTCCAACACCATCTGCGGGGAAAACTCTAGAAGTTTCTTGCACCTCAAAGCTGGTACCAGGTACAAAATGAGGACCCTCAGACCCACTCTTCAGTTCACTTCTGAACCTACTGAGGACCCTCAGAGGACTGCCCTGCTGGCCGTGGCCTGCTGCTTCAAAAGGACCTCCATGCTGACTGAAGCCTGCCCTGTGCCCTCAGAGGACTACCCTGCTGCTTGAGACCTGCTTTTCTGCTTGAGCCTAGGACTTCCAGAGTGACCCCAAGGGCTGGTTGGCTGGTATCATGATCAGAGCCTCAGGGACAGAAATGGCTGCAGCCACAGTGAACCCACACCAGGATCAAGCCTCAGTAAGTCTTGACCCTCCAAGTGGTGCCCCTCCAGTCCTGGACCCTTGGATGTGGTGATAAAGGTGCCCAGATAGCCCAAAACTTGGGAACATTTTCTGCCAAAAAAAGTGCCCTGAGAACCGAGAGGAGACCGGGACCTACCTGCTCACTGACCTGCCCAAGGTGCTTCGCCTGCCAGCCTGACTTTGCAGTAGCTAATGCAACGTTCTTCTTTGCAGTAGCAAATTCTGTTCAGCGGCTCCTTACAGAAAGGGTATCTGGTCTTGTGGAGCTATCATCATCTACAGCCTGCTGCTCGGTCCCACTGGAGATTGTCTACTTATAAATTAGAGACTAAGTCCAAATGTCGAAATTTTCACCAAGACTACGTCATGTGGTTCCCGGACGACAACACCTTCTCCTCAGACATCACTTCCCACCATGCCACACTGAACTTTACCTTCTCAGACATTTTTTTCTCAGAAATTCTCCTGAGTTCGAAGGTAAGTGGAGGCCGGGCACAATCCACTTCATGTATCCAAACTGCACTCAATTGCGGTTGGCCATTACTTTCGACTTTACCCTGGTTTCGCGTGACTAGTTGTCCACTGTTGGCGCTCTAATCTTTTAGATGCTATGTTTCACTTTAAACTTTGACAATTCATAACTCTCACTCTACTGATTGAATTTTTTGTTGTTTTGATGTCAAATAATTTATTAGAATTTACTCTATCTAAATTGTTGTGGGATTTTTCTTGAGTTGTGTTTTCATTTTTTTTTACTGTTGAACCATGCATAAATGCTTTATACATTGACTCAAAGTGAAGCCTGACAACTTTTGTGCCAAGCTATCAGCGGGTTAGCGCAGGTTAATTTAATTACTTTTTGTGGTTGAGCCTGACAAGGATTGTGGCAGTTGCTTGAAAATGGCTCACACTCCCCTAAACCAACAACCCGATTTCTGATACAAATTTATAATAGAATAGCACTGTCATTCAGTTAGGCAATGGGACCTAAAGCAAAGAGTTGACTGGTCTCTCACAGCATGGAGCTAGCTAAAAAGCAGATGACTGAATCTGCTTCCCAGTTTTCATAATTGGCCCTCTGGGCTGGTCATATTACCGTAAAATGCTTCTGTTGACTTAAGATGAGTTATGAATATTGTGACATGTGTCAGTATCAACTTAGTGCCTTCTCGGCACGACTGCAGCAGTGGGAGTTTCAGTGAGAAGACAAAAACATACCCTTTTCACAGAGCACGGCCCTGTCCTCGGCATACATCACAAGCCAAGAATCCAGAGTTCCAAAAAATAAAAGTGGGAATACACAAAGTTGATGAATTTCCTCCTAACCACCCTTATTACAAAAGCAATAATAGAGGCGGCGTTCGTGTCTGTCTGAGTTTTATGCCCACAGGCCTGCGAGCTTCCGGAGAATTTCACCACTTGTACAAAGTTTGCTCTTTCTGCTGGTGCACTACATTTTGTTGAATTAGCCACCAGTTTGAGCTGTGATTGATTTGCCTTTGGCACTGGTTTAGAATAACTTTTACTGAAGGATATGCTGATAAAAGTCTGTTATGCTTTCATGATTATCTAATGCGTGCTTGAAACAATTTTCCATCTCATCTCTTATATTCTGTTGAAATGAGGGTTACTGCAGACATAAACAAAACTTCACCTGTAGGGGTACAGCACCTGAGATTTACACTCTCCAGAATTTCAGTGTCAAGAAGACTTCAAAAATTAGAATGAACCGTGTTAACGCGGGGTTTCTGGTCTCTAGTTACCTTACCAGATCCCTAATCATGTCGACTGAATCGTTGGTACCTGTCATTGAGTAAAAGACAATCTACTACTAGGTTAGTCAATTAGGAACTTAAACCACTCTAAAGAACCACTTACCACTGGGAAAGGTTAAAAAGTTTTAATTCAAAGTCAAAAGTATCTGGAGATACAAACATCTCAGAATAAGATTCAAAAGGTATACGGGTATTAGTACAAAAAGATACTCTCTGAATATCCTTAAACGACAAAAGGAAATTATCAAAACTATTTCAAAGAGCATAAGCGTTGTAAGGATCGCTGTGAGTTGCAACTTGAGAGTCATTTACATAAAAGAAAAATACAAGTTAATCTGTCCCTACACTAGACTAAGTGACATCCCTACTTAACAAGATCTTTACCTAAAAAGGTGTCAGCAGTGGTGACTTCCAAAGAAGATCACACACTTCTCTTAGTCTCTGAATCAAGTTGGTTTCTTTCAGTTCCCTATCTGCCTACCCATCCGCTCTCTAAAGCTTCTCAGATCATCTGCCCTCTCTCTCCCCCGGGGTGCTATCCCTAATACAGAATCACATTTCCAATAGGAACGCCCATGTCGACGCCTCTCACGTGGTACAGTTTTGAGCGGCAAACTCCGTACTGATGCTCCTCTGGACTCTTCATTAAAGTTGACCTTGCTTCCCAGGCTTCTTCTTCAGCGAGACAGTACCCCCTAAAATTCCTGAAGACTCCTCCAGGCCTGCGCCTGGCTCTCTTGAACAAAGGAACCGTTCATCATGGTACTGATTAGGGCTCCTCGCACCTGCAACAGACACATGTACTGTGGGCCTCAAATTCCAACCTCCACCATATCTCGGACCATAAAACATGTGTAAGAATTCTCAGTCAGTGCCTAGCACATCTTTCCCCTAACGAGCACATTTAGATCAAAGAGAATGACTTGGTCTTTTCAGGCCTAGTTGATTTACACAAAGCGGGTCTCTGCCTTCTAAAACATTTCTTTTCTTTGGTTTAAACAGTATTTTAACTAACACGTATTACTATAGTATAATGCAACACATCTATATAAAACACATATTTTAATACTATGCCTAATAATACATTTGCACTCAAATGACATTAGAATCCACGTCACTAAAAGTGTAGCAGCATCTTTCGTTTCCTGTGAAATGCCATGTGGCCTACACATTTTCATGGTTTGCAGAATTACATTTAGTTTTCACTTAGTCATCTAACGTGTGACTCCAACATCATTTTAACATTTCTACAGCCTCTACATTAGTTTTCCACACATATATATGCATCTAATCTAATTAAAACAAACACTCATATATTTCCTCTATATAGATTGACACTCTTGTATATTCCACCCTAAGCTAATACTACGTGCTTGTAAATATGGTGTACTTATACATTTTTTTTCAGATTTGTGCTCTCTCAGTCCCCCCTTTGATGACTTTCAGGAGTCATCACCATCAAAACAACATCCCTAAAATGTAGGATCTTTCAGATTGAAGTTGTTGCACTACCCCCTCGTTTCATTGTCTCTAGAGCCTTCAGACTCTTATATTGTGTATCCTGCATCGCAGTCAATCTTTTCTCCTGTTCCCTCATGGATCTCTGCAACCTGTTTGCTCTATACCATTGATACAGTCGCACCAATCCCCACAAAGTGATTACACAAATCACAATTATGATGATGGGTTTCAATATGTACCAAATGATACCCTTTCCTAGATTGGAAAACCAACCTCCAACTTAACCCATTCCTTGGCCTACTTTTTCCCATACATTTATCTTTGTCAGATCCTCTATTTCATGATGAATCGCAGTAATATTTCTTATGTACTTCTCTAGAGGTTTTGAATTGTCTGGAATGTAAGTGCAACATTCTTGGACCTTCAAAGCCTTACAGACTCCGCCCTCCTTGGCTAATAGAACATCTAAAGCAAGTCGGTTCTGAAGAACCATTGCCCTTATCGATTGCATCTCTCCCTCCACCAGCATTAAGGATCTAGCAGTACTGGCAGATAACCTATCTACGACTGTAGCCAATCTTCTAATTTTGATGTCATTCAGTATCAATCCCAAGAGAGGGAATGCAGCACCAAATACATCCCCAACTACCTCTTCAGCACCTAGATCTCTTCTCCCTCTCGTTGGTGTCCCTCTCTTTGTCGTTTCTAAATTCTCAACATGGTATATTTTGGGGAAGACAATTGCTAAATAGCATGATCCGTACCAATTATCTGGTAGCTTCACATATGCATTTCTTCCACATACAAAGTAGACATTTGGGATTGCTTGCATCTCCTTCAAAAAATCCTTGGAGTAGTACTCCAATTGGAAAGCATGTTCACAACTGACTTGACCTACATACAGATTCTCATAATAGGAGTAACTTCGGTGAATGCACAGTTTCCCCCGTTTCTCCTTGTCTAAAGCAATTGGACCAAAGCTACCCTTTCTTTGCTGTATCCTTTCTTCCTTGGTCCAATCTGTTTCCCATTGTCCTGAAGCTTTTAGAATCTTTTGCCTCCTGTATCTAGTATCCACCTGCCCTATAAACTTTTTCTAAATTTCTGACACTTGACAAGTCAGATTATTTCTTCGGGCATGTGAAGTATCTAACGTTTTCCATGGAATGAAAAATTTCTGTAACCTGTCTTCGTACTTGTAATAGTCCCACTTGTTCAGATGGTTATAATTCGGGACCTCTGGCAATGTCGAGTCAAAATTCGAGAAATAATACTCGAACCCATCTCGTCCATAGAATATGCTTAACAACAAACTACATGTGATTCCATACGTCAATGGAAGATGATGGTATCTGATACCCTTATCCACAGAAGCTGGTAATTGCATACAAACATAGCAATTCTTCGCCTCCATGACATCAATGTATTCGTATAACAACTTGGCATAAGCATTTGACCTAAAGTTCCCCTGTGATTCGTCAACATGTAATCTTTTGATCTCAGCATCTAGCAAAGCCTTTTCTTTCTCAATGTTTTCTCCTTTTACCCCAGCAACAGTGGTAGGCTTTTGTGTTGATGCTTTCTTTGTTTCTGCTCTTGCCTTTGTTTCGTTCTCATGTCCCACTATATATGATACAGTAACTACTAAAACTATAAGAGAAATCACTACCACTAAAAGTGTGCCTACTATGCATTTAGCCCTGCGGTTCGGGTTGCCAGTCTCCATGATCTCAAACAGTGTAGCTCTGATTGTCGTTCTCAGCAAAGTCTCTTACTTCTTCTCAACGTCCTCTTTGCTTTGCACAAAGACTCTTTTCATTTGAACCACAATGTCTTTCTTTGAACCACACTTGGAAGCTGACAATTCTCTTCCGCAAGAACAGTCATTAAGTTCTGTAGCAAAAGACAACCCTAGCCCTTCTCCATCCACTAAAAGGGAAGTCCCTAATTCTTTCTTCTTCCACTCGGCGCTAGGTTATCTTCCAATCAATATTTACAAAGTTCTTTACAAAGTCTTTTTAGCAATCTGAAACTATGCGTGTTCCCAGAAGTTCCACCACTAGCTCAAATATTTCCATACGAAGAAGGACTCCCTCCAGTATTGGACATCTGGAACAGCAACACGGAAACTCAACAGTCTCAAATATCAATTTTCTTATTCCGCTCAGGAGAGGAGGATAGACGATGTTGAGTGTCAGCAGTCTTTCGACCTCCAATCCTGGCAACAGGAATCTTACTTCCACTGTGATGATTGGGTCAGTTCTGGTCAGGGTCACTTCCCTCACCCTCCCAACTCTGCGTCCCTCGGACATCTGCAGCGAGGTAGGTCCACTCAGGTGTAGAGTATCTTCTGCTAGGCACTCGTACTCTCCTTGATCTCCTTGGACCCTCCTGCTCTTGGTCCGATACACCTTCTTCCAGATCCGAATCTTCGGATATAGGAGCAAGAGTTTCTTCTCGAGCTAGCTTCAGGCTCGGCCTCCTTCTTCTTTCAGGTCAAGTAGCTGCCCCACTTCTTGTTCTCCTATTGCTTTCCCTCCTGCTCGGTTCCTGATCACTCTGTTCCTGATCTGTGTCCAAGTCACATTCACAACAGCTCTCTCCTTCTGTTGCAGCTTCGGTTTCGCTACCGCCTTGCCCTTCTTCTTCTGGATCTGCAACGCTCCCAACTTCTTCAGACACCCCCACAGCTTGACTGATCCCCTCTAATGGTTCACCGTCTTCAGCTGGATTCTCATCCGTGAGAGGAGCTGTTTCTTCCAAGGGTGCTGGAACTCTTCGGGTGTGGGAAGCGTGTATCCAATTCGGCAGGCCTCCACACTTGACAGCCGTATTCGTGGTCAGTATGACCTGAAAAGGTCCTCTCCAGCGCACGTCTAGGCAGTTTTTCCGGACGTGTTTCTTCACTAGCACCCACTCTCCTGGGCACAGGTCATGACACAACTCTCTTGAAGATGGGACCTCAGCAGCCTGCACCTGGAAGGACACAGAATGAATGGCGTCAGACAGTCCTTTGCAGTAATCCAGGATCAGATCATCTGTAATGTTTAATAGTGTCGCAGTTGGTACAGAAGGAAGCCTCATTGCCCTCCCCATCAGCACCTCGTGTGGAGAGAGACCTGTCCTCCTGTCGGGCGTGCTGCGCATGCTCATCAACACTAAAGGCAAAGCATCTGGCCAACTCAAGGAAGTTGAAGGACACACTTTGGCAATTCGACACTTTAGTGTCCCATTTATCTGCTCCACAATTCCTGAAGCCTCTGGTCGATAGCTACAGTGCAACTTCTGATCAATGTTCAATGCGGCACAGAGCATCTTCACAATTTCACTGTTAAAATGTGTTCCTCGATCAGATTCCAGAGAGCCTGGCACCCCGTAGCGCGGGATCAATTCTCTAAGTAACAGTTTTGCTACGGTGAGTGTATCGCACCTACGTGTAGGGTATGCCTCGACCCATCTGGAAAATATGCACACAACCACCAACACATACCTAAGGCGGTTGACTCTAGGCATTTCAATGAAATCTAATTGCATTCTGTTGAAAGGCCCCCCAGACCTCCCAATGTGACTCATGGTAACTGGTGTTCTTTTCCCTACATTCAGTTGCTGTCACGTGACACATCTCCTACAGACTGCTTCTGCTGCAATCCTGAACTTTGGGCAATACCAAGTTTGCCTAAATACTCTCAGCATGGCATCCCTTCCTAAGTGTGTTGGACCATGTATTTGTCGTGCCATTGGATTCACTAATTCCTCCGGTAACACTGCTCTTCCATCTGCTGAAACCCAAAAATCCATTTCACTTCTCACACAACCTGCTACTTCCCAGGACTTTTTCTCTGACTCAGGTGCATTTTCTTGCATTTGTTTCAGATCTTCCCATGTATCTACGGTCTCTAACATCATCTGGACTTCTGTTTTTTCCTTTGCTCCATCTACTTCCACCTCCGTGAAAGTATACCCTTGCTCCGCACAATAGCGGGCAACTTCATCTGCATATCTGTTTCCTTGTGACACAAAATCTGTATTTTTAGTGTGAGCTATACACTTGACCACTGCAATTTCAGCTGGACCTTGCAATGCTTCTAACAGCAGTCGTACAAATTCCCCATTTCTGATTGGCGAACCAGAGGAGGTCATGTAACCCCTCTGAGACCACAATTGCCCGAAATCATGAACTACACCGAAACCATATTGGCTATCGGTATAGATGGTGACTCTCTTTTTGCTACCTGCTATACAGGCACGTGTCAATGCAATGATTTCTGCTACCTGAGCGGAGTGTACTCCTTCCAGGCAAGCGGCTTCCACAACTCCAGTAATGGTGCAAACAGCATAAGCTGCTCTCAACCGACCAGTATCGTCTCTTAAACATGAGCCATCAACAAAGTAAATTTCATCAGGGTCGATCAATGGCTCATCCACAATATCTGGTCTGGGCTTCGTGCATAGTTCAGTCACATCTAGGCAATCGTGATCTTCACATTCTTCGCCTTCTATATCATTAGGAAGTGGCATCAATGTAGCAGGATTCAAGACCGAGCACCTCTTAAGGGTCACGTTCTCTGCAGCAAGAATAACTTGCTCATAGCGCGTGAGCCTACTATTGGTCAAGTGCTGCGTCTTGGTCCTTGTCATTAACAATTCTACCGAATGCCGTACATACACTACTAGTTGATGTCCCATGACTATGTTATCACACCTCTCAATGCTGACACCTGTTGCAGCAACGGATTTGAGACATCCGGGCAACGCTGCGGCTACCGGATCTAATGTAGCCGAAAAATATGCAACTGGTCTACGGGCATTTCCGTGTACTTGCACCAACACTGATAACGCACATCCTTCTCTTTCACAGCAGTATAATGAGAAAGTCTTCTCATAATCTGGCATTCCCAAAGCCGGAGCACGACGCAAATCCTCTCTCAGCTGTAGGAACGCCATTAGGCACTCGTTGTCCCATGGTACCGGATCGCTCACCTCCTTGTGCGTCAGTCTCTGTAAAGGTTTTGCTTTCAGTGAAAAGTTAGCTATCCACTGTCGGCAGTAACCAACCATTCCTAAGAACATCCTGACTTCTCTCTGTGTCGTTGGCGCATTCATTTTCATGATGGCCTCTATCCTGTCTGGAGACACCTTGCGCTTCCCCTTCTCTATTCGGTGACCCAGATACTGTACTTCTGTCAGACAGTACTGTAATTTGTTCGGAGATACCTTATGTCCATTCTCAGCTAAATGATTCAGTAAAGCAATGGTGTCTTCCTTACAAGCTTCCTCTGTTTCTGACGCAACAAGTAGGTCGTCTATGTACTGGACCAGAACCGAGTTCTGTGGCAGTACCAGACTTTCAAGGTTCTTTTTCAACAGCTGACTAAAGATCGAAGGGCTATCTGTGAACCCTTGTGGGATTCGACACCATGTTAAGGCGCGATCCTCCATTTTAAATGCGAAAAGATACTGACTATCCTCATCTAATGGGATGGAAAAGAAGGCTTGACAAAGGTCTATCACTGTAAACCACTCAGCTTGGAATAGTATTTGAAACAGTATCACTGATGGATTCGGTACCACTGGACAACATGAAACCACTATGTTGTTAATCTTTCGAAGGTCCTGAACTATTCTGAACTTCCCACTAGGTTTCTGCAAACCCATAATCGGGGAGTTACATGGACTACCCATGATTTCTTTCAGTATTCCCTGTTGAATCATTGAATCAATCACAGGTTTTATTCCTGCAATCTTTTCCTGGGACAGTTTATACTGAGGTGTTCTTGGAAATTCAGCGTTTGGTTTTATCATGATCTTCACTGGTTCCACCCCTTTGATCAGTCCT
Source organism: Lissotriton helveticus (assembly GCF_964261635.1). Lineage (NCBI taxonomy): Eukaryota > Metazoa > Chordata > Amphibia > Caudata > Salamandridae > Lissotriton > Lissotriton helveticus. The sequence continues at coordinate 231,678,131 of NC_136070.1, read as the reverse complement.
ATCTCTTCCCCAGTAAAATCCCATACTTCAGCTGAGACAGCATCTCTTAGGTCACAAGGAAGGTCTTCCACAGTCAGAGTAGGATACAGTTCTATACATGTTTTCTCATTAGCAATCTTAAAGGTAGCGTCATCATCTGCGGTCTGTACCTCCACACCCTGAGGTGTGCAGTATATGGTGCAATTCAATTTACACAACAAGTCCCTCCCTAACAGACATACAGGACTAGAATCACATACCACAAACTGATGTTCATTTGTGTAATTCCCTATTTTCACTGACACTGGTTCTGTCAAAGGACTAGTCATTCTTCTATTTGCGACTCCAACCACCTGAATTGTTTCCCCCGACATTGGTAGGTCAGGAACCACTGCTGATCTCAGAGTTGACCGAGTAGCTCCAGTATCCACCAAGAATGTCATCGGGCACCCTGCTACCTCTGCCTCAACAAATGGCCCTCTCTGATCTACTTCTAGAACTGCCCCGAGGGTACAGTCCTCTTCTCTGTTCACACGTTGACCGGTCATTGGGTCAATGTAATAACATTTTTCTTCTTCAATAAAAAGAGGCATTTGTTTATAGACTTTTCCCCCTGTCGCGATCTTTGGTGGCTGTGGAAACTGAGCTCGTGGAGCTGAAGTCCCCCCTTTGACCACCTTGCTTCCTGGGACTGTCGCCCTTTGAACTGGAACCTCCTGAACTTCCTGTTCAAATTCTAGTTCTCCACTTTCAAGGTTAAAGGGACACTCGCGTCTCCAATGTCCCACCTGGTGACACTGGTGGCATTTTGTCGTTTTCTTTAAAGTGGCAAAATCTATTCTAGGTCTCTGGCTTTCTTCACTATCCTTGTTCTGACCATTCGACTTCCGTCCCATTGTCCCCGTTCCCTGTTTCTGCTGTCCGCCCTTCCCGGCTGACTGCATCTGCACCACCATTAGCTTTTCCTTCATTTTCTTTGCCTTGGAATCTATCTCATCGCTACAGTATCTGGCATACCTTAAAATTTCATCTAGTGGTTTGTTTTGCCAACAAATTAAATGTTGCTGAATCATCAAACAAATATCAGGTCTCAACCCCAAAACAAACTTTGACACAAACTGTCCTATATCTTTGGGATCCATTACATCGAGTCCACTGTATTGTTTGAATGTTTTCAACAACCTTTCATAGAACTCATGAACTGTCTCCTTTGGTTCTTGTCTTGTTCGGTCTATTTTTACCCAATCTATGTCCTGAGGTGGTACCTTATCTTTCAGCCAAGCTATTACCCTTTCATACTTTTGCATGACAATTTCAGACAGTCCATTTGTCTGAGCATCCCTCACTGGTTCAGTAGTTGGCCATTCAACACTAGTCTTGCACGATGTCCACAAGTCAGATGGGACTACTATGTCAAACAAAGTGTTCAAATCAATCCACAATACTTTCGAGATCTTTACAAACCTTTCTACCTGCTTATACCACTCTACTGGATTGTCCCTTAACTTCGGAAATGAGTTGGTAAATGCAGCTAAATCTCCTCTACTCCAGGGTACATGTACATAATTCCCATTCGATATTTCTCGCAAAGGGAATGCCTCCATCTGCATTACCCTTCCTTCCGGAGACATCACACTTGTGCTCCTCCTGACAGTACCCCTTTTGGACCATCTCTCTTCCCATTTGTCCAGATCTCTCCACACTCTTATTCCTGCTATCAACTCCCTAATGTGTGTTTTTAATCCTGTAGTTCTCTTCTCATCTAAGTCTTGATCTGAATACTGCAACCTATGGTTACTCTGTAATGTCCTCGTTTTGGACTAGTCTACCATGTACTTGTCTGCCAGTCCAGACAGTTTCTCATGAATTGCCCTTGCCTTTCGGGTAACATCCTTTGCTATGAACAGTAACTCATCCTGTTCATACAAGTCAATCCTTTCTAAGGGCAACGTCCCATCTATTATCTCATCCAGGTCAGATTTTAAGCTAGTGACATCGAGTCTTTTGGCCTTTATTGCAGCTCTCAGTATACTAGTTCTAGGGGGTCCATTCACATCTCTCCCATCCCAGCTCCGAGTCCTACGTCTAGGCTCAGGCGAGTTATGGGGAGTCCTCCCTTGTTCCCATCTCTCCAGGTCCCATGCAGTTCCATCCTCTCTGGGTGTATGGTGAAACACTTTCCCATTTCTCGTAGTCCCACCAGTCCCATCCTGCATGATTTCCCTAGATGCATGGTAAGACATTCCATTTATCCCCCTGTCCTCGTCATTTGCCGGTGGTCCCTGATCTCTCGACCCATGGCAAGATCCTTCACTGTTCACCGTGCTCCCGCGACTCCAGTGCTGTATACTCTCATTAGGTGCATGGTGCGTACATCTAAACCTCTCTCTGTATTCTTGAGTCCGCTGATCTCCCTCGCTTTGGATAAGACGAGGTGTCTCTCCACATCTTGTACTCCTTTCCCTGCTCTCTTGCTCATTCCCACCGTCAGTATGACGTATAGCCCCTCTACTCCCCTGTCTTTTTCCTTCACACTCTTGACTACTTGCACTAGCCCCGCAGTGAGACAATGTTCCGTTGCCTCGGCTTCCCCATTCTGCTTCTGTTCTAGGTCTGCTGGTTGGTGCTTCTGTGGACCCCTCCCATTCTCTCAAATCGACCCTCAGCTCCTTAAAGGATTTCGGACGTGGTCCCCTTAGGTCCATCGGTCCTCTTTGACCCCCCTGCTCTCTTGCGGGACTCACTGTCGGTTCGAATGGGGTGTTCCACGTTACCGGTCCTGGCAATTGCTTCCAGGCATTTGTCGTGTTATTCCTCCTTTCCATCTCAACCCTTTCTCTGTCTAACCGTATCTGTTCTTCCTCTCTCACATTCTCTGGGTTGTAAATCGATACTATGGGTCCTATGGTAACAGGTACTTGGAGAGCATCTGGCAATCCAAAAGTTTCAGCCCTCTCTGCGGCTGGCGTTTTCTGTACCACAAACCTTCCGACTACACTCTGTACTGTACTATGTTCGGGTGTCTCCCCACCTTTGATAGGTGTCCATTCCGATATAGGAAGTGGTACATACCCCTCTATGGCAGCCCCATCTTCCCTTGCGAGTCCTCTACCTTCAATCTCCCCAACTCTCGGAGGCGGTCTATCTATCAGCAATCTATTTATCAAGTTGTCCTCCGAGTCGCTCTCCTCATCTTCTTCCATGAGGTTCGTTCCTCCTGCCACCTCTCTCACTGGGTACAACTTATCCACCTCAATAGCCTGTACCCTCCACCTCTTGGCGTCCTCATCCCATTTGGAATCTCGCACTGCTCTTACCGATCGCGTCAGCCTTTCTTGACGCCTATTCAGATTCCTATCGTGCGCCGCCCTAATCCATGCGTTAAGGGCCTCAAACTGTGTCGATCTAGGCGGGGGTTTCAATGCGGACATGGTTGCTTTTAGCCGATGTAACACCTCTAACTTAAACGTCCCATACTTTGGGAACGACATTTCCTCATTCTCTTCCGTAAGCTTGTTCCAAACTCCGATCCATAATATCGTATGCAGCCCAACATTCGCTGCCATATAATGAGCCGGTGTACCCTCTGGCGGTGCCTCTTGCCCGTAAAAAGACTCTCTCCTTTTTCTTTTAAAAATATCCTTCAAACATTTAAAACACTTCATTTTCAGTCTACTAGTTTCTGTTTTCTCCGGTTTGTTTACTTCCTGATGACAATCCACCAATCTCAGCCCGGTTCTCGCCAACTGGCCTATCAGAACGCGACTTCTCACTGACGTCGCACCAGCCGCCCAATCACGTCGCGGCTCTTGCCGACGTCACACCAACCGTCCTATCGCGTCGCGGCTCCTCACTAACCGCCCTATCTCAGCGCGGCTCTCGCTGACGTCACTCGTCCCCCTTCGCAGCAGTTCCCCTCCTTTTTCCGCTCGTCTCCGCGTTTATGCATGCGTCCCATTCATACTTCGAAAAATGATTACTTCCGTCCAAGCGATCACTTTTCTTTGACTGTACGCCCACAGTCAATCTGTAATTGTCGCCTTAACTGGCGAAATGTCTTTCCGTTTACGTCCAGACAATCGCCTTCTCTGATAGGTTACTTACACACAGTAACTTTCGACCAGCGTCCGTTACTCACACACTCACTCTTACACTCCCCCTATCTCGGTCCTGCGACGGTCAATGGTACCTCATGACCCCTTTACTCTGGTCGACAATTACTATGGATGTTCGATACACCCGAACCACTTAAGCTCTCCCCCGAACTTAAGATTTTACCAGGTTGCGCGCGCTCACAACCTTCTCACAATCACACTACAGGCATTCAACTCCGCCAGACATTACAATACAAATACAACACAAAACACCGCAATCTGTTCACGCATGACCCTTGTTATACTCACTCTCGTCCGATACTGCTGCTTTTCTCGCACCGTCAGCACCCTCTTCGGCACGCGATTCTTCCGCTGCTCATCTCTCGATGTCTAGCTCTAGGGGCCTTGGGGTTAGCTAACCTAATCTAGATTACCTTCCTCAAGAAGATAACCATCCTCTGCTACCAACTGTTAACGCGGGGTTTCTGGTCTCTAGTTACCTTACCAGATCCCTAATCATGTCGACTGAATCGTTGGTACCTGTCATTGAGTAAAAGACAATCTACTACTAGGTTAGTCAATTAGGAACTTAAACCACTCTAAAGAACCACTTACCACTGGGAAAGGTTAAACAGTTTTAATTCAAAGTCAAAAGTATCTGGAGATACAAACATCTCAGAATAAGATTCAAAAGGTATACGGGTATTAGTACAAAAAGATACTCTCTGAATATCCTTAAACGACAAAAGGAAATTATCAAAACTATTTCAAAGAGCATAAGCGTTGTAAGGATCGCTGTGAGTTGCAACTTGAGAGTCATTTACATAAAAGAAAAATACAAGTTAATCTGTCCCTACACTAGACTAAGTGACATCCCTACTTAACAAGATCTTTACCTAAAAAGGTGTCAGCAGTGGTGACTTCCAAAGAAGATCACACACTTCTCTTAGTCTCTGAATCAAGTTGGTTTCTTTCAGTTCCCTATCTGCCTACCCATCCGCTCTCTAAAGCTTCTCAGATCATCTGCCCTCTCTCTCCCCCGGGGTGCTATCCCTAATACAGAATCACATTTCCAATAGGAACGCCCATGTCGACGCCTCTCACGTGGTACAGTTTTGAGCGGCAAACTCCGTACTGATGCTCCTCTGGACTCTTCATTAAAGTTGACCTTGCTTCCCAGGCTTCTTCTTCAGCGAGACAGTACCCCCTAAAATTCCTGAAGACTCCTCCAGGCCTGCGCCTGGCTCTCTTGAACAAAGGAACCGTTCATCATGGTACTGATTAGGGCTCCTCGCACCTGCAACAGACACATGTACTGTGGGCCTCAAATTCCAACCTCCACCATATCTCGGACCATAAAACATGTGTAAGAATTCTCAGTCAGTGCCTAGCACATCTTTCCCCTAACGAGCACATTTAGATCAAAGAGAATGACTTGGTCTTTTCAGGCCTAGTTGATTTACACAAAGCGGGTCTCTGCCTTCTAAAACATTTCTTTTCTTTGGTTTCAACAGTATTTTAACTAACACGTATTACTATAGTATAATGCAACACATCTATATAAAACACATATTTTAATACTATGCCTAATAATACATTTGCACTCAAATGACATTAGAATCCACGTCACTAAAAGTGTAGCAGCATCTTTCGTTTCCTGTGAAATGCCATGTGGCCTACACATTTTCATGGTTTGCAGAATTACATTTAGTTTTCACTTAGTCATCTAACGTGTGACTCCAACATCATTTTAACATTTCTACAGCCTCTACATTAGTTTTCCACACATATATATGCATCTAATCTAATTAAAACAAACACTCATATATTTCCTCTATATAGATTGACACTCTTGTATATTCCACCCTAAGCTAATACTACGTGCTTGTAAATATGGTGTACTTATAAAATTTTTTTCAGATTTGTGCTCTCTCAACCGTTACAAAATGAAGAGCTTAAGCTAACAGGGTCCCTATGTCTTTTTCTTGTTTTCATTTTCCTACTCTGTTTCCTTGGGCCACTCTCAGCAACAACGCTCAACTTCAATTGTTGTTATATTTAGTTTGCAGGCAATATATATACACTTAGCAGAAATGTGCACTGAATGCCCCAGTCATGTAATGTCCCCAAAACTGTGGAGAGACTAGACACATGCTGTTGGCAATTTTTACAGACTGCTAGAACCTGTTACCTAGGTTTCTGGAAGTCCCAGTATAGTTGTAAAATTGACTCTCGTGATCTTCTTCCTTAAGAAGCTATAATAAGCTCTTTACATCCCATAAGTGGAATCATAGGATTCCCCCTCAGTTGAATTGCATGTTCTACCATCTGCGTGCCTTTGAGCTAGGTTTTCGCTGAGCTAGCCTTACCAAATCTGTTCTTTTTTCCCTTTTGAATGAGCAGCATTCTCATTCGGGTCCTTATTCCTTCCATCTATTATCAGCTTTCATCACCATAGGCTATCTTATCTCGCCTACTTGCTTGGGTCAGAAGGGGTTTGTGTAGTATGGGCTGAATGCATAAGTTTCAGCTCAAGACTGCCATTTTTTAAGGTTCCTTCATGTCAATAAATCCTTTGAATTTCTGTCTAAATCTGCTGTAATGACTTGAGTTTTTACACCCATTTAGATGACACCCCGATTGTGGATGGCTACATTCTGAGCTGATCCCAGGACTTCCGGTCATTCTAGTCCTTCCGGGCCGGCTCACCAGCCCAATACTGAGGGTGGCAGCAGACCTTTTATTTCTTGAGACCCAAATAGCTTGGTGACTTCATCTTCATTCTCACGTTATCTCTGATTCAAACTCTTAACACGACATTTCATAATTCTTTGTTTTCCTGAAGAAAAAAGCAAGTTATATGTGGAATAATAGCCTAGTGCCAACAGACTAGTCACTAGTTAATGTGTGCTGCAAAACTTTAGTAACATACCTTATTAAGAGAACAGGTAGACATTCAACACTCATAACCTATTTGCTGGTAGTTGACATACACATTCAAATCTAAGTTCTGAAGGTCCGTTTTATGAAATGCGTAATTTGCAAACGGTAAATACGAAATTATCAACGTGATGACGTTATTACAGGGATGGTTGTCCATTCAGGACTGAATATAGAATGGCATAAGCCAGTAAGGGTTTGTACATCGGGCGGTGGTCATGTTTTTTTGCATAGAGATTTTTCTCCTAGCACCAGTTTTTTCCTTCAAGGCCCTGCTTAATTTGAGCCGGTGGGGCCCACGGAGCAATAGCTCCACGATCCGAGGGGGGTGGGGGGAGGATGGTCAAAAGGGGAGTGAGCGAGCTAAAAAGACCTCCTCCGGCATTGCTTTGCACAGGCTAGGGCCCCTGGCCTGAGAACTCTTTAATGGCCCTCCATGGACTTTGCAGGGGGCCAGCTCAAGCTTCCTTACGCCCCTGCGCAAGGGAGTGAAAACACACTTACGGGAAAGACGGAGGAGGAGAAGGACGGAAACACGGCCACAAAGGGAGGAAGCAGGACTCTCTAAGAGTGAGATAAAGATTCAGGGAGTGTCCGGTGGTGGATTATAGGATCTGACGGCGGGTTTATGAGCAGAGAGCATCGGGCACTGACACATTTTTAAGCGCTGCACTGCAACGCGAGCTTTTAAATTGCTTTAGATTTAACTTGTACCTGAGCGCACTGTTGGTTCTCGGTTTGACAACTTTTCAATTGTGTTTTCCGCAGTTTGGCAAGCGTAAAAACACCTGTTGCAAACGTTCCATAGAATGAGCACTTTTTCTTGCAATTTAACTGTGTTAACGTTCAGTGTGCTTCTTTTCTGTCTCTGGGTTTTACTGGTTGGTGGTGTGTTTTTCTTCTTAGTAAAACCTAATGCGGCTCTCACCGTGCGGTTTATTGTGAAGTGGGCAGGTGGAGTTGATGTATTAGTCACAGTTTGCTAAATTACAGGGCTGCGGTGTGCTGACAGGGCACAGCCTGTGTGTGCTTGTCCTCAGCAGAGAATCGTCAGATTGGCGGGAGTGTAGCAGTCACGCTGCAGGTGAGGCTGCCTGTGGTTCTGGCCTTTGTTCTCCTGAATGTGCTGCTCTGGTGCGTGGTGGGCTTTCACTCGGAGCCTAGTGTTAGATTAGGGATGGAGGCAGTGAAAGGGAGGCGGTGGGGTGTGTGTTTGCTTTGTTGCAGGTTTCTTGTTTATATCGCTTTCTAATTTTAGCCTCTGAGTCACGGGATTGCTGACGAGAAAGCCCTGTTACACACAACTCCTAGGAAAGTAACTGACTTCTGGTTTCATGTTCTTTCAACCAGAGCAATCGATTTTGCTCCTAGTACTGTGCCCTGTTATTTTAATGGTTTTCTTCCTCATTTCACTGCATTTCCTTCCGAATAGTGGGGCCTTTTTTCACAGAGGCATTTAAAAAAAAAAAATTGTATTCCTATTTTCATTTTAATAGACAAAACAGACAAACTATATTAGCAGGCATTATATTAACAAGATACAATGCAAATTGTACATCACTTACGAGGTAGATTGAAAATCTGGAAGTCAACACATCAGCGAGCCAAATCCATTTGGAACAGCGAGGGGGTGTTTAATTAACAATGAGAATCACATCAATGCGAGGTCACAGTTGAATATTACATTTTCCCATTGTCTGCTGCCAGATCCGTACGTAATGGACCTCACCAATCTTTGGACCTAGCTGTCTCCGGTGGCAAGGTGCCCTCAGCATGTGTAGCACATGTAGTTAAGTCTCTTCACAACATTTTATAGCCCTAAACTAACCTCATGTGTCTAGTCTATGCCTTTTGAATGGCTTACTCTATTGTACCAATTAGCAAAACACAGTCGCTGCCAAGACAAATGTATATTTCGTACTTCTCAGATGTCTGGATCCTTAGACTTGTATTGAATTTATAAATAAAGTGTCTGGATCTTATATTTTCTATTGAGAAATTGCAGTTTTCTTGTTATTGCTTTGAGTCGATATGTAATAGCTCTATATAAAACCCAACTCTGTCAATTTAATGGATTTCAATGCTAAGAAAAAGTTTCCTCCGGTTTATTCGTCATTGCCACTTACCTGCCACCCACTGCAAATGATGTTAAGAATAAGTAAGAGGATCATTTTTAGGTCTCGTCTCTAGACAGCGCTTGCACTGTCTCTAATATACAAGTTGTATATACTTTGTGGGCTTCAGCCTGCTCGTAAGCTTCCCATTTGCTGTCTCCATTGTTTCTCTTCTATTCCTTCTTCCGAGATGTCCATGCCATGCATGCGTCATGCCTTTTCCTGTGTTTAGCCCTCCCCGAGAGAATGGACCAAGTGGTAGTATCTATTTCTAGCTGCCATTTTAAGACCGGTTTTAGAACCTACTTTTTTCTTTGGTTTTAATAGCACGCTACTTAGTGCTCATGCTTTTCGAAGCTGTCCTTGCAAGTGAACGCATCCTCAAGCTTGTTTTGAAATGTTTTTTTCTCCCCCTCACACACCTCCTCTTGGCTCGCGCAGTTGATGGCCACAGAACAGATCACCATCTCTGTGAAGCTTGTGAACGATTACCGGTGAGACATTACTAAGGGACAACAGCTGAGTAGGAGCAGGGGCTTCTCTTTCCCATACAGCAAGAACACGGTGCTCCTTCACTTAGCAGCTGTTTCACCCGGAAGTACTATAAAAATTCTGTAAAACATGGCATCCTTCTCACACGTATATTGTACATGAACTATAATAATGCTTGTTTTTTGTGACATTTTAGATAGCTGCCTCCTCATCTCCTGTACATCTGAGCACAATTGCACGCTGATGCTAGCCCTGTTGCTTTCCCAATTCAAAACAAAAACGGCCAATAATTTTAATCAAGATTCCAATCTGGAGCAGGGAATAGGGAGGTTACAAGTGATGTTGGAACCAGGGGCGCAACTAGACCCGAACTTGGAGGGGGGGAACTAACACTCCCAGCCAGGGCCGGCCCTAGCACTGGTCGCACATGGTGCAAGTCGTTTTTGGTGCCCCCTCCCCCATTTCCTCCATCTCCATGAATTCCCTCACTACAACTCTCCAACAATGCGCCTCATCTCTCTATAGCACCTTCCTGACAAACATTTTTTTTTTTTATAGCGCAACTCATAGTTTACTCACACTCAGTTCTGCTCTCTGCATGGTACACGTTCTTTGTAGCAGGCACATTAACCCTCTGTGCTGTGTGGGTGGCAGGAGTGCCCATGTGAGTGCACTGTGAGCGATGCAACAGTGTGAGAGTAGGGTAAGAGGAGTGACTGCAGGGTGAATGAGGTGACCATATGAATTTGGGTGCGGATGTAAGTGCAGAGAGGGACGAATGAATGCATGGTTAGTGATGGACATGTTTGAGTGAGATTGCAGATTGAGCAGTGAGGGGGACAGGTGAGTAAAGTGAGTGAATGAAGTGTCACATGAGTGCAGGGAGAGTAGTGTGCTCCAGTGACGGCAGAGTGAGGTTCAGGTAGGCCTGAGTGGTAAATTCCGTTCTGCTAGCGGAATTTGAGTAATTTCGCGTTCAGCGGAGGACGCGAAATTGCCCAAAATTTTGCGTTCTGCGACTTCGTGAAATTTTTTGCTTGTTCACAAAATGCGTGTTTGCGAGATATTTCCCCCCGAGCATGCAAACAGCGATCGCGAACAGTAAAAAAGCATTGCGAACAAGCAATTCCACGTGTTCGTGGAATTTCTGCGTGTTCGTGGAGATTTTTTACCGTTTTGTGGAGATTTGCGTAACGCGATTACGCAAATTCCGCCCACCCCTAGGTACAGGGTGAACAGCGTAAGTTCATTGTGACTGCAGGGTGAGTGGGTGAATGGTGTGAGTGCATGGTGATGAGTGTGAGTGCATTGTGATCGCTGTGAGTACAGGGTGAGCATGAAAGTAAAGGGCGAGAATAAGGAGTGAGTTGTCTGAATGCAGGGTGCATTTCCAGACACTTGAAGTAACTCAGGTTGTTATTGACAGCAGCATAGGGTTTCAGATAAAAGTTATACTATTGCTATTATGGCATTAATCAGGGCTCGAGGGTGGAGGAAATAAATAATGTGCTGATCCTGCAACAAACTTCCAGTCTTATGATTAGGGGTGCCAGCTCATTATTTTGATGTCCCAGATGATAAAAAAACAAGCAGTTACCTAAAGCCATATTTTCAGCACTTATCTGTGCATACTTCGAACAGAAAATATAAATAGAAAGCGCTTTTAATTGTGTTGTAGGGCTGATCCATGACTGAAAATTAAGGGGAACAAGGACAGTAAAGTCACATTACAAATGAGAACATACTTTTTTTTATTTAATAACTCTATTTAGTGTCATGATGAGGTCTTTGCAGGCTCTTTAAACAACACATTGCTGGCATTTTCTTTTTGCAACCCTACTTTATAATCATTTTCATGAAATGCCTTTTCACACTACAGCAGTTTGAAGCCCTTTTAGCCCTATGGGTGTTTTGCACCTGGTTGGCACGAATGCTGCTGGAATTATCTTCATCTGTAGACTCTATGCTCCCAAAGGGTGGCATACTGCTCAGGGGCTCCGCCTCTGCAATTTTTTCTCTGGTTTGCTTGTGCAATCTTGCAGCTATACCATTGACCACACACAATAACAGTCATGCTTTACTAGTTCCTCTCCTGGCCATGGGTTTGTTGGGTGTTGAAGGCTACGCTTCCCTCATCAATAGGAAGAGTAGTTCATCTAATCACAATAAAGTCTCCTTGCCATGAAGAGATTCTCTTTGCCAATTCTATTTTCATGCAGCGTCACAGATTTATTTTGTGTTGGCACATATACAGTGAATAATTATGCCTTTGTTTTTAGCAGATGGGGCTGATGTGAATGGCTCATCTCCCAGCCCAACTCACTGCTTTCCCCATGTGCCTCACCTTCAGAGTGCTCTTTGCGATTTTCAGCTGGCCCATACCGAGAAGTCATGCCTGGTACAGTGCCCTGGGAAGCAGCCTTCAAATGACCCAAGTTACCACTCAAGCTGCTCTCACTGCCCGATGACTCACCAACATGGCGGTGGCGGCTGGCAGGCTCGATTGATGATGCAATGCAGGACTCCACCTCATCTATGTGTGTGTGTTGCGATCAAGCATGTTAGTGCAGGCTCTCAGGGTAGCAGGCCATGGCCTATATCGCCTTCCTCACGCACGTTGCAAACCCATTTGCAGGCTCCCGTGGTGCTCAGAGGTTATGCCGCTGCGCAGGGTCAGCTTTTGGCATGTCCTAGTTTGGCCCAGGCCATGGCACAAGGAACTGTATGCATTAAGGTTATGCAAACCGCAGTGTCCCTCTCACCACCCGCGGCCAGGGCCAGACTAGGATTGCAAACCAGCCCTGGCAACTACATCTGACCAGCTGGGGGTGGGGGGCTGGTGGGCAACGCTGTTGAGGTTTTGTTATATGGGGCCGATATTGCAGGCCCCAGTAAAAAAAACGGCCCCCACCGTTCCAAAACCAGCCCCACACTTCCAGCCCAACAGGAAAACGCCAGTGCCCGCTATTCCCAGCACGATCACTTCTTTTAGTTTAAAGTGGTTTATTCATACCGTAGAGGATATTTTTAACAGCCCAATTGCTTCTGTCCTTGCCCTGCCTTCATCCTCTCATCCCTGCTTACACACACCAACGACACCCTCATCAGCGTGACACAGGTAAACTATGGGTGATTTAGGTGAGCTGTGGGAGGTCCGAAGATATTTGTGTTCAGAGGCCAATCACTGCTAAGACAGGGACTGACCAATAAAAACAAAATTGGGCCCCCTGCTGCCTTATTTTACTCGCTACCATCAAAAATGGCGCCAAATTTCTCTCCGACTTGGGCTCTATCATTGCAATGGCTGGCTCTACAGCTCCGCTCCCTGCTGAGGCTCACTGTGGTATTGCCAAGCAAATGTTTTCTTTCGTTATATGATTTATATATTGCTAATGATTCCTCTGTATTGTTTGTGTTTTGCTTCATGCTCACATCCTGCTTTTTATTGTTGATATTGCTTTTATTTGTAATATTCTATTTGTTCCACTTGGAACTGTGTATGTGCAAGTGACCGCCTGGTTCTAGAGTGTCAGGTTAGCCAGTTGCCTGCTGCCTTGGAGCTGGACGTGAGCTTGTCCGTCATGGGTCCATCCAGGAAATAAACTACAGATTTACTTTATACAGCAGCTGGTCTACTTTGCTTATTTCCTACATCTTGGAAGGTTGACCTCCACACTACACTCCCTGTGCTCAGAGGATGTGCAGCTCCGATCCCTATGCTCCAGCTTCTCTGCCGGGGACAAAACATTTACAGTGCACAAAACCCTCACTCTGACCGCTCGTATATTGGCTAAATTAATTTACAGTACAAATTTCAAATAAACACGGATTACAACCCAAAAAGGGTCCCCGGTCTTATTATTCCACCCAAACCTCACCTTGGCTGTCCGTATAGCAGTGTGTTTACTGCCCGCAAGTCAGGCTGGTGGGCCTGCGTGTTTAAGTATGACTTGTATCCTGTTCTGATTCTAAACATATGAAATCAGCAAAACACTGAAGTTGTCAGCAATGCATTAAACACATTCTCCCAAAGTGCTTTTCTATTGTTGGCCTATGTAGCTCTGAAGAGGAAATGTTGTCAGTAAATTGGTCCATTTTCACTCTAGTCCATTGTTTTATAGAGCCGGACATTTACTGCACCATGCGTCCCTGTAATGTACTGGAAAGGTGTGGCACTTGTGGTAAGAGGAAAACCCAGTTTGTATATTTTTACTGTCTCTGTTACACACAGAGCATGGAAATGCTTAGAATTTTGAGAATTCCAATTTCTTTATTCACTGGTCAGTAACTGAGGTGCCACAAGCAACTCCCCTTTGCATTCCTTCACTTTGTGTTTTGTTCCTTTTTTCGAGTCACTTTGAAAAAACTTTGCGATTTATTGCTTGGTCGGTCTGCTAAAGTCAGAGAGGTTCTTTTAAGCAAAAGACGCTCCTAATCACAAGCACACAGAACTTAAATCAAATGCATGTAATAGAGGGAGGGAGGAGCCAATTAAGAATGTTATGGGGTGGGGTAAATGGTATGGGGCAGACAACATGGTGGTGTGGGGGAAAAGACACCATGTTGAAGCTGACAGAGGCAGTGAGAGTCAGATAGCAGGTGTTAAGACTCGCCCGATTATTCCATCCAAAGCTGGCCAGTTGTTATATTCCATATAGGTACCCTATATAGGCGCAGGTAACATTGCAAACTTTCACCTATATTCTTCCCTACATTACATACATAACGGTTCTTAGGGACTGACCTTTTACCTAGATACGTCCCTGCATACAGAACGCATGTTTTTCCCTAGTTCGAATCTCATACATTATGCGAGATGTTTCTTGGAAGCACAGCCGGACTACCATCTCCTGTATAATACCTCTGTATAAAGATCAGGACCGATGTCATTGTTTAGACCAACACAGTAACACAGCAAGGTAGGACCCCTGGGGAGACCTATGGGTATATATACATCACATCTTGATTAGAAGGAGAGAGGAGACTGAGACTTCCCGGCTGACACACTAACCAGAGTCGCTGAGGTTCCTGCATACAGACACTCCAGCTCGCAGTGGTCAAACATCCCTCGCGGGGTGTCCAATCTGAGACCAAGACGGGGTCCCATATTCTCTCATTCTTAGGCAATGGGGTTGATTAGATTCTAGAGGGATTCTTGGCATAACACCTACACAGATGTTAGGTACATTTAGATACATCTAGTTAGGGAGGCATTGTAGGAGTACGCATTTTTATCATGTATTTTATGTACTTGTATATATTCACGATTACTGAAAGATGGTAGAACTGTATCATCCTTTTACTTTCATAGTACTTCTAATCATATATCTCTGCTACTGTCTAATGGTTATTGCAGCTCATCTATTCTATACTAGAATAACACTGATCAATTAATTCTTATTGAAAACGCCCAGCCTGTTTATTCTGTGTATCTCTCTGAGACAAACTAAGTGAGCACGAGTGACTGAGCGAAAGTTAGTATATTGTTTCCACGATTCTGAGGGATCAGGGTTGTCATGTTCTGAGGTTGCCAAAAACTATTCTCTCCCCGATAAGAGGAGATTATAGTGGCACTGTGAGCTAGCTGATATGGACAGGCTATCATACCCGATGGAGGTGCACGGAAGCAGTCTGCCACCAATCCCACAGTTTATATTAACCAAGCGCGCAGATCCTGTATCGGTTATATAGGAACTACACAACACAGTGTGGTTTACAGTAGGCAATTCCATCAGGGATACAGATTTTAGGTGGCCTGTCACCAGCACGGAGTATTCAAATGTAGGCCTGGCGCATGCATGTGTCCAGACATGGACTTCAGCTTGTAGGAGGTGTCCATGTCCGCTATTATTTAGATACACTCTTGTAGCAGTTCAGTTATTTGAGTCCTGGGTAGAACGGTGTCTCTGCTTGCCTTACGAGCTGTTCTCACTGTTCTCACTGTTCTTGCAAGTCTGCTGCACATTCTAACTCTACTGAGCCCCCAGGGGCTGCATTTTGGTTCAGTATCTTATCAACCTGTAGATTACTCACACTTGATGTCGATCTCCTTCGGAATCAGTACAGCAGCAGTACATTTTCTGTTTATTCTCCCCCCACTCACCCTGCCAGCTACTCCGTCCATAGCGCGCGCATGCCACTCTACAACATCCTATACCACTCCACATAATTACGGTCCATGACACACAATCCCACTCCACGTAATTACACTACACTCAATACCACATGATTACTACCAACATAGTTCCAGTGCACACCATGCCACATAATTCAACATAACTCCACTCTACACCACACAATTACACAACAAACAATTCCACTACAACCCACATAATTCCACTCACACACCACATATATCCACTCCACTCCATAACACTTAGCTAAAAACAGTAACAATGTGTATAATATACTTACATATAGGGGCTGTCAGCCACCCGTCTTCACCAGTTGCTCTGTTGTTGTGCCACTCACATTTTACTTCCACCAATTCCAGCATATAGCACAAGGCAGTGGGTCAGCCTACTCAGACCACTGGTTAACTTCACATTGAGTGGCTGCATTTTGTTCTCTCACAGGAAGCACATCCACACAGGCAGTTCCCTTCAGTGCCAGTGTTTTCGTTTTTACTTTAATTACTTTAGTGTGGCCTTTGTGTTTAGAGCCTGATGTGATGCACATTCCATCTTTATCAGGTCCCATCTCCTGCCAATGCTGTTGTAAATTACTTTTGGAGTGTTTTGCTTTTCTGACTGCTGCTATTCTATACCAGATTGCAGTACACCAGATTGTGTATATATATATCCACTCCACTCCATAACACTTAGCTAAAAACAGTAACAATGTGTATAATATACTTACATATAGGGGCTGTCAGCCACCCGTCTTCACCAGTTGCTCTGTTGTTGTGCCACTCACATTTTACTTCCACCAATTCCAGCATATAGCACACACTTTCATAGTACTTCTAATCATATATCTCTGCTACTGTCTAATGGTTATTGCAGCTCATCTATTCTATACTAGAATAACACTGATCAATTAATTCTTATTGAAAACGCCCAGCCTGTTTATTCTGTGTATCTCTCTGAGACAAACTAAGTGAGCACGAGTGACTGAGCGAAAGTTAGTATATTGTTTCCACGATTCTGAGGGATCAGGGTTGTCATGTTCTGAGGTTGCCAAAAACTATTCTCTCCCCGATAAGAGGAGATTATAGTGGCACTGTGAGCTAGCTGATACGGACAGGCTATCATACCCGATGGAGGTGCACGGAAGCAGTCTGCCACCAATCCCACAGTTTATATTATCCAAGCGCGCAGATCCTGTATCGGTTATATAGGAACTACACAACACAGTGTGGTTTACAGTAGGCAATTCCATCAGGGATACAGATTTTAGGTGGCCTGTCACCAGCACGGAGTATTCAAATGTAGGCCTGGCGCATGCATGTGTCCAGACATGGACTTCAGCTTGTAGGAGGTGTCCATGTCCGCTATTATTTAGATACACTCTTGTAGCAGTTCAGTTATTTGAGTCCTGGGTAGAACGGTGTCTCTGCTTGCCTTACGAGCTGTTCTCACTGTTCTCACTGTTCTTGCAAGTCTGCTGCACATTCTAACTCTACTGAGCCCCCAGGGGCTGCATTTTGGTTCAGTATCTTATCAACCTGTAGATTACTCACACTTGATGTCGATCTCCTTTGGAATTAGTACAGCAGCAGTACATTTTCTGTTTATTCTCCCCCCACTCACCCTGCCAGCTACTCCGTCCATAGCGCGCGCATGCCACTCTACAACATCCTATACCACTCCACATAATTACGGTCCATGACACACAATCCCACTCCACGTAATTACACTACACTCAATACCACATGATTACTACCAACATAGTTCCAGTGCACACCATGCCACATAATTCAACATAACTCCACTCTACACCACACAATTACACAACAAACAATTCCACTACAACCCACATAATTCCACTCACACACCACATATATCCACTCCACTCCATAACACTTAGCTAAAAACAGTAACAATGTGTATAATATACTTACATATAGGGGCTGTCAGCCACCCGTCTTCACCAGTTGCTCTGTTGTTGTGCCACTCACATTTTACTTCCACCAATTCCAGCATATAGCACAAAAGTCCACATTTGTAAAGCGCACAATCACCCGTTAGGGTCTCTAGGCGCTGGGGGCCGTCGGGAAGATTAAGCGAGCTATTGCCCAGAGTCACATGGTGCTGGGCTAACCTGCCGCCGGAGCCGGGGATCGAACCGTGGTCCCCAGATTCCAGCGTCAGTCGCCCTGGCCGCGGCGCCACACCTCTCCCCAACACAAGGCAGTGGGTCAGCCTACTCAGACCACTGGTTAACTTCACATTGACTGACTGCATTTTGTTCTCTCACAGGAAGCACATCCACACAGGCAGTTCCCTTCAGTGCCAGTGTTTTCGTTTTTTACTTTAATTACTTTAGTGTGGCCTTTGTGTTTAGAGCCTGATGTGATGCACATTCCATCTTTATCAGGTCCCATCTCCTGCCAATGCTGTTGTAAATTACTTTTGGAGTGTTTTGCTTTTCTGACTGCTGCTATTCTATACCAGATTGCAGTACACCAGATTGTGTACATTTGAAACTGTTCTATATTATGTTATCTGATTTTTGCTTTCTTTCTTTCTCTTTCCTTCTTTCTTTATTTCCTTCTTTCATTTTTTTCATTTTTTCTTTCCTTTTCTCTTTCTTACTTTTCTTCTTTCTTTTGTGCCTTCTTGCATTCTTTTTCTATTTCTATTTCTTTTTCTTTTTTGTTTGTTTCTTTTTTCTTCTCTTTTCTGTCCTCTTTCCCTCATTCATTCTTTTCCTTTCCTTCCTACTTCCTCTGTCCATCTTTCTTGCTTGCTTTCTTTCTTTCTTTTCCTTCCATCCTTCATTTTTCTCTTGCCTTCTTTTTTCTCTTTACTTCCTTCTTTCTTGCCTTTTTTCTTAACGCTGTCCTTCTCCCTTTCCTTCCTTATTTCTATCCTTCTTTCTCTCTTTCCTTCCTTCTCTTTCTCTTTCTCTTTTCTTCCTTCTTTCTTTCTCTTTCTCATGTGCCCTTTTCTTGCCTTCTTTCTCTTTCTGGCCTTCTTTCTCTCTTTCCTTCTCTCTTTCCTTGGCTCTCTTTTCTTCTGTCTATCTTCCTTCTTTCTTTCTTTCTTTCTTTTTTTCTTACAGGCAAGAGGCTTGCAGGCAATGCCAGGCTGGTTTACTTGTTTAGGTCTGTTTTTGCCAAGACCTTTAGCTTTTTATGTGTATAACATAGTTACATGTGTATAACATAGTTACTTATAAGGGTCTGAGACCAGACTTCATGCAGTAGTCCGTGGTTGATGTCATTCATTCAGCTCACTTCAGCCATTGGCTAACTTCATTACAAGGTACGGTATGCACTCTATTATAAGGAACCCAACCACACAGAAAGTAGTTCCCTTTATTGTCAGTGTTTACTATGTTCATGTATGAGTTTTTTTAAGACCCAAAAACTATTTGCCTGCAGCACTTTTTTTTATTGCTGAGGGCCTGGTATATCGAATAATAAAGTTTTACAAAACAAGAATTGCCAGAATGCTGGTGGCCAACACCAGACCTATTGACTTTGCTAGTGCTTGTTTTAAGTTTGTCTTCCCAGCCCCTTGTTTTTCTCTTGTGTTGGGCGTTAAGTTGTGTTCTGCTTAGCCTCCTTTAAAATGGATATCCGGTATACAAATAGTCTTAAATCTACTCATAAAGTACCCTGATATCTCACCAGTTCTGGTGCCACTCAATAAGACCAAAAAAAAACGAAAACTATATTATCTAACTCTTCAAAGTCCCTAACTTTACTAAAATGGGATAGGGGATGCGAATGAAATTATTAATACCACTCTCACCGTTATAATTAAATGCAGGTTGAACAGTGTATCCCTTTGAAAGAGGCCTAAGTTGAATTGAGATATCAGTTCTAATAGGTACTGGCCAATGTTGTTAACTCTCCCACCTCTGTAGATCGTAGCCGGTAGTTTTGAGTCTCAACCTCTGAAACATATAAGGTAAAAGCTGCCACTGTGTCCTATTTTGTAACTGAAACCCCCACTAGTATGGGGACCTGCACCTTTTTTGGTATTGCGAAGGCTGGCATTAAATAATACATCCAGAAATTCACTCAGGGCAGCCCGGTTTGAGGGTACCGTGCCAGGAAACTGTTGTTATAAACATTAACTATAATAGGGCTTGCGCTATGCAATTTGAGTGGTAGTTGAGTTTCAAGTTTTAAACTACCGCCAGCATTTTGGCAGAAAGCCCAGCTCGGCCAAGTACGCTGCCCCTTGGGCTACCTGTGGATTATGGACACAGCAGTTTCAGTAAATGTTTGATAGCCTTCTAAGAAACAATCCCTCAAGTTCCACATTTCCTGGAGAATTGCAGTATGATGCTGTTTTACAAAATCAGTCCAGGACTGAGAGTTAATTTGTTGTAAAGCTCTACAATATTCAAGGACATAACTTTCCTACCTTTAAGTGTTGGGCGCTCCTGACTCAGGCATAGATGTTGGATTGATACAGTTATGAAGGGTTACTGCAGCCAATGTCACACTCATTTGCACAGGGTTGTGTCATTCATACTTTTGATAAGAGTTGAGTTCATCAAATCTATTTGTTACTCTTATTACACAGCTGCAGTAGTATTTGGAGCAAGATTACAAATCACAGTTACACTAAAGTTTCTCTGTCAAAACCTCATGGGTTGCTCTTTGGAGTTTATGACCATTG
This sequence comes from Lissotriton helveticus, assembly GCF_964261635.1. Classification (NCBI taxonomy): domain Eukaryota; kingdom Metazoa; phylum Chordata; class Amphibia; order Caudata; family Salamandridae; genus Lissotriton; species Lissotriton helveticus. Next base: position 231,657,713 of record NC_136070.1, on the reverse strand, counting down.
CTGATGACTATTTAATCTGTTTTCCATTGGTCAACAGGTGGTGTAACCTCCTTTTGGTTGGTTTCTTGATTCTTGATAACTATCACAATTTGTTCTGGCCTTCACTTACTATTATGAGGTTTGGACATCATAAGGCAGAGACTTCAAGAAAAGGAGATACAGCCAGCCGTGGCCGCTGTAGGTATGAGCGGTGGGGGTGAGGGGGGATTTCAAGAGATGACCACAAGGGAAAATTAAATAAATAATACATTTTCTCATGGATGTCTCTTGAAACCCCCCTTCCCCCCCCCCCCTCCCCCCGGAGACGGCCCCACTGCCCCACAGCTGTTACCTGCAGCAGTCGCGGCTGGTACATCCCAATTTACTTATGAAGTTATCAAATCAAGGTGACTGACAAAGCAGAGATAAATAGTATTGTCTTTAAAAATGGCATAATACAGGACCATATTTGTCAATAACCATAATGCTAAGTCCCAACAAGACCAAAAGCATACGCAAAATGTTTAAAATCAGCATTGATGGGCTTGGGACTAGGGTCTTCCTATCGAAAGGGATTGAATGATAACATTTCTCTCCAACATAGAGAAATCTAGAGTTAGTGTGTTACAGCTATGGTGGCAATTTTGTCAATAGAAGCGCTTTTACTACGAAATAGATTGGAGACCTCCCATAACTGGAGAAGGCTTGCTTCACTAGCATATTCCTCTACTTCTAAATGTATTGACAGATGGTAGGTCCATTCTGGGCCCCTGAAACTGAAATTAAACTGCACAGTGAGATGGAGGAGGAAATACAAGGAGCTGTCGAAGACTGGCTTGTATGCCAAGAAGACAACACTTTACTACAAAGGAATGACTGTGTGGAGAGAATGGGTCTACAGACACAGTCACACACAGATAGATACGCAAACACAGAAAGGTGTCCTGATGTTGGTGGTTTTAGAGACTGGGAAATCTTGGCTCCATCAAAGAAGCTCACTAACCCAAGTCTAGGGGCTGTCTACAGATCAGGTCTCATAGGTGTCATTGTCTTGCACACTAAGAAGAGCAAAATGACCACTGCAGTAAACATACTCATTAGTAGCATCTACTAAGATGTTAGCAGAAGTAAAACAAGCATTTGCAATGCAATCAGTCTCGCCTTTGGGATCTTATATGTACTTAGCTATGCAGCAAATTACCCTGGGTGCTGAAATATCTACTGTTCTTTAACATGGAGGGAAAGTAAGCACCAAACTGCGTGACATGCCAGGTATTAGAAAACATGGAAAGAAATATTACCTTTCAGCGTGAAAGGGTATAGCCCAAAGTTCTGTTTTTAATATAAAATGAGGGCCTTCGGTGGTCATATCACTGAAAATAATATATTATAATTGTTTTTACTGTCTGCGGGTGCTTGTAGAAGACAATTTCAATGGACTGGAATCTAGAGAATGCTAAAGTGATTTCCGTGTTTTACTGACCTCTGCTGGTCGTTTTCTATCAAGACAGTTAAATTGAGGCAGTTGAACAGAAAAAAAGTCCCTAAGTGGAAGCAGACAAGTCCTAGGGCTGATCTCCAGAGCCCTCAAAGTACATACACATATAAGTATATACTAAAGTATATACCAGAGGTCTTGAAAGCTCGACCTACAAAAGCACCAACGCACCTTCTGTCTTCTCACCCAGTGGTGTCTGGGTATCAACCGGTAAAAGCATGTGAACATGCAGCAGGTCAGTATGACACTCCACATGAGGACAGACTCGTGCTAGACAGGATGCTGTTGGAAAGAGCAACTACCAAGATGAGTTTTCAGAGTTACTTGCTTTTATTTATCCAAGCCCTGAGTGGAAGGAGGTGATGTCTCATCTGGCAGAGCGCAGGGGCCAATACCTGAACGTTTTTGCTGATACAAAAACAGGTCCAAAACCATGTTGTGCAGTTTTGCTGCTTGAGCAACAGAGAATGGGGCAAGCAGATCTTGTCCGACTCCAAGAATGTTTTTGCGCTATGGCATCAATGAGAAAATGTATTAGAGGGATTATTGCTTAAAAAAATAAAATAAAACCCTTACAAACATAAAGAAAATTGATGGAGTACTGGTTTTTTAATTACTGAAATAAAAAAGAATACACTGTTTTTGCTGAAATATAGCACAGTTTTTCACATTTGAAATATGGAAAGAATTTTCCCCCCCCTTACTGTTAAGCAAAGTGCAAAAATAAAGCAAAATCATTGTGTGCCATACAAATTTTTCTGTTCCTTGCTTCATGAGCATCAAAATGGTGCAAATGAATTTGATTGTGTTTTTTCTTTTCTGGTTCTATATTTGTTTTTCTTTTTCTTCCAAGTTTGGCTTTGCCTTCAAAACAGCTGCAAAAAGAACAATTGATGGACAGAATGCAGAACGATGTCATACATTCACCCCAGTACAGAGATCTGGGCCTAAATCCATTGTTTTTTTGCTCACAATGCCTTTCCAGTTTGGACCCAGCCATATGCAAATCAGTCTTGACCCTGCGCCCAATGGGAACAGTCCAGCTCGAACTGCCAGGCCAGGTCTTTCCTGGACTGGAAACAAGCATCCTAGGACCGGTTTCGGGCTTTCAGCCCTCATCAGCTAGGATAGCTTGACTCCATTGGCATGTAGAGCACGGGACCCATGTCTGGATATACCCGTCCCACTCGGGGTGACAAACGCAAAAAGAACAATTTATGTACAGAATGCAGAACAATGTCATACATTCACCCCAGTACAGAGATCTGGGCCTAAATCCATTGTTTTTTGCTCACCATGCCATTCCAGTTTGGACCTAGCCATATGCAAATCATTCTTGACCCTGCGCCCAATGGGAACAGTCCAGCCCAAACTGCCAGGCCAGGTCCTCCCTGGACTGGAAACAAGCATCCTAGGACCGGTTTCAGGCTTTCAGCCCTCATCAGCCAGGATAGCTTGCCTCCAGTGGCATGGAGAGCACGGGACCCACATCTGGGCATACCCATCCCACTCGGGGTGACAAATGCAAAAAGAACAATTGATGGACAGAATGCAAAACAATGTCATACATTCACCGCAGTACAGAGATCTGGGCCTAAATCCATATTTTTTTTGCTCACCATGCCATTCCAGTTTGGACCTAGCCATATGCAAATCAGTCTAGACCCTGCATCCAATGGGAACAGTCCAGCCCAAACTGCCAGGCCAGGTCCTCCCTGGACTGGAAACAAGCATCCTAGGACCGGTTTTGGGCTTTCAGCCCTCATTAGCCAGGATAGCTTAAATCCAGTGGCATAGAGGGCACGGGACCCAAGTCTGGGCATACCCGTCCCACTCGGGGTGACAAATGCAACAAGCATTTGCAATGCAATAGGTCTCGCATTAGGAAAGTTTGAGCTATTGGTATGGTAAATGACAAATTTTTTATTTATGTTTTTTTTTTTAAATAACGTAATTAATAGCTTTGTCATTTACAATGCCAATAGTTATAACTTTCACAAATGTGACACCTATTGCATTGGTAATGCAACATGTTTTGTATTTACGTGACTTACATGTGTTGATATTACAAATAACAATGGCTTTTATTTCTTTTTAATAATTAATACTTAAAAGTGATTCTAATTTATAATGGCAATAGCTTAAATTTTGTAAATAACTTTTGTGAAGATTATGTTCAGTGTATTTTATTGTGATGAAAATCCAAGAACGGAAGTGAAATATTAACATCTTTTTGTGACATTTGTAATAAAGCTTGAAACATTGAGAGAACATATTTGAACCAGTGATGCTGTGGTGGTGCTGAGTGATGCTGTGGTTGCGCTGAGTGATGCTGTGGTTGCGCTGAGTGATGCAGTGGTTGCGCGGAAAGTAAAGTGTGCCATACTGCGATTTCTACAATAGTTAATTGTGGATGCGTTAACAATTGATGTGTGCACTGATGGCTGGTGGTGTGTGTGCCTGTAGAAATGGTGCACTGATGGCTGGTGGTGTGTGTGCCTGGTGGAAGTGTGCACTGACGGCTGGTATTGTGTGTGCTTGGTGAAAGCGTGCACTGACAGCTGGTGGTGTGTGCCTGGCTAAAGCGTGCACTGACGGCTGGTGGTGTGTGTGTTTGGTGAAAGCGTGCACTGACGGATGGTGGTGTGTGCCTGATGGAAGCGTACAGTGACGGCTGGTGGTGTGTGCCTGGTGAAAGCGTGCACTGACGGCTGGTGGTGTGTGCCTGGTGAAAGCGTGCACTGATGGCTGGTGGTGTGTGTGTGAGTGCTTGATGAAAGCGTGCACTGACAGCTGGTGGTGTGTGCCTTGTGGAAGCGTGCACTGAAGGCTGGTGCTGTTTGTGCCCGGTGAAAGTGTGCACTGACGGCTGGTGGTGTGTGTGTGTGCCAGGTGAAATCATGCACTGACGTCTGGTGGTGTGTGTGTGGTGGAAGCGTGCACTGACGGCTGGTGGTGTTTGTGTCCGGTGAAAGCACGCACGGACGGCTGGTTGTGTCTGTGCCTGGTGAGTGTGCACTGACGGCCAGTGGTGTGTATCCCTGGTGAAAGCGTGCACTGACGGCTGGTGGTGTGTGCGTCTGGAAGCATGCACTGAAGGCTGGTGGTGTGTGTGCCTGGTGGAAAAGTGTGCACTGACATGTTTAGAAGTAAAGTGCACCATACTGCGATTGCTACAATAGTAAATTGTGGATGCGTTAACAATTGATGCGTGCACTGATGCCTGGTGGTGTGTGTGCCTGGTGGAAGTGTGCACTGCCAGCTGGTGGTGTGTGTGCTTGGTGGAAGCGTGCACTGACGGCTGGTGGTGTGTGTGCCTGGTGGAAGCGTGCACTGACGGCTGGTGGTGTGTGTGCCTGGTGGGAGCGTGCACTGACGGCTGGTGGTGTGTGTGCCTGGTGGATGCGTGCACTGATGGCTGGTGGGGTGTGTGCCTGGTGAAAGCGTGCACTGACGGCTGGTGGTGTGTGTGCCTGGTGGAAGCGTGCACTGATGGCTGGTGGTGTGTGTGCCTGGTGGAAGCGTGCACTGACGGCTGGTGGTGTGTGTGCCTGGTGGAGGCGTGCATTGACGGCTGGTGGTGTGTGTGCCTGGTGGAAGCGTGCACTGATGGCTGGTGGTGTGTGTGCCTGGTGGGAGACCTAAAAAAGAGGCAACAGGACCACTGGGCAAAGTTTGTAGGAGGAATACAAGCATAGCGCCTCGTCAGGACTTTGAAGCGCTATATGGAAGCAATTGCAATATGTAACACTAAGAAGGCATACAGAAAAAACAACCCTTTTTCCTACGACTCTCTCCCCTTGTACCTGCCCTCAGCGGTGTACGTAAAGATGCTACAGAGTGAAATGTGGACCCGGGACATGTGCAAATATGACAGCATGGGCAGTGATCACAATGTGCGGTGGGTACACAACATGGATGCGGAACTTCCGGTCTTCCAAATCCCATACGTGGGTAGCTCACTTGTTTTCTCTTGGCTTTCTGGGATGTGTAATAGGAGGAGGAGGGGGTTCCAATGGGAGAAGTTTGTGAGCAGTCCGCAGCAAAGGTGCAGGGCAGACAGAATAGGTCAGAGTAGCAAGAAGTGACCACGAGGGGAAAGGTGCAATGGGTTAAAGTCAAAGGAGATTTTCACAAGGCGAAATGGCGAGAGCCAGCAGAAAATGGATAGTAGGGAGCAGAAACTGGCGTTAATTAGTACAGATGTTGGGGGGGGTGGTTTACAGTGTAGGAACACGTGTGACACGGAGAAAGTGTGAAAGTAGAGGTGGAAGGCAACCGTCGACTAAAAATAGTGAAAGTAAGGGGAAAAGGTTGATGGGAGAACGAGAGGCAGAAGGAGAATATGAAGGAACTGATGACATTTGGAAGAAGTGAAACACTAGCATGACAAAAGAAGTAACTACGGGTGACACCTCTTAAGTCCCCATTTTAGTGAATTGTTACAGCTGAGGCACACATTACAGCACGGAGAGGCCTCACGGTTCATTTAGCATGACAGTTACAGTGCCTAGACATAGCCTGCCTTGTCCACACCATCACACCGAAACCCCCCACGTTGCAGCTCGCGAACCCTAGCGCCAGAAACAACAGCATCACCCTGGCCTGCATGATGCAACCAAGATGCAATAAGGACAGCACGACAAGCTCCCAGCTGTGCCAGCAAGCAGCAGCTACCATGCATGCTCAGTTTAAACTGTGTGGCACTTTTTTTTCCACTGGTTCTCTGCCAACACATGTTTAACGCGTTTCCCATGCCTCTGTTTTGAAATGTTTCCACGCAGTTTTCTGGCCGGGCGCGCTGCTTTGGTGAGAATCCGGAGACACAGATCAGCGGTGCACTGCCACATTCAGAGATGCCAGTGTCACACTGGTATCTCTGAATGTGGCAGTGCACCGCTGATCTGAGCTGCCTCTGCATGTCCTGCAGGGTCCCCTGCCGCAGGGATGCTGGCACTGCTGAGGGGAGGACGGTAGCCCTGCACCACTCTGGATCCGTTAGAGGCTCCGGGCCGGGACTCAGAGGAGGCAGCAGTGAATTAAAGGCTCGGGGTCCTTACCTCTTCTGTTCCTGTCCATCGACGGTGCGCCGTGGCAGCCAGCGTCCAAGACCAGCGTCCCTCGTATCACCTTCTCTTCCGTCCTGTGCATCAGGGCATTATACTGCCACAACTGATGTAAATTAGTACAGAGGGGGGATTTGTCCCGTTTATTTGAAGACCTACGTGCCGGGCGGATGAACCTCAGACAGAGTTACAGCGAAACCAAAAGCAGCTCTCAGGACTGGGCTGCGACTGAGGGCGGGGGCTGCCCGCGCATGCGCGCTTTTTGCTGGAGAGGGAGCCCCGGCGCTAAGGCAGCTGAAGTCCCGGGTCCCGTCCCGAGTGACCACCAGCGCTGTGGAGCTCCCACGCCGAGACACACCCAATGGCTGCCGAGGGAGAGAGGGACATGGACGAGGCAGAAAGAGCACGGTGAGTGGGAGGGGGGTTGTATCTGCAAATGCAAAAAGAACAATGGATAGACACAATGCAGAACAATGTCATACATTCATCCCAGTATAGAGAAATGGGCCTAAATCCATCGTTTTTTTGCTCACCCTGCCATTCCAGTTTGGACCAAGCCATATGCAAATCAGGCGGGACCCTGCGTCCAATGGGAATAGTCCAGCACAAACTGCCAGGCCAGGTCCTCCCAGGACTGGAAACAAGCATCCTAGGACCGGTTTCGGGCTTTCAGTCCTCATCGGCCAGGATAGCATAACTCCAGTGGCATGGAGAGCACGGGACGAACGTCTGGGCATACCCGTCCCTGTCGGGGTGGCAAATGCAAAAAGAACAAATGAGGGACAGAATGTAGAACAATGTCATACATTCACCCCAGTATAGAGATCTGGGCCTAAATCTATCGTTTTTTTACTTACCATGCCATTCCAGTTTGGACCCAGCCATATGCAAATCAGTCTTGACCCTGGGCACAAGAATGGTTGAGGTACTCTTCACGAGCTAAAGATATTCAAGGGCAACCTTTCAAACTAGCCAGGTCAGGCTTGGCAGAGACACAACCCTTTTCCATAAGAAGGAGGACTAACCTTTCATCTGCACCATGTTTGATGTGGTGACGTTCCCCGGCTCAGTTAGCTATGTCCAGTGTGATCTCCCTTCACTAGAGTTTGTTGTGACATATTTTTCCTATACAGATTAGGGACTTTCTTAACCTTCACAGGAGATCAGTACTGTACTTGTTACCTCCCACACCTATCCGAGGCTTAATGAAGTAATTGATAGCTAGGAACCCGCTTCAGAATATTTTCTTGGAAAAGAGGGCCCAGTTCACAAAGATGAGTAGTAAAAAGTAGTAAAGCACAATGCACGTCCAGGAATAACACCAAAATGGTTTTACAAATAAGCATTAGCAAAGCCAACAGGTTTCACCCATGCAAGAGCTATTGGCAAAGCCAATGTCTTTTTGCCATGGTGTAAAGCAGAGGGGAGTGGTGTAGGGTAAAGTAGACTGGCATATAGAGTAAAGAAAACTGGTGTATAGTGCAGTGGTGAGTGGAGTGGCATAAGGAAGAGTGGCATAGAGTAGAGCGGGGTACAATGGAGTTGAATTGCATAGAGTGGAGTGCGGCAGAGTAGATTAGAGTGAAGTGTTGTGAGGTGGAGTAGAGTAGAGTGGCATAGAGTGGGGTTGAGGTGTGTAGAGTAGAGTGGCGTACAGTGCAGTGGTAGTGAGCACAGTAGAGTGATGTAAAATATAGTGCAGTGGTGTGGAGTGACATAGAAAGCAGTACTAAAGAGTAGAGTGGCGTAGACTACAGTAGAGTAAAGAGGCATAGACTAGAGTAGTGTGGAGTGCAGTGGCGTAGAGTGGAGCATTGCAGATTGGAGTGGTGTAGAGTGACTTGATGTAGAGTGGAGTGGTGTAGTGTAGACGGGTGCAGAGTACAGTGCAGTGGCGTAGAATACCGTGGTGCTGAGTAGAGTGCAGTGGCATAGATTGAAGTGATGCAAAGACGAGTAGAGTGGCATAGAGTGGAGTGGGATGGTGTAGAGTGCCGTAGAGTTCAGTGCATAGAGTAGTGTGGTGTAGAGTAGAGTACAGCAGCAAGGTGTATAGTGTGGTAACATAGAGTGCAGTGGTGCAAAGAAAAGTAGCACACAGTGGAGTGGTGCAAAGAAGAGTAGAGTTGCTTAAATTGCAGTGGCATATAAAGGAGTGGTGCAGAGAAGAGTAGAGTGGCGTAGAGTACACTGGCATATAGTGGAGTGGTGTAGAATAGAGTGGCGTAGACAGGAGAGATGCAGAGTGCTATGGTGTTGAGTGGAGTGGTGCAAATTAGTGTGCAGTGGCCTAGAGGAATGAAGTCAGTCAGTCAGTTAGTCAGTCAAAGACCTACGTCAGATCCTCCGTTCAAGGTCTTCGGTGTCTTTAATTTCTGAAGAGAAGCCGCTCTCATGGGGTTTGTCAATGTTTCACAGAGTCACTGAATTGATGAGCACTGTATTTTGGAGAAAGAAGAACACAGCAGAGACAATGTTTTACTCAGTTATTGATATTTGGGGGACAAGAAATAATGTTGCAACGTTCTTTATTTGAAAGGCAAGCAGAATCTCAGACACACTTTACAGTATAAGGATATGCATATTTTGTGCCAAAACATTGGTCGTATTAGCTGTTATAGAGCAGCTGATTTGCTTACATTCTTGGGCATGGCGGGTCAGAGGAAAACAAAGCAACATGGAAGGGGGCGGTGGGAGGGAATGGAAGCTACATGAACCAGGATATGGGAGACGACTGAAAATGCAAACACTCATATGAAGTGCTCGAACTTAAAAAAAAAAGTAGCTCCAAAAATGGGAGCAGTTGAAGGACACAAGTACTTGGTTCATGCTCCAATGCAGAGCCAACACAAGAAGGAGAAATGACCCACACATCCCATGACAAACTGGAGCAAACCAAATGAGAGCAACACTGAATCTAATCAATAGTATGCTATGAATTGACTGTTCGCCCACTCTATGTAAACAACCTTTCTCTCAGAGACAGCGCATGTGCTGTCTTGGCAAAACCTTAAAATAGTGTGTTGCGAAAAGATGAGAAAGGACAAGGACGAGGAGGGGAGACTTTAGGAGCGTTGTCCCTTGTGCCGTGAGTGGCCTGGTTAGTTCAGTTTAGTCGCTCATACAGCAAACTGGAGGCACGTTAACACATATCATTTAAGTTGGTTAGCTACTGGGATGAAATGCCCCTAAATCCTTCCTGAATGTCATATTAGAACATCATTTAACGCCTTTTAAGGACTTTGGGTGTCCCCACACATGTGGGGCAAGACTCTTCTCTTCTCCTTGCTCTAACAACGTAAGATGTAACTAATGGGAAAATTAGTGTACTCAGAAAAGTAGGCTGCATGTCTAAGAAATATTATTTGACTACACCACAGTGTTGTGTACAGGAGAATGCCATGTCCATTGTTGCTCCTGAAAGAAAAAATCTTCATGTTAAACAAGCCACAGCAGCCCTTCTGAGAAAAGTAATCATTAACGAATATTTCCATAGTAAGTTCTGGGTATTTTGTTTGTCAAAAGGGCACTGCAGTTTTTAGATTTCCAAGTTTGATATTAATTGAGATTTAATTAACCCCAGTCTGCAGGAGAGTGCTTTGGCGCTGATAACGAGTGGCCCAACATCGAAAGTAGCTATAAAAAGAGACAAGCTTATCTAGTAGATGTTTTGGAGTGAAGTATTGAGTAGTTTATGAACCGGCGTTTTTGCACAGTATGAAAAACGTTTTTGCTGGCTCAGCAGCTGTGGTTTACAGCTGAAGTTTAACCCCAAGGCCTTTGTGGCGCCAAATCACTTACAGATGGTTCGCTGGTTCTGCTTTCATTTATTCCTTACAAATTCTACATTTTGTAACAGTAGAAAAACACTGGAGGAAGGGCTCAGCCAAAATGTTTTGTACAAATACAATTTTAGCTTGCTTCCTGCCTCTCAGTTCTTGACGTGATGTACTTGTAGGCGGAATAGTTACTGAAATTGTTTACACAAGCTTGTCAACACTTCATGTAACACCTTTTGCATAGCACACTTTATAGAGTTAACAGTCTTTATGTCCTGGTGTTAATCTATGTCCTGGTGTTAATCGGATGAGAGCTGACCGATTGCAAGGGAGGCATCCTTTGTTATACTGATACTTGTACTCAAGAAAAGATTTAGAGGTTTCTTAATTTACCGTAGTTCATTGCTCCTTTTTATAACATCAGATAGTGTTCTACAGAACTGTACTGGCTCTATTTGATGGTCACCCTAACACTTGAAAAAGTGTGTTCTTTTTTGCCTTTCTACAACCTCTCAAAACGTTATCTGGCTTGATTTAGGTTCCTAAGTCTTTCAGGGCAGTTTCTCCGGTGGATTTATTTAGGAGGCAGAGTTTTTCCGTGCTTTGCACTTTTTAGGTCTCGTCTAAGCCATCCCGTTAGGGATGCTTGGCGAGATATAAAGTAAGGGCTCTGAAAAATGCACCCAAAGGCGGTGAGGTTACTAACGCCTGGATTACGGTTCTCCTAGTGGCATGGGGCAGCATCCATAATATTTTCTGGAGCCAACGCAAGGTGGCAAAGCAGATGGCGGCCACCTTAGTGGCCTGCTGCCTCATGGAGAGTTTATCATCCATAAGAAATCCGAGATTTCGAACCACAGATGTTGGCTGTGGAAGGGGTCCCATATCACTGGGCCAGTGTTGTGGGCCCCAAAGATCTTTATGCTTCCCCAGAATAACAACCTCGGTTTTGTCACCGTTTAGCTTAAGCAGATGCATCTGCATCCAACTCAGCCATACGAGACAATCCGGACTTCAGGGTCGATACACTGTTACTCTCACTGCTGGAAAGGGAGAAAACCACTTGGGTGTCATCGGCGTATGAAAAAATAGTCAGCCCAGCATCCTCTGCGATGGTAGCTAGGGGTCTGACATAGATGTTAAACAATAGGGGGCTGAGTATGGACCCCTGCGGGACACCATACGCCGATGGACAAATGTCAGATGTGGCTTTTGTAGAAAAGACCTGGAAAGTGCGCTCACTTAAAAAGGAGGCAATTCAGGCTAGTGCAGGACCGTCCACTCCCAGGGACCGGAGAGAGTTCAAAAGAATGGAATGGGACACGGTATCGAACGCCGCGCTCAAATCCAGAAGGATGAGTGCTGATGTTTCCCTGCGGTCGATACCGTGCCGTAAACTCTCCGTCACCCCCAGTAGGGCCGTCTCAGTGGAATAGTGCGCACGAAAGCCAGACTGGGAAGAGTGTAAAAAACCTGAACTTTCCACAAGATGGTTTAGCTGAGTATTAACGTGTCTTTCCAACACTTTTGAGAGAACAGGCAACAAGGATATGGGTCGAAAATTTGCAAGGTTGGACGCATCAACTCCGGCCTTTTTTTGAAGAGGAACAACCATTGCGTGCTTCCAATCCTGAGGCATAAGGGACTCTATTAGGGATGCATTTAAAAGTCTCATAAGAACCCGTCGGGGTTCAAGATCCCGTAGCTTTAAAATTTTAGCAGGTACAGGATCACGAGGAGAACCCGATCTTATACTGTTCAAGCAAGAAAAAAACGAAATATCGTCAAACAATTGCCAATTAGTAACCTTCGCCGTTGGGAGTGATTGTTCCATCCCTTCTGCCGGTACCGACTGATGTTCATTAACAGTCATGGGAGTGCTCGTAGAATCGTATATGCGCTCGACCTTGGCAATAAAAAATTCCGCAATAGAATTGCTTTGGACTTCGTCCAGAGCTGGGGGTGTCGGAACAGTATCCGCTCCTGTCAGTTTTTTAACAACGGAGAAGAGAGTACGAGGGCAATTTTGAGCTTGCGTTACAGTATTCGAAATGTAGACAGCTTTCGCATTTCTGCATTGTGAGTGATATCGCTTTAGGGCCTCTTTATAGACCGTCTTCTGTGTATCCAAGTAAGAGTGTCTCCATTTCCTTTCTAGGGCCTTACATTCAGTTCGCAAGACCTTCAAGTCAGGAGAAAACCAAGGAGCCGGGGAACGATGTAACCTAGAATGTTTCGGGGTTAAAGGAAGGAAGGTGGTTACAGCATTGGTGAGCCAATGAGACACACCCATGTTCAATTCTGTGACTGAAGCATCACTGTCTTCAGGACGGGTAATCAAAAGGTGCTGGTTCAACTTTGTAATATCAAGTTTACCCCACCGATGGATTAATTCACCCTTACCACAGCCACTCATGACCAAATTCTTAGTATAGAATAAGGAAAAGTGGATAGCAAAATGGTCGGACCATTCCAGCGGACGGGCACTCTGTGAACAATCAAACGGAAGATTGGAAAGAATAGGATCCAGTTGATGTCCAGCAGAGTAAGTGGGTCCAAAATTACACAAGGAAAGGTTGAGAGTCTCCAGATCCGATAGAAAACGCTTGCTGGTAATACACAAGGGATCTTCTAGATGCAAATTGAGATCACCAAGAATGGTAAAATTTACTGCCCTAAGAAGTAGGGGAGCTATGATCTCCGCAAATGAAGATATCCAAGTGAAAGAGTTACCAGGGGGGGCGATAGACCAAGAGGCCCGATAAGGTGAACTGGGGGTTAATTATTAATTTAAATTTAAAGAAAGCAGTTTCACTTCTGGGCAAGGTTCAAGCCTACAAATGTAAGTAGACTTAAAGATTATCGCAATACCTCCCCCTTTTCCGGAAACTCTGTCCAACCTCACTATGACATAATTTGCAGGAATTGCAATGGCAATGTCAGGACCGGACCTTTCATGCAGCCAGGTCTCGGTAAGAAACAAGGCGTCTGGCTGCTCATCAACGAAAAAATCATAAATATTTTGTTTGTGCTTTGAAAGGGATCTACAATTAATACTCCAAAACTGAAGTTTGGAGCAGTTAAGAGGTTTTGTAGTGTTTCTCGTCCGCCTACCTCGAGTACGGACCTGACGCATTGCCTTACAATTAGACATTTTGCCAGTATGGAAATTACATCCATTGCATTTAAAATTATGAATCGGTAGAGAACAGGGATTGCAGTCAGGATATATATTGGGGCGTAAAGATTTTAAAACATCACCAGTATATGAATAGGCTACTGATGGATGGGGGCTAGTACTAAGACTAGATGTTAGAGTCATGTCCCCTAAGCCCGTTCAAGCGCGGACGAGCGCAGACGGGCAGGACTCTGGCTGGACTCCGACGTGAGTCCGGCGTGAGTCCGCGTCAACAATGGCAGGTTTAATTAGGGCCGTGTTGAGCCCGCCTAAAGACTAGAGCGCTCACCGAAATGGCGCTGCGATGTGTCCCTGCCTCAACCAAAATGGCAGTGGAAGTCTGTAGCAATAAGTGACCCGCCGGAAGTAGCGGTGAGTTAACAATTAGAATGCGAGTAAGCGCTAAATGTGGGATTAATAAAGGAACAATTTTAAAAGACAACAAGTAGTTTTTAAAAAGCGTGTCTAACGCGATCTAAATGCGCTAAAAGCGTGTCATAAAGGCTCAGTGCTGCGATTGTAGAAAATACCTGTGTCCAGGGCCGGACAGGCAGATATAATCGTCTTAAATAGGGCCGTGTTGAGCCCGCCTAAAGACTAGAGCGCTCACCGAAATGGCACTGCGATGTGTCCCTGCCTCAACCAAAATGGCAGTGGAAGTCTGTAGCAATAAGTGACCCGCCCGAAGTAGCGGTGAGTTAACAATTAGAATGCGAGTAAGCGCTAAATGTGGGATTAATAAAGGAACAATTTTAAAAGACAACAAGTAGTTTTTAAAAAGCGCGTCTAACGCGATCTAAATGCGCTAAAAGCGTGTCATAAAGGCTCAGTGCTGCGATTGTAGAAAATACCTGTGTCCAGGGCCATAATTATGGCGACCCTTCCATAAGACGGTTCCAGCATAATGATTTCCCTCCTTATATTTCGCCGGTATTCCTGACAGAATTGCGGCTGTACCCAGGATAATAGTGGAGAAAATGTTTGCCATATGTTGGGCGTCCCCGGTATTTGATGATGATGATGATGATGATGATACATGGGCATCAACTTTAGAACCTCTCCATCATTGTCAGTAGTTCATGTGAGAAACCTATGTAAAGGACATGGGTTATTAGCAATGAAAATCTGTCTTCTAGGGGCATTATTTTCATGAATATTATAAGAGTTTCTTTGTGGGAATTTGTGTCTATTTAAAATGAAAAGTTTGTATTTGATAGCAAAATGTGTTTATTTTCTGAAATTACCAGTCTGATATTTGTTGACAAAGTGGTTGGATTTCTAAAATATATGTAAAGTTTGTATGTGGATGATAATTTATGCTGAATTCAGGAAGCTTATTGCCGACCTGATTGATGCTAGTGGGTACTTACAAAGATCGATGTTATTTCATAGCTTGTCTGGAGGCATTTTATAACCCAAATCGATAATGCTTTTTTATGATGATGTTCTTCTGCCTTTTGTGGAATGAGCATGAAAAAGTGGTGTAATCTGTTTGCTGTCTGCTCCACCTTTTGACAGCACAGTGTCAAATCTTACTCAACAGGTCTGCTGAGTCCGATGTAACACTTGGCGGACACTTGAAAGGGAGAGAACAGCATGCCAAGATAATTCTTGTGTTTCCCATGTCTGGTTGATGTGCTGGAGGATCCTGCTTTTTTCCTACCAGACTTCTGTCTCGGGGTTAGTTGTTCGTACAGTACTTACTGCAATCTGGATTTTAGTGTTAGATGTGGAAGGATAATAGGATTACCATAATACATGCCCCCACAAATCCCAGCCCTCAGAGCCCAAGTTGAATGTGGATGACGATATATTCTGCTGAACTCAGAGGAGTTATCTCTGCCCATACAAGTCAGCCTATTGCTTTTTGTAGGAGGACTTCACACATTTGTTATAGCTACTCAAGGCTAATCACTGGCTGGGAGGAGCAGGAGAGTCAATCAAAATTAGCATCCAGGAACAAAAGGCAGGGAAAAGATAACTTTATTGAAAATACTTTTGCTTAATATTTATAAAAAATTGGACTTCACCATTGAATTGCATTTTTAATAAATAAATGAAAAAAAGGTTGTTTGATTATTTGTATTATTTATCTAGCCTGACTCATTCCTGAGATACAGTATTAGCATTTAATATTTCTTCCCTGTGTTTCTCTGTGGCCCAGCCAGACTTCCTACAGTAAAAAAAGCTTTCGAGTGCTACTCTCTGCCAGAACATTTTAACATTACTTTTTTAAATGTTCTACTTTTAAACGCCATACAGCTGCCTTGTGAGCTTAATGCCTACATACATGTGACTTATTAACTTTTTTAAAGGGAGGTACTGATCTGTCTAAAGAATTGTTTTTGACAGGTTGAATTTAAGTTTTTACACTGCTACAGTCTAGCTACTATGGGAGGCCTGAAGCCATGTTTGCACTGCCACTGTAGTGGATGACACAATAGGTGCTGCAGTCCACTAGTGGCAATTCATTTCCTGGCTCTGGATACACTTTGAACCATAGGCCCGGGACTTGTATGCAAGTGAAATATGTCAATTAGGAGTATGCCAATTCACCCATGTTTAAAGGGGAGCACAAACACTTTACTACTGGTTTGCAAGGGTAAAATGCATGGAGCACTAAAGCCTGCAAAACAAGACAACTATCTGGGGGACATCACGCAACAATTTGTCATTTACTACAACCCCACTTCTTTCTTTCACCTAATAACTAATATTATTGTTAGAGTAGTTAGATCTATCTTGTTATTAACCTAAACCATGACAGGCACGATGAAAGGAAAAATGAATACACCTGTAGTCTGACCATAATGCTTGTTATGCATTAACAATTGTGATGGTATAGTCTTTAGAGAAATCTTGGTTTAATGTGTGCATTGTGTTACGGAGGCATATTGGAAGATAATAAAGTTATGGTATGTTGGTATTGGGTGTGAATGAACAACTGATTTAATTTAATTTCTGGTGGATCCATGCTGAGAAATTTCAGAAGGGGAAATTAAAATTAACTAATACACTTGATAAGGCTAAATTATCATTTGAACTGGTTAGTGAAATAGTACACTATAAGCTTGCAAAACGTGCATCCTAATATGATTGTATTTGTGTTAACCTCTTCGACGCTGATGACGGCTCCCGGCCGTCATGAGTCACGGTGGGCGTGTGCTGATGACGGTCGGGAGCCGTCATGAACACACCCGCGATTTGAATTCTCAGCACTGCGGCAGAATTCGCGCCACAGTGATGAGGTTAATCGTATTTTATTGTTTTGTAAATAATGTAGCACGCTATAATCCTCCCTGCTAACCCCTTGTGACTATCCCTCATTTCAAAAATATATTGCCATGTTTGGGTGCATATTTTTCATATTAATTCAAGGGGTTTCAATTCACACTGTTCTTGTGAAGGATTTGGTCTTGCCTGGAGCAGGCATGACTGTGCAGTAATTTAAATCAACATAATCATGTTATGGAAGGCGCTGGTTACTTTGCAAAGGCTTTCACTATACCATACAATAGAAATTATTATTCGAAGCACTGTTGGGAGAAAGGTGATTTTCACTGTATTGTTTCAGTGTACGCACAAACAGCTAGAGAAAGATAAGTTGGTAGTAATTAGTTTGCGACAGAATTTTCAAGCTTCAGTGTCCACCAGAACGTGGGACAGTGAAGGGGAGAATTGCTATTTAAGGTACTTTTTTATTTTACTTTGCAGCCTTAAGACTTACGTTCATAATGTCAAATACCTTCATATCACTCTCTCTGAAATTAAAATTGTACATATCAGCTCCTCAGAAGGCCACCTGGCACTGTCCCAATGGCATTTTGCAATTTTCTCACTTGTCACATTCTGGTTTCTGTAATCATGTCCCAGCTTGACTATTCACAGATTGTTCTGTCTTATGCACTTCACCCCATCCTTCAGGTGCTCCTGTAATAATAAACATGTTATTTATAAGGTTTTCTAAGGGTAGGTTCAGGTTATGTCAAATTACTCATGGGAAATACATGGGACTTTACTTACCCGCATTGGTGGAGGTAAACAATTCAGGTGAAAAATAGCATTTATTGACAGTTGGCTACCTTTAACACTTCTGTTTTGGGGCGAAAAGCTTGATAGGGTGTAGCATAGCAGTTCAGGCTGAACTGGGTGTGACCAAGATTTCTTTTCATATGGTTAGATTACATGACCTTTAAGGTGATGGGATGGCATGCTACCCTAAGGAAATTCCAGTGAACAAGAAGCTTGCCCTCCAGCACTTCCATCCATTATTTTTAGCTGTCTCTTGAAGCCACAATATGTCCCTGTAATTCCATCATGCACTTTTCCAACATTGCAGCCAGCAGATGTAACTCACTTTCAATTACTTCTATGGCTTCCACACTTTGTAGAACCAGGACTAGAAGGACTCGCTAACTAGAGAAACAAGCATTAGTAATTGCATTAGGTTTCACCTATGTGATTAATAATAAGCTGTTTTTGTTGTAAGTTGTAGCTTGCTGAGTAGTTGCATAATATAAGGTACAGAAGGTCTGTTAAAGTGTTACGACTTGTTTAGGTACAAAAAGGCAATCTATTGTGCTGTTACTAGTGGTATAGTGCTGGTAAGTAATAGCAAAATTGTGAAAAATGAAATAAAAGAGGGAAATAATAGAATGAGTTGATGTAATAGCAATATTAAGTGTTTAGAGGAATTCTGACAACCTTTGGTCCCAGTGCCACTGCACCTGCTGCACCATAAACTCATGACCCTATTGCCTGTAAGGTAACTGCACTTGTGACTGCCTGTTTAATAATAATGATAATAAAAACATTTATTAAGCGCCTGGTTACACAGAGGAACAGTGCGTCCCCGCGCTATGAGTGCATTCCATCAGAACTCCCAAAACAGGCCCAGCAGAAAGGGGAAAAGACAGATGGATCCTACAATCACTAAACTTTGGGAAACAGATAGGTCTTCAATTTCAGCCTGAACCGTGATTCAGATGGTTCCATCCGGAGTTCAATAGGAGTAAAATATTGCTATATTTAGTGTTTAGAGGGGTTCCTAGAGCTTTAGGCCCCATTGTTACTGCACCTGCTGCACCATTGACATCATGACCCTAGTGCCTGCAAGGTAACTTCACTTGTGATTGCTTATTTAGTAGTTAAATATAGCACTATTTGGTGCTTAGAGGAGTTCTGACAACTTTTGGCCTGATTGCTACTGCACCTGCTGCACAATTCAAATCATGACCCTGTTGTCTGCAAGGCAACTGCACTTGTGACTGCCTGTTTAGTAGTAAAATAGAGCAATATTAGGTGTTTAGTGGGATGTCTAGAGCTTTTGGTCCTGGTGCTACTGTACCTACTGCACCATTCACATCATTACCCTATTGCCTGTTAGATAAATGTTCTTGTGACTGTCTTGTTTAGTAGTAAAAATTAAGCAATAATTTGGGTTTAGTGGGGTCCCTAGAGCTTTTGGCCCCAGATCCCCTGCGCCTACTGCTCCATTCAAATCAAGTCCCTTTTAACTGCAAGGTAACTGCAGATGTGACTGTCTGTTTAGTAGTCAAATATAGCAATATTATGTGTTTCGAGAAGTTCTGACAACTTTTGGGCCCGGTGCTGCTGCACCTGCTGCACCATTCCAATGAAGACCCTGCTGTGTGCAAGGTAACTTCACTTGTGGTTGTCTGTTTAGTTTTAAATGTCAGCAATAATCTGGGTTTAGTGGGGTCCGTAGAGCTATGGCCCTGGTGCCACTGCACCTGGTGTGCCATTCAAATCAAGTCCCTTTTAACTGCAAGGTAACTGCAGTTGTGACTGCCAGTTTAGTAGTCACCTATAGCAGAATTATGTGTTTAGAGGAGTTCTAACAATGTTTGGGCCCGGTGCTACTGCACCATTCAAACATGACCCTGTTGTCTGCAAGGTAATTGCATATGTGGCTGCCTGTTAAAAGTAAAATATAGAATTGCTCTTGTATAGTAAATTTATTGTTAACGCTCAGTGTTTATTACAATATTTAGAATTTGATCATAATGACCAAATAAATTAGGTTGAAAAAATCAATCCGATAATGCCTACAAAGTGCAAAGAAAGGTACTGAGGCATGAATAGGAAATGCCACAAACTTTCTAAGGCTCAAGGATCTGCTGTACACAACTAAGTATTAACAAGCATTTACAATGCAGTAGGTCTCGCATTTGCGAGAGTTTGGGCTATTGGTACTGTAAATAACAATGCCTTTTAACCTCTCCGACGCTGATGACGGCTCCCGGTGGGCGTGTGCTGATGACGGCCGGGAGCCGATATGACCACTCCCGCGATTGGAATGCTTAGCACTGCGGCGGAATTCGCGCCGCAGTGATGAGGTTAATTATGTGTTTTGAAAACCTGCAAGCGGTGCGTAAACATGCAGTTTGTACCTATAGTCCTTGCTTACAAGAAGCAAGGCTGGCAGTAAAAGAGGTCCAGTTACTGCCAGCCTTGCTTCTCAGGAATGACTATTAGTACAAAGTGCGTGTGTATGCACCGCTTGCAGATTTTCGAAACACATAAATAAAAGGCGCACACACACTTCCGCCATTACCGAGGACGCCGGAATTATTGTCGGGCAGACCGGCAGGCTTTTACCGAGGAGCCATTAATATTGAATTACATTACAGCGAAGAGACTTTGAAATATTCTGCACCACCTACGTCTGTCCCGAACACAATTACGCGGATTGATGCTTTTATTCTTCGTCAACTACACGACAATCTACTGACACCCTAACCGGGTTGGAATTATCACCGGTTGAGGGGGATTGATCCTCTTTCTTCTAATTGAAGTGAGCCCTGAAGAGTCAGAGTGTATTCTGCTCACACGAAACACGTGTCGGCTGGCGCTGTCTAGTACGAGTATTAAAGCAACGAGACCAACAGGCGTCAACTGCTCTTTTCTTGTTGATTTACAAACTGACATATTATATGTTTAATTCTATGTGTGTGCACAGGTCTTTTGATTCACATAAATAAAAGGCATTGTCATTTACAATGCCAATAGCTCAAACTCTCCAAATGCAAGACCTATTGCATTGCAAATGCTTTTTTAATGCTTGCATAGCTTTACTGTGAAATGGTAAACCCTTGGCGTACAAGCAGAGAGGAGCCACTGTCTGTCAAGAAAGCGCTGTTTAATAGAGTGATGCTTTCCTCCCCTGACGGGTTAGGATGTTTTACCACCAGTCCTATCCATCAATGAAATTCGGCAACCTTTTGTCCCAAACACTGTTGTGAATCATTCTAAACCGTCTCTGGAAACAATCATTATTACAGGATCTACTCCTAAGAGTACATAAATGAAACTCAGCCTGCCAGTCTGCACAGCGCAATATGGACAGTTCAAGCCACAAATATGAAGGGGCCTGGAGCTTTATTGACAATTACAACACAAATACTTAGCAGTGAAAGCAGCTGTTTTGGAGAGCTTTCCACACAACATGCTTGGAGTATGCTGTGAACTGAAATACAGAACTCCTAACAAGCAATTTACCTGCTGTCAGTCTCCATGTTCTTGCAGCATTACTGGGTACTTACTGTGACAGACGATTTAAAGCAGCACATATGTACCGTTAGGATGAAAGTTTAAATGCAATCTGAGGCAGGAAGCAACAGGTTGTGGACTGTTATTCTTAATGGCCAACATGTTCATCTGCAGGATGACACCGTGGCAGGAAGGGGGCTTTGTTGTGATTGGCTCGTGGAATCAGACACCATTCATTGTAATGAAGAGCTGACGGTGGTTCCAATGAGCAGAGTATGAGGCAGTGCAGGATGACGTGCATGCGTCTGACTTCCAAGTTGGCGTTACATAGATGGCTATGTTGCCTTTATTTGAGAAAGTGTTTGCAGCTATTTCAGATGAGGCAGTTTACTGCATCACCGTAACAGCTAATGACAAACAAAGCGTCTGCCGAGAACTAATGGCGAAATATGCTGAACAGAACATTGCTCTCTGAAACGGCCTGAAAGCCTAAAATTATGTTAATAGCCTACACAATACAAGAAGTCACAAGAGGTGGTGTGGTAAAAGTCTCCTTTATTGGCAGCAGCTTCTAGCCAATTCTCCTGGCGCCCCTCTCCAGACCACCCTGCAGCTGGGATAGTTTTTAAACTGTGCAGTAAAGTGAAACAGGTTAATTAATGGGCAAGGGGGGGGTCACATAGTCGGGATCCCCATTGTTAAAGATTAAGCCATTCCAAAGCTTCAACATGAACAGGTTTGTTTAGTTGAAGTAGTCCCCAAATGAACCAATGAACATATACAGCGTAAGGAAACTGCACTCGGCTGGTGCTCCTGATTGAAAAAAGGAAGTGAAGTATCAGGAGCACCGTCCAATGAGGAGCCACCAAAGAAGACTGACAGCAGGAGTGAGCCAATTATAAACAGCAGGTGGGATTGCACTCCCAACATTGATTACAGCAGGTCTTGCAGACAGCGTATGCGCGCTGCCTAGGTACGACCTAAAAAGTAAGCATTACATATACGGGTTCCAATGTTTGTTAGCCTCTTGTTTGAGGTACACATTAATTCATTTTTCTTGTTATTCTGAATTGCTGATGGTGTTTTTTTGTGAGTGGGCGAGTACCCTAAAGCTCACCTGCCCAGGGATCTGCGAGGAAACTAAAATTACTTTCCGTCATGTTTTAACAAACACTATCTTGTGTCGCACTGGGTGGAAGGCTTGTAATAAAGTCGTGCATTATGCTGAGCCACAGAAGACCATTACTCATTATAGTACCCAATAGATTAAAATGTGTTCCTCATTATGAACCACATATTTCTTATGATACATCAGTCTGGCGATAGAAATCACACCACAAAATATAATTTCTGAATACTAAGCACTGTCTGTTCTGAGTCAAATCAAAGAACACTGTTCTCTATTCACCAATTGCTTCTCAGATTTGATCACCTTTCTCTCCCAAACTTCCAACTTACTGTAAAGAAAGTGCTGACTGTAACCAAAGTATTCAATTAATCAAGGCACTCTTATCTGTCCAACTTTGGATGAAAACGCCACAATGATTCAAACCAAAAAGAAAAAGCCGTGCAAATTCACACTTCTCCATGAGTAACCCTAAGTGTAAAACACAGATGCAACCCTTAGACCTTAAAGTCACTTGAGACAAATTCTCCATGCTTCTTTTATCACTTGTTGTTGTGCCCATATCTGGAGCAAGCAGTATCGGTGGAAAACCACATCCTGGAACCTGTGAGTAGAGAAACAAGCTATTTGTGCTGTTATATATAATTGACTTTCTTAAGGGTCGGAAAACACGGGGCGTGTGTATCATCTGCCAGACCTATTTTTCTTTCCGGTTCTAAAGTTTAAAAAAGTTTTGACTCCATAGTTATTGAACTAAAAATCTGTTACACCTGGTGAGGCAGTGGTGTGCTGCTTGTTCACTAAAGGGGCAATACATTAGCGTCATCTGCTTCCAAACCTCTGACTTTACTAGATTCGGGGCGGATTTGTTTTCCAGGTACCTACTGTGTCCTGGTTGCCAGATCACTCAAATATCGCCAGGTGAGCCGTGTTGCAGTGCTAAACCTTTCACCTAACAAATGTATACTTTCTGAGAGTTGCAGTTTTGCTTCACTTCAATAGAAACATACTTACTGGAGTACCAGTTTACAATGGAGTGTTAATAAGACCCAGAAAGTGAACACATGGTGACTGGTTTCGTTGAATAATTTGTTATCCCCATGCTATTAACTTTATTATGCTATATGGAGGAGTCTGAGGTAATGACTGATTGCAGGCTCCTCTGCCTCAACCAGTTATGCTTCATGGAGAGGCATGCCTGTCATGTACTTGAATACGCCCACCAGGAGACAGCTGAAATCAAACTAATACCATCCTGTCAGACCACGGCATCTTACTGTTCACTTATCAGTCACAAGAGAGTAAGGGGACACATGGTGCGGGTAACAAGAAGGGCATCGACTGGATGATATTCAAGTTCCTTGATACGCAGCACACAGCAAAGAAAGGCATTTTTTGTCTGTTAAAGATAGAGTGAATCTAGAAAAAAAGAGAGCTTATCTGTGTTGCAAGTTGCACCCCCATCCCGTACATCAGTCGTAATTGACTAGCTTGGTGGGAGAGCCCACAACGTCCCAGAAGAGGAATTCATGATTGTATTTGAGCTGGTACCGTGCAATGGGGAGGGTTTTTCAGAGGAGGAGAGTAGATGTATTTAGCAAGAGAGATAGATACATGGCAAGCAGGTCTAGCAACAGGACAGAATGGGAAACAGAGTTGACCCAGTTTCAAAACAGGACATTTTAGGGAACGGAGTTTGACAGGATGTGGGAAAAAGGATCTTACCACAGTCCCACACAGGACATGTGGAACTGAAAACACACAAGGGGGTTAGGTAAGAATCCCTAAAGATTAAGGTAATAGGGCAAAGATGCAAAAAATGAATAACAACCCACTCTTGAGGCAGTGGATCTCGCACAGAAAATCCCAAATGAACAATCAGCAAATACTAACCAAGATGGGAAAACAACAGGAGTGGGAAAAGAACAGGATGGGAACAACCGCATGGGAACTGAAGTGGAGAAGCAAAGACAAATAGGATTGGATGGAAGAGCATTGGGAAACCGTTAAAGAAGGTGTATTGTAGCTTATGTAGGGCGGTTTACTAATTGAGAGCCACACAGGTGTTTTTGATTAGGTCTATAGCTAAATCATTTTGTAAAGTGCCTTCGTGTCGGATGCAATAATTATTGCACCCAATAAATTCTGAAACCAGGTTGTTCAGAATTAGTCAGGAAGGGCCTTAAAACATGGTTGTTTTCAGCTTAGCCGATTGTTTAGTGTTTCACCTGAAATTACCTATCAAAGGCAGCACCTAGACAACCCAGGGTATTAGTTGCTCTTTAGAAATGTAATCATCATCAGGTGCCCTAACCTTTGCCGTTACTGAGTTTGGTTTGAAAATGGGGCATAACATGCTGATTTATGTGCTCACTACATCAAAATCCACGTCTCTGTATTTATTGGGTATTTTTCACATGTTAAATTCAGGCAAGATTCTCCTGCCAACACTTAAGTTAGTTAGCTACTCTCTTTATGCCAGAAACGCAATATGGACTATGTACAGACTCGCACAGACAAGTTGATAAGATCCATTAAATTAAAGGACTTTTTTCTAACCCAGCTGAAAAACATAGGCAAGAAAGAAGGAAGTGTGTTAGGTTCAGAGAATGGCATCAGTGATCTGTAAGTTGATGACTTAAATTTAATGTTGGAACTAAGACAACTTGAAATAGTTAATGAGGGCATGCAGGAAAACATTAATGAAGAGAGACTGATTGATGAGAAAGGGCTAGAAACATATGGGGATGCCCTTATGAATTTCAGGCCCAAGTCAAAATTCATACCAGTCATGGCTCTTGACTCTATTGATATATTCAGTGATCGAGTAGTCAATGAACTGATAACTCTGTGTAGTGTAAGCATGAAGAGATCTAAAAGTGAGAGACTAGAGAAAAATAACACGAGTTAGTCAATAAATTGCCAATGAAATCCGATAAAGGGGGCAATATAGTGCTATTGGGTAAAGAGGAATAAATGGCAGAGGCATATAATCAACATAATGAAGCCACTTGCTTCTGCAGAGTGGCAAAACAAGTTATGGAAGGCTCATGGCCTCAAGTATACTCTAAATTGCAACAGTGGAGAGATCAGGACCTCCTGAGTCAGGAGGAATAACAGTTTTAAAACAAAGATCATCCAGTTACACCAGTGTTTTGCCTGATACCAAAAACACACACAAATAAAGAACGTCCTCCAGGGCGCCCAATCATCTGCCATTGGCAGTTGTCTGGAAAATGTGTCCAAATATGTGGATTATGTTTATTAATCCGTTCATCAAGAGCCTTCTGTCCTATGTTCAGGACACAGGTGATTTTTTGCAAAGGATGTGTGACCTCCCATGGAGGAAGATTACATCCTGCTTATAGTAGATTGCAGTCATGCTCTTGGGACCTGACCTCAATTGATTTCCATTTCCTCTGAAGACTTGCGTCTGGGAGCATGACAGTGTCAAAGGCGAGAAAGTAAATTTCCTGATGATCTCAAATAGGTTTTTCCATTTTTCCATTTGCAATATGAACTCCATAAGTAATTGAAAATACTTTGACTTACTGAATCTGTTCATCTACTACATTATAAAACACCTGAATATGTGTCCAGTGAGGCAGCTATACATTTTACTTTATTTATTTATTTTATTTTAAAAGTTTTATATAGCGCTAGCTTAACCCGTAAGTATCAGAGAGCTTTACATACACACAGTAAACAGCAGCAAGACATTACATTACATAGTAGTCTGGCAGTAAAGAAGCAAACCATAGAAACAAAAAAATACAGCATGGGCAAAAAAAAATAAGTAGTGCAGCGGAGGAGGAGAGAGCAATAAAAGAAAAAGGCGAGAGTGACATAGTCCGGTCACCCACTATCCATGAATGTCCAGAGAGAGAGGAGACGACTCGGATAACGAAGACTAGGGGCCTGATGTAGGTAGCCAAATACCGGTCGGTAACGGCCGATTTCGGCCGTTACCGATCCGTATTTGACAATTGAGATGTAGGGCCATGTTAAAATACAGAATCGGTAATTTTACCGATTCTGTAAAATACCGAATCGGTAAAATTACCGATTCTGTATTTTGACATGTAGGCAGCACTTAAAGCAGTGCTACAGGGGTTTAAGAAGTCGTTATTTACCACCAACTCGAAGTTGGTGGTAAATAATGAAAACCCTTTCAAAAGCTTTTTTTTGCTTTTAAAACGGTGCCATGTTGCAGACATACATGCCCTAAGGGCATGTATGTCTGCAACATGTGCACCCATGCACAATTGAGGGGTGCAACAGGGAGTCAAAGTGACACCCTGCCACCCTTCTATGTTTCCCCCAATTACCGAATCGGTATTTACCGATTCGGTAATTGACATTCATTCCTATGGGCCTGTGGCCCATAGGAATGAATGGCAATTACCGAATCGGTAAATACCGATTCGGTAATTACCGATTCATACAGATTCGGTAATAAATTCGGTAATATTAGGTACATCCCGATTGCCAGTTCTTAAATACCGAATCGGTATGATTCGGTATTTAAGAATCAGTAATCTAGGATTACCTACAACGGGCCCTAGGTTAGTTGACGTTGGTCATGAAAGTATTTGTTTAGGAGATGGAGTTTCAGGTCCCTTTTGAAACAGGAGAAGGAGGGGTTGCATCTGAGGACTCCAGGGAGAGTGTTCCATATCCTGGGAGCATTGCCAGAGAACGATCGATATTGGGTGGTTTTCTTTTTCAATTTCAGAGAAATGAGAACGAGTGAGTTGGAGCTTCTTAGTGTTCTGGATTGACCTGCTCTACTCAGTTTATTATTTAAGTAGTTGGGGTCAGGAGAATGAAGGATTTGTGTGTGATACAGGCCAATTTATAGATACATCTCCCTTCCATGGGTAGCCAATTGAGGCAGTTGAGAGCTGGAGTGATGTGTTCAAATCTTTTAACTCCTGATACGAGTCGAGCGGACATGTTCAGCACTGCTCTTAGAGGGGCTAGGTGCGCTTTCGGAGTCCCTGTAAGGATAGCGTTCCCGTAGTCGATTTTGGAGAGAGCTAGGGATTAGACTACTGTCTTGAGGTCATCGTGGGGTAGAAAAGGTTTCAGTTTCTTGAGGTGTTTTAGAGAGAAGAGAGCACTTTTTGAAGTCTTTTTGATGTGAGCTTCCATTGATAAGTTCTTGTCAAGGGTGATGCCTAGAGACTTAACTGAGTCGCATAGGATAAGGGGGCAGTTTAGGGCCAGATTGGCCAGATTCATGAGCCACTCTTGGATTGGACGATGGTTACTTTTTGGAGAAAATAGGATTAGTTCCGTTTTGTCTGGGTTGAGCTTTAAGTGGTTAACGTAGAACCAAGTTTGGATCTCGGTTAGGTTGGTATTGAGGAGTTGGATGTCGCTGGGAGACTTGATCCTGCAATAGATTTGGGTGTCGTCCGTGTAAGGGTGATAGTTCACTACGGCTTTTTTCAATATGATTATGAGGGGCTCCATGAAGAGATTGAAGAGGGACGGGGAGAGGATCGAGCCTTGAGGGACCCCAAGTGTGACTTTAGTTGGCTTTGAGAGTTTTGTTATTCAAAGGGAATCTGAAAAACCTTCTAAAAAAGTTTGTGTTTTTACTTTATTTCTTAATGGTGTTCCTCAATCATATTCAGTAGTGTAAAGCAGAGACTGCCTCACTATTTTAGACTTGTTCCCTTTGACTGCAAAATTACCATTCTTGCGCAATAGCTCGGATAACCCAACTCTGCCTTCTCATGTTAGAAGGTAGTTTTGCACGGCACTGATGATAACAAGGGTATGCCACTGGTTAACGGAAAAATTGTGGACTCAACAGACCTGGTGAATTAACATGTTAAATATAGCCTCATACAAGAAAATCATTTACAAAATTGACAAATGAATTACACAGTTTGAAGAAGTATGGGGTAGATTTCCCAGAACTTGAACACTGGGCAATGAGATGGAAATAACTGTCCAGCAACTTTCATGCATTATCCTTCATTATCCTAGCAAAAATCATGTTTTCTTATTAGAAATGAGTAATATAGGTAGAATGTAGAACAGAAGCCCCAGGCAAATGTGAGAGCAAAAGTGCCTGAACACTGGTTTATTTCTTTGTTTGTCCCGAAATGTTAATGTAGAATGATTTACTGAGCATGGTCCTTGCAGGTCTCTAAGTTGGCATTTCTTTGCGGTATTGTTGATATGTTATTAACTTTACAAGGGTTTGTAACCTTGTAATACTGGTGCACTGTATATTGAATGCATACATGATGGATATTCCATTTGAACACTGTATTAGTGTAAAAATAAATAAAACTCAAAGATAGACGTATTTGTGCAGTATTCCATATAAAATAACAAGATTCTGCGTTTATCTGATGTAAACATGAGAACCTCTGTTTTACAGTACATGGCTCCACTTTTGAGAAGATTACACATTTTGGGGCATGTAAGAGGCTGTTGATCAAGAACAAGGGTATCCAACCTTTTCTAGAATGATAGCTATTCAGGAACTTGATAACTGTTACAGTAGTGATCACATCAGATAGGATGACACTAGTGTCCACACCTTGACGGATTTTAGTAGCCCACCTGGATGTTTATCACAGTATTAAGTGGTAAAATATCAT
This sequence comes from Lissotriton helveticus, assembly GCF_964261635.1. NCBI lineage: Eukaryota > Metazoa > Chordata > Amphibia > Caudata > Salamandridae > Lissotriton > Lissotriton helveticus. The sequence goes on along the minus strand of NC_136070.1, from coordinate 231,628,952 downwards.
CAGTTATAATTTTGTATACAGAATACTGATTACATAATATCCTTATATATTAGTGAGAATAGATATTCTTTGCTCCATTTCTACACACTTTGAAGGTATATATCTTGAAGATAAATAGTTGTGGAATTAGGAATTGTTAGACCTGTCAGCCTTAGGGTGGTCTTAATGCCACCCTTTTGCCTTCCTCCTCCATTTTTTCTTACCTATTTTTTGCTGACTATAGAACTTTTAGCACTTTACCACTGCTAGCCAGTGCTAAGGCGCATGTGCTCTCACCTCTGAACATGGTAATATTGACTTATACCCAATTGGCATATTTAATGTACTTATAAGTCCTTAGTAAAGCAGTACTATATGTGCCCCTGGACTGTAAATTAAATGCTACTAGTGGACCTGCAGCACTGAATGTACTCCCCACTTAAGTAGCCATTTAAACATGTCTCAGGCCTGCCATTGCTGAGCCTGTGTGCAGTAATACACCTTTTTGCCAAGCCCAAATCTTCCTTTTCAATACATATAAGTCACCTCTAGGGAAGGCCCAGGCAGCCCAGAGGGCAGGGTTCATTGTACTTAAAAAGTAGGACATGTAGTTTAGGTTTTACATGTCCTGGTAGTGAACAATTCTCAAATTAGTTTTTCATTGCTACAAAGCTGATCTCTTCCATAGGATAACACTGGAGGTGCCTTATTACATTTTATACATTTAATTTCCAAATGGGAAGAGATATATGGTTCATGTTTGGTGTCTCTGGAATCCTAATTTAAAATCCTAACTTATGAGGAAGTCAGACTTTAAATTACAATCCTGAAAATGCTACTTTTAGAAGGTTGGCATTTTCTTGCCTTAGCCATTTAAGGGCCTGCAGCCTGTCTTTGGTCACATGACTGGATGTAGTTGACAGTTGGGCTTTGTGTATTCCTCCTAGACAAGCCCACACAATGGGCGCTTAGGTGGGATTGGGTTGACCATCACTGGCAGGATGGGAGGGAGTTGCTGGGCCCAGCCTCACTTACACTTGAATGGCTTGTGTTCTGTCTCCAAACAAAGGGCCCAACAACCCTGCATTGTCACTTCAACCAGCTTGGAGCCAGGGCAGGGGATTCCGGGAATTCCGTGCACTTCAAAGCCACTGTCTGGAAGCTTCTCCCACCTTCCATAATCAGGGCACCAGGGAATTAAAAGGGGACATCAGACACCAATCTTTCAGTACACTCTGGCCTGTGGATACTCTGCCAGGAAGAAGGACTGCTGTGCTGCTAAAGGATTGTCACTCTTCTGGACTGCTGCTGTGAATGAACTGCAGCCCTGCTGTGCTGACTTGCTGCTCTCTGGCCTGGGTGAGAAGGACTGGGCCTGCATCTCTTGAACCCAGAGTGATTACAAGGGCTTGTTGTCTGTCCTCCTGTTCTGAAGACTAAGGGACATATCCAGCTTCCAACAACCTTGCTCCTGCATCTGGACTCTGCTGGCCTGAGGACTACCCTGCCAAGTGGTGTCACCCTAGTCCTGGTCCCTTGGATATGGGCCAAGGGTGCTTGCCAGCGGAGCTGACACATCTTCTCTGGTGAACAGCGCATCCCTGAGCAGAACCAACGCATCTCCTCTGCCGAGCAGCGCATTCCCGCTCAGAACAGATGCATCACTGCTACTGCTTACATTAGACCTGTTGCAGTCCTCGGTATGGACGCATTACCCCAGTGTCGTGGCGCTTCCATGACACAGGCCCTCGCATCTCTTGTCGATGGCAGCCTTGACAATGACGTTGGACTCCACATCCAGCATTGCAGCTTCTCGGAATCGATGCTCTGCGCCGCTTCCCCAACACCAGACTCCGCATCGCAAGCCCTGTGGACGGGATCCTCGAAGGGGAAGCAACAAGGCCTCGCACTGTGTTGAAAATGGCAATGTATATGCACATAAGCGGCGTTCATTTGTGTTCACTGTACCCCTTGTTGTAAGCAGAACGGATATCGCGAATCACTGACTGTGTTATCCCGCCAGCGTAGACCCATACACACACGTACACGACAGCCATTTTAGGCACCATGGCCTCTCTGCCCGTTTGTTAAACCCCCGGCACCCCTCCCCGCGCGCACTGCTCATGCATCGGCCATAAAACCCTCTCCCTCTGCGTGACCCTGCTCTAGAAGTAACACTCCTGCTTGACCCACACCCCCCATTTCCTCCCAAGAACACCCTTCCCCTCTGCTGACGAGCCCCCCCCCCCAGCTGCACTTGGCCTTTTCGACCCGGTCCCAAGTCCTCAGACCAAGCCTCGTGGATGTACACCCCCCCTTTTCCTGCCCAGCATAACAAAACCGTGATACACCAACCGAAGTGCCCGATCTTATCGCCTGCCCAACCTTTGATCTGATCATCCCCTCCTGCCCTCGTGTCCTGTAGGAATGTCCGGCTGAGAGATCACGATCTCTTGTTACATTCAGGAGGGGAGGATGACATCTGAGCGACTGGTATGGGAATAGGCCTGAAGCTGGGATTCCAAGCATGCTTTTTCCTACTTCAAAGCGTCTTTATTGCAATAAGGAATGTTTGTGCATCATAAACATGTGTATAAAAGACGAAGCCTCAGAGAAACTTGTTAGAGCACCTCCTGAAGACACTATGCGAGTGTCCGACATGACAGGCTCTCCTCATGAGAAATAAAACTCTGTTCTTGTTTTCCTGCTTCCAGCGCCCGTCTCTTTATTTGGTAATTGTTCAAGATGGGAACTAAGAGGCGTCTTGCGCCAGCAGCCTGGGCATCAGGTGCGTTATGGGCTGACTTTTCCACAATTGGCGTCCCAACGCGGGGTCCATCAGCGACATAAGGTCCGGTAAGAGAGGTCCAGACGATGGGGTGAACATCTAAACGATTGGAGTATACCTGCCTTGAGAGGGCCCTCGTCCGGCTGCCGATTGAATGAACTTCACTGATTCCGAATGGACCTCTCTCAAGTGACCTACTGTCCTGACTGGAATCCCACAAGAATGCTGCGGTAAAAACATGGAGAAAGAGAACGATCGGGCGCTGGAAAAGGGAAGGCGAAGAATTGCCCACACGGTCCGGTCCGGGTAAGGTTAAGTAGGATGGCTTTATCCATCTGATTGATTGATTGATTGTACTTGAAGTATTGGTTCTCTTTGAGACATTTTCTATTTGCAAACAGCGATGAATAGGAACGTTCCTCTCTCTTTGCAAATAGTGAAGGATAGGTAATGCAGACTTTTGTCCCCCATTGTAATCCGTCATGCCTATCTTTCTCCCCACTGATTGTTTGTTATCGATTTTTATCGATTATTGCTCTTTGAGATATTCCCTGTCTACAAACAGGGAAGAATAGAAATATTCTGCCCCCCTTTGCAGATAGTGAAGGATAGGTAATGCAGACTTTTGTCCCCTATTGTAATCCGTCATGCCCATTTTTTTTCTCCCCACTGATTGATTGATTACTTGGACATTTTATTGTTCAAGGAATAGTTCGTTTGAGGCATTCCCTGTTTGAAAATAACGTAGAAAAGAAATATTCTGTCTAATCTTTGCAAGTAGTGAAGGGTAGGTAATGTGGACCTTTGTCCCCCGTTGTAATCTGTCATGCCTATCTACTCCCCACTGATTGGTAAACTAGTTTCACCCGGACCATTTATTAGAGGTAGATCATCTGGCTCAACCGGAGGGCGCCCCTAATAAAAAGGACATATGTAAAATACGAAGTAATCACCGTATCCTGTTAACAGAAACTTTAGCACGAAACACACTAGAAAAGGAAAGAAAAAGAAATAGAGCAAAATCAGTAGGCCACTGATGAGTTTTTGACTTCGCTAGAAATAAGAAACGTTAGAAATAGCCCGCAATAAGAAACATGAAAGTGGTGAGAGAAGCCAAGCTTGACATCACGGCAGCCACGAGGTAGCTAGGCTCCGCCACCCCTCACTGCTCCAAACATGTCTGTCCCACCGCCTGCCACGCCCCAATAACGGTAACATGAGATAGATACAAGTCAGCAGATACCTACCCCCATTCTGGAAACTCCCGAAGGGCAACAGGTTCGCGGCTACGCCCATCCGGAAGACGAGATCTTCGGCACGAGTAGGGCAGGTCCTGCTGCCAGCCGTCGGCCGGGGAGGTCGTCGCATAAGGTGGGCCAGAAGAGGAGCCGAGGCCGACGGGATCCGGGCGTCCCCTCCTCTTCTTTCTTCAATAATGGCTGCGACAACACGGGGGGGATGTCTTGCTCATGCCATCGAACCCCCCCCCCTCGTATCTCCTGTTCCAGCCCCGGCTTGGTATGAGCTCCCCGTTCGGCCCTGAAGCGGCGCCTTGCAGGCCACCGGGGGGGGGATGTCTTGCCTATGCCTCCGACCCCCCCCCTCTCATCGCCTGGTCCGGCCATCATGAATGTCAACGCCGAGAAAAACGGCATGGGGTGCGCTGGGAGGGAGAGGCGGCGCGAACGAGCCTCTCCCACCTCCCCAGGTGGAGGCCCCCAGTGGCACCCCCAACGCTCCACTCACCCGACAAGGGTTCGTCCACTCTTGTGATGCAGTGACTGCTGGAACTCGTAAAATGGCGGTCGACCCTGCAGGAGCGGGCCCGGCGCGAAGGGATGGCCCGGTTGCTTGTTAATTAAGAAATGAGTCCCACAATCAGAAGTGTTCTCCTCGACTTTGAAGATTCTATAAGAGCCACGGGGGCCCCCGACCCCCGCAGACACCCCCGATGGGGAATGACTGCCATGATTGCCCGCGGAACGATGAAAATGTAGCCGCGAGACGTCGGCGCTCCCATGCTGGCGCCAGCCTCAGTTTGAATGACTAAAATCCTGCAGACTACAGTTCGGATCAGTTCCGGTGAAAACCCAGTATGACCCGGTAGAAAAAATTGTTGCCTCCCTCCCCCTTTGACTGATGGTTCATACCGCCGATCCTTTCTGTTGCCCTTTAACGGAACTTTTGGACTGCCGAAAGAGGCTCTGGGCCAACCACGAGTTGGTGGAGATTTTGACTATGCCTGGATCTGCCTGGCTGCACCCAAAATGGCGCCGGTACAAATGGAACTTTCAACTCCTTGTTGTACCCCGATTGCTCAGCCTTGGTGTCATGAGATATGTATGCAGTTTTTTAACACACGGATTGATATAGGATGTGTACTGATTATATGTTCGGACAATGAATTGATATGGGATGTGTACTGTCAGTTCGGACAATGAATTGATATGGGATGGGTACTGATTATGTGTTCGGACAATGAATTGACATGAGATGGGTACTGATTGAACATTCGTACAATGAATTGTTGTTAAGTTTTGGCGCATCATGATTATTGAAAGTTCGAATTTCAACACTTATGATACTCGCTCACACTGAAGTTTCGATATGATTTTATTGCACTTGTCGCACTTTTTATTATGAAATCAACGACCACCGACTCCATTAGGTTTTCCACTAATAAGTATCCCCACATGTACAGTTCCAGCCTGCTCCGTGGCCGGCCCACGGGGTTGTAGGCCCGTATTTGTGCACCGACATTCTTATTAAAGATTTTTGGAAAAAGCAAACGTAGTTGTCACGCGTAGATTGGTAAGTTTCGAATAAATGACCACTATTTCCGATATAACTAAAATACAGGTGAGATGGCTCAGCTCGATTAGTTAAGGGTTAAAAAGTATAGTACTCAGAAATATTGCAAATATGAACGGTCCAGGTATTTGTTGTATGTGTTTTTTCATTTTTGTACAGCCTAAAGCAACCGCTAAAGATCCTGGTATTTAGCCTATACTTTATATGCTACCTGTATCAGGAAAGTTGTTTTAAAATGCCCCTAAGTCGCCCCGAAGGAGTGCCACCTGACCCCCTAGTACGAACAACAACGACCCCGTACCACTGTAGGTTATCCCTCTTCCTCAAAGGAGAGCACGAGCTCGCCCCCCCACTTTACACCGACTGCCCTTTGTTCTGACCCCCCCCCCCTGCACACGATCCGTAATACCACACTTGGGCGACCTATGCTATCCACAGGCTTCCGATAATCATCTCTCCCACACTAAGCGGTCCACCTGGGCTTAAACGCCAAGTTGGCAGGGACAGCATCCCGTGGAGATAGGCCGAGTATGTAGTAAGTAAAAGCCTTTTCGGGTTTATGCGCGTTAATGTGTTTTTAAATGCTGCCCCCGCCCCCCTTCTTTTTCCCTCTTTCTGCAGGTCACATCGGAACGTCGATTAAAGTACGAAAAATGGTGATCTAGCGGACGAAGAGATGAAAAAAAGGGGTTTGATTATGGTGCCTACACACGACGAGCAAACAATGACTATTTCTCTCCCTGAACTTAGCGCTTGGGAGGACAGCCTGAAGCGGAAACTACAAAATATGACTTCGCTTGGCACCCCGAATAATACAACCAAGAATGACGTGCACTAATGAATAAATTCCTACGTTTAACTAAATAGGGAAAGTTTAAGGAATATTCCGAGGTGAGGTTTACCCAAGTACCCTCCGCCTGGAGGACTAGGAATGTTGCCAATGTCTAAAATCTACTACCTCCTTTTCCCACCCTCATAGACATGAAACTCAAAGCTGCCCCATTGTTCTCCCAACTGACACCCACTGTTGCCTCAGCCTGGAAACACATTTTGCTAAAAAAATGATTCGAAAATCCCACCGTGAGCATTAGCCCGACCAGGTTAGTTCTTGACCAATTGACAAAGGTGTAAGTGTGTGCAACCAAAGCCACCAAGAAGGCAGCTGACGATAAAAGAGAAGAAAAAGGTAAAAAGAGCTTAGGATGCTAAGGATGCGCAGCATACAGGAAGAGATCATTTTGGCCAATAACTGTTCTATGTTTTGTCTTGGATTTTTGTATATAATACCAATAACTGTTCTATGTTTTGTCTCGGATTTTTGTATATAATACATGTACTGTCTCCCCCCGCCTGAGTTTGTGTGTACGTAATGTATGGATCTACGTCGTCCCTCTGCCTGTGTTTCCGTATTACTTGACCCCTGCTGTTCTGTGTTGTGTGCGCACTAAATGGCCTATTATTGTACACGTTTCTTTCTCTCTCTCTCTCTCTCTCTCTCTCTCTCTCTCTCTCTCTCTCTCCATGTCATACGTGTACCGAATGGTTCGTTTAGAGTGCGGACGACGCTCTCTCTCTCTGAGGGTCCCCCTGTTCCCTCCTCCCTTGTGTGGTAACGTTGTGCCCCACCAGCACAAACTTAATTGGGTCTCTTCGAACACAAAGGTGTTCGGCAAAATTGACAGGAACTAAAACGATTGTAACTTGCCATATTACTACCTCTCCTTTCTGCAAAACGATAGAACCCGAGTTGGTAATGAAAGAAAGGACAGGTAAGACGACTGATGTCCCCTAATCTGGCCTTTTTATAGGGGGACTATAACGTCAATGGTCTTCTGTTTTTCAGTTTGTTAGAAATGCAATCCCCAATGCCCAGATTGCCCCACCCCTCTGCACTTAAGTGCGGATGTCCAAAGCGTCCTCGCTTCTCCCGATTGACCCCAGCTCCCTGTCCAAAGCGCCCTCGCTTCTCCCGATTGACCCCAGCTCCATATCAGCTATCCCCGAAGCGTAATTGATGACCTTGATTAACCGTCGCTCCCCAAGAAAAGCATGTTTAGCCTCTGCCCCCCTCTCATGATGATAACCCCCCTGCTTGCAAGAGTTAGCCGACCCCGAAGGGAAATGTAAGATTGTCAGTACTTGGGTTAAAAAAAAAGGCGAGTCTCTACCTAAGGACTCGATTTCGAGTTTGATAGAATACACTGTCGATGGGAGTCCGATTTCTCTCCACGTACGTCACGAATGAACGCCAAATATGCTTACGAATTCAGTGGAAATGCCCTCCTACATACTCCATAAGTGATGACTTCTGACTGTGACCGATGAACCTATCCCCCACCTACTTAGGATTGGGGACGGAATTGAGATGTATAAATGTCTTCTCCTGCCAGTTTTTCTAAAACTTGTTTTGTACCCATTCAAAGATACAATCACCGGAGGAGAGGAGCTGGACGTGACGCACAGCCTGGCCGCAGATCATGAAGCACGTGTGACCTCAACCAAAGGTGGAGTCGCAGAGCAACGAGACGCGGGACGAGGCACCACTCTCAAACTCGGCAGATGAAGGAATGAAGGGCTGCCTTGAAGCCCTCGATTTGCTGACCCACTCGTGCCTGAAGTCCCCGTCCCTTTTGAGCCCGACTGATGGGCCTGCCTGCTCGTCGTCCTTTGCTCCCTTGGTCCCTTGGTGTGTTCAAAGATCTGATCCCGCTCCGCCCTCTCTTCCCTCGATTATTCAACAGCATCACCCTTTTCGCATAACTTTTGACTCAGAAAAGAAGAGCAGCATTTAGATAGAATAAGGTTTTGCCACGGAAGAAGGAAGACACGCAGGTGCCCAGCATGAGGCACCCCTAAGAAGATCAGTTAGGAAACAGGACTGTGATCTAACAGCAGAGGACTGATCGCACCCTGCAACGCGTAAGGATGGATCCGAGCTGGACCTATAGCTCCACCGCCGGTGCTCAACAGCGCCAACGAAAGAAGACGGACTACCAGAGCCTACCAGTGATGGCTCGCTGTTAAAAAGACATTGTGACGAAGACCCCCCTTCCTGAACTTTCTACCCACCCCTTGACTAATTGCTTGTATCGAACTGAATTCCTCCCTCAACCATTTTTGTATTGCTTTCAAAAAAATGTTACATCGGTCACTCATGTATTTAGTTTTCCAAAAGTCTCATATAGCACTGACAAGACCCGAAGGTATCAGAGCACTTTTTACTGTATGTTGATGTCACCGGAGAGAAAGTCAGAACCTGATTCTATAATGTGTCGGAACCTTTTTCTTGATTGACCCCGACTAAGTATTATGCCGATCTCTAGACTTGTATGAATAACCCAACAAATGTAAATTCATATGTACCGCATTCCGCCAATCGTATCGACTGCATATGGTTACACGCAATCTGCTAGTATTTACAAACGCTATTTCATTGGCCACACATGGCTATATGTACACTCCGTCAGTTGGGGTAAACACCGAAATGAACTAGCTTATGTTAAAAAGCGGCGACTGTTGAAAATGGCAATGTATATGCACATAAGCGGCGTTCATTTGTGTTCATTGTACCCCTTGTTGTAAGCAGAACGGATATCGCGAATCACTGACTGTGTTATCCCGCCAGCGTAGACCCATACACACACGTACACGACAGCCATTTTAGGCACCATGGCCTCTCTGCCCGTTTGTTAAACCCCCGGCACCCCTCCCCGCGCGCACTGCTCATGCATCGGCCATAAAACCCTCTCCCTCTGCGTGACCCTGCTCTAGAAGTAACACTCCTGCTTGACCCACACCCCCCATTTCCTCCCAAGAACACCCTTCCCCTCTGCTGACGAGCCCCCCCCAGCTGCACTTGGCCTTTTCGACCCGGTCCCAAGTCCTAAGACCAAGCCTCGTGGATGTACACCCCCCCTTTTCCTGCCCAGCATAACAAAACCGTGATACACCAACCGAAGTGCCCGATCTTATCGCCTGCCCAACCTTTGATCTGATCATCCCCTCCTGCCCTCGTGTCCTGTAGGAATGTCCGGCTGAGAGATCACGATCTCTTGTTACATTCAGGAGGGGAGGATGACATCTGAGCGACTGGTATGGGAATAGGCCTGAAGCTGGGATTCCAAGCATGCTTTTTCCTACTTCAAAGCGTCTTTATTGCAATAAGGAATGTTTGTGCATCATAAACATGTGTATAAAAGACGAAGCCTCAGAGAAACTTGTTAGAGCACCTCCTGAAGACACTATGTGAGTGTCCGACATGACAGGCTCTCCTCATGAGAAATAAAACTCTGTTCTTGTTTTCCTGCTTCCAGCGCCCGTCTCTTTATTTGGTAATTGTTCAAGATGGGAACTAAGAGGCGTCTTGCGCCAGCAGCCTGGGCATCAGCTGCGTTATGGGCTGACTTTTCCACAACTGCAGCCATGCCACATCCCTGAACCAATGCATTGCTTCGGCTGCGCGACGCATCTTGGACGCGGACCCTCGCAATGCTCTGCAACCAGAATTTAAGGTACTTTGTTCAGCAGGCATAACTGGGTCTTTGCAGCCGGCCCATGCTCCATCGCAGCCGGTCTGAACTTATGACTTTTGCGGGTCGGCGCAACCAGATATCCAAGTTGAAGAATTGTGCTTTTTGTAGCTATTTTCTCTAAAAACTTTGAAATTTAATAACTCCAGGTCCGCACTTTGGAATTTTGTTTTCACTGTGTTGCAGATATAATTTACACACTGCCTCTGAGTTAAGCCTGAATGTTCTGTGCCAAGCTACCACGGGGTGAGCACGGATTAATTTGGGGTTTGATTGTGCCTTACCTGACAAGGATTGTGATTGCTGCTTGACCAGTACTCACACCCAGTCAACCAATAATGCAATTTTTTACAGGAATGTAGAGAATAAAACTGTGCTTTACTTACCTTTATGATGTTGTAGTTGTTGATTTTCTAGATAGACTATTTTATTAGGATGATATTTCAAAGTTGATATTCTGCTAGAACACCAAATATTACAATGTATAAGATGGGGTTATCATTAGCAATTTCCAGAAACAATTTATTCTTATAAAATGCCTCCACATGCCTTATTAAAAAACAGCCACAGAAGCAAATGCCATCTGACTCAGAGGAAATACCTTGAGACATAAATCTCCTAAAGACACCAAGAATTATCGGATTTTAATATATTTTGGATTTTCTAAACTCTTGCTTTGAAATATTAGCATATCACTTTCTCAAAATACATATATTTCTATCAAATGTGCCCTTTTGATTTTGGGTAAAAACACTTCAAGAATATCTTTTCTTTTTCAGATGCCTTATAGAACGGAGCTTGAAAAGTGACATTTTTCCATACGACTTTGATAAATTTAAAGTAAAAACAGTTGCCATGGTACAAGTTCCACAGGCGGCCACATTATGTGTTTGTGTGTAAGCGTGTTTCGCTGCCATTGCTTTGGCTAGCTGCCACTCTACGAGTCCAGAGATGTGTAGTGCTGCCTTTTTGCTGTAGCTCGACCCTATGTATTGTGTACTGTGCTGGATTGCGATTCAGAAAGTCCCTTCCAGAGTACTGGTAACCCACCAGTTGCTCCTGAGTTACCCATTGGAGACCCCTGATCTAGAAGGTACTCAGTTGAGCTGGGCAATCCTAATTATGATGAGTTAATTATATTTTCAATGTATATTATTGTGGGATTTACCCTTGCCTTTCATAGGACATGATGCCTGGGAGGTACAGTAAAATCTCTTTCAAACAGTATCAAACCAAAATGTATTTATTTATTGAATTTTATCCCCCCATTTTGTCCCGTGGTGGTAGGAGAGAGGTTAAATCAAACAACATTAATCATACATGATTCAGACATAAGAAATTATACAATAATGATTAAAAAAACATTATTAATTTGCCAACCATTTTTCAAATGGTGCCCAATTCTTAGAAGCAGTTAGACGTCTTTTCTTTCCTCTGAAAGCCTGAACGGCAGTGTCTAATTTGAACCAGGCCAACATCCTGGCCTTCCAATGACAAAAGGTGGGGGGTTCAGGATTTATCCAGAGTGTTGTAACACAAAGTCTGACCATAGCCATGGCAATGAAAAGAAACGCTTGTAAATGACTTGTTTTTTCATGGGCCGTAGAGTATTCATAGCCAGTAATTACCATTTCCGTTGAGATTTTAACTGAGATTTGAGTAATCTGGGTAAGAAAATATTCAATTTGGTTAAGAAAAAAAGATAGCTCCGGACAACTATAAAAAATGTGAACAGAATCTGCAGACGGAAATTTACATCTTGCACAAAACGACCCTTTGCCCCCGCTAACAACCCCTCATCTAACAAGTTTTGCGGGTGTATAATAAAGATTAAACATAGCCATGTAACTTTGCGAGCGAAGAGAGCCTGAGACCAAGACAGACCTGGCTAACAACAGAGGAAGTTTTAAATCAATAGAAGGTACTCCAAATTTGGTCGCCCACTTATTATTCTGGTCATCTAAATCATCAGGAAGTTGCAATAGAAAAGACTGATATAGACTGCCAATTTTTACTTTCTTTCTAACAGATTCAACAATAGTAATTTTTTGGAACATTATTGGATTTAGAGGAAGCTTTTTATCAAGAAAACTTCTCAATTGTAAATATTTGAAAAAATGATTGGACTGCAAATGGAATTTCTCCTTCAAAAAAACAAAAAGATGCCATTTGCCAGAGATCGGCTAAATCGCCGATCTCCTTCAAACCATGAGCTGTCCAGGTAATTGCAACCCCCTCTTGAAATATCGTTGGGAGTAACCGAAAGGCATTTAATGGGGTATAATAATTGAGTTTAGGAATATGAAAATATCGATGAGCTTTTTGTCAAACCGAAAATAATGCCCACAGAACCTTAAATTTAGTTTTTTTTTAATAACTCGGTTCAAGGATACGGGTTAATATACCTTTTGTAGAATCCCCCAACAATATTGAGTATATTGATGGTGAGAGATGTACCGGAAGCTCAGCAGCATCACCATGAATGGAATGGCAAAATGTTGTACCATAGCTGCCCAATAATAATACATTAGGTTCGGGACTGTCCACCCCCAGCGATCTTGCGGAAGACAAGTCCACTTAGCTGCCCTCCTTGATTTACGGTATGACCATAAAAATCGTTGACATATCCTTTCTGCCTTTGTTAAAATTAAAGTGGGATTTAAAAGTGGAATAGATCTAAAAAGATATAAAAATTTAGGGAGGACAAACATTTTGCGAATATTAGATAGGCCAAATAATGAAAGATGTAAATGATCCAGCCGCTCTAATTTATTATGGAGTGAATCGATAATGGGGGAATAATTCAAATCCAAAATCTGATCTATATCAGGAGAGATATGAATACCGAGGTAAGTTGCCTCCATAGTTGTAGGAACATGAGAGATTGGCATAGCCGGAGATTGTAAAATTTGCGTCTTTGCGATGTTTAATTTGTATCCAGAAATTGAACCGAATTGAGCTGCCAGGGTCTCCAATGCAGAAAAAGATTGGGCCACATTATCAGTTAAAACGATAATATCGTCAGCATATGCCAATGACTTATATTCAATTCCATGAACGGTAACAGGAGTGATGGTCTGAGATTTCTCTATTAACCATAAAAAAGGATCAATAAACAAAGCAAAAAGAAGGGGAGAACAGGGGCATCCTTGTCTGGTGCCCCTGCTAATGGAAAAATACTGTGATTCACTTCCAGAGATATGGATTTTGGCAGTTGGGGATAGGTACAATGCTTGTAAAGCCTGAATAAACTCTGGTACATAGCCCTTTCAACGTAAAACACCCCATAAATACCCCCAGGAGACCCTGTCGAATGCCTTTTCGGCGTCCAACAGGATCACCCCGAGGGCAGAATTTGTGACTTTTGCCCAGTCTAATAAGGCTACTACACGCTTAATATGGTCCGTAGTATCCCGGCCAGGAATGAACCCATGCTGACGAATGGAGACCAAAGGAACAATTGTTTGGGTTAGCCGAAAAGCCAGTATCCTTGAATAGATTTTGCTATCTGTGTTGATTAGCGCTATTGGTCGATATGATGCTGGGATTAATTCATCCTTGCCTTTCTTTCTAAAAAGAACAATAGTGGATTGTCGCCATGAATCAGGAACTAACCCAGTCTGGGCGAGACGAAAGACTTCTAACATTTGGTGCTTGAATAAATGTGCAAAAGTTTTGTAGAATTCCAGATGAATAAGGTCTGGCCCTGCGGCTTTACCATTAGAGAGGGATTTCATAGCAATAACAACTTCCTCCCAGCTAATAGGTTCCGCCAGAGTTTGGTTCTGTTCATCTGTGACTTTTTGAGTATCCATAGACTGGAAAAATTGAAATAAACTAGTTTGTTGTTGTAGAGTTATATTCGTGTCTTCTGTATATAAGTTTGAATAAAAATTAACAAAGGTATTTACAACACCACTAGTTGTGTCCTGAATTATACCGGACTGATCTTTGACCCTAATGATCTGACTGGCTACAGCCTTTTGTTGTAAGCGTTTTGCTAAAACCTTGCCAGAATTTTCCCCCAACTCATACATTTTGGTTCGAAATTGAAAATATTTGATTGCTATATCTTTATAAAAAGGATCTAATAAGTTGGATTTTGCTATATCAACTGATTTCAAACTAGCTGCTAAGTCTTCCCCCATACAAATATTAAGAGTTAAATCCAGTTCGGCTTGTTGAAGAGCTGCTAGTCTAGTTTTAACCAATTGCTGTTCTGACTGCCAACGATAGGAAGCAAATCTTTTAGTTTCGCCGCGCAATGCGGCTTTGACTGTGTCCCAAACGATACCAACCGAGGCAGTACCGGCATTAATTGCAAAAAACTCTGAGATCCAACGAGTGAGTTGTTCCTGATATAGTTTATCTAATAGGAGTTTCCTATCAAAAGTCCATGGTCTAATTTGATTAACTGGACGGTCCCAGGGACAACTAAAGATGATAGGATTATGGTCAGATATAGTCCTTGGGTTGATTTCAATCTTGACAGACCCCACAATTTGAAGAGAGGTAAAAACATAGTCGATGCGTACCATTTTATTATGAGGTATTGAGTAAAAGGTATAGCCCTCTTGATTTGGATAATGGTGATGCCATAGATCAGTCAGGCCATGTTCAATTAGAAGAGTCCGAAGCGCCTTATAGACTTGGGGCTTTCGTCCTACATATATACTATGTTTTGCTATATCTAAATGACTAGAGATATTAATATTAAAATCCCCACAGAAAAGCATTGGATGGGGCCACGTGGCTAACTCTAAATTTAAATTCCTCAGGACCTGTGGGTCGTCGAGGTTAGAAGCATATATCGAGCAAATAGAAAACAAATGACCATTGACCAATAACTCTACTATTAACCATCTTCCAAAATTGTCTTGCATTACTCTTTTAACACGCCCTACCCCAGTTTTCAAAATAATAGCGACACCCCTGATTGTGGAGGTTTGTCGGGTACAAGCCACTAATTCATAGCCCGGAAATCTAAAATAAGCCTGATTACCCCAAGGAATATGAGTTTCCTGCAGGCAGATTATATCCACCTGCATCACTTGCAACAACTTATTGAAAATCCTGCGTTTTTTAGGGTCATTCAATCCACAAATGTTTCAGGTTGCACATGTCAGTCTAGAAACAGCCATAAAATTCGGTCAAAGAAAAGACAGCCCTAAAGAAACCTATTGAGCATTTTATAACATACAAGATTACAACCAAACTAACTGCAAAGTTTTGTGTCAGTTCGAATACATTTAAGAGATACACCCAACTGTTAATAAGAAATCTGGTCATCTCCGTCCACCACCACAACACCACCCCACAACCCACCCAAAGTGGCCCACCCACCCCAGCTAAACCCACCCACCCACCCACCCAATGAGGCCCCACATTGAGCAACAGGACCGTGGTCCTTGTGATGGTTGAGTAAGCGTTTCATCACACTCCTCTGAGCTACAACTTCTCCCCCTTTCCTAAGAAATATCAGATAATCCTGAAGCATCAATTAGAAAGAAAATACAGAATTTTTATATATATCCCTCAGGTCATCAGGTCATCAAAAAAAAAAAGGGAGAAAGGATAGAAGACATAGAAATACGCTCCACCCTATGCTTTACCATCAGGATAATACATTGCCTAACTTCAAAAAACTATATTGAGTCCAAAAATTCCTTAGCAGGTACCTCTGACAGAAAAAACTTTGTCTGACCCTTGAAAATGATTTTTAGTTTCGCTGGAAAAAGTAAAAATGCCTGAGCACCCTTCGGCTGAAACAGAGGAATCTGTTGTAGCAGATGCCAGCGGCGAGTTACCGTCTCTGAGCAGAAGTCTGGAAGGACAAAGAATTGGCACTCCTTAGCTGACCGCTTCTTATTGGGTCTAGCGAGGTCAAATATACGTTCACGAGCAAGGAAATTGTTGAAGCATACCAAAATAGCACGGGGATAGGGATTATTTGCAGCAGCAGAGGATTGTTTTTTCTTATTTAGTGGAAAACTGTGCGCTCTTTGTATCTCGAGATTCCAATCCCACTGGGTGACTTCTGGGAAAGCCTCGGAAAAAAGCTCCACTATAAACTGCTGAGCATCTTCACCCTCTTTATTTTCCTCTATCCCCAAAACGCAAAGATTATTCCTTCTTGCCCGGTTTTCAAGATCTGAGAGCTTCCATAGAATGTCCTTACGTTGTTCTTTGACCTCTGTAACTAAGTCTTTCTGTGTAGCTGCGGCACCTTCAAGAGCTGAGATCCTTTCTTCAGCTTCAGTAATCCTGGTAGTAGTCTCAGTACAGGTTTTAATAACCCGTCGTAGAGAATTCTTCATTTTGCGGCAGGCGCCCTGTGTACGCATATTTTCTTGCCTGGTGGTTTCTCTGTGCATCATTATAGTTTGGTAAATCGTTACCAATGAAACCTCTTCAGGGATTCCTGACATAGTCTCGCTAGTGCCTCCCCATACATCCCTCGAATTTAATTGAGATTGTTCAATAGACAATTCCTTCTGCAGGTTTCGCTGGTTAGACTGAGATGAAACCTTGATACCCGGTGCTTTACGAACTGTATCAATGTTCAAATCTTTTGATGCCTGGCTGGGGCGCCAATCAGCAGAGTCGCTATCATAACCAGACCACTGGAGGTCTGGGCGATCAACATCATCGTCCCCAGACAAAGATTGATCAGAAACAGAATAAAAATTCTCCGTAGACTCACTCAGTACACTCAGCACAGACCCCCTGGTGTCATGGGAGGACTCTGTAGGTAGTTCCAGAGTAGTAGATATATAGCCGTTGGTAGCCTGAACTACATCATCCAGCATGCATTGGGCTGAGGAGGACTGATGGGTAGAGAGGTCTGGAGCTAAACCTGGTGTAAGAATTGCCTCCTTTAATGTACTATTATGATTAGTTAGCACAGGGATTTCAAGAGAGTCGTTAAGAGGGGGAAGGGTTGCAGCGTCAGAAATCACAGTGAGAGATGTTGTTAAAGAGGTATTCACCCCCCCCCCCCTTCCAACAGGAACTCCGGATGATCTTGAGTCTTTTCCCTGGACAAAGTCAGGAGAGCCATCGTTTCTGACCAAAGATTTACCCTTACCTCCCAGCCTGTCGAACATTGCCGGTAGTGTCTGTCCCTTGGCGGCGGCTGGAGTTGGGATAGCAGGCGAGGGCTTGTCCGTACTTGGAGGGCGAGTCTTCTGAGCCTCGGACGCAGAGCCCTTCAGATCCGCCTCCTGCTGACCGCGGGTAGAGCTGCGGGATTTGAGAGCGGCAGCCGCCGCTTTCGAGAGTACATTCGGCGGCATCCCTTTTTTTTCGGCAATAGCGTTAGTCGATAGCCGGGAAAACAGCTAGCAGATCAGAACGGAGAGTTTGCTCACGGGACGCCAAACCAGGTGTGTTGCAGAACAAAGCCCGCAAGCAGCCCGACAGCTTCTGAAGGATACCAGCTGGCTGTAGTTCAAATGGAAGGTTAGTGCTGTGAGCAAAGTGATCGCTTTTTCACCGCTGAGAGGTGTTAGGCCATATTAGATAAGACGGGTGGAACAGTCGGTTCAGGGGGTCCGCTGCAGCTCAGGAGAGCAGAATGCCGACTCACTCGGCCGAAAGCACGGCCGCCATCTTGCCCCTAAACCAAAATGAACTTCAGATGTATCTTGAGTACTGTAGAAGGCTAAATTACAAAGATTACAACATTAACATACAGACTCAGTTTGTGGAATCGGCTGAGCACACATCATTTGTCATTCCTAATACAATATAAGTAACTTCAAATATATCCTGATGGAAAAGAAGATTTGTATATTGTTCCAAAAGAAGCGTTTAATAATTTATGTAAGGAAAAAAAAGTTTGCATGGGGCTAACTGCGGCAGACGAAATTGTTAGCAAATGGACTGATTATAGAAAAAGAATAAAATTACAAAATGTAAGCAGTGAAAATGTTGCATTGCGTGCTTTTATATTTGATCAATGTTAGAAACTTTCTTAGTAAGCCATACATAAAAGTCTGGCATCAGTGTCCTGTGTTACTGAGGCAGTGAAAACTCCTTTTTGGAGTCACTACAGTGAACACATACCTTGTATTGGGAACTGTGCAGTATTCCTTTAAGAGTGTGGATTCCCTGCTCTGTGTTAAACCAAAAGATTTGACAGGCTTTAAAGAAAGTGGCTTTCTTTGCTCTTATTGGTGCACTGCAGAGTGAGGCAGGATAACATCTGGACTGATAATCTTCTTGGGAGTTAGCTTTGTTTACACTGCTGTTAAGAAGAGCAGACTATAGATAAGCAATTTTCACATCTGAACTGTCTGCTTAGTCTTAAAAGGAAATAGAAGGGACAGTTGAAGGTGTGAATTAGTCATGCTTAAATTGTTCTGACTTAATTAAGACAAAGTGATTGGTGATATGGTGTACACCCTCAAAGGAGAAGATTACAAAGCAGGTTTGGTAAGTCTCAGAAAAGCACAGATTTTCTCCTGTTTTTACTCATCATAAACACCTGTTTTAGTCTACCTTTGGGCATTTTATTTGGTCATATGTGAGGAAACTGTTGGCAAATATATTCCTTTTTATAGTTACTTGTGAAAATTGTCCGTGTCCACTTTTGGACTTATAGGGGAGAAAGAGGTTTTCTATTTTTAAGTAATGTTCCCTGCACATACAAACGAGAACTTTTTAAGTGATTTTCTTCTTTTATATGATCCCCATTACTAAACTTCACCATTTGTGTGTTCGTTGCTCAGGGCTTGCCATAGGGTCCAATCCAAAGTGCTTTTGGTGTTGTGATTCTAGTACATTTGCATTACTTAAGTAATTAATATAATTTTTTTTAATTAAGGATATTTTGTTATCAACATATAATAATAGGATTAGCTTGCAGGTGATGTAACTTAATAAGCTGTCCAGGAACATGTGTGAATCACACCTGTAGTATTTGTTTATATGTGCAAGAATGTAGATTTCTGTTTGCACTGCTGCATTACTTAAAATTATACTATGTACATTAGTTCAAGAACACTTTTATGGTAAGTGACGGTGGCTAACATAATGACGAAAACTCTTGAGAACAGTTTTACAAAAATAATAATAAAATTCTCTTTCTGGAATATTTCTTTTAACATTGGAAATATTTATTTATTCTTTACAGGTGCAGCAAAACAGGAATCAAATTTGGTGGCAGATCTTCCTCTTCTTCAGAAACTTCGCCATGAATGCATAGGATATTAGAAAGAACAAAGGTCATAGCTGGAGCCACGACAATTGAACCTGGTACATCCGGTCTACAGGGAGCACTGACAGAAAATGAACACGGGTTCAAGAGCAATCCGCCGCTGGACGGCTGTTGAGACTCTTTGTATTGTGTATTTTTACTGTTTAAAAAAAATTCTCCTTCTTAATGGTCGGGGACACTGGTCAAACACTGTACAAGAAAGTAATTGAACCATGATCTCTGTGGTAAATTATTTTAGATGATGGTCTAACTGGACAATGCAACACAGGTTGCACACACGGACTACATGGACAACTGACCAGCTCTGATTTTGTTGAGTGTTATAGGGTAGTGAAACTATTTTTGGCCTTTTCATAGGGTCTAGTATACCATTGACACTGCTCTTTATCAGTTTTTTATGTAAGTGGCAATGCAACTTAACCTAAAGCATAGCGGCATTGCCAGGAAGTACATTGCGGTGAATACTTGCATTATAGTTTACTGTTGAGCACGGGCAAAGCAGCTTATATGTCTTTGGTCGTTCCTGCTGGGACTTTTCTTGCACTATTTAGAGCTTCTCATTGTTGAACAAGAAGATGCATTCTCAGTCTGCCATTTCTTGCTGATTGTATTTTTGTTTAGCATGCCATTCTAGTGATAGTGGAATAAAAACCCAAACTCAATTTAGTTTGCACATGCATTTCTTAGCTGGCCTATATGCGCAACATGTAATCTACATGTTAAGAATTTGTACTGAAATGGTCAGCCTAGATGGGCCACTTGCTTCATATCACATATTAAGTTCTACATTTGTATACAAAAGTACTGCAAACCTCCTACAATCAATTGCCAATATAAAATATATTTAGCCCTATCTGAAGTGAGCAGCTTCATTTCTTGGGCAAAAATGACAATGTATGTACCTGATCTATTCAGATCATTTATTTGCAGGCTCAAATCATGTAGGTTCAGTCTGTAAGTTGTTTGCAGCTTTCTCATTCATTAAATCAGTCTTTCAAGGAACTCTGCTGCATATATGTATATATTAAAAATGGCATTCTGTGTACACTCATTACTGTGAGCATCAAATACAAGCCTCTGTAGTCCCCTGTTTCCTAAATGTTGTATTTAGGGGTAGAATAAAACTGAATTAATCAGTAAAGTTAAACCAAAAAGTGTTTGAATGATGTGCTTGGGAAGAAAAAACCTTTGCTTTCCTGGACTAATAATTCTCTATTAAACACAAGTTAATCAAAGACAAAAATCTGTAGAATGAGAATGTGGTATTATCTCGTTCAGATTTTCTTTAACCTATTCATTAAGAATTAGTTCTAGGCCAGTGTTACCAGATAACCAAAATCAAATCACCTAAATGTTTGAATGGTTCAAGGGTTAGTTAAACTGAGATTCCTGGGGCATGTAGAAAGGGTGCAGTTGCATATTCCACTATGGACAGGCACAAGCCACAACTTCACATGGTGCTGCCTTCTCTCTCTCCTGACCCAGGTGGGATTTGGGCTGAACTTCATCTCATTCATACACCTTCTATGTAATGTGCTGACAATTTGGGTAAGGATAGGTGTGTCCTGTTGGACTTCTTCACTATCATGAGGGAGTTGCGCTAGCGTTGCCTCTTGCCACCACAGCTATTTGCCCTAGCCATTGAAATCCTAGCACGAATGCTTAAACAGGATACACAGTTCGCAGCATTCTGCTGGTCGCCAACAGTGGAGGATAACATTGGCATAATATGCCAATGACCCACTGATATAGTAATCCCATAGCATTTGGACCACATGTTATACAACTTCTAGATGCATTTGATAAGCACTCTAGACTGAGAGTAAACTGCACAAAATCCAGACTCTTCCCTCTCTGCTCCACTGCAGAATATGCTGCCTCCAGAGGTTGTGCAGACTCACTGCATCTGATAACTGTGCAGCTTAGTAGATAACAAAAGAGGTAGTGGTCTGATCCGACAGTGAACAACCCTAATGGACCGCCTTCAAAAAGATAACTTTCACTGTTCCGCTCTCATGCTATTGCTAATTAGGAGAGTAGCACTAATTAAGATGAGTACCTCACCAAAATATTATACAACGTACAAAATCCATATGGACCTCTCAGGTCAGTTCTCTGAAATCTTACATCTCTGATGAGATCCTGTCTTTGGCAGGGTGGACACCTGAGGTTAGCCATGACAACATGCTACAAATCCACTTATGAAGGGAGACTAATTATGGTCGACCCTATCTCTTACTGTACAACCACTCATTTGATGGTGATAAATGATTGATTGTATGGTTCCGCATCAGAACCAGCATTTAGAACAGAACTACACTATATACCATTTGGTTATACTCCCCTGACTCATTAAATATACAGAGGGAAACAGCCTACCAGAATATTCCCCTTAAATAGAGGCTCTCCCTCGCACAGACAGACTGGTCTAATACAATCACTAGTAAAACCTCACTCTGGAGGGGAAACCGGTTCCTGAAGTCACAGCCATACAAGGTTTCAAAGAAAGGGACTCTTTGGACATCCCCACTCTTGGCAACATTGCCACCTTTAATTAGGTTAAAGTATTTGCAAAAGTACATGAGGAATTTGAACTCCTGAATTCTCAATTATTGCACTACTACCAGCTCTGGCAAATATCCCACCATACCTAACATTGAGAAGGTTCCTGCCGTAAACACACTGGAAGCCAGAATCCTGCAATTGCTGAGAGGCACAATATCTGGAATATATAGGACTCTTATCATAAATACCCCAGACACATTCAATAAGTTGACAAAGACATAGGAAAAAGATTTAGGACCCCTGGAAGATTAAGAATGGACATTAGCACTGATCTATAGCAAATGTTTTTTTAATATAGCTTGAATACTTGCTTAATGTTTATTTATCTCCGCACTATGACAAATGTAGCGGAGCCCTGACCCGACCTGTAGAAGATGTAAAATAGAAGAGAGAGACTTTCTCCATACTATCTAAACCTGCAGAATTATCCACCTCTTCAGAAAGCCAAGATTCGGACTGATCCTGGGGAAGAGGAATATTGCCTAGAATTGGAGGACAGCTTTCCGAGTCACTAAATGGAAAGCTGGTCTAGACATGTCGTTGCCTAGAAATCTTATTGTATGAAACCAGTTGCTGGCCCCATTAACAGCAAGAAATGTGTGAACAATGTGCAGAATACCGAGGAAGGGTAGGCAATGTGACTTGGTAAATATATAGAGCTCAAGGATTGGTTTGCATGTGGATTGTCTCAACATTATGCCCCATAATGTGGGAAAAACAGATATGAAATGTTTGAGACATGCTACATTGTTTCTCCTATATTGTATGGTAGTAGCATTGCATACTATATGTCAAGAGGGTTATATTAAAAAAAAAAAGTTCCAGGACTAATTGGGCATTCTTCAGTCCAATTTTGTTTAGGTCTAGGTTCTGACAGCATAGCTATTAAACAGAGCTATTGCTAGAAATACACTTTGAGTGGGGTTTGTGTCTGCCTCTTTCAACCAGTGGCTTTCTTTGGGCAACCCATCTCAGCCATTGGCTGGAGGCTTTGGTAATCGCATCCTTTTTCAGCCCTGTAGAGTATTAAACTCTCCCCTAATGCCATTAGCTGTTTGAATGTATGCTTGCCGCCTCCACCCCTATGTTTGCATTGAACTGCATTTGGGACTACATTTAAATTGTAGCTCTTTGTCCACTACTGTTTGTTCCTCCTCAAGTTTTGCGCTGTAAAATGCTAAAACAGCATACATTATGATTAGCACATTATACTCTAGTTTGGCAATATTAGTTTGGTTTTGTTAAAGGCCTTTAGTGGACACCAGGTTCCTCTAGGCAGCACAGCTTTAAACATATCTTTAACATGTTTGGTGCTTGCTGGGTCTATGCAACGCACTCCCTCTTGCACCAGGCTTACTATGACACTTTACTATAACAGATGTCTGTGTCACCTATGGAATACAATATGTTATACTATAGTCATAATAAATCAACCTAATCAGGAGCAAGAAGGAGTGCACATCAGCATCCCCATCCCTTCCAATGAAAATAAAACCATTCTTTAAGTCTGCAGAAGCTTGCCCTTACCCACAGAGCCTCATGACAAAAGGCATACTGACTGCCCTGAGGTGGGTAGCCGTTTTTGGAGGGCTTGGAAAACATATATGCTTCTCTTCTGCATGATTTGGCCTGCTGTCCCAATTTGTGTCAGAAGGTTGAATCTTCGAGGAGACCTGCTGAAACTGGAATTCTCTTGTATAGAGTCAACCAATCCGTCAGATCAGTTTAGGTAAAAGTCTTATGAGAGCGATACAAAGGGGGATGATGGACAGAGCGTTTGAGCAAATCAAACACTCACCCCCAGTCAACTGATCTTATGAGAACCAACAAAATCATGCAGTGACAATTGACTCCCATCAAATGTACTAACAACACACAGAACTGTGGACACCAACATTTGATAACAAAGTCAAGAGGCCTTATAATATCTAATACCTTAAATAGTCCTACACAAATTTGTAAATCACGTTTTTGTTTTTAGCAATGCTTTGCTGTATCTTTTAAAGTGTGCGTACAATTTTGTTTTTCATGTTAAGCAAATCAATTATATTTTAAATGCCTTTGGTGTATTGATAATATCTTTTGAAGGATGATATAACAGATATTTACTTTCAAATGAATTCCCTGTTATCGCTTTGCTCACATTTTATGTTTATACATAATTGAAATGAAGTCAACCAGATTTAAATAATACTTTAAAGTAAAATGTTTTAGGTATGTCTCATTCTGATGTGGGTGAATATTCATTTTATGTAAGCATCCCTGGACATGCAATGGGTAAGACCTTAAAATTCCTTTCCATACATAACTCCATTTCTACACGTAAGAACAAAGATTATGTCAAAAGAACATACTACATCTCTTGTGGTCACACAAGCGCTGGCTGTATGCCATGATTTAAATGTGTGTTCCAGGGCAAAGACTTAGGGCCTGATTACGAGTTTTGCGATGTAGAAGAGGGCTGCCACGCCAGCGCCCCGCTCGCACACTGCCATACTCGACCGCCAGCCACCCGCCAGATTACGAGTTTCCTCGTGGTCTGGTAGGCAGTGCCTAATAAAAAGGCACCACAAAGGGTGCACCAATGCCTGTTCCTTCACAACATGGACTGCCTAGTCCATGCTGTGCAGGGAAGGGGGCGCATGCACACAGAGGGTCACACCATGTGCCCCCCTGCATGTATCCCCAGGCCTAAGGGCAATGGGGGCCCTATTTCCTCACTGCCAGCATTTTTATGGCGTGGGTTTGGCAGACTCATAATCAGCTCTGAGATTAAATAAAGCAACATCTTGTATTGTATACTTTTAGTACAGTCCAGTACATGTTAAATAAAACTGTTTGGAACCATAGGATGCCATATAAATTATGCTAAACAATAAGCACATCTCAGAACACTCCCAGGCCGACTCAGAAAAGCTTGTACTCTCACCACATACCAAATACAACAGACCTCTCACCCAGCAATCCAACAGCAGTCTGTTCAACAATCCCAACGCAGCCACTACTGCCTATATATTAGTTCCCTATTCCTAAAGTGTGGTTTTATGAAACATAGCACTACAGCCACCTGGTCACTAACACTGTCTAAAAATCTGTAACGTAAAACTGGATTTGAACAAGTTTGTATCAATGATTAAATTCCAGAGTAGTGTCCAATGCTTCTGAGTCAAAAACCTTTAGATAGTGTCAATCAATATATTCTCATGCAGGAAGTCAAGTATGATCCTCGACATAGGAAAATCCTTCACAAGTGACTTGCCTAAATTAAAATTTTAACCCTGGTGTCTGGAAAGACATAAGGCCCATATTAAAGAGGCTAAACCAGTTTAATATAATAAGTGGACTACTCATGCCCGCAATTTAGCTAATGAATTATTTTGTATATTTGAGGAATTGCAATTTCCAACTTCATTGGCACCAGACAGTATCATGTGAAAAGTTTTGTTAAAATTTAGCAGAATTCTTCCAAAACAAAATTTCTATGGTGAAGAAGGCTATAACTTCTGAAAAAATCTAAACCTTGAATAGAAGCCCTGGATTTAAATGAGGATATGGTTGTTTCTAAACTCCTTATTTGAGCCAGTTTTGGAGGAATCGCGCTTAGATATATTGAACAATAGATGCCCTTCATGATCTCTAATGGACCTTGCCCCAATTAGTTGGCTGCATTCTTTCAGAAATTTGCTGATTAAAGACACTAGTTTTGATTTTTAGCAGCCGCTTTAGTTAAACCTTTACTGAAAAAGGCCACCCTAAGCCTTTTGAACCTTCATCTTTTTAGACCTATCACATTATTACCATATTGGTCGTAATTTCACTTCACTAATTTCAGCTTCACAAAAATATGTTGAGGACTGTGATATTCTTGGTTCATTCATGCTTCAGGGAAAGAAGCACTGAACTAGTGATGACCTTCCTAAAGTGGTAGACAAAGGTGAAGTTGGGGCCCTAATATTCTGTGGCCTTTGATACCGTTGACCACAACATCGTGTTCACAGGGTTAAGATTGGCATGCATTTCTGGAACAGTACTAAATTGGTGTATCTCCTATCTGGCCAGGAGTCAGCAACTAGTCTTGCTGTCCCCTTTCAAATCAAAACCTAAGCCTTTAAATTGCGATGTACCTCAGTGCTCTGTTTGTCCTCACTATTATTTACCATCTACATGCGTGCTTTTGCCGACAAAACCTAATTGATATTTGGATTCTTTCAGATGTATACAAATGTATCCTCATCAAACTGCAGCCTCTCTTGAAACCATATATGGATGTTGTCAAACCACATGAACCTGAAGCCTGAAGAAACTGAGTTAGTCATCACCCTAATAGGCAGTCTAATAATATAGTTACTATACTGGCCAGAAATTATGGGTTAGTGTCCATTCCCCTTTCAGACTGTGTGCAACCTTGTTATATCAATGGACGATGGTCTGTCCGTGGAGTCACATATTTCTAAAATTGCCATTATTTTCCTTTTTCTAAATGAAGATTTTGTGGCTTATTTTTACCTACATTGATAAGGAATTGCATGTCTCTATTGTTAATAGCCTCACCAAGTCTATAGGACAGCTATTTATAATTGACCTCTGAATGAGCATTGAATCGTCACAAAAATTTGCAAATGAAAGCAAATTACGCCAGTCTCAAAACAACTTCCCTGTCTTCCTTTTAGAAATCGGGTGATGTTTTAGTGTATGGTAATAGTCGATTGTGCTATGTATAAGGATCTTCCTGAATTTATGGCCTCTTATGTTTAGCTGGCCCAAGCCTGCTAGGACTCTGTGTGCTGCCTCACAATATTTCCTTTAGGTACAGAAAGTTAAAACAATCTGATATTGCGACTATGCCCTTTTCTGTTGCAGCTGCCAACACATGGAACTCCCTGCCTTTTCCCTTGCGCCAAGAACTTACTCACAGTCCTTTTAGAAAATTGTTGACCTTCTTGTTCAAAAGATGACGTGACATGTTTTGATGCCTCCTGGTTATTAGTGTTATAAACGTAGGTGTCCATGTGCTCTACAAATTCCTGCTAACATTACAGTGGCCATAACCTATTGGTGAATATACTTATATTTCAGTTAAAAAATACTATATTCACCTAAAATATACATTCACACAAAGTGTTCCACTGTTATATTGGGCAGCATAATAAAAAACATAGTTTAACAGTTCTAGCCTTCTTCAAAATGTGTTCAAACCTGGTACAATGATTATTTCACCAGTTTGTGATTGTCATTCTGAATGAAGTCACTTTACATTTTTAGGACCTTTTAAGCAACCTTTTATTGAATTTATATTAAATAGCACAAACTGAGTAATTTCTTATCATAAAACCACACACTTCCTTATCCTTTCACTTGCAGACCTATCGTTTTTGGGTGTATGCATTTTTGGGAAATTGCAACAGTATTAAAATGATTCCAGCCACTGAGAAGATTCTAATTTCCTGTTGATTTTCGTATTCAAGTAGAAAGTAGCATACATTTTTTTGCAATCATTTTCCGAAGAATTATCATAACTCGCTTCAGTATCTCCGAGCATGTCTCAGCATTGTCTTAACCCCTTCAGCGCTCATGACAAAGCCAGCTCGTCATGGGCGTTACCTGCGCTACGCGCATGACGAGCTGGCTTTGTCACGTAACGCGGGTTTTTCAAATTTTCAGCGCGCAGCGGAAAAACCGCTAGCGCGCATGCGGTTAATGGAAGGCAGCGCTACTGGTGTTTCTCAATATTTTAAGGTTACAAGTTGGCTGTTTTTACAGCTGCATTTTATAGAAACTGCTATCAAAGCAAACATGTTAGATTTTTTTATGCACAGTAATGGCAGCTATTGCCTTCCTTTAGTTTGGAAAAACTTTATGAAGACTGACTGCACACTTATTTGCTGTTATATTACTGAACTTGTGTGCAGTGTTTTCCAACTACGGAAAGGCAAAAAGGGCTAGTCCATCATCCAGGGGAACATGAAGAGGTTGCATGTCAAAGGATGCTAGAAAGGTAGGTTGTGAGACAAGTGCAACCATCTTTGTATGATTTTTTTCTCATAGTGTATATACGTTGGTAAAGGCTTAAATAATATCACTAGTTCAACGTGTTTGGTTATTTTTTTTATATCACCGCTTTCTTAGTCTGTCTGCTCCTGTGCGAGCATGTGTGATTAGACCATACTACTAGCCAGACACATATTTGACTAAAGGGCTGATAATATATACATCTCCTGTATGTTCTGATATATATATACATAAATGAAGATGTATGTATTCTCAACACTTATACGAAGTGTTATATTCTTAATAGCATTGTACTGTGGAAAGGAAGGTACTGTTGTAGCGTGATACTTTTGTGTGTCATACAGCAAGCGAGAAAGTTTATCTCCACACATTTCAATGAACAGCATTACTGTAGCTGGGTTTTCTGTACAGATTCGCTCTATTGTGGGTGTGCATGATTTTCAGTCGCACCATTACCTGTTATGACCCTATTGCAAACGCCAGATGCTGTCTTAGCACAATTTTGTGCATCACATGATAGCACCTTGGTTTGCTCTGGTTTCTTGTTTTATATTGAGAATACTTTATATGTTGAGATCACAGTTCCACATTAAATTATGTATATAATTGCAGCAGTGTGTTTAGCAAAACTTGTCAATCATTGTAAATATGACTATGTTTTCTTTTTATTCCAGTTACTACTTGAATATAATGTTTTGTATAGCCCACAGGGCTACATTAATTTGTTATGATCCATTGTTTGGTTATAAATCTTCAATAAAATGGTCTTGGGTAACAGTGCTATGTTGCACAGTTATCTCAAAATATGCATAATGTTGTCCTTTCTTTCATCAGTAAAATGTTTTAGCTTTCAGTTTCATAATGATAATGCACCTAAAATTCACATACCACCCAAACATTAGTAGGTTCTTGATTTGTAATAACTTTCTTGGAATAGCTCTCTTGTTTGCCATGCATGTGAAAGTCATCAGCTGATCAACTTTACTTTCTGAGATGAGCACTGAAGTTCACTGATTCTTCTTTATCATTTTATATAGTGTCTTTTACTGTAACCTAAAGGGAATATATGGAATTTTTGATGCCAGGAATAAATGTAGGATCACAGCTAAGTCACATACTAAATTTATTTGAAATGTTACAGTGACTGCTTTGTGGAGAGAATAGAATTTCTGCCCATTTTTCTGCCCATGCTGCTTCACAATAGTGGAATGAAAGGAGCAATCTGTTATAACCCCGTATTTTAGCATCCTAGACTTGGGGCTTTGCGAGTCACCGAAAAGAAAAAGACAGTCAGATATCAAGATGAATATGGAAGAAGCAAATGTACCTACATTGGTTTTAGAAAGAGAATAGTTGCATATCAATTTTTTATTCAGAAACCCCGTCTGTACTTTAGTTTGCACTGGCTCAAGAACGCAAGCCTGGCAGGATACACCAGTCCAGAAATTTGAAAACTAAAATTGCTTCAGAACTTAAAGACAACCTATATAAGGTACTCCATATGTAAACATGGTTTGGCAATACCGCCAATTGATCTGGCGTTGGCCTCCAGTCTTTTCGGTTTGTCAATGCTTGTTTTTGTTTCATTATGGGTTTTTCCCTAAGCTACTGTTGGGGAAGCTGCTGAGCAACTGGCAAAGGCAATAGGTCTAGTTTGTATTGAAGATGCCTGGAATCTTCCCAATATGCAGTGACTCATCCGACATCCTTGCATTCAGTTACTCATTATCCATGCACGCAGACATTCATTCTTGCACTTATGAATCTTTTTATCCACCTACTTGACTCATTCTTCCATTCACCTACTCACCCATTGACAGTACAACACACAGAAGGTCACTAATCAATTAAGAGGTACTTTCAGTCCTAAAAAAGTTAGAACCTTTTGGTTTTGCTCCTTGTCTGTCAGAGGACTTCTAGTTCTGTGTGACTGCTAGTGTTTTAACCCCTTAGCTGCGGTGGCTATTCCACCGCAGCGCTAAGGGGGAGGCGGGGCCACGCGGCGCTCCCGTACTCATGACGGAACCGCTCCGTCACGGCCCTCGGGTGAGCTGTGCTTGTGAAGGAACGGTTCCGTCACGGCCCCGCCCCCTCTTTAGAACGTCAGGGCAGGCGCGGAATTCGCACCGCGCAGGCGCGGCGAGCGGGCCGTGACGGAACCGTTCCGTCACCAGCACACACCACCCGAGGCTCGTGACGGAACGGTTCGGTCAATAGCACACAAAGGGTTAATGGTGTGAAAATGCTGTTGGCACTGTGAGACCACTAGGATGTGAGAAGGTTGCGACAGCACTTGGTAGTGTGCGACTGCTAGTGTGATGGTTTGAGAGTGCTGTCAGTGGTATGAGACTACTATTTAACCACTATTCAATGGTGGGTGTGAAAGTGCATCCAGTAGTGTTTGAGTCCTAGTGCATCTGTTTGTAGGAGTACATTTCTGTGTTAGTCTGATTGTAACCCATATCCATATGTTGTTCTTATTATGTACTATAAATTGAGCTCGAGAACGTATGACAGTGGCGATTCTAGTTATGATTGACTCGCAATTTACATTGAAGAAGTACTTTTTGTAATGCAGTTATCTTTTGCCTCGCTTGAGCAGCGTGCAGAAAGTTCATACAGATTGATCTAGGGGGAAAGTTACAGGTGGGTCCCAAACCGAGAATGTACATTCCATAGCTGCCTTGCGTTACTCTGCCTTATTGAGGCATTCCATGGTTGGAGCGTGGGCGTTTCCACGCATCCACCCATGGATTTTGGTGATTCTCATTAGTGGCAGACCTGGGAATGTGTCAAAATACTGCACATCCCCAGGGGAGGAGCAACAAAGAGAAACATCTTTATTTCTCTTCTTTTTTCCCTCTTTCTACTTGTGCCACATTCTGTAGCACACACAGAAAGAGGAAAATGCCTCAGGATTGTTTTTGTGCAGGAAGGTGTCCCTTCCTTCATGAATACAATCCTGCCTACAACTCTGACACCCTTGTACCAAAGTGCAAAGTGCCTGAGTTGGCCCAATGCAGCACATTGTGCGCCAGACCAAGGAAAGTACCGGAATGCACCATGTAATGTTAAATACAGTGGACATCACCCAAGAAAACCAAGACCACCTGCCCTGGAGCACCAGCACCTGTCTGCTTGCTAAGACAGTGTGCCATGTGAGGAAGAGTTGAACATTGGAAGGAGCAAGGTTCAGTGTGAATCCCTAACTCAAGGATTCCCTGTGCGAGGTCTGAGGATTCGTATGTGCACAGATCAGATCATTGTCTGTGTGCAGAGTTGGTTCGGTCACCCCTATATGCCAAGAGAGGGCCTCCATGGACTGGCTGTGAGTTAAGTACCATGAGGGACTGGATGGGCTCTTACTGTTGCACAGACCCCATATGCAAGAGGAGGCAACCTGCAAAGTTGCTACTGTGAGAAGTGCTGAGGCTTGTAATCGTCTTGGTGGAAGCATGTGTGCAAGAGGAGCCTGCACCCATATTATCCCATATCGCAGTAAACCCATATGCCAGGAGGGGCTGTCGGTACCAACATTGCTGAAGGATTAGGGCGGCTGCCTGAATAAGAGACTGAGGCTACATTTGGCAGGATGGGACTGCAGTGCGAGGGAGGTGCCCCTGACTGACCACTGAGGACTGCTGAGGATGAAATTGATGCTATATCACCCTCACTGGACTCCAGTTGGGAGTTGAACAAAAGATCCCTTCAATAGCCCTGCCCTCCCCCCCCCCCCTCCTTCCGGCCAAAGACAACTTACTATATCTTCGCAAGCTGGGAGCAGCCCTGACAACTGAGATGCTCAGGAGAGAGAGCCTGCACCGCCGGATGCTGTCACATGGGCTGTTGGCAGCCAGACTTCTCCAAGCAGAGCAGGGCTCGTTGATGCTTGCACAGAGGACACGCTGCAACACTGAACTATTCCATGCTGGGAGAGCAGGAAAGATGTGAACTGGGTTGATTAGGTCCCGGAGGTCTCACTGCTAAATGTGCTGTGACACTACAGAAACCTTTGACCTAAACCTGTAGAGTCAATGGGGAACTCCTAAGTACAGCCTAATAGTGAGCATTCCCTGGATTGGGCCACCAGTGAATGGAGAATAACCCTGAAGATGTTACATGAAGGCTGTTGGACAGGGATTTGCCTGACAACTGCTAGAGCATCGACCTCGAGGGGATTGTGTTGTTGTTTCTGAACGTCGTATTTCTTCGTTTGTGTAGAGCCAGAAATGAAATACTTCTTTTCTTTAAAAAAATAAAACAAGTATTTGACTGGACATTGACTTATTGTTCTTACTGTTTGCACTTTGGGTTGTGAGTCGTGTCACTGACCTGCATCTACATATCTTCCTTCACCTCCCCTCAACCAACCCCCTGACGAGGGAGATTTGGCTGCTCGACCACAGCTACCCATGAGAGTCAAGTGAGAAAGGGGGACTTGGCACAGCTGCCCAGGATCCATAGTATGGCGGGCAACAAGACATTAGGAGTAAAAGGCCACAACCCCCATGGTTAGGCCAAGTAGCCCTTGCGTGCCCCGTTGTCCTCTCAAAGGGGTTGTGACAGTAAGGATTTACTCTACAATCTTGAGAGCATTACAAAGACCTTGTAGGAGCATGATACAACTGTTGTTCTGAATGTGACTAACTGTATATTGCCACACATGGATAGGTTCAGATGAAACAACTGGGTGAAGTCATTCTTGGTGCATGTTATGAAGGGTGCTATATTGTATCCTGACATTTGTTCTAGTCCTCTATTAATATATATTCCTGCATATTTATTGTATGTCATGGCTGCTGGGGCTGGCTCTATTAGCAACTTGGGGCGTGCTTTACATTTCTTATAGTTTATTTTGTAGCTAATGAAATGTGAGAAGGATTGAATTAGTGAATTCAAAGCTGGAAGGAATGGTGAAGGTTTGAGGTCATTGAGGAGGATGCTGGTGGCAAATAGGAACACCTTAATTGGACCAAATATAATAGGTATCTCTTTTATTGATTCTGCTTGTCGGATCGATGCAGATAAATGTTCTAAGGCTGCAGGGAACAGTAGGTGGGATGGTGGGCAGCCCTGCCCACATCCCTCAATGAATCGTAAGTGGCTTTGAAGGGAACGCCTCCCCAGAGGTGATGCTATATGTCGGAGAATAATACAGCCAGCAAACCTTAGTGATAAAATCATTGTAGAGACTGGCTCTTTCGAGGTATGTCTAGTCAACATGGTTGAAAGCCTTCTCTGTATCAAGTGATACAGTCAAGGCCTCTCAGTTAATTCCTTTGTTATCCAAAGTAACGGCGACAATGTTCGAATGTGATTCCTTGAGTTGCGAACTGGCGCAAATCCTACCTGTGATGAGTGTATTAAGGAAGGTAGGACCTTTAGTAATCTACTTGTCTGAATCTTGTCCAAGAATATGACATCCATATTTATTGATGAAATAAGACAACTAATCATTGAATTGAATTTTAGAAAAACATGTTAACCGCCAATTGGCTCAATTCGTGAGCTCCCAAAATATTCTGCATCCGTCCCAATCGGTTTTAGAACAGGTTTTTCTACCGAATCGACACTCTTGGGAGTCACTGAAACCATCCGTCAGCGACTGGATAAGGGTGACACAGTGGCACTCATCCTATTAGATTTGAGTGCCGCTTTTGACACCGTATCACATGAGAACCTTCTTCAAGTTCTACATTCCAAGGGCATTGACGCTATTGCTTTAAAATGGCTTGCGAGCTTTCTAACCAATCGTACGTTTCAGGTATTCTCTTCAGCGGCTAACTCCAGAACGCACATCTCCCCTTATGGAGTTCCCCAGGGCTCCATTTTAAGCCCTTTACTCTTCTACATTTACATCAGCCCTCTGGCATCCTTAGCAGAAGAAGCTGGGCTTACGATATATTCTTATGCAGACGACGACCAGCTTATCTTTTCCTTATCCATGAATGACACCTCTAAGGCATCTTCTCTTCAACTAGGCTTACAAAATATTGCTGGATGGATGCATTCAAACAAACTGAAATTGAATGGAGGAAAAACTGAACTTGTAATTCTTGGTGAAAACAAAGATCTCTGGGGCCCATAACATTGGTGCCCTTCCCCAATCTTCACAATCTGTTCGCAACCTGGGAATTATTATAGACGATCAACTGTCTATGCGTCACTAAGCGGTCAAGGTTGCCTCAATGTTTTTTATTATTTTGAAATTATTAAAAAAGATCCTATGGCTGTTGCCTCTTATGGCGCAAAAGACTGTGGTACAAGCCCTGATTGTGCCAAGATTGGACTACGGAAATGTCTTATATCTAGGGGCCAACAAGGATGTAACCAGTAGGCTGCAGGTGGTTCAAAACTCAGCAGCCAGGCTCCTATATCAGCTACCTCGAATGGCCTCCATCACCAGGACCCTTCGGGACTTGCACTGGCTAAAGATTGAAAATCAGTCCAAATTCAAAGCCCTCTGCTATATGCACAGAATCAACGCAGGGACTGCTCCTCGCTATCTTAGCACCTTAGTTCACCAATACATTCCCACTAGCCTTCTCAGATCTTCCAAGCAGGCTACATTTGTGACCCTAGATTCAAACTTGCTCGTAAGGGTGGTCGATCTTTTGCCCAATTGGCTCCCGCTCTATGGAACTCTCTGCCACTCTCACTTCGTTTTGAGCATAACTATGTCAAATTTTGAAAAGGCATCAAAATGTGGGTATTTAATCATGGAGCTTGACTTGCTGTTCTTTCTTTTAACTTGGGTCCGTAGGTGCCGGGAAGCCTCCGGGTCGCTGTTGCGCCATATACATTTAAATATAATAATACTAATAATAATCATTGAGTTTAAAGGATCTTTATGACATAATGAGATTGTGGCCTTATCGGAAATCGGTCCCAGGGAACCTGAGGACTTAGCTTCTTATATGCTTTATATGGCAGGGTTACTAGATGTGGTTTGCTAATCTCATAGAACTGGTCTGGGAAACTGACTTTTCCAGAGGATTTACAAGTAAGCAAGTCTGAAATAGTTGCTTCCAGTTTCAAGATTTTGCCTTCTAATAATGTTGCTGATTATAAAGAAATACTGGTGTTTATACAGGGATTACAGAATTCCATGTATTATAAAGCAATTAGAGACTAGAGTTTATACAGGGATTAGAGAATACCGTGCATTATAATACAGTTTTATAAGTAAGTTTAATATGCCAATAGGGAATAGGCCAATTCAACCATGTTAAAAGAGGGAGCACAGGAACGTTGTTACTGGTTAGCAGGGGTAAAGTGCACAGAGGCCTTAAGCCAGCAGAAATAAAGGTCCAGCAAAAGGCAAAAAATCATAGGTGACCACACAGAAAATGTGGTCTTAATATAGGCTGCAAGAGCTTGCCTCAATTGCAGATGCTTACAAATCTGAATTCTGAGTGCAGCATGGAGAATGGAGAATGGTTTCATATGCGGTCCCTGCCATAGATCTTCCAATTTGGCAATCTCAATGAGGTGTAATTTTTCAAATCATTCCAATTGAATACTGGGCTTCAGCTAATTCCCAGACCAAACATAAGGGTTTCCTTAGTTTGTTTCCCATATCATTGGATCTAAATAAGAGCATTATGCCAACAATGTATTGCCACCTTTGTAATGCAGAGAGCGCCTCAAGCCTAGGATCACCATATTGCAGGCTGATCTAGCTGAGATGGGACAGTACTGTCTGGTATCTTGTTTGCTTACGAAGAGGGCTGATAAACTCCATTCACCTTCACTTGTGCACATGGCTGACTTATAGGTTTTGGTCATAGGACAAAAAGTGATGGCTTAAATTCATGCTTTTGAGCACACAAAAACAAATGTCCATTTAAGAGTGTTGAACACTTTCTCGAAGTCAACTTCGAGAAAATGTACAACACTTTCTCGAAGTTGACTTCAACATCAACATATAAGGAACGTTACGTTCATGTGCTTGTGCATGGCCATGGGAACACTGTGAATGCAATGCCTCCTACCTTGATTCGGCAAACATACAATTTGACCAGGCTGCAATAAGGACAGGATAAATTATACACACCTTTTAGGCAACAAACTTGGCAAAGATTTTTGTTGCTACATCCGGCTGATGAGCCCTAACTAGGGCAAAAACGGTCATGATTTGTTTGTGTTCCGGTTCAGGGAGTACCTGACCCAGCAGTTTGGGCTGGACTGTTCCCATCAGAGTAAGGTTGAGACTCATTCACATATAGCTGGGTCCACACTGAGGTGGCATGGTGTGCAAAATAACAATGGATTTAGATGCGGCCACAAGTGATTACCAGTGGCTGAGAGTAATTCAAGCATTCCATCCATCACTTTTTTGTATACTTTAGTGTGTTGCCCTAAGTGGGATGAGCATGCCCAGATGTTGGTCCCGTGAACACTGAATGACTGGTACCAAGCTAAACCTGGCTGATGAGCCCTAACTAGGGTGAACCCGGCCCATTATAACGATGGACTAGGATGTGGCTCTGAGTGATTCCCAGTGGCTGAGGTTAATTCAAGCATTCCATTCATCACCTTTTTCTATACTTCTTTTTGTATACTTTAATACTGTTGATAATGATAAGAGGGTCCAAGGACAACACCATCAGATCAGCACTCAAATACATTTAAATTCATCATAAAAGCAAAACCAAGACCGTTCTCATTGGTGTGGGCTACCTTTCATTGTGCCCCTCAAAGTATTCCTTCCTTTTTACCGCTTTGAACAAAGTAGCAAAAACCAAAATCATTACATAGATAATTCTGGAATACAAGCATGTGTGACTTAAAATGTGGATGTGACAGTGGTAGTGCAAAATGAGGCGTGTTGTCTGGCAATGGAATATCTGTGCTTCCCTCCCCCTCCTGACAGTCTTTTCTTAAACTCTCATGGCATGATTATGCTCGTAATTATTTTACCACTGTATTGGTGAAGTGATTAGATGTTTGATAAGCCAATATAGGGAAGACATGCCCCTTTTCCCTTCTCTGTCAGGGAGTTGGATTAAATCATCTCTACTGCACACAGATTTGTGAACCTGCCCCCTTCCTTAATCCCTTCTCCTTTAGCACAGCTAGATACAGCAGACAGAGCCATGTCTCTAATGAAGAGCCTACAGTTTCCTGTCACTGCTTGCAACCTAAAGACAAGTAAAGGGATTCTCCTTTTTACACAGATATGATGAAATGAGTGTCTACCCAGGGTGGTGAGTGAGAATGACAGTCTTTGCAAGGCTTTATATCCAGAGAAAAAGTAATGACTTTTTCAGTTTGCAAACTTTTATAAGAAATTGTAAGAGTGAGGAAAATATACTCTGCCAACACACAGTGATACAGAGGCAGCAAAAGAAAAGGCAAAAAGGTGGTTTGTTATGAATTAAATTGATTTGTAGAGTGCACTCCAACCCAAAAATAAGTCTTCCTGGCACTGGAAGGACCATCATCCATACAGGGAGAACTGGATTTGTGAATTTTCTGAATAGAGTTAAAGAAGTAGAATTAGGCAAGTAGAGAGGACTAGTGTTCCACCATTTTTCTAAGAAAGAAAAAGAACGAACACCACGACAGCAGCTCATGAGTGTTTTTTTTTAATAACAAATTTTATTGATATTTTTGCCGGTACCTCATGGCCCAGGGAGCCCATTGCAAACATCCACGTAGAGAATATTACATAAGTATACCAAGATTGTGATACATTAACAAAGGCATAAAGGAATAATAAAACTATGAAAAACAACACTGGCACAGGCGGTGCACCCCACCGCAACCCATAAAGATTAGCTGTGAGTGCATCTGAGTGATCAGGTCTGCTAACCGGGAGGGTCTGTGACTATGTAAGTGGATGTCCTGTATAGTGGAAGATTCTAGGAATTGCGCCGGGGCAGGTCTATACTTCTGTATGCGGCCCAGCAAGGCCAAATCTTATTATGCCATCTCCATCCCCATACATTTATGCATGGTGCATTTCCACCCACCCAAAGACGGCGGATAGGTCCCCTTCCAGTGCTGGGCTAGGTCCAGCGTGGCTAGTGTAAGCCCCAGAAATAAAAGGTGTTGCTTAGATCGGTTTCCCCCAATCCCGTTGTGGCTGTGTAGTAGGAACAATTTAGGATCCAGAGCAAGTCGCCAGGATAAGACCTGTTCTAGGCACAAGGTCACCTTCCGCCTGAAGGGCTGTAGTGCCCTGCAACTCCATACTATATGCAAGAAGGTCATCGCCTTGTCTCCGCATCTAAGGCAGGTGGGGGACGGAATAGCACCCATACGCCAGAGACGGGCCCTCGTATAGTATGCTCTATGCAAATATTTGAATTGGATTAAGCGGTACCGTGTTTCGATGGCGGCTCCACAGGGACTTGCTAAGGCCTCAGTCCAATTATCATCAGTGAGGTCAGCAATGTCTACTTCCCATGTCGTGAGTAGAGTGTCTAGTGTTGTGTGATTATGAGTGATTAGTGTCTGGTACATTTGTCTGATTGTGTGGGTGCCAAAGTCTCCCATCAACAAGCGTCCCTCCAGTGGGTGGAACTCTGGTAGGTACTCCAAGGATCAGATATGTGGTGCCAATGCATGCCTGAGCTGAAGATATCTTTAGAATTGACTGTGGTGGAGCTGATATTCTGTTTGCAATTGTTGGAAGAACTTAAACACAGGACCGTGCGTTATATCACCCAGTGTTGAGATCCCAATAGTGTCCCATGCCCGGAATCCTGGTAATGTGGCTACCTGCCAGAGGAAGGTACTGTGCCAGAGGGGGGCCATCTGTGTCAGTCGTCCGTTCCAGCCCATCTTCTTAACTGTGCAGCGCCATATGATAAAAACACCTTGTATGCCGGCGGTAGGTGATCTAGGTTTGTCTGACCATATAGAAGGTCTAGTAAGGTCTGAGGATTCATCGCTCGCCTTTCAACTGTGAATGCTGGATCCGCCTGTTCACTGTGCCACCACTCGTTAATGTTGAGGAAGTGAGAGGCGGAGTAGTAAGTATATATGCAGCCGCAGCAAGCCCTCTGCGATAGGTGGATTGTGTGCAGGTCCGTACGGCCACCCTAATAAGGCCCCCCCCAGGAACTGGTTTAGAAGAGCATTAACTTGTCGGAACCACGATTGTGGGATGGCAAACGGGTAGTTTTGAAGTCGGTACAGTATTTGTGGAAGGGAAACCATTTTGAAGATGGCCGACCGCCCATATAGGTGTTGAGGCGACCATGCCTTTGTCTCCTCTCTGAGACGCAGTAATATTTGATGAATATTGTGCGCCCATGAGATAATTGGACTTGGTGAAATTAATTCCCCTAGGTATAGAAACCCTCCCGTAGCATGGGTAAGTTGAGTCGACCAAGAGCCCCTCCCGTGGTCTCACAGACTGGGAACAACACCAACTTCGCCGGGTTGGTTCTAAGCCCAGTGGTTTCCCCGAATACACGAAGTATTTGCAAGATACGCAGGCTGGAGAGCGCGGGGTCTATAAGAAAAAACAATACATAATCTGCATATAATGCAATTCTGTCAGACGTTTCTACAGACCATGCATATCCCCGCACTAGGGGGCCCCGCCTCACCCATGTCACAAGGGGATCGATCGCCAGAGCAAATAATAGCGGTGAAAGCGTGCATCCCTGTCTTCTGTCCCGATAGATTGGGGATCGCTTAGAATGTGTCCCGCCACCCGTACTGAGGCGGAGAGATCTGTGTATAGGAAACAGACATATGAGAGAAAATGCAGGCCGAAGTAAGAGGAGGAATAAATAGTCCCAACTGAGTGAGTCAAATGCCTTGCCAATGTCGGCGAGTAGGAGGGCTGCGGGACGTCCAAGGTCTGGGGCCTTCTCGATGGCATTGTGGACTCATCTGATAATATGTTGTGCGGATCTGTGTTGCATGAAACCCGCCTGATCTGGATGAACGAGCTCATGGATATGTGTGCATAGGCGGTTAGCAAGGACCTAGCCAAGGAGCTTGAACTCAATTTTCAGTAGGGAAATAGGGTGGTATGAAGAAGGTTCCTCAGGTGGGCATCCCAGCTTGAGGAGCACCACAATTTCGTCGCGTTGTCAATCTGGGGGAAGGATTTGCTGTTCTTGGGCTTCATTGAGCGCCTTAAGGAGGTTTCGGCCCAAGAGGATCATGTGAGAGCGTGAGAGTTCACTTGGGAATCCATTGGGACCCGGTGCCCTGCCTGGACACTGGCCCGATAGTGCAGTACCGAATTCTTCCACTGTGATTGGCTCCTCAAGGTGCTCACGGAAATGGTCGGGTAGTGATTTTGTTAGTATGTCTCTTAGAAATTTCTCAATTTGGTCTTGGGATATGGTTTCTTTTTTTGTGTACAGTGCCGAGCAGTATTATGCGAACACCTGAGCAACCACATTGGGTGTGGTGCATAAAGTGCCCTTTGTGTTTCGCAGGGCTGGCACTGGAGCCGACGATAGTACCGCCTGACAGAGGCGGTGCAGCATTTTGCTTGACTTGTCGCCCCATTGCTATATACTGAATTGGGTCGCTTTGCATATGTGCTGGGCTTCCTTTGTATGCAACTGGTACAGTTGCTGCTGCGTTTGGAGGAGATAGCATTTGTCATCGGCTCTTGTGCCCTCCCATACTTCAGTCTCTAGAGCACGCTGGCGTGTCTCAAGGTCAACCACCTGCGCTTGGTGGCACGTTTCTCTCCTTCTTGGTGGCTGATATCTACCCCCCATATTGTGGGTTCACGGGCTTCCCATAATGCTGTATGAGAAAGGGCCATGTCCGTGTTGGACTCTAGGTAGTCCATGATTGCTTGTCTGAGGGTGGGTTGATAAGACGGGTCTCTCAGACGCCAGTGCGACATGCGCCGTCTGAAGGGAGATGGACGAGGTCCTACATGTAGCCTTAGTGTTACTGGGGAATGATCCGATAATCCCCTGAGCAGGCTAGAGATTCCTGTGACCCTATGAATGTGTACTTGTGGGAGGAAAAGATAGTCTATTCTAGAGAGTGACCCGTATACCGTCGAGAGGTATGTGAAGCGTGACTCCGCTGGATGAAAGGCACATCATGCATCCGACCACCCTAGAGCAGAGACCAAACTGTGCAGTTTAGATTCCTCCGCACTGCAACCTGGTCCTGCCTCTCGTCACTGGTCGATGGGTGTCATGATGTCAATACAGTCTCCCCCTATTACTGATAAGCCATCTGGGAGCTCTCCTCATAAGTGTACGATATTGTTTACAAAGGTTTGCCCCAAAGGTTGGGGGCATAAAAACAACCAAGTGTCTGGGATTCCCAATGTATTGTTCCCGTAACAATGGTATACCTCCCACCTGGGACGGACCATATTTTGGAACAACGGTATGGGACCCTATGGTGTATTTGAACCGCTGTACCCTGTGACCCACGTACGAATCCTGAGTGAAAAGCCTGGTTAAATCCATAACGGGCTAGGCATGGTGCCTTAGTTCCCATCTTATGGGTTTCCTGCATGAGGAGTATGGCAACTTCTAGTCTTTTAGCCTGCTTTAGAACTGCTCCCTGTTTGATTTGGTCTAGTACCCCACGGATTCCATGTCATGATATTGTGCCTACCGGACTCAGTATTAGTGGTATATGTAGTCATCTATTCCTCAGAGGGAATTCCAGCTGTGAGGTGCGTGTATGAGGTCTATGGTGCAGCCGTGTCTGTGCCTAAACTGAACTGAACTCTGCAGAAATAAATAGAACTCTCCGCCCAGCCCAATACCTCAGCCAACATGAAGTACCTATCGTGGTCGGAATGGCCCCAGGGTCCCAATGGGAGGCCCCAGGAGGTACCCACCAATAGTTCCCCAACGTCCCAATACCCTCAACCATGGTGTTTCAGGGCATGCAGTTAAGACTTGTTGGGGTCCACGAAGCCAAGTAATAGTCCAAAGGTGGACCGGGCAAAACCAAGTCTATGTATAATCAGTCTGGGAGCATGTAACTGGACTCTCTGTGGATTCCCATTGAAGTCAGGAGTGTTCGCTCTGTGCCTAGGAGTGCCAGTTGGACCTGCGCCATCGTTTGGAAGTGGACTTCTTTGGCCGATCCCTTCTGTTGCCTTGGGAAGTGAGCTGATTGATTTTTTCCTGTAGGGTTACAACCGTATCTTCTACAGATGACACTATTGTTTCTGCCTCAGTGATGTGGTCAACGGCCTTCCTGAGGTCCTGACGGAGAAAAGAAACTTCTGAACCGACTGCACTGATCTTGGCGTCCAACATATCGTGGACTGCGTTATTGTGGCAAGCAGGGCGGCATTGTCTGGAACAGGGCCCCCACCATCGAGTGTGAGGGCAGTGGTGTATTGGTCCATTGTACTTTGTTTTGAGGTTGGGACCGAGTACTTGTCTTTTGTCATGTTGATAAGAGGAAAGAAGGACCACAGTCTGAGCACCACCACTCCTGTCACTGCAGGTAGGGAGTGACTGCCTCGTGGCTT
The DNA here is from genome assembly GCF_964261635.1 of Lissotriton helveticus. NCBI lineage: Eukaryota > Metazoa > Chordata > Amphibia > Caudata > Salamandridae > Lissotriton > Lissotriton helveticus. The sequence continues at coordinate 231,586,611 of NC_136070.1, read as the reverse complement.
TGCTGTCTTCTCCGGGCATCTCTTCGGGTAGCGGCGGTTTATCAGTGCAGATCACTGCGGGCCTGGCATCAAGGAAACAGTCTGCCCAGGCCACAAGCCGCACCGTGCCTAGTTGGCCCGCTTCTGCAGACCGGCAACAGATCGCAAGGCAGACCCCTTAAGGGGATCACACCCACTGGACCCCCAGCTCTCCGACCCACCTCTCTGTTGCACTGTCATCTGGGTTACACCTCAGTCTGACCGAACAGGTGTGGGCCAAGACTGCGCCCACGCCAAGCATCTCCCGCAAGAGTCCCCAGCTTCGGGCTGTTGTTGTGTTGTGGTGGGGGAGGAAAGGAGGCCCTAAGTCATCCCCACCCTGTGTGTAGTAGTGTATGGTGTCAGGTTACGGGCCTATCTTGTTAGAGGCTAGGATCCTTGTGGGGCTGATGATTCAGGGCTACATTTGGGCTCCTATGGGTGCAGGGCCTCTTTTTCGACCTGATAGATTGAGCGTGCCGCTCAGGTACTGTAGCTGGTATCCGGCCAGAGTCCGCTGTGCTCCCAGGTTGTTGCAGTGCTGTGCGGGGGAGGGGTGATGAGTGGTCCCACACTGGGGGCCTACCTTGTATGGGCAAAGAGCCCTAGTAGTTCTGTGATTCTGGGCCGCAGGTTAGGCCCTCGGGCGCAGGTTCCTCCACTTGGCCCTGCTGGCCACCTGTGCCGTTCAGACGCAGCGAGCCAGAGCACCGCGCCGGAGCCCTTCAAGTGCGAAGAGACGATTCGCCTCATCACAACCACATTGGAGGGGGCATCGACAAGTGCGCACAGCCTCTCCTCTTCACCTCCCGGCCCCAGCCAGGTAAGCTCACCAGAGGGGGCCCAGCCCTACCACTGCTCCGATATCTTCCTCGTACCGCCTGGGCAGGGGGGCCCACTGTGCTGAGCTGCGGCCGTATGACATGTGCAGATGTTGTCAGCCCGCTCTGAGCCTCACCCCAGAGCAGCCGGGCCGAGTGCGGAGCACCACGAGTCACGGAGTTTGGGCCCAGACGACCCCACTTCAGGATCAATCTCTCGCGTCCCGGGGTGTCTCTCTCTCTCGGTTCTGGCTCGTCACCCTGGGAGCCCCACTGTTGTGAATATCTCTGGGTCCGCCCGAAGGGATGATGCCAGATTACAGGCTTGGTGAGATGGAGCTTTTTCAAATGGCATCCGCCATGATGGCTTCCCAAGCCACGCCCCCTTTTTTAATCAAAGGAAGATTGGGAAGATCGAGGAGGGAGAGTGCAACAATAAGTACTAGATCTGCACCCAAAGTAGACAGGGTCAGAATTGTGGATATCCCTCTAACTAGACAGAGTGACTGATAAAACAGAGTTCTTACCAATTGGAAACCAATGGACATTTCTGAGATAAATCGAGATAGACTGGCGGAAAGGATGGTGAATCAGACTGAGTTGTTTTGTACCACCAGCAGATGGTGTATCAAATACTCAGGAAGCCCTCAGTAAAGAGAGTTCCCATATTCAGGGCCAGGATGAGATGAAAAAATGAGTGATAGTCTTGCATTTAGAGACTGGTAGAAAGGGAATGGTTTTCCCATGCTTATGAAGAATCCTGAAACAGGAGGCTGATATGAGGTGATATGAGGTGTTAAGATAAGATTGCTATCAAATAGTGACAGGGACTGGAGGGGTGCCACTTTGTTCAGTGGGCCATTACCCAAGAGATCAAATAGAGGACTGGCTATCAAACAGTAGAATTTCAGTTTTATTGCTTTTGAGCTTTGGGCAGTTAGAGCTTGTCCAAATAGCAGCAGTTAGCCTACTTTCACATAAGTGTTCCTAGTTAGAGGTAATATTTTATGAAAAGTACACCAAAATCTGTCATCAACATTAGACCCAAAGGATCTAATTAGATTAGAAAGAGAAGCTATTCACGTTAAATGAGGATCCTTGAGGTACTCCGCAGAAGACTGAAGAAGAAATAGATTGAAACTCAGGGAGAAGAAAGGATCATGATCTATTGGTCAGAAATGAACTGACCCATCTAAGGGCCTGCAAACAGCTGCCATTTTCAGAGAGACTCTTTAGGAGGAGGATATGGTAGGCAGTATTGAAAGCTGCAGAGAGGCCACTTATGACCTAGGCCAGGTTGTACGGTCATGGGTCACAGAAAGGAAGGCGGTGTCAGTGCTATGTTGTGATCAGAAACCTGAATGAGTATGGTCCAGTAGATTGTGGGATTCTAGAAAGCAGGAAAGTTGTTTATTAACCTCTATTGTCAAGATATTTTAGGGAACATGGAGAAGGGAAATGGGGTGATAGTTGTTAAACAAGTTGGTACCAGCTGTATGTTTCTCAAGAAGTTGTAGAACTATGGCATGCATCCAGCTGGGAAGAACATAGGCAGCTGACTGAGCAAGGTTACAGAGATCAGTAAAGGTATATCCTCTACTAATATGTCAATGTTGGGGGCAGAAGCATCTAGGTGTTAGCCAGACTTTATCGAGGTGAAAGCAGATTTGAATGATTTTTGGAACAGGCACATAATGTTATGTTATATGTGCTTGTATAGCGCGCAGCTGCCCCAGCAAAGGGGCGTCCCGGCGCTTACTGTATGAAAGGGTACAGAAGATAGGAAGTAGAAGGGGAGAGAGATGCTAACAGAAGAGGTGTGTTTTTATTGCTTTCCTAAAGGTCAATAGATTTTGTATCCCTCGGATCTGGTCTGGGAAGCCGTTCCAGAGTTTGGCGGCCAGGTATTTGAAGGAACGACCACCCATCCTGGATAGTTTGATACAAGGAACCGTTGCGAGATTTTGGCCTTCTGAGCGTAGGGCGCGCCGAGGGACGTAGGTTGACAAGAGTGGGCAAAGCATGGGGGGAGGCCGTTTTTAGGATTTTAAAAGCTAGGCATAGCGTTTTGAAGTATATCCTTTTCTCCATTGGGAGCCAGTGGAGCTTGATCAGGACGCTAGCCACAGATGTGTGGCGAGGGAGACCTACCAGAGCCCTGGCGGCAGCGTTCTGGACTCGCTGGAGTCTAGCTTTTTCTGCAACGTTCGTTTCTAGCAAAAGGGAGCTGGCGTAGTCCAGCCCATGTTGGAGAAAGAGGCCCAAGTTTAGTTCACAAGAGAACCAGGAGCCGCTGTATTGGGCAAAGCCACATGGAATTTACAAGATCTTGTCTTGAATAAAGACTGTCAGATTGTTGAAAGGTTCATGAGAAAGAGACTCTGTTGCTGTAAGCCTTTAGTGACAGATTTGTTTTTTACTATTGACAAAGTTTCTTCAGAGGAGGTCTTGGTGAAGTCAATTGTATTCAAAATGAAATCGATATATGCAATGATATTTTGTTAATCACTGCTCCATAGATGTCTTTGGCATCAGAGCAGTAGGTCTTTTTCCACTCATGCTGCAGTCCCTTGCAATTTCATTTTGCTTCTCAAAGTTCAGGGGTAGATCAAGAAGCTGATGGTTTTGTCTAGTGGCATGATAGGGCTTGAGGGGAGCACTGTGAAGAACCAGGGTTTAACCCAGTGGCGTCAGGGGCACGCCTAAGATCTTCGAGTTTACCTGTCTTGGTAGTCAAAGACACAGAATACTTCTGGATGGCGTCAGAGACCAAGTTTATTAGCTGCAGGTAGTAACAGTGTTCCTAGAAATACATCACGGTGTAAATTCTCAGGAGACTGCTCATTTTACTAAGGCGAGACGTCTCCTTTTATACCCAATATTCACATTATAAATGTACACCCACTGCACAAAATTCTAGCCAATAAGATACATTTTCAAACAAAGTATCACATAGCAAAAACTCAATTTACAGTATCCCAACCCAAAAGTTAATTATTAGGAATGTCCCAAATTCAATCTCCACAAGCCGGACAAACCTATAATTGAAAGCATAACCCATGTAATGAAGAAACATAAAAATAGAAACAGTAACAGATGCTGAACAAGATAAGGCATGTGCAAGGAAACTAAAAAGTTAACGATGTCCTGAACATTGATTGGCAATCTCAGACAAAGATCGAACAGGGAAATTGGCTTTGCGAGGTCAGTTTCAGGTGAAGAGGTCAGTTTCTTACAGTTCATTTCAGAGTCAAAAAGAAACCTAGTTAATGTATACATGAACTAAGAAGGCCATGCCACTTTGTTCGACAGGCTACCTTTACAGGCCTACGTGAAGGCAACACAAAAAGGTGGCACAGAACAAAATGCAGTCAGACTCGAAAATTACAGAACCTCAGACCCTCCTTTTGCCATTACGTAGGCAATAACCTAAGACTCATGTTAATCTGAATCTACGTCTATATCGATATTCATTATGTCATCAAAGTGTTGCTGTAGCATCATTTTATTATTCTCTACTTCTCTCGGAACAGATCTCCGAACACACATAGTAGCACAAAGACTACAAATGGCGGGACCACACTGGATGCAAAGACAACAAGAGAAAAGGATGGCTAAAACCATACCAAGGAATGTCAGAATCTTCCATCCCCATTTGGACAGCAGTCCCCAAAACCATCCCGTCAACGACCAGTCTCCTTCGTGTACATGGATAGACTCAGAGATCTTATGCAACCTAGAGATGGCTTGGTACACTGTAGGGGCATTATCTGGTATGTAAACACAGCAACTGGATCCAATCAATTTACATACTCCTCCTCGATCTGCAAGTATGATGCCTAATACCATACGATTCTGCAAAGTCATAAGGCGGTCCGCTTGAAGCTCAGCTGTAACATTACTAAGAGCACCTGCTGTCTCATTAATAGTAGCTTCAACAACGCGGACAAGCTGTCGAATATACCTACTATTGATCATAGGACCCCAAACGGGCAGGAAGCCCTTGAAGAAATCTCCTACTTCGTGTGCTGTAGTATCTTCCTTATTGAAGACACCTCTCCCATATCTCGTTCTATGATAGTCTGAAGCAGTAGTGTATGTAGGGGGAAGCAAAAACGCCACATGACATGGTTCTGAAAAATCAGGTGGCAACCATGTGTAGGCTCTGTCATGACAAACAAAATATGTGCCTTTAGCTGGCACAAACGGTGGAGAAGTCCTGGATGAATAGACATAAGTTTGAGCACACACACTCTTACCTACCTGAGCTTTCGGATTCCGACCAGTACCTTGCAAACAAAAATGGCCTCGGTGGGGTACAATCCAAATAGGGGGAGACCTTTTTCGTCTCTCCCTCTCTGTCAAGCTGGTACTATATCCAGTCACGTTCCAACCAACATAAGCCTGCACCTCATCCTTAGGGATAGCATTATATGCATCAATATCTCGGATCATAGCTACTATTCCCCTTATCAAGGCACTATTGCTGGAGTTATCTTTAAGGGAACGTAAGGGGCGTACCTCATTTGCATAGATAAACATGGTCTGTAAAGCCCACACAGACCCATTAAAAGAAAAAGGCAAAACCAAATATGGCATACCTTTATCTGTCGTATGAGGCATAAGACCACAAACCCAACAATTAGTGGTATTTACTACTAACTGATGCCGATGCAACAATTGTATGAACGAGTTGTTGACAAATTCTGATCTCCTTGCTTGTTCATGTTCAGGCAACATATAAAACTGGTGCAAAGAAACAGTAGTGAAAGAAAGCATAGGTTGGGAGGTGGGTGCAGATGTCTGTTGTGTAACATAGACAATCCAACTCACACAAGCTAATGTGATACTTAAAAACATCAAAAAGCACAATGTTATAAAACATTTGCTATATGTCAATGTACAAAATCTTGTCTTAAGATCTATTCTCTCAACATCTCTTTCAGTTACAACAGACTCCATCCTCTAACGTGCTGCTCGCGGCAATTTTCCTTCTTCACTCAAGTGTGCGTCCAGGCGTCCTAGACGTCCCTAGAACCGCAGACCTTTCGTCAATACGCGGGCCACCCCTTAAGTCTTATACCGTGACCCTGCAGCTGAACCCGGATGGTGGCTCAAATAAGAAAAAGAAAAATAGTCTCTTGCCTGAAAGAGTGTAATTCACAAAAAAACTCAGATTTTATTTGTCCTTTTTAGACCTTTAGTTGTAGCGTTCTTTACCAGGCAGAGACACTCCTGAAAGAGTGTCTCTGGATGCGTAGTATCAAATCTCAAACACGGCGGCACAGCTTCTTGCAAGACTTCATTATCCGCACGTTCTGACTGAGTCCATTCCAGATGTGCATCGCTAAAAGGTACAAATCTTGGAACCCTTTCACTCTCGGAATCGGCAACACCTTCCCAGACCCACTTATCGTACGGTAAGGGCAAAGGTATCTTCTTGCAATGGGTACCATGTACCCAGTTTTTCTTGCCGAACACCTTAATAGCAGTCCGAGTTGATAACAGGACTTGGTATGGACCGGTCCATCTTGGTTCCAAGTTCTTTGACCTCTGGAAATTCCTGGTTAGAATCCAGTCGCCAGGTTGAATCGTGTGGCCTGCGTCTACAGAAACTGAAGGCAAAGTGTCATGGACCTGTTGGTGAAGAACACGTAATTTAGCAGTCAAATCATGTAAGTAGTTAACCAACATAGGGTACTCAATATCACTGTACTTCTTATGCCTCGGCACACCCCAGACATTCGCCGGGCGTCCAAAAACAATCTCGTATGGGCTAAGTCCCACGCGAGAATGTACTGTCGTTCTCGTGGACCAAAGTGCCAATGGTAAGGCATCGGGCCATGTAAGACCAGAGCTCGCTTGCACCTTGGCCAGCTTCAGAGTGCCATTATAGCACTCGACCAGGCCTGCTGACTGGGGGTGATTCGCAGCGTGAAATTTCTGTTTAATACCCAGACCCGCACATACTTTCTTCATAATCTGACCCACAAATTCACTTCCATTATCACTCCATACCATCCTCGGCAAGCCATATCTGGGAAAAAATTCTTTGAGCAAAACCTTGGCTGTAGACAAGGCAGTATTATCCTTTAGGGGGTAGGCCTCTATCCATCTGGAAAAGGCACAAACAACCACAAGGACATACTTCAAGTTATTGCATCTTTCCGTATGAATGTAGTCTATCTGCAGCACCTCGAACGGATACGTTGGAGGAGCAAAATGACCCGCTAGAGTTGGGGTTCCCTTTCCAGGATTATGCATCAAGCAAATCATGCAGTGTTTAACCAAATTCTCAGCACACTTAGGAATTCCACCATTCTGCCATACCGGAGCCAACAACTTACATATCCCTTTTGAACTAATGTGAGCCAGCCCATGAGCCATAGTAACCACCGGGAGCACATATGCATCCGGCAACAACCATCGACGGTGCTCTGACAACTCAACCCAACAGCCTGTCGAATCCAACATTCCTGTACTCTCTCTCCACATACTCAATTCTTTCTCAGTAGCTTCTGCCTGAATCATCTTCACACTTTCTGTTGCATCTTCACACATTCCTCCTTCCACAACCCATCTGGCAGGACCTGCAACATACATCCGACTCATCACATCTTTTGCTGTTTCTCTCGCTACTTCATCTGCAAACGCATTCCCTCGACCCACATCATCCGTAACCTTCTTATGCGCACTACACTTTACTATCGCAATTTGGGTCGGCAAAGTAAGTGATTCAAGAAGTTCACTCACTAATTGTCCATGCTGAATTTTCGTACCATGGGAAGTAAGAAATCCTCTCTCTTTCCACAAACGACCAAAACTGTGAGCCACGCCAAATGCATATTGGCTATCAGTAAAAACATTCACTCTCTTTCCTTTTGACAACACACACGCTCTAGTCAATGCTATCAACTCTGCTGCCTGTGCTGAATTCTGTGCAATATGTGTTGTTTCAGCAATCGTGTGCAAAGTTGTGACAGCATATGCTACAGTCGTTTCTCCATTCGGAAGCTTAAAGCACGAATCATCTACCCATAGGGTACCATCAGGATTCGAAAGAGGAGTATCTTTCAGATCAACTCTACCCTTCGTTTCCTCCTCTGTCCAGAGAAAACAGTCATGCCGTTCCTGAACATCTGTCTCTACAAAAATTGGCAACAATGTAGCTGGATTCAATGTGTTGCACCGCTTGATATGCACATGGCTAGCCAAAAGAGTCAACTCATAACCTGACAAACGTGCACTGGTAAGATGTTGAGTCTTTGTTCTGTTCAATAGGATATCCACTGCATGTGGAACCATCACAATCAATGTATTATCCAATACCAAACCAGCAGACTGTCGGATAGAAACAGCCGCTGCTGCTGTAGCTCTTAGACAACTTGGCAACGCCCTAGCTACTGGATCTAAAGTGGCTGAAAAATACGCACATGCACATGGGCGCTGCTTGTCTCCAAATTGTTGCGTCAATACTGACAACGCACAACCTTCTCTCTCGTGTACATAAAGTGTAAAAGGTTTACTATAGTCGGGGGTACCCAACACCGGAGCAGAACACAATGCATCTCGCAATTCAGAAAAACTCTTCTGACATTCGTCAGACCAAGAAAGAGGGTGTGGTGTGTCCTTAAGAGTAAGTGCCAACAAAGGTTTCTCTAGCAAAGAAAAATTCGGAATCCACTGTCTACAATACGAGGTGATACCTAAGAAGGCACGCACCTCTCTGTGTGTGCATGGCACAGTCATTTGGGCAATCGCTTGAATACGCTCTGGGGTCAATCGTCTTCCCTCCTTCGACAAGAGATGACCTAAGAAGATCACTTCTTGTCGGCAATACTGCAACTTCGAAGGTGACACTTTATGATGAAGATCAGACAGGTGTCGCAACAAAGAAAGAGTAACCTCTTTACAAATCTCTTCATCATCAGCAGCAACCAACAGATCATCAACATACTGGATAAGAGTAGCACCAGAAGGCAATGCAAAAGTATCAAGCTGAGTTTTCAAAGCCTGACTATAAATGGAGGGACTCTCACAATAACCTTGAGGAGCGCGTTTAAACCGGAAATTGCGGCCTCCTAAAGAGAAGCCAAAAATATCCCTACTTTCCTCAGCAATCGAAATACTGAAGAAAGCGTTTTTCAGATCAATAACAGAAAACCAAGCAGCTGAGGCAGGGATCATAGTCAATAAAGCAGTAATGTCTGGGACAACAGGAAACTGTGGCACAACAATCTTATTGACCTCTCGAAGGTCGATCACAAACCGATACACAGGTGGCTGAGAAGAGTCCGTATGCTTAAGGACAGGCAGAACATGACTATTACACACATTACCTTTCGTTTCTTCAACCACACCTTTCTCAACCAAATCATAGATAATCGCTAAAAGAGCTTTTTCGCCATCACTGGAAATTTTGCACTGAGGAATGCGAGGTAATTTAGCATTCGACTTAAGGGTAACAACATAGGGTGGAATCTGCAAGAGACCAACATCATTAGAACCTGTAGCCCAAAGTGTATCAGGGAGAGAACGCAGTTCCAGTGGAAGGCGATCCTTAGACAGATAAATCGGGAAAATCACTTTCTTACCCACTGTAAGATGTACTCCCAAAGGAGAACAATGTAATGTCGCATGCAATCTTTTCAACAAGTCCAAACCCAACAAATTCTCACCACAGCCAGTCGTTAGAAAAAGGGGAGCCTCCAATTCACAAGGAGCAATAGAAAGGGGCAAAGGACAAGAAACCGGGTTACGAACTGGGGCGCCAGAAAATCCTACAGAAACATTAGTCAAGCCAGACAAGGGTGCGCCAGGGAGTTTAAAGTGCATGATAGAACTCTTTGCTGCACCAGTATCCAAAAGAAAAGGTTCTGCCACACCTGATGTAATCACTTCAACATAAGGTCCACTCTGGTCTACTGGAACTGACACTACTCCCTGCCCTTTGTCCATGGCTGTCCTAACTATCATTAAAACCAGCACTCTCACTTCCAACATAATAATCATTTCATTTCATTTCATAAGGCTTTATTCGGAACAAAAAAAACAAGTCCATAAAAGCACAGCATAAAAGGGATTACAATATACAACAACAGCCATAAAAAGCATAGGATACAACAGTTTAAAAGGGTTCAAAAAGCATCCTTTTCCTAGCATTAATTGATTTGAGAATAAAAGTAGCTGTATAAAAACAAACATCCGGATGATGTAAATTAAAAAGCAGGCTCATGGAGTCTCGTATTGTTCTTACACCAAACTTTACAAACAATGGCTTCAGATAGGAGATCCGCAGATATTTATACAGCTGGCAAAGCAAAAGAAAGTGCACAGTGCTTTGTGGAGTTGTATTATCACACAAACAAGGGCCAACAGGGTGTGAATGCAGAGAGGGGAAGGCCACAAGGTGATGAGCTACTCCAGTTCTCAGTCTAGCCAACACAAACCGATGTGCTTTCCAGGTCACTTGTGATAAATACGGTTGAAAACCTACAAATTCATTTAAGTCACGATAAAGAACACAGGTAGAAAGTTCAGCACTATTTTGATATCGCCTTATGGATAGCTGTTGTAAAAAGCAGCCCTTAAGTTCATTTTTAGACAGCTCATTGGCCCCGCATCGGTCCACAGTGATGTTAATATCAAAGATCTCACGGAAGTTGTCCACAATATACTTTAACCATGGAATCTTTTCATAGTGATCCGAAGAAAGGCAATCAGAAATAATAGCTCTACACAATGAGGTCTCTTCTTTTATCCAAATAGAGCGCCATAGCATCAGAGGTCTAAGGAGAATCAAATCGGCAAGATGATAAAAACCCAGTTCATTATACACTAAAACATTTGAGACAGAGCTTGGCAAGCACAAGAGTCTCTTCAAGAAGACATTCTCCTCTACCTGAAGAGACCCTGCCGTGGCATGGCCCCAAATGCCTGCTCCATACAGGGCGATCGAGACACAACGAGACTGGAACATTTTTAACATGTCGTGGGCCCGCCTATCTCCCAGTTTAGTAGCCATGGTGAATATTACATGAGAACACCTCGCCATCTTTGCCCGGACATTCTTATGCCCATTGGCCCAATTATTGTTACTAGAGAAGGTGACCCCAAGATAGGAAAAATTATCAACAGCTTGGACCTTTTGACCCTCTATAAAGAATGAGAAGTGCTTCTTTCTATTCTTTCGCCCGCATTCCATAACAAAGGTTTTGGATTTATTTAACACTAATTTTCTACTATTGATAAATTGCGAAAAGCCATCCATCAGCCGTTGGAGGCCAATAGGGGTGCGTGAGATTAGGACTGCGTCGTCCGCGTAAAGTAACACAGGGACGCTATCTTCGTTTATTTTGGGAGCATCCACTGCCAAGGATTTAAGAAAAGAGTCGATCTCGTTGATGAAAAGAGTAAAAAGCAGTGGAGCCAACACACATCCCTGTCTAATTCCCCGCCCGATTTTAAAGTTAGTAGTGCATTCCCCGTTAGGGCCATAACGGACACAAGCACGTAATTTAGCATAAAGACATGCTAGAAAGTGCACAATACCCTCAGGTGCCCCAATTTCAATAAGCTTTGCCCAGAGTATGCCGTGGTCCACCAGATCAAAGGCACTACTCAAATTCGCAAAGCAGAGATAAATAGTGCCAGTCTTTGCCTGGGTATATTTACCGATGAGCAGGTCCAAATTTAGACACTGCTCAATCGTGCCACGGCCCTTCCTGAACCCAAACTGGCTCTCTGCTAGAATGCCATTTTCCTCCACCCATTCTTCCAACCTAACTAAGAGCACTCTACTCATTACTTTTACGGAGGAGTCCAACAAGGAGATTGGACGATAGTTCTTGACATCCCCTCTGTTTCCTTTTTTATGGATTGGAATTAAAATTGACTCTTCCCAGGTAGGGGGCACCTCATTACAGACTGCTGCATTGAAAATATTAGTTAACAAAGGCCCCCAAACTTCGGGGACCAGTTTATATATATATCAATTGGTACCCCGTCTGGTCCCTGTGCTTTTCCTCCTTTACTGGTCCTTATGCTATTTAAGACTTCTTGGACAGTTATATCAAGTGGCGTATGTGGCCACGTTTCCCCTGATTCCCTTGATACGCTATCCGAGTCAAAAATTTTGGAAAAATGAAAGATCCACTCATCCCTCAAGACGTTGGAGGTTATTTCGGGGATCTTATCGTCTTTGAGGAATGGGGAATTAACGGTTTTCCAAAACAGGGTACAATTGTTCAGTTCGGCAGCCAGAGTCAAATTGTCCCATGCTTCCTGTTGGAGTTCCAGTTTCCTACGTTTTAGGGTTTCTTTGTATCTAGCTCTAAGGTCCAGAACCAGGCACTTATCCCTAGGTTTTACTGATAAGGCTGACTTTAATTCCTTAAGGGCCAATGTACAAGCCGGGTTGAACCATCCCCGCAGGCGTTCTTCCTTATGCTTAGATGTGATGGTGAGCTTGGAGTTAATGACGGCATTAATACCAGTAAAAAGCTCAATAGAGCTAGTGGTGCCTTGATCATCTTCTAAAATCCGTGTAATTCCAGCCAAACAACTAGAAATGATTGAATCGGATATGCTTTCCGCCCTATCCCCCTTCCACCTAAGTCTAATGCCGTTGGGACGTACAGCCTCGATGTTATTGATGGTACGCCCCGTGGTGGGGGTCCCTTTGGTCTCCCATAACAATGCCTCTGCTGTCAGGCAATTGTGGTCACTAAATTGGATATCTATAACTTTTGGTGCCATAATCCAGGCCTCAAGGCTCGACGAGATACAGATAAAATCAATAACAGAATTAGCTCCCCGCCCTGTAAAAGTGGGGTAGTTTCCCTCCTGTTCATTTTTCTCAATTACCATGATATGCATATTATGTGAATCCAGGAGACTGTTTAGGGCTTCTCCGTATTTATTGTGTTGAAAGTGGGGAGCTCCTTCCCCATGACAGTCCACCACCCCACATACATTAGCATTGGAAAGTGGGCAAGTAGTAGTATTAAAGTCCCCTGCCATAAACAAATCAAAGACCACTTCGGAATCCTTTATAATATCATCCAAGGCACTTAAAAGTGCTCTGACCACATGATCCCTGGTGCCATCAAAAACATTATTATAGAAATTAATTAATAGAATATTCCTACCTCCTAATTTGTGCAACCATAGAATCTGGGAATGCTCCCCGACTTGTACATATTTTTTAACTAGCAGAGGGGTTTGGACGGAAATCAAGATCAAAAGGCCCCCCTTCGCTCTACCTGACAAAGAACCGGTAGCCGGTAGCTGGTAGGAGACAAAACCATTTAATCCTTTAAAGTCCCTGCACCAAGTTTCCTGGAGACAGATAATGTCAAAGAGGGCTAGAAATTCTGTCCATCCCAGGCAATCTGATTTGGACCTAATGCCCACAATGTTCCAGCTAGCAATGTGGCAGATAGAGAAACCGGAGAGGCCTGACCCCACAAGAGAGCGACCAAAACCCTGTTGGGAAGGTGCGATGTTGGTAATATCAGGTGGTGCCACTGGGCAGCCTACTGCGTTACCCTCCTTGCCCGAAGGCGCACAATCTACAGTGACCCCCCGTTTTACAGGCAAAACTCCTGATGAACAAACATTTTGTCCCATACCAGACAGGACCTGTCTCTCCGGGGTTTCAAGGGATACCGTACAGAACTTCAGTCAATCGTTTTGATCTAACCCACTAAGACATTGGAAACGATTAACGGTGTTCACCTGGAAACTTCTTGGGAAACTATATGGGGCCTCTCCCCTCATTTTTCATATGGGTGGGAATAATGTCATTGTAGGGACGATTTAAATCGTTGGAGCCCCCATTAGATAAAATGACATTGTTCTTTTTATTTTTATGCCCCCCCCTTATTGGACAATAAAGGTCTGTTTAAGAGTTTCCCTAACCTCAACACTCTATGAGTCTTGCGGGCCACGGAACTCGATGCGTCGGAGTCATTATGGGGCTCATTTTGAGACTCATCAGCATCCAATGCCTTATCGGGATCATTAACGTCAAGAACATCCTGTAAGGACTCGATTTCAATGGTGCCCTCCCTGGGTTGACAATCCGGAGAACCAGTGGCACAGCTGTTATTAATAGACGTTAGCAAGGGGGTTGGTAAAGGAACAGGGATCTCAGTAGTAACCAATATGGTGTTACGGTTTGGAGGACTACCTACTCCCAAAGACAATCTTCGTTCCTTATTGATCTTATCAACTACTTTCACTAAGTAGTTGTCAAGTGTGGAGACAATAGGGCGGGGGTTCCCGCTAACTGTTTTAGACATAGTGCCTTATGTAAGATATACGCTACAAACAATAGATCCCAAAACAGTATTAAAAATATGAACTTAACAAGATAATAAATAAATCTGAATAGCACTCAATATGAAACGGCCTAGAGCCACAATTAGATAATCATGGATAGGACAGTAACAGACCCAAAAATTGGGAACTGAAGTTAAAAGAAGTGATTATTACCATAGGGAAACAGTAGAATCCATTGATCCTATATCAATAGGGTCAAAAGGTAATGAGGGCTAGATGACAGGGGAATGGGCCCAGCCCAGCCTCGTCCAGTCGTGGACTGTCCCGCCCTTGTCCCGACCTTCTCCCGGGCCGCTTCCGCGCGCGACTCGCGGTTGCGAGAGGCGTTCCGGTCTTTAACGAGCCTCCGGGCGCTCCTGTGGCGTCACTCCCGCGCCACAGCCTCCGGGGCACCTGGGATATGGAGTCCCAGCCCACGCGGCGTCCTCGGTGTTGCTGACGCGATGGCCGTTTCCCTCACGGCAGTGCTGCTGGAGCAGGTGCTGGGACCAAAGAACGCTGGCCGTTCACCTCACGGCAACAGGTAAGCCCCCACGGAGCTCAAGGCGCTCCGGTCTTTAACGCGCCTCCGGGCACTCCTGTGGCGTCAGTCCCTCGCCACAGCCGCCGGGGTACCTGGGATATGGAGTCCCAGCCCACGCGGCGTCCTCGGTGTTGCTGACGCGATGGCCGTTTCCCTCACGGCAGTGCTGCTGGAGCAGGTGCTGGGACCAAAGAACGCTGGCCGTTCACCTCACGGCAACAGGTAAGCCCCCACGGAGCTCAAGGCGCTCCGGTCTTTAACGCGCCTCCGGGCGCTCCTGTGGCGTCACTCCCGCGCCACAGCCGCCGGGGCACCTGGGATATGGAGTCCCAGCCCACGCGGCGTCCTCGGTGTTGCTGACGCGATGGCCGTTTCCCTCACGGCAGTGCTGCTGGAGCAGGTGCTGGGACCAAAGAACGCTCGCCGTTCACCTCACGGCAACAGGTAAGCCCCATCATCAGTGTAGTACTGAGCGGACTGGACGGTCGGAACATTCTGTTGGTCAAAATAATTTATAGAATTCTGAGGGAAAAGGAACTTTCATTCTGGGGAAACGTACCACGTCCCCTACCCCTAGGTACTTGTTGGTAACCACCACAACCTCTCAGACCAGACATACCATTCGCACACTGTAGCAAGATCGGGCAACTATTCTTGAAGTGACCTTCCTCTTTACAATAAGCACACTGATTAGGGCCTAACGGGAGTCGCGAAGCAAAAGACTCAGGCTTCTGCAACAGTTTCTGAAACTGTGGGGGTTGCTGAAACTGACGCTGATTAGGGCGAGGCGGATAAGCCTGCTGCAGAAGAACTTTCGTTTTTAATTCTCTAGTCTTCTTCTCTACTTTATCCTTCTCATCTTTATATCTATTCTCATAGTATTGTGCAGTAGCCAATATCTGGGCCGAAGAAGAAACAGCCCATGAACTCTCAGAGTCTTTTAACTTATTAGAAAGTTCAGGAAGTAAATTAAAAACAAACTTATCTACAAACAACCTCTGACCACCTTCTGTACTCATGTCCTGACCACTAAGATCAATGAATGTTTCCTCAAACCTAGTAAAGAAATCAGACACACTCTCATCTTTCTTTTGTTTCCATGCTGCTAACTTGTCCCAATTCACCGCAAAGGAGGCATCATAGTTTTCATTAAATTAATAATCCTACCAGATAGTTATGCAACTAAGGGTTCAGGTTTGGCACCTCCTACCTGACGACCATCTGCAGCAGTAATATTAACCCACGTATCTCCTAACTCTGGCGCGTGATCCTCGTGAGGGATCTTCGCTCACAAGGGTTGAGGAACTACATTACCCATCAACATATCTATGTCAGCTAAATTCATAACACACGCATCAACTGTCTGAGACAACTCCTTGTAATAACCAGCAGGATTTTTACGGGGGTCAGGCAAGGTCTGCTTTAGAGCCAGGACCTCAGCTCTCTTCCAAGGGACATGCACCCACACTCGCTGAAAATGAGCCCGTGCAGCCGCAATACCATGAGCGGCATCAGCCACAACTGCCTCTCTCCATACAGGGGGAACCTTTCTCATAGGATACTGCTTCACTTTTCTCCTAACAGAAGGGTCCGGTTCGAACAATAACTGAGGTGGAAGTCTAGACCTAAAAGTGAGTAGTGTCTCTACCGCTTCCTCAACATCGGAACCCACTATCGTTCCTTTAGCAAATTCAGACTGAACATTAATCAATTCCAGTGGAATTGAACCCAACTCATTATCTTCCCACTCCTGACGAAGGAAGGTACACATGACATCAAAAACATACCTTTGTTTTGGTGCCTCCCACTGTAGGAAGATATCCATAACCACTTGTGGACCGTACTTGGAGGCATTCGAAACCCATCTACGTGCAAGGAGATCTAACACTGCCCGCTCTTCGGGAACAGGAAGCTGACTACGTCTCTGCTTATGTTCAGAAACAGGGGTCATATTCAGTGACCCAAAGAAAGGAGACAAAAGACTAATGACATGATTCGTTGCCGAGCAGAAGGAGAAGAAGTTGACATGAGGACAGGAGACAAAGTGTTTTGAGGCAAGAGAGACGTAGGGACAAAAATAAGAGAAGTCGAAAATAAAGGAGTGTAAGGCAAATGAGTTTGAGGCAAGGCTGGTGACAAAGCTGGCGGCTCTGGAGAGGGCTGCGCCGCGGGAAGAAAAACCACCTGTGAAGCAACAGATGGCTGAACAACAGCAGGGGGTTGAACGACAACAAGGGGTGCAACAACTGGAGGTAACGGAGGTGCAGTAGCACCCTGCACATAAGGGGGTGGTAATCTCAGTAAATGTGACATCAAAGGATCCTTTTCAGGGTCTTCAGTCACATTTGAAAGGGGAGGTGGCAAAGCCGGGTAACATTTGTCAATGGCCATGCAATGCTGTCTATCTGACACTTCAATCGCACGATCTTCTTCATCTTCCTTAAACTGCCTAGCAGCTTGCATTACCGACATATTCCTTTCCTTCCTAGCTCTCTGTTTGGCTTCCTTTCGCCAAAGGCGGAAAGAGTCAAACATCGCCGGCCAGGCTTTCTTCTTAAAAAGCGCAACTTCTAGGTTATCTAAAACATCTGATTCAAAACTACCATGTTGGGGCCATCGTAAAACACCATCTTTCCTGGTATAACGGACCCATACTTCATTAAAGGTAACGGGACCCACACCATGCTTTGAATAGAGCTCATAAGTTGGAGTTCCAACCGGAGGTATCGGACACGAGTCCTCCAATCGGGAATCCTTATTACAACTACAACAAAACCACTTCCTAATTTTGCCAAAACCAGGCATCTTTAGCTCACTAGTCTTGCTTCAAACTTCATGGGGTTATCAAAAATGATACACTCGTAAATATACGAACCCCTCGGCTTTGACTATTGCAATGGCCGAATCAAAACCAAGAAACAAAACAAAGTTGTGGGAGCGACCCACTTATACTTAACCAAAATGTCTGTCACGCCACCAGAAGCCCGTCTAACGTCTCGCCTTACAAATCATCACAAGAGGGTCCAAGACAGGGCGACAGTCAGGGCAGCAGTCCTTCGCAGCCGTCGGAAAGAGGAAGCCTCGCAGAAAAAACCTTCGGTCCATGTCGACATGCAGGGGTCAGTGAAGTGGCGGCCGTCCTCCAGAATTTCCTCACGGGGCTTCTCACAATCTTCGGGCTTGGACCAGTACCGCTGAAGTCGCCCTACGTTGGGCGCTAGTTGAAGAACCGGGGT
Organism: Lissotriton helveticus; assembly: GCF_964261635.1. NCBI lineage: Eukaryota > Metazoa > Chordata > Amphibia > Caudata > Salamandridae > Lissotriton > Lissotriton helveticus. The sequence goes on along the minus strand of NC_136070.1, from coordinate 231,568,669 downwards.
TTAACCCAGCGGCGTCAGGGGCACGCCTAAGATCTTCGAGTTCACCTGTCTTGGTATTCAAAGACACAGAATACTTCTGGATGGCGTCAGAGACCAAGTTTATTAGCTGCAGCTAGTAACAGTGATCCTAGAAATACATCACAGTGTAAATTCTCAAGAGACTGCTCATTTTACTAAGGCGAGATGTCTCCTTTTATACCCAATATTCACATTATAAATGTACACCCACTGCACAAAATTCTAGCCAATAAGATACATTTTCAAACAAAGTATCACATAGCAAAAACTCAATTTACAGTATCCCAACCCAAAAGTTAATTATTAGGAATGTCCCAAATTTAATCTCCACAAGCCGAACAAACCTATAATTGAAAGCATAACCCATGTAATGAAGAAACATCAAAATAGAAACAGTAACAGATGCTGAACAAGATAAGGCATGTTCAAGGAAACTAAAAAGTTAACGATGTCCTGAACATTGATTGGCAATCTCTGACAAAGATCGATCAGGGAAATTGGCTTTGCGAGGTCAGTTTCAGGGGAAGAGGTCAGTTTCTTACAGTTCATTTCAGAGTCAAAAAGAAACCTAGTTAATGTATACATGAACTAAGAAGGCCATGCCACAATGGTTCGCCAGGCTACCTTTACAGGCCTACGTGAAGGCAACACAAAATGGTGGCACAGAACAAAATGGAGTCAGACTCGAAACTTACAGAACCTCAACTGTTATCAATAGCTGCTGAGAGCAACAGTGAACATTTAGTTTTGCTCTAGTGATCTCTTCTCAGAAGTTGAGAGGAGTCGCAACTATGGCTTCTAATTGGTTCATCAAAGGCTCCTGATTACAATGTAGTGGTGGGTGATTGGCTAATTGCAAAGCTAGCGAAGTTTTAAAAACATTTGTGCAATAAAATGTGCCTTTAACTGAATGGAACACCACAGGATTGAGAGCAGACTGCTTGGCAGTTACTTACCTTTCTTTTCAGCAGCACCATATTCTGTCTCCTTTGCCCACTGGTGGAAGTTCGAGGGAAGGTAATGAGATCCTGATGCTGAGTGGTGACTATGACATTTCCTTACAGCTCCTCAATAACCTGAAGCCTGATGTCCTCTCCATGTGGAAAGAATGCTGGGTGGCGAATTAACAAATGCCAATCTTGGCCAAGTCAGGTAACTTTGTACTTCCTTAAAAAAATGACTTTGCATTGTCAGACTTCTGGGCATATAAAAGCACTTTACCCACCTCTATTAAAAAGCAAGCACCAGTTTAAAAAAATTGCGTAAGAAAAAACCTTTCTAAACTATGAAACCTATCCTGTCAAATGTCCAGATCCATATGTGACTAGCTACTTCATTCCCGTTATGAGTTTCCATTGTGGGACTCATAGTCTTCTTTACCCAATTATAATTTCAGGATTACTAAAATGGAACGACAAAACTGGACTGGCCCCGGAAATGCTTCGAGCTATGCAGAACACATTTAGCACACCCTCTCTAAGAGTGAATCTACTTGTCAACTGGAAGTAATTTGTAGTTTTGGTTAGAGCATTCAATCACTCTGCTAGTCCATACCCCACTGTAAATGGAGCCAAAAATGTAGTTGTACCCACCGAAGACAGGTAAAACACTGGGTATTAAAAAAAAGAGTCACTTGGGATCTTAATGGCATACATGCCAACATTCCCGATTCAGGCGGGAGACTACTGATTTCAAGGCTAGCCTCCCGCTTCCTAATTCCTGCATGGAAAATCCTGGTTCATAAGCGAACTTCAGACTGCATGGACTGGTCTTTTGTGACTCTGATTATGTACTGCCAGTAGCCTGCTCCTGTAGGCAAGTGCACAACGTTCTGTCTGCCATAGTGATTTATCTGTGCTCCTGACAGGTAAGGAAATAAAACGTATATTTGCATTTCTGATAGTCACTCCTGCAGGAGCACACTTGCAAGTCCCATACATGCCAATAAAGGCCACAATAGAAGTCAACGGGAGAAATACATTCCTCCGATTCTTTTTTTTAAATCTTACACATTCCTCTTCCAAAATGTTGGCATGGATGTTAATTGCAAAATGTAAAAGGTCAAAATGTGCCAATGAAAAAGCACTGTAACATAAGAAACCACTAAGACTGAGCTCTTTCTATTGCCAACTAGCTCCAAGAATGAAAGAAATACTGTGCATCTTGCACAATTAGACGTTTCTTCTTGTTCTCACTGTTGTAGTAGCAATTTTGTGGCTGCTTTCTTTCCTGTACATCCTCTATTTTGTCTCTAGACAGTTTCTTTCGGTGATTCTGTTTTCGTATATGAGACGTTTTGACGCCTGTCCTTTGCTGATCTTATTTACATTTGATGGCCAAGTTCAAAGGGTTCATTTTATTTAAACTTCAAATGTCTTGCTACTAAGACTCCTGGTCCGTACGCTGTTGACACGTATGTAAATCTGACAAATGTGCATATATTGTTTAATGTAGAGATTGGGAGAGCAAACATTTTTCAATCACTATCTCTAACATTTCCTTCTATATCAAATAGTTAGGTATACTTTGCTCTGTGAGTTTGTAACCCATCGGAATTGCACCCCTCCTCACAGGGTCTACTTTAGCAAGCTTATTTGTTGATTGTCTGTTGTAAATCAGTGCAAAAATGCTTCATTTTGGTTGGCTGCCAGTAAGACAACACATACCAGGAGAATCACAGGCAATCAAATCATCAGGCAATCACATCAAATAATAAAGCTCAGTGATACGTGCTCTATTTGTCTCTATTTTGATGATCTCTTTCTTAGAAGTTCTCACTGACAGACTAGAGTTAGTTTCATGCGGTCTATATGTATGGGTCCAGGTCCTGCCAAAAGCCAACACACACTACTGGCCTTTATAATTATAAAATGAGCAATATAGAACTATATTCTGGATTAACCCACCATTTTACACACCTGAGAGGAAGGTAGGTGTTGGAAAAGGTAATCTATGTGCTTACATTCTGATATCATGATTTACGGAATTAGGCTCTGGATAGATTTGCATCCACAGATTGAATTTACCCTGGTGGAAAATTGCTAGTCCTATGTTTAGGGGTGATGGAGCAGTGATCCTTCAATCTCAATATCTTAGTATAATAATCAAAGAGAATACCCCACTGGTCATATGGACCTTTGATTGCCAACTTGAAGGGTAAAGAAGGAGCTAACATCAGCAGTGCATTTCAATTACAGTGAAACCAGTGTGATTCAGCAGAAAATATGTTGCCCAAACCTTAAGGGTTTTATGAGAAATTTAGTTCAGTTTACAATCTAAATCAATCAGCAACATCAAAGCAAATATATTGTAACAGCATACATATTAATAAAATCATGCACTCTGAATTTGTATATTATGAGGAAAAATAATCAAAATATAACGACATACATCAAGCAAAATATTAAATAGCCAGGTTCCATAAACGGACTTCCCTATGCTAAATAAAGCATCAAAAGTGGCAAGGCGGATTCTTTGAGGAAGGTGCCAGGATCAGATGAACCAAGTTTAAGATTCAGGGAAAAAAGTATGAATGCTCAAGCATGAAGCTCAAAACTCTGGCAGGGGAAATCAGCAGAGCTGAGAAGAGGTCTTCTTTCCGCAAAGCCGGGCCACAATCTGCTAAACTATTCTAAAGAACGCATAATTAAAGCAGGAAAGTAACTTCTGGAAGACTCTCCATATCAGTTCCCACCAAATGGACCAATCAGGAACTCCACAGTTTCCCAGTGCTGGACAATGCAGTACATGTCTGTGCAACCTTGGAAGTGTCATCGATCCGGTCTGCCTGGTACAGGAGGCCCTCTCACACCTCCTCAGTCTCCATGTCTAAAGCCAACTTCTAATTAAGTTTCAGCTAGCTATAATTAATATTAAGCCTATTCTAGCTAACAAGGCACATGATAAGACACCTTCAGAGGAGAGTAAAACAAGACACTAGCAAAGAATTTTGGAAAATGAAATTCAGGTTACTCTGGCCAGGTTACAAGTTAGGCTAACTTTAATACAAAATGGCTTACCAGCAAGTACAGTCAGCACGAGTAAATACATTGATTGCATTTTGAATATATGTGTGGCTCTTACTAAAAATAAAACTGCCTACTTTTAATTAATTAATAAAGTGCACATGGATTAATATGGTTATCGTGTAAAATGTATAAATAATGCGCAAGTGCATGAAGCACTAAATTGCGCTCCACTAGGCATATGGCCAGAAATGGGGCCTTCTGGCCAGGTGAGAAAATATGTTGAAGTAAAATGCATGGAACATCCACAAACTCATTTATTTGTGACTATTCACAAAAACATTTTGCATAGCAATATCCCTCCTGGAAATTATGAATAATTACTCCTAAAAGTAAGTGTTTTGCAATGCTTGGTACATGCAAGCGTATAAGAAGGTTTTTTTTCTCCAAAAGGGAACATATTTCAATGTGGAAGAACAAAATACGTTTTCTAAAGTACATTTCAGTTGGATATTATCAGGCGGATTGAGGGTATACATCGAGGAACTGGACTATGCATGTCAATCTACATATCAGCGTTTTGTGAAATTTTCTAAAATTATGGATGCCTATAAAATTCATAGATGCCTTCTTAAAAATCTTTTGTCATTAAGGCCTACTATCTTTATTTTTGGCAGAGCAAATCTACTCTCACAAAGATTTTAAAAAAAATACAGTCTGACACTGCTATGCATCCTTATGACAGCATCCATGAGAGGATCGTACAAAGCAAAGCCGCCGGCACTCCCGAGCAGAGATTGAACTGCTTAAATGGATTCTTACTTTTTAAAATGTTATTTTTTATATTTTGCCAATTCCGTTCTTTTACTTGGAGTTAGGCACCTGAACTTATTTTCCTGCTCATTATTTTTGTTTGTTTATTTTACTTTGATGTTTCAACTTTCACATTTTGTACAAGAGATCTTTTAATTAATTAGTGTTATTTTTATTTTATTTTCTAAGAAAAAGAAACTTTTCTTTTGCTGGATCGGAACCGCTGAAATACGGCCATCCAAGGCAATATTGCATCATTCCCAGACTGTAAGAATATGCTGTATTTGGCCTTCTGAATTCAATGTCATGTAACTCCAGCTTATCCTACATTCGTCAGCTGTCTGGTGCTGCATCTTACACACCAGGAATCCATTTTTTAGGTCTCTGCTCTCGACGAACCAAGACATGCTGTATCTACTTTGTGGGCTTACAGCTCTCCCATAGGCTTCCTATTTGCTGGCACCATCGTCGCTCCATTTTATGTTCTCCCCATTCGTCAAGGGCATGCATACTTTAATCCTCTTCCGCCCAACTACAGGGAAACATATGCAGCGGCCATTTTGTTTGGGACTGCTTTTTTTAAAGGGATGACCAAGGAGGCCATTTGAGTTGCATGTGCATGATTAGCTGTGGGAATTGTAATTTCAAAACACAGAGCACAGTCTTCTCCCCGCATACAAGTCTGCAGTGCAAGATGGAGAGTGTGCTTTCTTCATTCTTCGCATTGAGTTCTTTTTTATGCATGAGAAGTGCAGACTGCCTATCTGTGCCATGACCTCCACCCTCACGCACACTGTACACTAGCGCATGCCTTGCTGTGGCTGAATATGCCTTCAATTATCGTGCCGCTGTTCACACGTATATGTCTCACAGTCCCTAAAGTATAAAAAGTATACATCAAAACGAAGTGCTACTGACTCAAACACAAGCACACTCAAAACCCAAAACTCTGTCCTAAAGTGAAGTAAGTCTAGCTCCGAAGTGATATCAAGCGGTCACTTGGCTGTAGAGCATTCTAAAGCCAGGCACGCTTTAAACCAGGGTTACTACTGGAGCTCTTGTGCTGGACACACAGACACGCACATGCATGAGCAACACGTGCATGACCTAAACACATACGTATGGTTGAGACCCACAGGCAGGACTAACCCACAGACTCACATGCTTGACAGCCACACACACGCATGTTTGGCTGACACACAGATGCATGAATTACACACAGGGTTGTAGGAATATCTATACGAGGCTGGTGTGCACCGGCAGCACATGTACTGTACATACACATGGGGGTAGCAGAGACAGATCGAACAGAGATAGAAGATTGGTACAGTGACGTTAAGAGATGTTTGCGTAAAGTTTGGGTGCGCTGCATGTGAATCATAACTTATGCCACACACATGTGTTTGCAGAGAGGGTTTGGGCGCAGACAACAGAAGTGTGGCGAACGAGCAGACTGATTTTCATTATAGTGCATCCATGTGGCTCACATAAGACACTAGACAACTTTGAAATTTTGGTAAAGACTGATTTGCGTAATCTGCAGTATAAGCGGAAGATAAGGAATTTAACACGAGCAGAATTCAGTGTACTACGACAATTAGCAAAAGATGGATCAGTGACTTTTCAGAAGGCAGACAAAGGAGGAGGATTAGTGATGATGGACTCAGAGTTCTATATCAGCAAAGGTTCAGAACATGTCATGGATACTAACACGTATGGGCAACTTGAGAATGATCCTACCATGGATATATCGAAGGAACTAAGCAAATTACTTGAAAAAGCGGAAGAATTACAGTGGATTGATTCCAAAACTAAACAGTACCTATTTCAAACACATCCTAGGAGACCTAAAATATACTTCTTACCCAAGATTCATAAAAATTTGGAAGATCCTCCATTTAGACCAATAGTTTCCGGGTGCGGATCAATCTTTGAACACTTAGGATTATTTATTGATCATTATTTGAAATCTTTTGTGCAACGTTGGTCTACCTATATTGAAGATACTTCTGATTTTTTACGAAGTCTAACAGAGATACCATGCGAAGTGTCAGAAAATTGGATTTTATGTACGATTGATGTCGTCGCTTTGTACACTTCTATCCCGCATAGTCCGGGACTGGAGGCAGCTGAATGGGCACTTTTACAGGAAGATATACCAGAATCAATTAAGTGCATGACGTTACAGTTACTGGAGTTCTGTTTGACCAACAGCTATTTTAAGTGGGAAAATACATTTTTCATTCAGCTAAACGGAACCTCCATGGGTTTTCCAGGTGCTCCAATGTATGCTAATACATTTATGGCTAAATTCGAACACGATTTCATTTTGGAAGACCAGACGTGGAAAGATGGCCTGATCTTTTTTCGTCGATATATAGACGATATATTCCTGATATGGAGGAACACTGAGAAAGCCTTGATTGATAAAACTAAGAGTTTGAACCTTGTGGACCCACGTATACAATTTACACACCATATAAACAAAGTGGAAATTTAATTTCTTTATGTGTTGGTAAAGATCAAAGACAATCAATTAAATACAAGTCTATACAAAAAACCTACAGACAAAAATAATGCATTACTTTTCCAAAGTTTTCACCTAAAAAATATCATCGAAAATTTACCCAGATCTCAGTTTATGCGTATCAAGAGAATCTCATCTAAAGAGAATGAACGTGTGACATCTTTGAATGAACAAAGGAAACGATACATAGAAAGAGGGTACCCGGAAGAGCACCTGGATAAACAAATTGAAAAAGTGAAAGAGCTACCTAGAGCACAACTATTGGCAAAAAAGCAGAAAAAACCAACCAATAGGATGTTGTTTGTCTCTAAATATTCATCAGCGTCTAGAGATATTAAAAAAATAATCAACAGGAGATGGGAACTGTTGGAAATTGAACCTGATTTTGGGAATTTGTATAAAGATAAACCCCTGTTTGCCTATACAAGGGCACAGAATTTGAAAGAACTGCTGACTAGACAAATGAGAACGCCATCCCATACCGGAGATACACCGCCTCGTGGCACCATGAAGTGCTGGAACTGCAATAATGTGATTCTAGGCAATATTCTAAGCCATCCGCGCACAGGCGAAAGTATACGACTACAACATACTACGAATTGTGATTCTGAACACCTGATTTATATGATCAAATGTCCGTGCGGACTCCTCTATTAAGGAAAAACTGAAAGGAAGATAAAGATTCGGCTATCAGAGCATAAAAGTCGGATCAGAAACAAGAACATCACATCACCGCTAGCGCTACATTGGACTGAGCAGCGCCATTCTGTAGCGCAGATTAAATTTCAAATTATTGAACATGTTCAGAAAGTGGAAGGTTTGGACAGCTCTAAAATCCTCCTGCAAAAGGAAGCCTTCTGGATCAAAAAGTTACAAACACTGACGCCCCTCGGGCTTAATGATAAGTTGGAGATGAGTTGTTTTCTGTAAAGTATAGAAGTAGAATCGTTGGCTCTGAGGCACACTGGTTGAATCACCACGTAATTTCAATATATTGATAACAAAATAGGTATCACAGATGAGGTATATTCACATACACAAGAAATAAATTAGGTACACTGCATCTTTAAAATGTTTTCACAATAATAGAGTTTCATGTAAACAGGGAGTCTATATCTTAGACTGATCGCCAGTCCCTAAGCGCTTTCCCCTGCCTTCCGGAGGGGCGTGTTCGCTTCGTCAACTAATGGAAAAATGCACCTGAAAGCACTTTAGATGCAGTGTTTAAATAACCGGCATTTCTGACACACGGCTGCTCGTGTTATCAGCAGCCTAGGATTCCCGTGCCTTGCTTCCAGTTTTATCGACTTCAGAAACGTTCCCTTGGGTGAGTGTTCAGGACACCGTTAAGGCTTGCAGGCAGAATTAAGCCTCGAGGGAAACTGCCGTGCATAAATGCAATTATCTTGCGAGTTTCCATTCTCCCCTGTTTTTTCAAAAAAGCATACCTTCTCGTTTCTGTCTTTTTGCATGCAATTCTGTTGACATCAGACGGAATGAAAGAAGTGTCTCCACATCAGGAAGACTTCCTTACTGCAATTCGTGCAACATTTTTATTAATTTAAGGTATGTGGTGTAAAATTTCATGAGTTTCTAATTCATCTTAGACTAGGTTACAATCAAGCTAGAACCTGTGATTTAATATATCTTTTTGTCTTGTTGTTTGCAGTATATTATACGCAATCAACTACACATACTGGGAAGCAAGGCAGGACTCTTTCACAAGTCCAGACAGGTATTCATATAGAGCTTATGTTTTCTTCCTTGACTAGCATGCTGTTACAATTTTGATACCAATGCACATTTTTTTATTTTATTTAGTTTCGTGTAATTTATATTTGACTCTTAGAATTTGTGTGAGTGCCAAGAATAGACACTCTTTGCAACACAGATACAGGAAGCTGCCTAGCGAGATTAATTCAGGTAATATTAGTGAGCTCCTTATTGTTTGCATCTTCTTGACGCCGTTTCTTATTTAATAGATAATTTTAGTAACATAGTTCTGGTTACATCGCTTATGGTAATAATACTTTGCTGCGCTTTGCCTTCAAAAGCTAGCGCTTTAGAATATAGACCTTTAAGATACTGGTATATATCACTCCACCTTAAGGCACCGGTACATCGCTTATGGTAACAATACTTTGCTGCGCTTTGCCTTCAAAAGCTAGCGCTTTAGAATATACACCTTTAGGATGCTGGCATATATCACTCCACCTTAAGGCACCGTTACTATTCTTCCAGAGGCTCTAGAATTCCGCAATCTTGAACTAGTAAATGATTAGTGTGTTTTACATCTTTTATGTTAATATTGAGTTGCTGTACTGTGCCTTCAAAATGTAACACTTGAGAATAGATATTTTTCAGATGCCGGCACAAATCACTCCATTTTAAGGCATTATCATCATTCTCATAGAGGCCTTATATTTTGGCAACCTGGAACTATTAAACGATTAGTGTAGGGTACTATACTTATCAGCACACACAAGGGCTAAATCTCTTGCAATGTAGAGTAAAATATTATTTAAGTAAGAACTCTACCTCCTTGTTCTATTATCATTGAGATAATACAGCTTTGAAGTAGGATAAGGTTATCCAAAGGTTTTTTTTATCTTTACACTGTATGCTCTCAATTCCCATCTAGGGATTAATGGTTACGTAATCATCATGCGTTTACTTTTCAGCTTATCCTGTTCTCTTTCCTTCACACATTATCAAATTAGAATCTATTTGTGTGAAGTGTCTGTTGTAACGGAATCGAGCAAGAACGTGTAAGTATTATAGCGTCAAACATTGAGCTACATAAATGCTTCAATATTAGAGCAATTATTTAATGTTATCACTTGTTGACTTTTAGAACAATTTCACGCCTCCTTGCTGAGGCTTTATAAAATCAGTTCGCCATTTACCAACTTTTACTGTATAAGTAGACCTTGATCCTCCCTCCCCTCCTTTTTTAACATAGGAGACTATCTGTGCCAAAATAAAAATGTTCTGGTCTGATGACCCTAAAATAAGTAGCACTATGCGTTTCTCTTTATCATGAAGTCAATTCTTGGCTCCCAGCCCTTTATCATCTCCTTTCCGCCCCCCCCCCCTCATTCCCCCTGGTCTGAAATAAAAATGTATAAAAAGATGAATGCCCTTTATTGTGGTATCATTGAGTTATTTAAACTCGTCTTTGTTCTTTTGTAAAGAAGATGTTGTTACAGTTTTGTAGGTTGGATGTACTAAATTTTGTTTATGTCACTGATTATGAAATAAGTATTAATAATTATAGTATGTCAATTTGAATATTGTTTTGCTTTTACCCATTTTTTTGTGATGTTTAGGTGATACGTGGCTACTCCAGAAGAAGGCGCTGGTCGCCGAAACGCGCGTAGAGAACCATTTGTTATGCCACCTCTTTTAATATTGTGATTTCCAATTAATTGTTGCGTCATTATATTTAAAAAAAAAAAAATTGTTATCTGTTATTACTTTTTGATGATGTGTTGTGCATTTTAGGAATAATTTTATATTGTTTAAATTGATAGCTATTATGTATATTTTGTGAGTTTTATTTTTAAATAAGGTCAATAATAAATTTTGAGTACAGACCCCCTACCTCTTCTTTACATTTATTGATGTGATCGGAAAGAATCCTCATTTCAAGTGCCATGGTTGTTACTTTGCACGCTATATAATGTAATAACATAGTGATCATCACTATTATTCAATGTCAAGGTGCTTATGTTTATGGAGGCGTACTAATGATGTCCGAATATGTTTGTAACTATGGGGTATTCATATCTTTCTTTTTTGTTATTCTTTTTCTGATCTTATCTGTATTTAAAAGCAAAATGTGTTCTACACAAATGAAAAGGCAACTAGATTCGGATGTGAGTTTGTTGTATTCAATGCAGTGTAATAAAGTTGCAGTCTCGGGAGTTTTGAAAAACTAGGCAAATCGGGTTAGTCCGTCGTTTATGTTATCTCGCGGATGCGCTATGTAGAGGGCGTTTTGCAGACCCGGAAGTATTCTTGCCCCGTCAGTCCGTCGGGTTGAGTTGAATGAAGGTCTAAGTAGGCAGAGATTCCGGTAAGTTGTTGCGAAGCATTTTGGCTTCAATATTGGGTGTTCGAACTGTGAGTCAGAAGCCGCTTGTTGGAATGGGAACTGATGCGTGCTTATTATGTATTGCAAAGGACGCTCGTACAGGTCCCGCCGGTCTTAATGAAAAATACGAAAGCGTGTTGAGGTGAGCAAACGCGTGTTTCCTCATTCAATGTTATAGCTGGTTTTCAGATTATCAGAGTGAACAGTGGTAGTAATGTGTTGATATTACGTTGTAGATTTCTTCTTTCCCCCGGGCATGTAAAGACTTCAACATATACGCTGCCGGTCGTCTAGCAAGAGGTGGGTTGCAACCTGGTGAAATAATTAGAATATAAGACAGTGCGAATACGTTTGTAGTGGTTCACTGTGACCCCATAATTCTTTTATTAGGTGACATCGTTTGGACCAAAGTTGCTCATATTATGGTAAACTTGATTAAACAAGTTTAAGCTCCATAAACTTCCAGTAATCAATGATAAGGGCATAATGTGAAAAGAATTCTCGTTTATGTTTAGGTTCTGTAAGAACTGGATTTTAAAAGATTATTCGACAGATCTCATAAAGAGTTGATTCCCTGGTGAGACTTTTTATTATTGAAAATGATGCAGATGGGATTTTGATGGTCCCAAATAATCATGATGCAGTTATCTTATAAATACAGACATGATGTGTCTTTGATTGAGAATAGGACTAAAGTTTGGTTTTTGATTTGAAAAAGTAGTTGTTCTAACGAGAAATTTTTGAATTGCAGACGAGTTGTTTCATTTCATCGCGTTAATTGTTTCCTTTGTCTTTTCTTTTCTTTTCCTTTCTTTTTGTTACCTTTAACAGGAACACCTGACGAAGGGACCAGAGTGTCCAGAAATGCATTGGGTGGACATGAATTTGTTGAATATTATTATGTTTTGATCTAAAATGTGATGCGTTTATATACATTTTTTTGGGTAAAGACAAGTTTGAATTAACATGCAATGAAATAAATATATGTAGTGAAGAAAATGAATAATTTGTAAAGTGTTTAAATATTGATTAAGTAGTGCAGGGTGTAGTCCCTACCACCAATTTGGGGTAAGGCCACTTACATTGCATTGTGCTTGGGGCACAAGTATCTCTCTCTCACTGACGTACGTTTACATACAAGCAGGTTGCACTGGAAGTACTAGCAAATGGTCAGCTCGTGCGTCGCATCTTAGAGCTAAGCTTGTCTCTTCATATTAATTTGTTGGTTCACCTAGTTGTAGTTAAAATCTATACTTTGTTACATTAAAACTGTTAATACAACAACAACCCTGTCTCTTGGGCAAACCATATATATATATACGTATATATATATATATATATGTATATTTCTCTTTCAGCATGAAATATCTTCCATCTATTTTCTCTGCTGCACCAGGATCCTCTTTATTACTAATTCCTATGTATTAGTGTGTACTGTTTATTGCCCTTTCTAAAATGAAAATACCTTTTTCAATCGACAGTCAAACAAGAACCATATATATGTCTGAAAAAACAATTATTCAGTACATCTTATAGCGGTGAAAAAAAGTGTGAAGGACAAAATTACCCCTCACGGGCGCACCACCATCGGGGTAACTGGTAGGTACTCACTAGATAGAGCCCCTTTTCTCATCATAGGCAGTCATTTAATGTCCCATAAAAGAAACAATTCGAAGAAAGAAAAGGTGTCCAAACAAGGAAAGAATACATGTAAAGTGCAGTAGAGTGATGAGCAATCCCACTCTACTAGTGACAAGAAGGGATTAAAATCGACAGCCACACCTCTCTCAAAACTTTATTCTTAATTATTAGATGTGATCTGTTGAATTAAAAAGGGGGGTTGTAGCTATCGTCGCATACCAATACCCACTGCCAACATGTTTCTCTGCCACAAAAATTCCAGCAAGTCTTCAGGGCTAGACACTCTGCCACAGCACCAATGTTGGATACTTTTGTTCTGAATGAAAAGGTAAAAGAAAACACACTCAGTCAAAGACACAACCACCCATATATACTTTTTTGCCGATTTTAACGTCACAAAAGACATGATAATTACCCTCTATCAGCTCATGATTCCCATACCAGCTGAAGAGGGCTGTTTATTCTTGACAAACTTCTCATCTGAGTCCTCGTCCTTATAACTATTTGATTGTTTCATCAATCTGAAAAGACTGTGTATCAAGATCGTGAAAACAAGGAAGGATATATGGCTAATAAACACTCTTTTGAGACCATAATAATTACCCTCAGTCAGCTCGTGTGGTTCATACCCACTGGAGAGGAAAATATTTTGGTCGTAAACTCCTCGTGTGAGTCTTCTTCTTAATGGACCATTTGATTGTATTATCAATCTGAAATGTAACCCCAAACGGTAATGTACATTTTTTTATTTATATAAAACATATTGGAACATAGGGAGATGTATGTATAATGCCTTCTCTTTAGGTGCGGGCCACAATCCCTTTATCTATAACGCTTCCGAAATGTCATAACAGCGTTCATCCTTTAGTAAGACACCCATCATGGTGTTTGATTCGTAAAATACTGATGGCGGTTTACATCAATTGGGCCCCATATCGAACTCGGTATACACAACACACGGTGGGTTAAATTGTTTAAAAAAAAAACAGCCTCTCAAATACTGACTGCCAAATGTGTACCGAGTCAATAACCATCTATCCCATTTAGACAGAAGCCTCCCTCTCGTTTAGTTTGTTCGTGCTCCCCCGGTTCTCCCACTCCTCACCGTACGGAGCTACACAGAGCTCCTCATCTCCTCCTGTCTCGTCCCATTCTGAACCAGCGCATATAGTAGGCGCCGTGGAAACGTGACAGCGTACCCGACGTGACCCGCCGCCATCTTTGTTTGGGAATTCTTCAATAGTATCCTATTGCCTATTTTCACAAGGTTCTGCCCAGAAAGCTATTCGTAAAACTTTTTATAGTTGCAAAACTCGATCGAACACTCCTTTGCAATTCTATCCAAAACAGGTTACCGGATGTAAATAGTGCCACATAAAAAAGGCTTTTTTGAAAAAAAATTGTTGTAGACTCTATTTAGAGAAAACATATTTTTGTAAATACGCTATATCAATTTATATTCCTAGGTGCTCTCAAATTTCCAATATTGGACAGTGTGAGACACCAAAAAGTCCAGTATACACCGATACCAGCCTAATTTCAAATCATGCACTTCAAATCTTCATTTAGCTACACTGCCATAGACTCTTGGATCACATCATGACATAGAAGATGGACCTATGGAAAAAACACTTTCTCCATAGTTGTAACTTGGCAAGATCAATATATTTAGTCTGCCATAGACTCTTAGATCATATCACAACCTCGATAAACGACATAGAGGCAACAACACTCTCTCCTTCATTATTACTTGTACTATGCAGGTGCCACATCGTAACCTCCATTACAGCCCATCAACTGACACACCCGCAGCAAGACAGGTACTAGCCAGTGCTCCAAGTGCCAAAACCCCCTAGTGTATTTTGGGGAGACACCACGCCTATCTATACTAATTTTATACATTCTAACGTGGGGTCCCTCACAGAAGGTAGTAGTGGCACAGTAATCCAAGAGAGAGATTCTGACAGACACCAAAGAGCAGGGGTTCCCTGACCCAGGGAATCTAGCTTACCCTATTCCATTCTATAACTTTGTTGAGTCCACACTGATCACTTTTCTCCTGATAAATCCACCGTGCTTCCTTAGATAGGAGCACCTGTTCTATGTTATGTGTGGTGCCCATTACTCTCTCAAGGACTACCCAGGTGAAACTATGTTTCTCTGTAAAACAATGCTGGACTAGTTTGGTGGTAAGTTTCCCGGACCTTGTGGTACTCAGATGTTCTTGTATTCTGATCTTGATATTTCGGGTTGTTAGCCCTATGTATTGAAGACCACATTCACACACTATTCTGTACACTACATTAGTAGTGTTGCAGTTGCTGAAGCGGTGCAAAAACCACTGTTTTCCTGAATTCAAGATTACACTCGTGGTTTTCTTTGTCAAGGGGTACACAGAGCATCCACCGCACGGAAAATGCCCATTCGGAATGGTAGTTTCATTAGTTTGTACTACAGTGGGTTCACGGGTATGCACCAATTTGTCTTTTAAGTTGCTGGATCTCTTGAAAGCAAACCTGGGTGGTGGCATCTGAAAATCGTTACTTGATAGAAGAAACCAATGTTTACGGATCTATTGTCTGATCCTGGTTGCTACCGGGTCGAAAGTCATAACGACCGGGACGCAATCATCTCTTTTTCTCACATTCTTCTCCAGGAGGACACTATGTGGAGTACTCACGGCCCTTTTCTTTGCATGTTTGACCACTTTAGATGGATAGTTTCTCTGCTCTAGCTTAGCCACTAGATCCTGTGACTGTTCCAGGAATGTTTCTGTGATGGAGCTATTCCTTCTATAACGGAGGAACTGCCCCACTGGGAGGTTATCCCTCAATGCCCTGGGATGATAGGAGTTATACAAGAGCAGAGAGTTCCTGTCCGTAGGTTTTTGATGGACACGTGTAATTATGGCCTCATCCCTTGCTTCAATCACCAGGTCCAAGTATACAGCAGTATTATGACTGTAGGACCACGTGAAATTAAGACTGGGGTCCTGTACATTGAGCCAGTCGAGAAATTCCAAAAGGAGCACCTCTGTTCCTGACCAAATGCATAGCACGTCGTCTATATACCTCTTCCAGAGGCGAAGATTCATCTGGAAGGGGTTGGTGGAACGGTAGACGACGTGCTCTTCAAACTGTCCGACATAAATACATGCCAGACTGGGGGCCATAGTGTCCCCCATAGAGGTCCCTGGGGTCTGCAGGTACAGTTGGTCCTTGTAACTGAAATAGTTTCTAGTGAGGGCCAGTTCTACACACTGCATCACAAAGGATTGTGGAGCATCATAGAACCATTCCTGTTCCCCCGTGCGCGAGCTGCTGACACCAGCATTGCGTCCTGGGGGATACACGTATACAGTGATTCGATATCGATCGTCACAAGCAATTCGTTGATTGGACCGAACTGCATATTGTCTGGGAAATTGAGAACCTCTGTAGTGTCTTTAATGAATGACTATTGATTGATGACTGCTTCCCGAAGGAAAAAGTCAGCATACTGAGACAGAGGTTCCAAAACCGACTGGATGTCCAAAACGATCGGGCGTCCAGGCGGCGGGTGGGTGGGCTTGTGTATTTTCGGGAAAAAAGATGACGTCTCTTCAGATTAGTACCAAAAAATCTTGCGCTCTCTTGTTCCTTATTTGCAAAGAATTTCTTTAATTTTATTTTACGCATGCGTAAAATAAAAATAAAAATAAAATGAAAGAAATTCTTTGCAAATAAGGAACAAGAGAGCGCAAGATTTTTTGGTACTAATCTGAAGAGACCGTCATCTTTTTGCCCACCTGCTTCTGCGGTAGGTTCTGAAGTGGTAGTGTTTGAAACTAAAGTACTACAAGACATTGCAAGGTTTGAGACAGCAAAAGATTCCTCAAAATATAGAAACATGACGAAGGAAGACTGGAACGCGGTTAAGAGTCTTCAGAACAACCATTCCCTGACCATTAAGTCAGCTGACAAGGGTGGGGCGGTGGTAGTTCTGAACTCAAAAGATTACGACACCAAAGTCATGAGACTTTTAGGAGCAGGTACCAATTATTGGCCCCTGAGTCGTGACCCGGTTCATGAACTCCTCATGACCATATGGGAAATGGTGGGAAGAGCTAAAGAGAATAAGTGGATTTCGGTGAAGGAGGCGGAGTTTCTGGTTAATAACACCCCCAGAACTCCTGCCTTCTATATACTCCAAAAAATACACAAGCCCACCCGCCCGCCGCCTGGACGCCCGATCGTTTCGGGCATCCAGTCGGATTTGGAACCTCTGTCTCAGTATGCTAACTTTTTCCTTCGGGAAGCAGTCATCAATCAACAGTCATTCATTAAAGACACTACAGAGGTTCTCAATATCCTGGAAAATATGCAGTTTGATCCAATCAACGAATTCCTTGTGACGATCGATATCGAATCACTGTATACATGTATCCCCCAGGACGCAACGCTGGTGGCAGCAGCTCGCGCACTGGGGGAACAGGAATGGTTCTATGACGCTCCGCAATCCTTTGTGATGCCGTGTGCAGAACTGGCCCTCACTAGAAACTATTTCAGTTACAAGGACCAACTGTACCTGCAGACCTCAGGGACCTCTATGGGGGCCACTATGGCCCCCAGTCTGGCATGTATTTATGTCGGACAGTTTGAAGAGCACGCCATCTACCGTTACACCAACCCCTTCCAGAGGAATCTCCGCCTCTGGAAGAGGTATATAGACGACGTGCTATGCATCTGGTCAGGAACAGAGGTGCTCCTTTTGGAATTTCTCAACTGGCTCAATGTACAGGACCCCAGTCTTAATTTCACGTGGTTCTACAGCCATAATACTGCTGTATACTTGGACCTGGTGACTGAAGCAAGGGATGAGGCCATAATTACACGTGTCCATCAAAAGCCTACGGACAGGAACTCTCTGCTCTTGTATAGCTCCTATCATCCCAGGGCATTGAGGGATAACCTCCCAGTGGGGCAGTTCCTCCGTTATAGAAGGAATTGCTCCACCACAGAAACATTCCTGGAACAGTCACAAGATCTAGTGGCTAAGCTAGAGCAGAGAAACTATCCATCTAAAGTGGTCAAACATGCAAAGAAAAGGGCCCTGAGTACTCCACGTAGTGTCCTCCTGGAGAAGAATGTGAGAACAAGAGATGATTGCGTCCCGGTCGTTATGACTTTTGACCCGGTAGCAACCAGGATCAGACAATTGGTCCGTAAACATTGGTCTCTTCTATCAAGTAACGATTTTCAGATGCCAACACCCAGGTTTGCTTTCAAGAGATCCAGCAACTTAAAAGACAAATTGGTGCATACCTGTGAACCCATTGCAGTACAAACGAATGAAACTACCATTCCGAATGGGCATTTTCCGTGCGGTGGATGCTCTGTGTGCCCCTTGACAAAGAAAACCATGAGTGTAATCTTGAATTCAGGAAAACAGTGTTTTTTGAACTGCTTCAGGAACTGCAACACTACTAACGTAGTGTACAGAATAGTGTGTGACTGTGGTCTTCAATACATAGGGCTCACAACTCGAAAGATCAAGATCAGAATACAAGAACATCTGAGTACCACAAGGTCCGGGAAACTTACCACCAAACTAGTCCAGCATTGTTTTACAGAGAAACATAGTTTCACCTGGGTAGTCCTTGAGAGAGTAATGGGCACCACACATAACATAGAACAGGTGCTCCTATCTAAGGAACCACAGTGGATTTATCAGGAGAAAAGTGATCAGTGTGGACTCAACGAAGTTATAGAATGTGTGAGAAGTTGGCCTGATGTATGATGTCTCCAATTCTGGGGGCACCTTATATCAGTCCAAACAATCCCTTATGGTGGTGGTTGTAAGTCAACTTTAAAGACAAGCTATCCTAGAGGTAGCATGGACTAAGCAGCCTAAAGGCTTAACTCAAGAGGACATGTGAAGCCAGCTGTTTTACCATATGCAATACTGTAATATCAAATGAAAGGACACCACACAAGTTATATATTATAAAAATATATGTATTCTCAGAATAATCCCCAATACTCTTTATGAGTAAAGAAGCACAAGCGTTTAAACAAAAGCACAGTATAACATATACAAGTTGCACAATTATGGATGAGGCCGGTGGCCACTCAAACCATATATCAAAAAAGGGGTATAAGTATCACTAATCGATCTGGGGTAAGGCCTAGGGCCTTGGGAATTGCTGGGACTACACTGGACTAACGATAAACAAAGAGGGTTTGGCTTAAGCGCAGTAAGGCTGCGATGGTACTATGAACAACAGAACAAGATGCCAGTACTGCTCGGTTATTTAATTTGACTTTTTCAAAACGAGAGAAAAAACAGCTCATTTATATGGACTACTCTTTCAGTCCTGAGTCTCTTTCAAAGAAAGTTTTATTCATTCGAAATTGTATTATTGTACTTTTTGTTTTTTTAAAATTTTTTTCAAAGAACTTCTATATTTGACAATTATTTACATACAAACAGAAGCAATTAAATTCTCATTAGGGGAGGAGGGCTTCTAACTTCAATATAAAAATGTGTAAATATGTACAAGAGTGTGGTGAAATGGAAAAGAGAAATCAAGCATACTTCAGTTATAAATCTCAACTATCATACTGTGATCCATTCATAATCAACTTGCTCATACATACTAACTTATACACCAGATGCACAGGAAGAAACTGGGTAAGTGAAAATCGTTGTTTGGAATGCGTATAAGTGACCCTAAGCTATTTGGTCTCTTTCTGTTACAAGGGTCCCTATCGCAACTGCAATATTTGCCAATCTTTTCAAACTAAATGGCCATCAAATAGTCTTATTAATCATGATACTTTATCAATGATTGGCCTAGCAAAGAAAAAACAAGAAGGGGGGTCGACGCGTTTCGAATCCCAAACGATGAAGGGATCCTCATCAGGACCATGAGTAGAATTAATCTGAAAGACATGAAGAGATGAGCAGACCTTACTATAAGTATTTTAAATTAGAGAAGGGTGTGCAATCCTCAACTTAACATTCAAACAGAAACATACACAAGCAGTACCTGTAATCTTGGAGATGTCTTGTCTTTGAAGAGAAATCTGTATAGATTCAAAGGAATAGGTCAGCTCCATGTACCAGGGTGCGGCGAGTTAAGTTTAACTCATTTGAAAAAGTACTCACTAGTTTGTTCACAGCGAATAGGCGATAATGGTTAGTTGTCCGTTGTTCCACTATCCGGTTGGCTGTCCTCCCATCGGGTGAACTACAATTTGTAGTCGGTCTCTGTGGCCAAAATCACAAAATGACGGCGTGTTACCTCAATACGCTATGATGTAGCTCCAAATGCCAAAGCATGCAGTCGTGTTTTGGGGGGCAATGTAGATTGAATAAACTTTACTATGTTACCCTTAAGGGGTCGAATTGATTCGGTTCTATGCCCGATTTGCTAGCTTTTTAAAAAAAATGTACTTCACTCATTCCTAACACCGTTGTAAAAACACACTGTTGACAGAGTGCAATGGATGGCCGCATTAACTATCGCGTGCACTTCGCGTTTGGGGCGTCCTCTAAGTTGCGCTTTTGATTGATGTTGCCTACCTTTACTCAGTAACACGAAGGCTCCTCATCCACAGCGATGCCATCAGCTGTTCGTGACTCCGGTAGTCAGTCTTTTATTGTCCAATATTTTTGGCGAATACTTCCGGTTGAGAGGATTCTGGGTTTTGTGGTTTCTTGAGCCGAAATAAACGACGGACTATTGATGGCATTTCAAGTAAAACGATTGTGGTTTGTATTATAATTATATAACTGATTCAAAGTGGCAGTGCGTCTAACACAATGCTACTGCTTGTTGCAATCAACACGAAGTCATAACGTGTGTTGTTCGACGGTCATCAAACATAATATCCTTACCGAAGGGAAGATTGTGGATTTTGTAGTTTATTTTCCAATGTACACCGCCGGCACTCGGTAAAGTTTCAATATGTATTGTGTGAATTGTCATAACGCTAACTATAGTTTTGAAAAAACGCTACCAATAGTTTTGAAACAAAGAGTGGTAAAAAAGGGGGGTAATTGTGGCATTTTTTGGTCTCCAGGATGGAAACTTTATTCAAAAGATCTTACTGTTTTTCACATTCCAATGTATCTATCCATGCGTTTTCTGTCGGCAGACTGAAAATGCTGTATTTGCATGCACGTTATTGTCTCACAGCTTGTAAAAAAACCATTTCAGATTGAATGTTTACAAATGATACAACTCAGACATTTCGTTTAATCCGTTTATTGTTGTATTGAATTTCAGGATCAACCGTGCCTCTCTTTTGCGAAGTTTTGTTTCAAGATCTCCACCTCTTGGGTCAGATTCGACTTTTGAGCTTATTGTCCATTTTAAATCATTCTCTCCATGTGCATTGTCGATCCAATGTTGGACTAGGGGTGCTGTCACTACTTTTCTCCTAATCCTCGACTTATGCTGGGTGATCCGTTGTCTTGCTTCTTGATTGGTCTTCCCAATATAAAGCTTTTTGCAAGGGCACAAGATGCCATATATCAAGTTCCGCGTTTTGCAATTTGTGAAACAATCATGTTTCCATGAGATCCCTTCATGTTGGAATAGTGAACCCTCAATTGTAGAGGGACAGCACACACATGTCCCGCATTTGTGATGGCCTGTAATTGGAGGTAGATTTACATAGTCTCTAAGTGTAGGGTTTCCACGTTTAGGGAGTGCAGCTCTTACAATTTGATTGGAAATGCTTTTATCTTTCTTAAAAGCAAATAGTGGTCCTTCTGCCAATTGTGGGTCCAGATCTTTTAGTAGATGCCAATTTTGATGAATCACCTTTTTTAGCCAATTTGATGAGGGACAATATGTTGATACACAGACAATTCGTGTTTGAGATTCACGTTCTCTTTTTGTTAAAAGGTCCTCTCGCGGTGTCCACCATGCTCTCTTTATGGCATGTTTGAGTAATTTTGAAGGATATCCCCTACTTAATAGCTTCTCTTTCAGGACATTCGCATGTTCCATGTACTCATCTTTAAAAGTACAATTTCTTCGGATGCGAAGAAATTGTCCTATTGGTAGGTTCTGTTTCAGACTTCTGGGGTGATTACTGGTGTAATGGAGAGCTTTATTCCGGTCAGATTTCTTTTGATACAGCGTTGTTACTAATTCCCCATTTGCGCAGTATACCTCTACGTCCAAGAATGCCATACGGACTTTAGAGTGCTGCAAACTGAATTTGATATCTTGGGTCCGATTATTTATCCAACTGTGGAAGGCTGTTAGTTCTTCCTCATTGCCTGTCCAAGTTGGGAATACGTCGTCGATAAAACAATACCATCCACTAATCCATTTTTTGAAAGGATTGTTATTATAGATAAATGTCTCTTCATATTGGTTCATGTAAAGTACTGCCAATTCTGGAGCAAATGGACAGTCCATAGCGACTCCTTTAATCTGGAAAAAGTAATCATCTTTAAATTTAAAATAACTCTTTTTTAAGGCCATTTTTGCCAACTCAATGATGAATTCTGTTGGTATTTTCATTGGTCGATCTCTTGAGTTAAGGAAGATTTTTAATACTTCTAGGGCTTCAACTTGTGGTATTTGCGTGCATAGGGCCACTACATCCATACTAACCAAAAGGACCGACTACAAATTGTAGTTCACCCGATGGGAGGACAGCCAACTGGATAGTGGAACAACGGACAACTAACTATTATCGCCTATTCCCTGTGAACAAACTAGTAAGTACTTTTTCAAATGAGTTAAACCTAACTCGCCGCACCCTGGTACATGGAGCTGACCTATTCCTTTGAATCTATACAGATTTCTCTTCAAAGACAAGACATCTCCAAGATTACAGGTACTGCTTGTGTATGTTTCTGTTTGAATGTTAAGTTGAGGATTGCACACCCTTCTCTAATTTAAAATACTTATAGTAAGGTCTGCTCATCTCTTCATGTCTTTCAGATTAATTCTACTCATGGTCCTGATGAGGATCCCTTCATGGTTTGGGATTCGAAATGCGTCGACCCCCCTTCTTGTTTTTTCTTTGCTAGGCCAATCATTGATAAAGTATCATGATTAATAAGACTATTTGATGGCCATTTAGTTTGAAAAGATTGGCAAATATTGCAGTTGCGATAGGGACCCTTGTAACAGAAAGAGACCAAATAGCTTAGGGTCACTTATACGCATTCCAAACAACGATTTTCACTTACCCAGTTTCTTCCTGTGTGTCTGGTGTATAAGTTAGTATGTATGAGCAAGTTGATTATGAATGGATCACAGTATGATAGTTGAGATTTATAACTGAAGTATGCTTGATTTCTCTTTTCCATTTCACCACACTCTTGTACATATTTACACATTTTTATATTGAAGTTAGAAGCCGTCCTCCCCTAATGAGAATTTAATTGCTTCTGTTTGTATGTAAATAATTGTCAAATATAGAAGTTCTTTGAACAAATTCTTGAAAAAAACAAAAAGTACAATAATACAATTTTGAATTAATAAAACTTTATTTGAAAGAGACTCAGGACTGAAAGAGTAGTCCATATAAATGAGCTGTTTGTTCCCTCGTTTTGAAAAAGTCAAATTAAATAACCGAGCAGTACTGGCATCTTGTTCTGTTGTTCATACACTGGACTAATAGCAGTTAGGACGGGAGTAGCCCGCGGGATTCAGGTGCAGCGCTAAAAGCACACGCATGCACCAATGCAAAGTCTATGGTGCGTAAAAGTAATCGAGTTACAGTTTCAAGAGTCTTCCGACTGGACTAGAAGGACAAAACTTTAGACTTAGACACTAGAGGTGTAAACCACTACAGGAGCACCGGCGTTCAAGAGTTACCTCACCCACAGGAAGCGGGTGCACAGGTGCAAAGATGTGTCGGGTTTCGTCACGAAGATCTATGGTGCCTGGAGATGAAGATGCTGCAGGCGTCCAGAAGAGAAGTGTCCGGTGTGATCCAAGGGTGGATCGAAGATGTAGAGTACCTGAAAGCAGAGGGGACAGAGTCTGGGTCACTAGCCAGTGACCAGGAAGGAACCAGGAAGGAACCAGGCAATGTCGGTCTCAATCAGGTGCTTGTCGTGAAGCTTGTCTCCGCTGCCACGTGGTCTCTGGGGCACCGAGGATGTCCTGGAGTGAATCACGAGCTGTCCCGCAAAGGCTCTTGCTGTCAGCGGTGTCGGCTTTCAGATCAAAGTCAACAGGCCTTGGCAAATGCAACCCACGCAGGATTCAAAGATCGCTTCTTACTCGGACCAGCAAGATCTGAGCAGGTGCTCCTTTTCAGGGGAGCGAGGGCCAGTCTGGAGCAACCAGACTAGCAGAGCAAATTTAAAGGTTCGTCGGCACTGGGGCCACTAGCTAATAGGCAAGCGACCAAACCAACGCGTCGAGCAGGAAAATGCAAAAGGGCCCCACGCAGTACTCGATGAGTGTGGAGGGGTGAGCTTTGGTGCAAAAGCTGCTCGGGGCTGGAGCTTCTCAAACTCCAATGCACAGCTTCAAGGGGGCCTCGGATGCTGCACGGTCAGTGCTTTATAGTTTTACCAAGATGGCCGGTCCCACGCTTCAGGTCACCTCCACAGGTCTCAGAT
The DNA here is from genome assembly GCF_964261635.1 of Lissotriton helveticus. NCBI lineage: Eukaryota > Metazoa > Chordata > Amphibia > Caudata > Salamandridae > Lissotriton > Lissotriton helveticus. The sequence continues at coordinate 231,544,023 of NC_136070.1, read as the reverse complement.
CTGCAGGGACTGTGGATCGGGCTGTTAGAAGGCAGGCACGTTGGGTTTTGTTGATCTCTGTCGCTCGATTTCCAGCGGGAACTGCAACAAAGCAAATGTCGAGGTGCTGGATGGTGCCTGTTTGCACAGGGTGGTCACTCCTTGACCACAAGGGAGATTCTTCAGTCTTCCACATCGAGTGGGATGTCGAAGGGTCCAGAGCTTCGTTTCATAAGTTTCAGTCAGGATAATCTGATGTGCACTAGCACAGCTCCAACCTTTATTCCAAATCAAGGGGCTGGATTACCTGCTAGGTCCCTCCTATGGGTGGGACCCAGGAAGGGGGTGGGTACACCCCTTTCCCTTTGTCCAGTTTCGTGCCAGGACTGGGGCTGGAGTGCCCCAGAACCGGTTTGACTGGATTTTGCCTGGGACACCTTGTGCGCCCCAGGCAGTGTCTAGTTACTTTCAGCCCTCCCTGCTCCAATCCACTATCTCCTGTCTGGGGTGGTGTAACACCTCCCTGCGACAGGAAACCCTTTTGTCCAGGCCTCCCATGCCAAGTTTCGGTCAGCAGCAGGAGGTCAGACTTGTGTCGGGGCAGCAGCATCCATTTTGTGATGCTGAGGCTCTGGTTAGGATTAACCGCGTTTAGAGTAAAGTAACATGTCTTCTCCCTCTAGAAGGGTGGAATGTTACCCCCGTCGCCAGAACTGGCGACGGGGGTGTTATTCCAAAGTGTATGACACCAAACACGACATGTTTTGATAAAGCCAAACCAAAGTTAGCATTAACCGCGAGGATTATAATGCACTTAAGAGTTTATGGTATGGCAGTATCACTGGAACAGCAGTAAGAAAATGGTTCTGAACACTGCAGACAGGCTCAGCTCATGCTAGAGCACCATCTCACATAAAACCAAGCACTCTGCCTCCAGGATTGTAAAGCCCTGTCATAGGAGTGACTTATAGGTGCATATGTGTCCAGATATAGGTTTAGACATAGGTATACTATATCTGAATTTGAATTTGAATTTAAAATACTTATATAGCGCAACGTACACCATACGGTTTCTTGGCGCTTTTGGAGGCATGGGAACAAAAGATTAAAAAGGGACAATTAGTGTGGGAAGGCCTGGACAAACAAGAAAGTTTTCAGGCCCTTGCGGAAGAGGGAGTATTGTTTGGTCGCTCGTAGGTGGTCAGGGAGGGAATTCCAAAAGGTGGGAGCCAAAACTGAGAAATTGGAACCTCCCCATTTTTTCCTGTTATAGCGAGGAACCTGTAGCAGGGATTGAGAGGATGATCGAAGCTGTCTAGTGGGGACATAATCTTTTAGCAGGGAAGAGATGAAGGCAGGGGCCGTTCCCTGCCGTGCCTGGAAAGCCATGCAGCCCGTCTTAAAGAGAGACCGCTGTAGAACAGGCAACCAGTGCAGGGCCTTCAACAATGGTGTAGAATGATGGAAGCGGGGGAGGCCATACACCAGCCGAGCTGCCTGGTTCTGCACGAGCTGGAGTTTACGTAGGCTGTACGCCGGGATGCCGTTGTATAGGGCATTGGCATAATCTAGCCGGGAGATCACAAGGGCAGACATAATGAGTTTAAGTGCCAGAGGGGAAAAAAAACCGAGAGACAGTGCGAATAGTGCGGAGCATCAGGAAGCAAGAAGAAACGACAGAACTGATTTGTGACTGGAGGGTAAGCTGATTGTTAATTTTTATACCTAGGGTCTTGACCGTGGAAGAAGGGACCGGAGGAGAACCAAGAGTGGAAGGCCAGAAAGAAGAGTTCCAGGGACTGGAAGAGCCACCAGTGAGCACCAACTCGGTTTTATCCGGGTTCAGCTTCAGATGGTTGTGGCTCATCCAGTCCCAGATAAAAATTAGAAATAGCGTGAGTAGAAGAAGAAAGATTGAAGACAAGCTGGAGGTCATCTGCATAATTGTATACAGTGACCTCCAGCTGCTGAAGTGCGAAGATAAGAGGGTAGATATAGAGGTTGAACAATAGAGGAGAAAGAGAAGAGCCCTGGGGAACACCACAAGTGATCTTAAGTGGAGCTGCCGTGAACTCTCCCAGCCGGACCGCCTGGGTGCGATCCCGCAGGAAGGACGACTGCCAAACTAGTGCTGAGCCCCCGATTCCCGCCGCTCCGATACGTGAAAGCAAGATGGAATGATCCACCGTATCGAAAGCGGCGGAGAGATCGAGGAGCACCAGGGCTTGATGTTTGTTTTGGTCCAGGCCCTCCCTGAGGTTGTTCAGGACCGACACCACGACGGACTCCGTGGAGTGCTTGGGACGGAAACCCGCTTGACAGGACGCCAGACCTCCCGTAGCCTCCACATGGGCACTGAGTACCGAGGCAACATGGCGCTCAAGCACCTTGCCCAAGTATGGCAGCAAGGAGATGGGCCGATAATTGATTGGAATAGCTGGATCGGCACCTGGTTTCTTCAAGATAGGCACAATAGTGGCTGCTTTAAGGGTTGGAGTCACAACCCCTTGTGAAAGGGAACTATTGAGGAAGGTGATCGGGGGCTGTGTGCAGACGGAGTAGAGTTGTTGGAGGATGCGAGCCGTACAGATATCAGCTGGGGAACCTGACTTAACTTTGAGAAGTGTTTCCCGAAACACTTCTTCCGTGATGGGAGGGATTGATGTTAGACAAGGTGGAAGGATAGGCGGGAGGGGATCCACGTAAGTGGCAGAAGGAGGAGGGATATTGCTCTTGATATTGGAGATTTTATCAAGGAAATAAAAATTTAAAGAGTCACAAAGGGATTGAGTGGGAGGGGTTTTAGACATGCTCCTTTCTGAAAAAGCTAACTCGTGAACAATAGAAAAAATTTCTCGCGATTGATTTTCGGCTGTTAGAATTTTTGCTGAGAAATAGGCAGTTTTAGCTCCTACAATAGCTTTTTTATACTCCTGTAGTAGTGTAAGATAACAGGTTTTCAGTAGGGGACAATATTCCCTTCTCCATAATCTCTCGGCCCGCCGGAGAGACAATTTTTTTCCCTTTAAGTCTTCGTCAAACCCCCGATTCGCCTCCTTTGATCTTTTGATTGATATCCGGCGTAGGGGGGCTGAGAGATTACAGCCTCCCGCAAGCCAGGTGTCTATCCCAATAGCTTGTGACGACGATGGTAAACCAGCTAAATTGGGTGCAGAGGCTAAGAGGGAGGATGATAATGAGGTCAGATCAACACGGTTCCAATTCCGTGCCCAGGTGGTTTTTACCGGCGGGATCTTGACTGATAGGCTAGGGTGAAGAGAGAAAGAAATAAATGCATGGTCAGACCATGGACAAGGGAACACTGATATGGAAGAGATGGAGTAGTTAAGAGACCAGACTTGGTCTAACACGTGTCCACCAATATGTGTGGGGACTTGGATGCGGGGGATAAAGTTTAATGAATGAAGCAATTCTGTAAATTGCTTTGATGCTAAGCATTCTGACGGATCGTTGGGCCAGTAGTTGAAGTCGCCTAATATAAGGACAGAAGCATGATTGACCGCTAACGAGGCCAATAGGTCCTGAAATGCTGATGTAAACTGGAGAGTATTCTGGGGTGGTCGATAAGTGAGTAGACAGATAAGTGGGGGGGAAAAGGTGACTGAGCGAGCCACGAGGTACTCAACAGAGTCGATAGGAGTGGAAGGGAGAAGTTGAAAGTTGTACTCTGATCTGGCAATGAGTGCCACGCCACCTCCTTTTTTTCCTGCCGGACGATCGACCCGAAGGGCCGCGTAGGCAGGGGGGAGAGCAGCTAAGAGGGATGGCAAAGAGGACTCGCAAAACCATGTCTCAGTTAGACACAGTATATCTGGCTTCTGGGAGTCAAGCAAGATAAACAGCTCTTGGTGGTGTTTCACAGCCGACCTGGTGTTCAATAAAATGAAGGACAGGGAGGAGAGGGAAGTCGGAGGGGATGGGCGGGATACCAAGGTAGGAGGGCTGAGACCGAGGGCAGAGATGGTGCTGCTAGTGGAAGGAGGGAGCGGCCAGTTACCTTGCAGATGTTTCAGACTCTCCGAGGAGTAGACGATGTAAGGGGCAGAGTGACATGCCCCTAGCCCCGGTCGGCCGCGGACGGGCGCAGACGGGCTTAACTCAGGCGCAACTCCGGCGCGCCTACGACGCGCCCGCTGCGCTCGTCCGCTGCGCTGACACATAATGGGAGTTTAAATAGGATGGTGACGAGGGGGGTGTGGCGGAGGTGGAGCACGCCGACCAACCCAACCCAAGATGGTGCCCGCCGCCACCAGGGAGCACCGTTAAGCGGGCAGCCCACGGCGGATGACTGGCTTCAGGGTAAGTGAGCCTGCTAGTACTCAGCAGGGAAGAAGTGGGGGGAATTAAAAATTATTCTGTACCTGCTAATAATCAGCGGACACAGGACGGAAAGAGCAATTGAGTTGCTAGTAATCAGCAGAGTAAAGTGAGGAGTTTAAAATACAGTTGCTGCAGCGCTCCAACAGTCGCTAACGTGCCCTCTGCCACCGGGCTGCTTTGCGATCGCTAGGGGCGGAAACAGACAGCTCCTAAAATAGGATGCTGACGAGGGGGGTGTGGCGGAAGTGGAGCACGCCGACCAACCCAACCCAAGATGGCGCCCGCCGCCACCAGGGAGCACCGTTAAGCGGGCAGCCCACGGCGGATGACTGGCTTCAGGGTAAGTGAGCCTGCTAGTACTCAGCAGGGAAGAAGTCGGGGGAATTAAAAATTATTCTGTACCTGCTAATAATCAGCCGACACAGCTAAGCAAGGGTTGAGTACACCACCTTGCCCCAGCTGTGTGAACAGCCAGTTGTGTCGTTTTAAGTACCAGCCAGGGGTGGCAAAATATATGCTGCAGCCCCTGGTAGGCCTTGGCTGCACCTATGCCCTGGGCACCTATAGTGCATGGTACAGGGGCTGACAAGGTGTCCAGTGCCAAATTGGTGATGTACCTATAGTACATGTCTGTGAATTTAGAGAGAGAACAGCAGGCTGTGGGTCGGATTAGCAGGCCCACAGCCACATTAAGTGGAAAACCAGTGAAGCAAAAAGAAAAAATTGGGGTGACCATAGGATAGCAGACCCTACTCTCCTACAGAATGGAATAGGGTTAGCTAGATTCCCTGGGTCAGGGAACCCCTGCTCTTTGGTGTCTGTCAGAATCTCTCGCTTGGATTACTGTGCCACTACTACCTTCTGTGAGGGACCCCACGTTAGAATGTATAAAATCAGTATAGATAGGCGTGGTGTCTCCCCAAAATATCCTAGAGGGTTTTGACACTAGGAGCACTGGCTAGTATCTGTCTTGCTGCGGGTGTGTCCGTTGATGGGCTGTAATGGAGGCTACGATGTGGCACCTGCATAGTACAAGTAATGATGAAGGAGAGAGTGTTGTTGCCTCTATGTCGTTTATCGAGGTTGTGATAGGATCTAAGAGTCTATGGCAGACTAAATATATTGATCTTGCCAAGTTAGAACTAAGGAGAAAGAATTTTTTCCATAGGTTCATCTTCTATGTCATGATGTGATCCAAGAGTCTATGGCAGATCAGCTAAATGAAGATTTGAAGTGTATGATTTGAAATTAGGCTGGTATCGGTGTATAATGGACTTTTTGGTTTCTCACACTGTCCATTATTGGAAATTTGTGAGCACCTAGGAATATAAATTGATATAACGTAATTACAAAAATATGTTTTTTATGTGGCACTATTTACATCCGGTCACCTGTTTCGGATAGAATTGCAAACGAGTGTTCGATCGAGTTTTCCAACTATAAGAGGTTTTACGAATAGCTTTCTGGGCAGAACCTTGTGAAAATAGGCAATAGGATACTATTGAACGATTCCCAAACAAAGATGGCGGCGGGTCACGTCGGGTACGTTGTCAAGTGTCCACGGCACCTACTATATGCGCTGGTTCAGAATGGGACGAGACAGGAGGAGATGAGGAGCTCCGTGTAGCTCCGAACGGTGAGGATGTAGTGTAGTTCCTATATTCCCAATAGGCTCTGCGCATTGGAATAATATAAACAGCAGTGTAGACGTAGGACTAAGGTCGACTAGGTCTCTACTGACTATATTAAACTTAATTAGTTTTGCCAGCTAGCTCAGAGGTCACTAGAAACTTTCTCGAATGTTCAGGAAAGAGTTAACTCTCCGGATTTAGACAAGAAGGGATTAGCTTCTGACAACCGCATAAACATGACAACTTTGCTCCCTCAGAATAAATTGTGTATCTCTAGAGTCGTGTGAAAACAATAGACGGTTATTTCACTCAGTCAATCGTGCGTACTTAGTTTCACCAGAGTGCAGAGACATAGAGAGACGGGCGTTTTCAATAAAAGGTGTTATTTATTGAGCAGTCTTCTTTCTCATGCAAGAGAAATGAATTGCCACAATTGCAATACTTATCATGAAGTAAAGTGCGTACAGTAAAAGGAGTATTATGAAATAATACTGTAAAAGCATTGATATGGTTTCTTAGCCATATGATACTTTAAAATGGATAAAATATATACATACATAAAAACATTGACTAACGTACTCAACTGGTGCTTCTAAGATACGCCTACCCCGGTGTACCTGACCTAAGCCTAATACGTGGGAAGGAGTAAGTAAGTAGCAGTTTAAGTTAAGTTGGTTTTTGCCAAGAATCTGAATCAAGAAATCTCTTTAAGGGTTTAGTCAGCTCCGTACCTTGGTAATAGAATGTAGGAGGTCTTGTATCTCTCTCTCAGGACTCGATCTCCCAGCAACCCGCAAGGGTGACTGGAAACACCGGAGCTGGATTTTCTCGGCTGGAGAAAAAGACAGTGTCTCTCTCAGTGCGTCAAGGGAGGGTTGGCTTCCTTCAGCTCTCGCATCAACTGGGCGTCGGGCAAGTAAATAGTCGCTCTGCTCCAAACCACCGTGTGTTTGCTTAAGGCAACGTTGGTATATTTATACCTGAAAGGTGCCGTGTTTGACGTAAGGTTGGACATAAGACGTCACTAAGAACTAACAGTTCTTTCTGGACTCCAGGAGTTCTTGTGCAAATCAAAACAAAAGCAGGGGGAATTCCCGGTTTGCTGGAGGCTTGGTTTGTTTAAAGAACGCGTTGTGCTTTCTAGAAGTCTATGGGAGTAGCCTTGCCGTATTTGGACTGCATGGGCTATTACTAAATATGGATATTATTCTTATGCCTTTATAAGGATACTATTTATTATAACCATATAAGGGCATAAATCGGGAATATCGAATTAGGGTCCTAGGTAGAAACACAACACCCACTCCACGTATTATGTCAATCATTACTAAAATACTAAGCAATAGTAAACATGTAACAATGCATGTGTTTTTCCAACCCACCCCAAAATACATAAATTGTATTTGAAATGGTGTATGGTATATACACGAAAATGAGCATTGGTACTGTACGTTTTTTAAGTAGCGGTATCATTCAGTTAAATGCATATATATCTCAGCTGAATGAATTGCAAAAATTACACATGAAATGGCTCTAAATACAGAAAAGAAGGTCGAGACCATTCCAACACATATTTATACAAATGCTGTACATGTGCTAGAGGCTGAGGTAAAATATTGTCTCTAGTTATCTCTAAAAATAGAAGCTCTGTTCTCTAAGAATAGTTCTACTCTAAGCAGAGTACCATGTGCCAAAAAAAAAGGTAAATATTTTGGAAGTGGAAAAAAATAATTTCGCTTTCAGGGGAAAAATAGTTCCAATTGTTTTCAGTAGTTGTGTTTATCAAAAACTGAAGGCCGAATTCAGAGTTCAGGGAACGCTGTGTGCTCGTTGTTTTAAAAAGTTATTCTTTTTGTTCTAGGGAGAACATCATATCAGACAGGCTTGCAAAAAATTGGTCTACAACATCAGGTGAAAGTTCGACCAAGGTCGAAAATGCTGAAATTGTGCATATGTGAGAATGATTGCTATCATCGATGTCGGGATCAGCAATGCTCACAGAAGGTTGTACCTGTTTGGTGCTGCTTTCCTCTCATACTTCACCGCCACCTACTCGTAGTGGTGAAGTCTCAACGAATGCCGTCATCAGAATAGGTAACCGCTGGGGACAACACGATGCATGAGTCGTTACCGGACCTAGCAAGGTATCTATATCCATTGGTACTGCTGATGGTAGTGTAAGACAGACGTCCAACACACATTCTTCTCCGCATTGCAGACATCGAAGCACAGGTAAGATGCAATCTTGCCAGATAGGTCTAAATGAAAGAAACCATGTTGCACTTAGATCTCGTAGCCGGGCTAGTCCGAGGACTTTAGTGATGCGGTCCCGGTAGCGTATAGCTAGGATCGTTTCTCCCATCGTTGCTGGAGTTCTGTCTGTGGCTTGGCTTGCCATATCGGAGCAGAAGGATCAAAAATAAAATTCCTGCTACGAGTCCCAAAAGAAGAGGCAGGCCGCCGAATACAGAATGGACAAAATTCGGAAAAATGCACAGAACTGTTTCAAAGGGTGTTAACAGTCCCGAAAAAATTGTCTTAAATACATGTGCGATGCCACTGGTATCAGACATGTTTAAAATTTGGCTTAACATTTCTACGAAATGTACGGGGCAATTTGTTGATAATAGGAAATGTATCTCTGACGATGTCCTTGCAACTTGCAGATCATACGTCTCTTTGGACGAGGTTAAAGGCACAGTTGTCTGTAAAAGAATGGATTTCATTCTGCTTAAAGTATCAATTCGAATAGAAGAGATATTCAAAGAAGGCCATAACGCAGCCTCCATGTCTGGATTGCTGTTTGGATACAATACTTGCATACAGCAAATGACCCTGGAAGTGACGGTTACGAGATAGGCTTTTCCTGGCACCATGCCACAACAGCTGTGGTCACTTATTAGAACATAACTGCCGTTGGAAAGCTGTCTGAAAAATGGCTCTATCTGTTTTGCAGGAGTGCAATGCAGGTGACATGAAAGGTTATTTGAAGACCCTTCGCAGGCTCCATGCAAGTTAATACCTTGACACAGAAGTGTACCACTTAGTGATTTTTTACAATTGTTACCACTAAGGAATACCTCTTTTTTCCCTTCACTATAACATTTGTGTGTGTAAGGTAAATCCCAGGTTGATTTGATGTATCCTTTACCCAACCTTTCATACAGGCCTGCTGGTATATATTTTTGGCAATACTTAAACTGGAAAGTTGTTATTGGGATTGTAATCGTTTCATGTATTATGTTATGTTATGTTATGTTATGATGAATTTATTGAGCGCACTGTCACCGTGAGTTTCCTGGCGCTAACGGACTTGGGGAAGAAATGGAGGAGGCAGGAAAGATAAGAGAGATTAGTGGGGGGGAGGGAAGAGTAGTGTTTTTAATGATTTCCTGAAGGAAAGAAGGGAGCAAGAGGACTTGAGTGGAAGTGGGAGGGAGTTCCACAGCTTAGGTGCTAGGCAAGAAAAGCTGCGGCCGCCCGATCTAGAGAGATTGAAGCGAGGGACAACAAGAAGTTGAAGATGAGTGGACCTAAGAGTGCGAGAAGGACAGTAGGGAGTGAATAAGGACTTGAGGAAAGCAGGGGAGGGACCTGCGAGGGCTTTGAAAACCAGGCAATGAACCTTAAAAGTGATTCTGTCACTGACTGGTAACCAGTGAAGGCGGCGTAACAGAGGTTGAGCCGACTGCCATTTGGGGATCCTGAAAGCGAGCCGAGCTGCCTGATTTTGCACGATCTGTAACCTGGCCAGCTGAGATTTGGGAAGACCGTAATAAATTGAGTTGGAGAAGTCCAACCGGGACATCACCAGGGCAATTAGCACTTGCAACAGGGCCTCAGGCGACAAAAAGTGGGCGACTTTCCGTATCCTGTAGAGCTGGAACATGCAGGAAGATGTTACTGCGCTCACTTGTGCCTTGAGAGAAAGTCCGGAATCAATCAGGACCCCGAGGCTTTTTACACATCCAGCGGGAGAGGGAGGTGTTCCGAGCTCAACCGGCCAGTACTGAGGGCCCCAAAAAGGGGCACTTCTCCCAGGAAGGAGAAGCTCAGTCTTGCTCGGGTTGAGCTTGAGTTGGTTTTGGTTCATCCAATGCTGGATGTGTAACAAGACTGTCTGAAAGTTTTTGGCGGCGTCGGGAGTGGTGAGGGGAAAAATAATCTGTAGATCATCCGCGTAGTTGAACACGGTGATGTCCCACTTACCTAAAGAGTGAAGGAGGGGTTGAAGGTACAAATTAAAAAGGAGGGGAGACAGGGAAGAACCTTGAGGGACCCCACAAGATGATGAGACGCTGGTGGCACGGAAGGGGCCCATGCTAACTGCCTGAGATCTCTCCTCTAAAAAGGATTTGATCCAGGACAGAGCGACCCCGCAGACTCCGGTGGACGCGACACGGTGGATTAAGATGTTATGATCCACCGTGTCGAATGCCGCCGATAAATCGAGCAGGAATAATGCCTGGGGTTGCCCTCTATCATCGTTGCGTCTAAGGTTATCCAACACGGCAAGGATCACAGCCTCCGTAGAATGGGCTGGTCTGAACCCAGCCTGGTTGGGCGCCAGGAAGTTGGTCTCCTCAATAAAATGCGAGAGGCAGGTCGTAACGTGGGCCTCCAGTATTTTAGAGAGAAAGGGCAGAAGGGATATGGGGCGATAATTGGCCAGGGTCGCTGAATCGGCGCCAGGTTTTTTTAAGAGAGGTAACAGTACGGCCTCCTTAAATGAGCTGGGGACTATGCCCGAAGAAAGGGAGGAGTTAAGGAGAGGGAGGATGCAATGTGGGAGGGTTTGGCAGATATCGCGGAGCACAGAGGGAGGGCAGCAGTCCTTGGGGGATCCAGATTTCACGCGAGTGGACAGTTTAACGAGAGATTCCAAGTCAAGCGCGGGGAACTGAGGGAAGGTAGAAGTGTTTAGAAGGAGGGGTGCTGCTGTTATTGGGAGAGGAGCGTGAGGAATGGAATTTTTGATGGAAATAATTTTGTCGATGAAAAATGAATTTAAGGCAGTGCATGACTCTGAGGAAGGGGATGGGCTCGGGAGTGTCCTGGCGTCCGATGTCAGTTCGCCTAGGACTTTAAAGATCCCCTTGGATCTGTTGGGGGCTGTAAGGATTCTATTGGAGATGAAAGCAGTCTTAGTAGAAATGATGGTGGCTTTGTAAGCTTTACGCGCGAAGACGTAACCTTCCCTGTCGGAGCTGAGATAATTGCGCCGCCATCTACGTTCCAGTCGGCGCAGCTCCAGATGTTGTAATTTTAAAGTGGGGTTGTACCATTTGTGGGACTTATTGGGGTGTGTGCGGGAGAAGCGGGAAAGAGGTACGCATACGTCGCTAGCCGTCGTGAGCCAATGTGAGACATTGGCGTCCATGGTGTTGACATCCAGGGAGTCAGAGAGTACAGGCTGAGTCTCAGCGAGAAGAGCAAAAAAAGCGGATGAGTCGAGAGACTTCCAATTTCGAGCGACCCCTCCGTGCCGGGAGGGGGGCCTGACCAGGCCCTTTATAAGAATAGAAGACGCGATCAGTGAGTGATCGGACCAGACACAAGGGGAGATGGTCAAGTTGGAAAGCGACACCCCCTGTGTCCAGATATGGTCTAAAATGTTGCCCCCAATATGAGTGGGGGAAGTGACATGCTGCGTCAAGTTGAGGCTAGAGAGTGCCTCAAACAGTTCGATGGCGTGAGGGCCGGCGTCAGCATGGTTAAACCAATAGTTGAAGTCGCCATATATGGCGATACGGACTGAGGAGGTCATTAAGGCAGAAAGCTGCTCGCAGAAAGCGGCAGGAAACAGAGGCATGGGGGTAGGCGGGCGATATAGGATAATGAGAGTTAGGGCACCGGCTTCAGTGGGCAAGCTGATTACAAGATTTTCGACATCCGGGAGGCACAGTGAAGAGGACTTGATGAGGGGTAGGTCTTTGCGGATGATTGCTGCAACCCCACCGCCACGGCGACCATCAGGCCGGTTGGCGTTCAGCAGATAGTAATTGGGGGGTAACGCAGCCAAAATGTCTGGGAGAGATAGGTAAGACAACCAAGTCTCGGAGAGCAGCAGAATGTCAGGGTTTTCGGCGGTTAGCAAAAGAAAGATATCAGTGTGATGTTAGGGGAGAGAGCGTGTGTTAAGGTACAATATGCGAAGCTGGGTTTCAGACAGAACTGGGGACAACACAGGAGCATGAATGAGTCTAGGAGAAGGCAGATCGGCTGCAATGCCGAGGGACAGCAAGCGATCCCAAGTTTTAGATGAGAGGGCACAAGGGGGCTGCTGAAGATCTCTAAGAAAGGCAGGAGAGTATGGTAATAAACGGGCAGCGTCTCGGGGCCCTGGGCCCGTCTGGTCGCGGACGGGCGCAGACGGGCTTGCCTTAGGCGCGCCTTCGGCGCGTACGTTGAAGACACATGGTTTATAGGGCAGTTTAGGGGCGTGGCCAAAGAAGTGGGCGTGGCCGGGGGAGCGTCCGCTGAAGGCGGCAGGCGGGTGGTTCAGGGGCCGCGGCAGCGTCAACCTCGGCTGCGCGGGAAGGCGGAATCAGGGAGAGGTCCCAGAGTGCAAGGTAGGGGGATTTTAAAAAGCGCGAGCGAGCGCTGAGCTGAGTGAGTGGTTTTTTAAAAATTCAGGCTTGTCTAGGCTCCCGCGGAAGGCAGGGGAGCAGTCCGTTGGAGGAGAGCTTGTATTCAGCTCCTAAATAAGCAACCCAGGTGGGCGTGGCCAAAGAAGTGGGCGTGGCCGGGGGAGCGTCCGCTGAAGGCGGCAGGCGGGTGGTTCAGGGGCCGCGGCAGCGTCAACCTCGGCTGCGCGGGAAGGCGGAATCAGGGAGAGGTCCCAGAGTGCAAGGTAGGGGGATTTTAAAAAGCGCGAGCGAGCGCTGAGCTGAGTGAGTGGTTTTTTAAAAATTCAGGCTTGTCTAGGCTCCCGCGGAAGGCAGGGGAGCAGTCCGTTGGAGGAGAGCTTGTATTCAGCTCCTAAATAAGCAACCCAGGTGGGCGTGGCCAAAGAAGTGGGCGTGGCCGGGGGAGCGTCCGCTGAAGGCGGCAGGCGGGTGGTTCAGGGGCCGCGGCAGCGTCAACCTCGGCTGCGCGGGAAGGCGGAATCAGGGAGAGGTCCCAGAGTGCAAGGTAGGGGGATTTTAAAAAGCGCGAGCGAGCGCTGAGCTAAGTGAGTGGTTTTTTAAAAATTCAGGCTTATCTAGGCTCCCGCGGAAGGCAGGGGAGCAGTCCGTTGGAGGAGAGCTTGTATTCAGCTCCTAAATAAGCAACCCAGGTGGGCGTGGCCAAAGAAGTGGGCGTGGCCGGGGGAGCGTCCGCTGAAGGCGGCAGGCGGGTGGTTCAGGGGCCGCGGCAGCGTCAACCTCGGCTGCGCGGGAAGGCGGAATCAGGGAGAGGTCCCAGAGTGCAAGGTAGGGGGATTTTAAAAAGCGCGAGCGAGCGCTGAGCTGAGTGAGTGGTTTTTTAAAAATTCAGGCTTCTCTAGGCTCCCGCGGAAGGCAGGGGAGCAGTCCATTCAATGACAGGTCTCTCTGACATTGTCAATGGTAATCTCTCAAGTTTTTCAATGCTCAGAATCGTATAGTCTGCTCCTTTTTGTGCCAAACTGATTTGTTTATCAGTAAGGTTAAAGATAGAGAATAATGATGTTACGTTGATTAAACGCCATGGCACGTAGCCTGAACGCAGATTTTGCAACGTCCAGCCAAGCTGTACAAAAGAACGTAATTGGGACTGACCATGTTGTAACATTAGTAAGTCCTGCTCTATTATATCAATAGCAGATGATACAATGCTGTCCAGTGAATATATTCTGGAGGACAGAGTCGTTAACTCATTGTCCACTACAGAAAGTGATTTTTCCAAATTTATACAATCAATTTCTCGTATTTTTTCAGCTGTTTCAATTTGTGTTACTTTCCAAGCTTCGTTGTAAGCAGCGTATATACCGGCATATATGAAACGTTTTTGACGCTGTTTGCGTGGTCCAAGTATGAAATCACGCAAGTCAGCACTGTCTTTAAGGAAAGTCAAGTGTTGCTTAATTTCAGCCAGTGTGGATTTCTGTAGCCACTCGAGGCATAGTTTCCTTACACTGAATGTTGTAACTATCCCTGGATGTTGTCTCTGGGGGTATCTAGGGTCTGGCCTGGTCTGTTTAAACCCCTGTGTTTTGTTCAGCAATCTATCTTGACAGTTATTTGTGTCTGCGGGCCAGATCAACCATTTTTTCCAATCAGGATTTGTTCTGTTTTGGTGTAAAATATGGGATACGTCTATCTCCACATCTGTAGTGCTATTACTATCAGGCATGGGCTTCGGAATAGACGGTTTGTTTAAATCTTTTATCTTGGCTAGGCCAAGACAGGTTGTCTGTTGAATGGTGTCATTTAAGAATATTATTTGTTCTGGGATCATGCAGGCTCTAAATAATGCTTCTAAACCTTGTACCTGCCAGTCTTTTGAACCCCAGATGGTTTTTGTTTCAATGTTGTTTTTCCAAAATTCAAAACCAAATGTAGATATTTTGTCATAAAACTTTTCAGAATAAATCAATTTAGTATTTGTCAACATTGTTTTCATTCCTGTCTTATTTAACATTTTAAAATAAAAAGTGTCTGGATCACTGTTGTTAAACCCTGAGAAGTATGTGAATTTCTCATAAAATGTTTTCACGCTGTCTTTTGGCGGTGTCGGACAATGTGCCAAGATAGGTAACGGGGAAAAGGGCGCACAGCAAAGAGTTTGGGTAAGAGTAAAACACACAAATCCCAGGAGATTGCTTCTAGGCAGGAAAGGAAGGTCACCTAACTTCCCAACTTATTCCCTGAACAAAGTTCAGGGTGTATAGGTTATATCAAAGTTCTTGCCGAGCAATCAGTTAAACATTCATAATATTTTCAGAGTTCATACAATTGAAATTGACCAAAGCAAGTCCATATATTGTCCAATAGCCAATCAGACACCAGAGTCCTGAAGTATGTTGATCCGTATTTATTTCAAGATCCCAAAGTTCAAAATATTCTCTGCAACCAAGGTTCAAAACATTCTCTGCAGCCAACACGTGTTTCGTTGGGCATCTATCTTATGCCAAAACAACTTCCTCAGGGCTGCAAGCCAATAACAATAAAAACATGGTATAGTATACCAACAACAGTAAACTGTTACAGTTTATTGGAAAAGTTTAATATTAATAAATCTATGACCACCTAAGTGAAAAAATAACATAGTTCCCAAATCTTAGTGACAATAATTAAAAATACTAATAAGTTCTATGTGACTCCCGGTGTCAATAAGTAGCTTTCAACAAAACATTCAGGTATTTCGCCATACATAATATGCATAAATATGCATTACCTAGGTTCAGTAACTTTTTCTTCTGTAATTGTTTCTTCAAAGAATTATTTTTCATAGAATAATAACTGTATCTGGAATGATATAAGGAGGCTCTTAGCTCTGTCCCCACAGTTCACAACCAGTGAAACATATTGTAAAGCATAGGGTATACTACTTATCGAATTTGAAAATTCATGAGTAAAAATACATTCAAATATTTAGTATAAGGTCATCCTTATTTTACAGGGCTAAAAGGTCTATGGAATTACCTAATCACTCACAAGTCTGTGAAAATATAAATATGACTCTCTAGTTATTTAGAAATTAAACTTAGTGTTTATACAAAATCGAAACTCAGCCCCAACGTAACTACGACCTGTTACGCTAATGACACATATTAGAAGTAACTTATTACCATGCGTGCATACTACAAACTACGCTCAAAAGTGCAAGTAGCATATGCTATCTAAGTTCTCTAAACATAATCACGAACCCTCACTGTCATTAGAATACCTGTTACCTCTCCGGTGTTCCACACCCGTGTATCACTATTTTCAACGTCCTTAGTAAAGTCGCATTTGCAGCATCTATTAAAGGAAAGACACAAGGTCGGTATCCTGCGTATTAGTGTACCGATTCCAACCTCTATTTAGGTTTTCGCTAGGTTTTTATTTCTTAAAATACAATCACCTAGGGCCCCATGCATGTACTGTCTACCCAAAGTACATAAGAACAGAAAAAAAAACGCCGGGAGACCAATAATCTCAGGCATAGGAGGGCCCACTGAAAAATTGTCCCAATTTGTGGACTCATATCTTAGATCCTTCGTTCAAAACTTACCCTCTCACATTGAGGACACAAAACATGTTCTCAATATAATGAATGACGTAGTTTGGGATAGTGACATGATTTTAGCTACTTTAGATGTAGTATCCCTATACTCTAATATAGATCATGAGAAAGGAATTCAAGCTATTGAAAGCTTTTTAAACAATAGACCAGCGGAGTATTTGGATCATACATCTATGTTACTAGAGATGACAAGGATGGTATTGGAAAACAACTACTTCCTTTTTGAGTCTACCTGGTATAAACAAAAGATTGGGACTGCGATGGGGTCCAAATTTGCTCCGTCCTTCGCAAACCTCTTTATGGGGAGACTGGAGGCGGAGTGGATTTGGGGCCCCAAAGGAAGTCAATGGATAGATCACATATACCACTGGGGTAGATTCATTGATGACTGCTTGCTATTTTGGAGAGGTACTACAGATGATTTGGATTCTTTTTTTAAGTATCTCAATACTAATGATTTGAATATGTCGTTCACTACCCATTATGACAAAGAAAAATTGACTTTTCTTGATATTCAACTTTTTGTGGAAGATAATAAACTTTGCAGCCGCATGTTTCGCAAGGAAACCAGCTGCAATGCATTATTACGAGCAGATAGCTGCCACCCTAAAAGCCAAATCAATTCCATCCCTTATGGGGAAATGATTAGGGCAAGGAGGAACTGTTCTAAAGATGAAGACTTTCATGTAAATGTAAAAGATATGGTTAAAAGATTCAAAAGCAGAGGATACTCGAATACTGTAGTTAATAAGGCTGTTAACAGAGTTCAGAAATTACAGAGAGATGTTACATTGAGATCCAAGGTCAAAACCGATGTATCTCAGAGAAATAAGAAGATCAGAATGATTACCAATTTTGGTAGAGGGAGCCATAAACTCTTTAATATTATGAGGAAATATTGGCATATGCTTTGTTCTGATAAAGATTTGAAACCTTTTTTAACGGAAAGACCAAGTATCACGTATAGAAATGGAATGTCTATTGCCAATATTGTCAGTCCGAGCTACCCAAAACCTATCACACAAACAAGTCAAAGTGATTGGCTACGTGTTCGCCCAAATGGCTTTTATCATTGTGGTAATTGTAGCTCATGCCGGTGGGCAATGAGGAAGGTACAAAAGTTTGAATATAACAATACGGGCACATTTTTCATTGA
Source organism: Lissotriton helveticus (assembly GCF_964261635.1). Taxonomy (NCBI): domain Eukaryota; kingdom Metazoa; phylum Chordata; class Amphibia; order Caudata; family Salamandridae; genus Lissotriton; species Lissotriton helveticus. The sequence goes on along the minus strand of NC_136070.1, from coordinate 231,526,725 downwards.
TTCTTTCATTAACTGTGAAACAACATTTGTAATCTACGTTATTGCCTGCCTTTGTGGTAAAATTTATGTAGGAAGTACAGTAAGGAGACTTAAAGACCGAATGATTGAACACTACCGGGCACTAAAGAATGGAGATACCAGGTACCCTATTGCTTCACACTCTATTCAAAATAGGAATGATTCTGATAAACATAAATTTTTCTATCATGGTATTGAACAAGTGGTGTTAGATAGACGAGGAGGAGACAGGCTATTAAAATTAAGACGTAGAGAGGCAAGATGGATTATGGTCCTTCGAGCTGTAGAAGATGGACTCAACATGGACACAGAACTACAATATTATTTGGGAGAACAGTAACATCTTGGATTATAATAGGTGCTGTGTAAATATTCGGATTTGATTTGGCTTTTCAGTGTAACAGTATGTTACAGACCACTTGTTAAATAACTATTTTGATGATACTTGGGTGCTTCGAATGCTAATGCCATGACCCTTTCTGCTGTTGCTATTAAAATACCATAACGATTTGCTAAAATATGCAGTGGAATGATGTGAGGCGCTCGATGATCTGTCGCTGCCAGTCGCTCCCCAGTAGCTCATATTTTTTATATTTAAATTGAACTACTTTTCAATTCTAGAACATGACTATGGTTTTCAAAACTCATATTAGGTAGAGTACCTGTGAATCCTGTGTATCCTTTAGCCGTTTAAATATGTTGGCGTAATAATACGCAGGATTATGCACAAATTTGTGTTAATAGTGGAAGGCTTACCTGTTCCAATATGGCGGCGTAAGAACACACGGGTTTGTTTACAGTTTTCATGAAATAGAGGCAATTTTAATTTGTGCAGGCGGCGATAAAATACGCCGTATCTTTCGTTAGATTTGTGCAACTAATTGGTAGATTTATTATGGACTAATAACCTTAAAACGTTATTATTATATTTGATAAATTAGAGTTAAACTTAATTTCCGTTATGGAACATGATCATTATATAAAACGCGACGTATTGATTTACTGCCCACACTATACGTTATAAGAACCTAACCTGTTTTAAATCATCAATGTACCCCTTTTGAGTGGCTCTAACGATAGCCACTTCAGTTGAATTTGACTCGGACGTAGAATACTTAAGTAAGATGGCGGCGATGGTAAACGCCAGTGAAACCGAACACGGAAGGACTGAGCAGGAGATATACGGGACTACGTATTGAGATAGGTAAGCGAAAACCTAAATAGAGGTTGGAATCGGTACACTAATACGCAGGATACCGACCTTGTGTCTTTCCTTTAATAGATGCTGCAAATGCGACTTTACTAAGGACGTTGAAAATAGTGATACATGGGTGTGGAACACCGGTGAGGTAACAGGGCTCTACCTCTGTAATTCTAATGACAGTGAGGGTTCGTGATTATGTTTAGAGAACTTAGATAGCATATGCTACTTGCACTTTTGAGCGTAGTTTGTAGTATGCACGCATGGTAATAAGTTACTTCTAATATGTGTCATTAGCGTAACAGGTCGTAGTTTCATTGGGGCTGAGTTTCGATTTTGTATAAACACTAAGTTTAATTTCTAAATAACTAGAGAGTCATATTTATATTTTCACAGACTTGTGAGTGATTAGGTAATTCCATAGACCTTTTAGCCCTGTAAAATAAGGATGACCTTATACTAAATATTTGAATGTATTTTTACTCATGAATTTTCAAATTCGATAAGTAGTATACCCTATGCTTTACAATATGTTTCACTGGTTGTGAACTGTGGGGACAGAGCTAAGAGCCTCCTTATATCATTCCAGATACAGTTATTATTCTATGAAAAATAATTCTTTGAAGAAACAATCACAGAAGAAAAAGTTACTGAACCTAGGTAATGCATATTTATGCATATTATGTATGGCGAAATACCTGAATGTTTTGTTGAAAGCTACTTATTGACACCGGGAGTCACATAGAACTTATTAGTATTTTTAATTATTGTCACTAAGATTTGGGAACTATGTTATTTTTTCACTTAGGTGGGGATAGATTTATTAATATTAAACTTTTCCAATAAACTGTAACAGTTTACTGTTGTTGGTATACTATACCATGTTTTTATTGTTTTTGGCTTGCAGCCCTGAGGAAGTTGTTTTGGCATAAGATAGATGCCCAACGAAACACGTGTTGGCTGCAGAGAATGTTTTGAACCTTGGTTGCAGAGAATATTTTGAACTTTGGGATCTTGAAATAAATACGGATCAACGTACTTCAGGACTCTGGTGTCTGATTGGCTATTGGACAATATATGGACTTGCTTTGGTCAATTTCAATTGTATGAACTCTGAAAATATTATGAATGTTTAACTGATTGCTCGGCAAGAACTTTGATATAATCAGACAATGCGCCCATTGATTATAAGTTAAAACATTTCTAGGTTGAGCAGATTTATGCAAATAGTGATCGCCAAAATGATTATAACAATATAACTCTTCATAATTTGATGAACCCTGCAAATAATCATGTTCTGTAACTTTTGCTGACATTACTAAATCTGACATCATATTATTAATATTTTCAAAGTCCCAATCATCAGAGAAAGTACTCGGTGTCACAAAGTCACTTAAGGAAACCTTAAATTGGTGTGGATATTTCAAGAGCTCAATCGGGCCATAGATTTCATAATCCGTTTTGTCCCATGCTACTCCAAAGGGTAATGGATTGGCTGTGATGTTCACTGGTGACAGTTCTCTTTTCTCGATGTGAGAGGATGTGTGAGGCTTTAGGACCAAGTTGATGTTCTGACTTGCTGTGTCCATTGTACTATATGTTGAGACAATGTGAAATGGGGCTTGGCGCACAGTAAAGTTATGACGAAGGTGAATATTTTTCACAGGTAGAGGTATTTTTCAGGTGTTCCGCAGGTGTCGCATCCGTTCAGTGCGACTTCGAATGACTAGGTATAAAGTGTGCTACAGCAGTGTAGGCACATCCCTGTGTGGAGCACACTGGTGTGGTCTCAGGCACCCTGTGCCGTAGAGTTCCAATTGAATGTTCAACAAGAAAAATGATTTTTCAAACGTAGTTTATTCCATAAAGTTCATATTTTTTCATATGGTCTGAAGGAATGACGTTAATGTCATAGTATTATACAGTGCTCCGATGCATTTCGGACGTTCTGTCCTTTGTCAAGGAGCTCTACAAGAGATGCAACAAAACATAGAGTCAAGAAAACAGCCTTCACGAGAAAAATGAAAAAGTGTGCACTTATTTCCATGTCAGTGTAGTAAAAGCGACCGCGTGCAGCCCAAGTTAAAATGACCAGTGAAACAAAATTCCAAAACGTGACAATTAAAGTCTTCAACAGGCCGGGTGAACACCGTGTTTTTTAAGATTAAATGATGAAACGTGCAAAAATGAACTGTAACGGGCGGATTGGAGAGATGGTGAAGTTCACTAAGGTGATGTTTAAGTTGCAGCGTGCGTTAACGTTTAAGCAGAGAAAACATCCATGTAGTACCACAGCGTTATAGAAATGCCGGCTGAACAAACATGCACAGAACTTCGAAAACAGCGTGAGTCAAGCGGGTGCTAGCGTGGCATGGCGGTACTTACTTCAATACCGGGACGTGTCGCATGCAACGAGTCGGGATCAGTTGTGTGAGTTCGGCAGGGGAAGTGTGTGATTGATATATGGAAGTGGTGACAAAAATCAACGAAGGACTATACATGAGCAAGGTGAATGATAGACTAGCTTGGTGATAACGGCGGCCATTTTTAAGAAGGCTTAAAAAAGTGCAGAATCAAATGCAAACGATTAAGATACAACAACAGCAGAATGTCAGGGCAAAGCTATGGATGAATAAATCTTTACAGGTAACAGCTAAGTTCTGTACGATCGTTAAGACCAAGTGGTTTCTGGGATTGGAGCCTGTAAATCCACGATGTTTCACGTTGAAGCAAAGTCTTATTGTTATCTCTCCCTTCTGTTTTTGGAACCAACTCAAGGACTAGGTATTTGAGTTGGGCCACATTATGATTAGCCTCGTTGAAATGAGTGGCGACGTTGGATTTGGAGTTCTTTGTGCGGATATTAGACTTATGTTCATTAAGTCGGATTTTTATCTTTCGGCTGGTTTTTCCCACATAGATTTTTCCGCATGGGCACTTCAAGAGGTAAATTAAGTTGGATGAATCGCAGGTCGCATCCACATTTAATTTGATGTTAAATCCTCGCATTGGGTGGTTGATGTTGTTGCCTTTGATGATGTTATTGCAGTTGTTGCAGTGGTAACAAGGGCGTGTCCCAGTGTGTTGCGTGGTGTCTCCTGTCAACGGTGGTTTCGAGAGAATTTCTTTGAGATTCTTTGGTCTAGTGTATGCGAAGATAGGTGGTTCTTTGAACAGATCCTTAAAGTCAGGCTCTGAGGAGAGAATTCTCCAATGTCTTAAAATGATGTTTTTATAGCGTTTACTTGAGGTGGAGTACCTCGACACAAGAACCATCCTATGGTCAGCTGGTTTCACAGTTCGTTGTAAGGTTTGCTCACGAGGAATTGCGGTAGTTCGCTGAACTGCGTCTTGTAGGATATCCTCGGGGTATCCTCTGTCTTTGAACCTGGTTTTCATAGATTCAATTTGGGTCATCCTTGTTGCTGGGTCTGACACGATCCGTGTCACTCTAAGGAGTTGGCTGAAAGGTAAATGTCGCTTCAATGAATTTTGATGAAAACTGCTAAAGAGTAAAGAGTTGTTGCGGTCAGTGGGCTTACGGAACAGATCTGTTACGATGCCTTGGGGGGTGAGTTTAATCAGAACATCCAAATAAGTTATCTCCTGAGCACTGATGTTCCAGGTGAACTCAATGCGGTCGTCTTTCATGTTGAGTTCAATGAGGGCCGATTCCAGGTTTTCTTTAGAATCGTTCCAAATGAAAAACAGGTCATCAATGTACCGTACATAAAGTTTTAAGTGGCTCATCCAGTTGGCATTTTGGTAAATGTGACAAAGTTCGAAGTTGCCCATGTAGAGATTTGCGTACGTCGGTGCCGCACAATTGCCCATGGCCATCCCGGACATCTGGAGGTACCACTTGTCATCAAACTTGAAGTAACTGTGATATAAAGTGTATATCATCAGTTCCAATATGAAAGGTTTCAAGGACTCATCCATCTCTGCTGAAAGTAACGCTTGTTCAATGGCATTAATCCCCCCATCATGGGGAATCGAAGTGTATAGGCTTTTGACGTCAGCTGTGCACAGGTATAATCTTTCGTTCTCACCAACTTGTACTGAGTTTAATTTGTTCAAAAATTCAGTCGTGTCTTTTATGTAGCTTTGTAGGTGCAAGACCATGGGTTGGAGGTAGCGGTCTATGAATTTTCCGGTAGGTTCATGAATTGAGCCTCTAGTGGAAACAATCGGGCGAAATGGAGGGTCCATCAAGTTTTTATGGATCTTCGGTAGCATGGTGATGGACGGACTTCTTGGGTGTTCTACAGTGAGAAATCTCTTGGTTCTATCATCAATGATCCCATCCGTCATGGCTTGGTCAATGATCAATTGTAATTCCATGCGGTAATCATTGGTAGGATTACCTTCCAAAGGTAAATATACTTGAGGGTCCATCACGTGTTCCCGTGTTTTTGCGTCATAAAGTTGCGTATTCAGGATGACTAGGGCGCCGCCCTTGTCAGCCTTGATACATTTGATGGAAGGATTTTTTGCAAGATTCTTCAGAGTATCCAATTCTTTGTTGGTGATGTTCCCTCGGGTTTTTTTCCGAAAGTTAATCTTGGCAATATCCTGTTTGACCAGGGTCTCAAAAGTGTCAATACTTTTGTGACTGGATGGTGGTATGAAGGTGCTGTGTGGGCGTAAGCCCATAAGTTGATCCGGTTTCTGTTCTCTGGCTGGTTCTAGGATATTTTCAAAAAAGTGCCTCAGTCTGAGTTTCCTAGTGAGTTTGAAAGTGCTGACGTCCAGTTCCAAGAGATTGGTGTCATGAGTAGGGATGAATGACATGCCCTTTTGCAAAGTTTTGGTCTCAAAAGCAGTGAGTTTGGTGCTTGAAATGTTGATCACTAACGATTCTTCTTTTGAGTTTTTCGGGTCCTCGCTTGGTGTTGAGTTTCCTCTTGATTTCTTGCCGGCTCTTTTCCCCCGTCTGGGTCTGCGGTTTTGTCTGGGCCTGAGCCTAAAAAAGGCTCACTGGTGGTTAAGTCTGCATCAGAGGTAGATGGTGTGTCTTGAAACGGGCCAGTGGAGGCTGAGGCGCCTGTCTGGGTTCTTTTAGGAGGACGATTGGTGGTGTCGCTTCCTGAAGAGGAAGTGTCGGTGTTAGGATTGAAGGGTTTGTTTCTTCGTCGTTGGGCGTATAGGTCCGCCCACGTGTAAACCTCTCCTAATTTGTAGTCCAGTGTATCCCGGCGGAATTTCCGGATCTTGCGTTCGTTTATTTCTCTGGTATGTTTCTCCAGTTGTACTTTGATGTCCTCTAGGGTGGAATTGAGTTCCTCTGCTGTTATGGCATCTTTCAATTCATCCTGTATGATTTCAATTTCGTGGGTGAGTTCAATCAGGATGCCAGATAATTCTTCTACGATTAGTAATATAAGATCCAGACTACACTTGTTGAGGATCGCGTTCCATTTTTCAACAAATGATTTAGAGTTTTTACATAGCGACGGTTTTAAAGCAATCCGTAGGCCACGGGGAATCCGGAGTACCTTGTGGTACTTGATGAGGGTGTGGGCATGTAGTTGTTGGTTGATACGACGTTTTGATAGGTATAATAATTGTTTGACGCATTGCTCTTTAGTTCTGCTGGTGGTGGTCTGTGTTAAATCTTCATTGATCAAGGCATAAATTCTTGCTGTTGCATCAGTGTCAAAAGCTAAGATGTCAGCTCTTGCGTCGGTAGATTTAGAGATCTCTTCGTATTGCATTTTTGGAGTTCAAAAAAGGTCAGTGCCGCCAGCCGAGGAACAGAAGAATACGTTGAGACAATGTGAAATGGGGCTTGGCGCACAGTAAAGTTATGACGAAGGTGAATATTTTTCACAGGTAGAGGTATTTTTCAGGTGCTCCACAGGTGTCGCATCCGTTCAGTGCGACTTCGAATGACTAGGTATAAAGTGTGCTACAGCAGTGTAGGCACATCCCTGTGTGGAGCACACTGGTGTGGTCTCAGGCACCCTGTGCCGTAGAGTTCCAATTGAATGTTCAACAAGAAAAATGATTTTTCAAACGTAGTTTATTCCATAAAGTTCATATTTTTTCATATGGTCTGAAGGAATGACGTTAATGTCATAGTATTATACAGTGCTCCGATGCATTTCGGACGTTCTGTCCTTTGTCAAGGAGCTCTACAAGAGATGCAACAAAACATAGAGTCAAGAAAACAGCCTTCACGAGAAAAATGAAAAAGTGTGCACTTATTTCCATGTCAGTGTAGTAAAAGCGACATTTACCTTTCAGCCAACTCCTTAGAGTGACACGGATCGTGTCAGACCCAGCAACAAGGATGACCCAAATTGAATCTATGAAAACCAGGTTCAAAGACAGAGGATACCCCGAGGATATCCTACAAGACGCAGTTCAGCGAACTACCGCAATTCCTCGTGAGCAAACCTTACAACGAACTGTGAAACCAGCTGACCATAGGATGGTTCTTGTGTCGAGGTACTCCACCTCAAGTAAACGCTATAAAAACATCATTTTAAGACATTGGAGAATTCTCTCCTCAGAGCCTGACTTTAAGGATCTGTTCAAAGAACCACCTATCTTCGCATACACTAGACCAAAGAATCTCAAAGAAATTCTCTCGAAACCACCGTTGACAGGAGACACCACGCAACACACTGGGACACGCCCTTGTTACCACTGCAACAACTGCAATAACATCATCAAAGGCAACAACATCAACCACCCAATGCGAGGATTTAACATCAAATTAAATGTGGATGCGACCTGCGATTCATCCAACTTAATTTACCTCTTGAAGTGCCCATGCGGAAAAATCTATGTGGGAAAAACCAGCCGAAAGATAAAAATCCGACTTAATGAACATAAGTCTAATATCCGCACAAAGAACTCCAAATCCAACGTCGCCACTCATTTCAACGAGGCTAATCATAATGTGGCCCAACTCAAATACCTAGTCCTTGAGTTGGTTCCAAAAACAGAAGGGAGAGATAACAATAAGACTTTGCTTCAACGTGAAACATCGTGGATTTACAGGCTCCAATCCCAGAAACCACTTGGTCTTAACGATCGTACAGAACTTAGCTGTTACCTGTAAAGATTTATTCATCCATAGCTTTGCCCTGACATTCTGCTGTTGTTGTATCTTAATCGTTTGCATTTGATTCTGCACTTTTTTAAGCCTTCTTAAAAATGGCCGCCGTTATCACCAAGCTAGTCTATCATTCACCTTGCTCATGTATAGTCCTTCGTTGATTTTTGTCACCACTTCCATATATCAATCACACACTTCCCCTGCCGAACTCACACAACTGATCCCGACTCGTTGCATGCGACACGTCCCGGTATTGAAGTAAGTACCGCCATGCCACGCTAGCACCCGCTTGACTCACGCTGTTTTCGAAGTTCTGTGCATGTTTGTTCAGCCGGCATTTCTATAACGCTGTGGTACTACATGGATGTTTTCTCTGCTTAAACGTTAACGCACGCTGCAACTTAAACATCACCTTAGTGAACTTCACCATCTCTCCAATCCGCCCGTTACAGTTCATTTTTGCACGTTTCATCATTTAATCTTAAAAAACACGGTGTTCACCCGGCCTGTTGAAGACTTTAATTGTCACGTTTTGGAATTTTGTTTCACTGGTCATTTTAACTTGGGCTGCACGCGGTCGCTTTTACTACACTGACATGGAAATAAGTGCACACTTTTTCATTTTTCTCGTGAAGGCTGTTTTCTTGACTCTATGTTTTGTTGCATCTCTTGTAGAGCTCCTTGACAAAGGACAGAACGTCCGAAATGCATCGGAGCACTGTATAATACTATGACATTAACGTCATTCCTTCAGACCATATGAAAAAATATGAACTTTATGGAATAAACTACGTTTGAAAAATCATTTTTCTTGTTGAACATTCAATTGGAACTCTACGGCACAGGGTGCCTGAGACCACACCAGTGTGCTCCACACAGGGATGTGCCTACACTGCTGTAGCACACTTTATACCTAGTCATTCGAAGTCGCACTGAACGGATGCGACACCTGCGGAGCACCTGAAAAATACCTCTACCTGTGAAAAATATTCACCTTCGTCATAACTTTACTGTGTGCCAAGCCCCATTTCACATTGTCTCAACGTATTCTTCTGTTCCTCGGCTGGCGGCACTGACCTTTTTTGAACTCCAAAAATGCAATACGAAGAGATCTCTAAATCTACCGACGCAAGAGCTGACATCTTAGCTTTTGACACTGATGCAACAGCAAGAATTTATGCCTTGATCAATGAAGATTTAACACAGACCACCACCAGCAGAACTAAAGAGCAATGCGTCAAACAATTATTATACCTATCAAAACGTCGTATCAACCAACAACTACATGCCCACACCCTCATCAAGTACCACAAGGTACTCCGGATTCCCCATGGCCTACGGATTGCTTTAAAACCGTCGCTATGTAAAAACTCTAAATCATTTGTTGAAAAATGGAACGCGATCCTCAACAAGTGTAGTCTGGATCTTATATTACTAATCGTAGAAGAATTATCTGGCATCCTGATTGAACTCACCCACGAAATTGAAATCATACAGGATGAATTGAAAGATGCCATAACAGCAGAGGAACTCAATTCCACCCTGGAGGACATCAAAGTACAACTGGAGAAACATACCAGAGAAATAAACGAACGCAAGATCCGGAAATTCCGCCGGGATACACTGGACTACAAATTAGGAGAGGTTTACACGTGGGCGGACCTATACGCCCAACGACGAAGAAACAAACCCTTCAATCCTAACACCGACACTTCCTCTTCAGGAAGCGACACCACCAATCGTCCTCCTAAAAGAACCCAGACAGGCGCCTCAGCCTCCACTGGCCCGTTTCAAGACACACCATCTACCTCTGATGCAGACTTAACCACCAGTGAGCCTTTTTTAGGCTCAGGCCCAGACAAAACCGCAGACCCAGACGGGGGAAAAGAGCCGGCAAGAAATCAAGAGGAAACTCAACACCAAGCGAGGACCCGAAAAACTCAAAAGAAGAATCGTTAGTGATCAACATTTCAAGCACCAAACTCACTGCTTTTGAGACCAAAACTTTGCAAAAGGGCATGTCATTCATCCCTACTCATGACACCAATCTCTTGGAACTGGACGTCAGCACTTTCAAACTCACTAGGAAACTCAGACTGAGGCACTTTTTTGAAAATATCCTAGAACCAGCCAGAGAACAGAAACCGGATCAACTTATGGGCTTACGCCCACACAGCACCTTCATACCACCATCCAGTCACAAAAGTATTGACACTTTTGAGACCCTGGTCAAACAGGATATTGCCAAGATTAACTTTCGGAAAAAAACCCGAGGGAACATCACCAACAAAGAATTGGATACTCTGAAGAATCTTGCAAAAAATCCTTCCATCAAATGTATCAAGGCTGACAAGGGCGGCGCCCTAGTCATCCTGAATACGCAACTTTATGACGCAAAAACACGGGAACACGTGATGGACCCTCAAGTATATTTACCTTTGGAAGGTAATCCTACCAATGATTACCGCATGGAATTACAATTGATCATTGACCAAGCCATGACGGATGGGATCATTGATGATAGAACCAAGAGATTTCTCACTGTAGAACACCCAAGAAGTCCGTCCATCACCATGCTACCGAAGATCCATAAAAACTTGATGGACCCTCCATTTCGCCCGATTGTTTCCACTAGAGGCTCAATTCATGAACCTACCGGAAAATTCATAGACCGCTACCTCCAACCCATGGTCTTGCACCTACAAAGCTACATAAAAGACACGACTGAATTTTTGAACAAATTAAACTCAGTACAAGTTGGTGAGAACGAAAGATTATACCTGTGCACAGCTGACGTCAAAAGCCTATACACTTCGATTCCCCATGATGGGGGGATTAATGCCATTGAACAAGCGTTACTTTCAGCAGAGATGGATGAGTCCTTGAAACCTTTCATATTGGAACTGATGATATACACTTTATATCACAGTTACTTCAAGTTTGATGACAAGTGGTACCTCCAGATGTCCGGGATGGCCATGGGCAATTGTGCGGCACCGACGTACGCAAATCTCTACATGGGCAACTTCGAACTTTGTCACATTTACCAAAATGCCAACTGGATGAGCCATTTAAAACTTTATGTACGGTACATTGATGACCTGTTTTTCATTTGGAACGATTCTAAAGAAAACCTGGAATCGGCCCTCATTGAACTTAACATGAAAGACGACCGCATTGAGTTCACCTGGAACATCAGTGCTCAGGAGATAACTTATTTGGATGTTCTGATTAAACTCACCCCCCAAGGCATCGTAACAGATCTGTTCCGTAAGCCCACTGACCGCAACAACTCTTTACTCTTTAGCAGTTTTCATCAAAATTCATTGAAGCGACATTTACCTTTCAGCCAACTCCTTAGAGTGACACGGATCGTGTCAGACCCAGCAACAAGGATGACCCAAATTGAATCTATGAAAACCAGGTTCAAAGACAGAGGATACCCCGAGGATATCCTACAAGACGCAGTTCAGCGAACTACCGCAATTCCTCGTGAGCAAACCTTACAACGAACTGTGAAACCAGCTGACCATAGGATGGTTCTTGTGTCGAGGTACTCCACCTCAAGTAAACGCTATAAAAACATCATTTTAAGACATTGGAGAATTCTCTCCTCAGAGCCTGACTTTAAGGATCTGTTCAAAGAACCACCTATCTTCGCATACACTAGACCAAAGAATCTCAAAGAAATTCTCTCGAAACCACCGTTGACAGGAGACACCACGCAACACACTGGGACACGCCCTTGTTACCACTGCAACAACTGCAATAACATCATCAAAGGCAACAACATCAACCACCCAATGCGAGGATTTAACATCAAATTAAATGTGGATGCGACCTGCGATTCATCCAAATTAATTTACCTCTTGAAGTGCCCATGCGGAAAAATCTATGTGGGAAAAACCAGCCGAAAGATAAAAATCCGACTTAATGAACATAAGTCTAATATCCGCACAAAGAACTCCAAATCCAACGTCGCCACTCATTTCAACGAGGCTAATCATAATGTGGCCCAACTCAAATACCTAGTCCTTGAGTTGGTTCCAAAAACAGAAGGGAGAGATAACAATAAGACTTTGCTTCAACGTGAAACATCGTGGATTTACAGGCTCCAATCCCAGAAACCACTTGGTCTTAACGATCGTACAGAACTTAGCTGTTACCTGTAAAGATTTATTCATCCATAGCTTTGCCCTGACATTCTGCTGTTGTTGTATCTTAATCGTTTGCATTTGATTCTGCACTTTTTTAAGCCTTCTTAAAAATGGCCGCCGTTATCACCAAGCTAGTCTATCATTCACCTTGCTCATGTATAGTCCTTCGTTGATTTTTGTCACCACTTCCATATATCAATCACACACTTCCCCTGCCGAACTCACACAACTGATCCCGACTCGTTGCATGCGACACGTCCCGGTATTGAAGTAAGTACCGCCATGCCACGCTAGCACCCGCTTGACTCACGCTGTTTTCGAAGTTCTGTGCATGTTTGTTCAGCCGGCATTTCTATAACGCTGTGGTACTACATGGATGTTTTCTCTGCTTAAACGTTAACGCACGCTGCAACTTAAACATCACCTTAGTGAACTTCACCATCTCTCCAATCCGCCCGTTACAGTTCATTTTTGCACGTTTCATCATTTAATCTTAAAAAACACGGTGTTCACCCGGCCTGTTGAAGACTTTAATTGTCACGTTTTGGAATTTTGTTTCACTGGTCATTTTAACTTGGGCTGCACGCGGTCGCTTTTACTACACTGACATGGAAATAAGTGCACACTTTTTCATTTTTCTCGTGAAGGCTGTTTTCTTGACTCTATGTTTTGTTGCATCTCTTGTAGAGCTCCTTGACAAAGGACAGAACGTCCGAAATGCATCGGAGCACTGTATAATACTATGACATTAACGTCATTCCTTCAGACCATATGAAAAAATATGAACTTTATGGAATAAACTACGTTTGAAAAATCATTTTTCTTGTTGAACATTCAATTGGAACTCTACGGCACAGGGTGCCTGAGACCACACCAGTGTGCTCCACACAGGGATGTGCCTACACTGCTGTAGCACACTTTATACCTAGTCATTGTACTATATGTTCCATCAATGAATTTTCCCAAACATAGAACCATGATGAGCCAAAGCAGGAGGAAAAGTACACCTAACACAATCCAAAATTCAATCCAAGGTGAAATCAGATAAGTTTCTTTTAGTTGGTGAAACAGTTCAGTCATTTTTTCTTTGAAAGTTTTTGTTGCTGGCGTTTCTTCATGCTCGCTTGGATCTTCAGAAAAGTCATCGAAATTGATGAAGTAGCCAGATGCAGTTCTGTCAATTGTTGGAATTGCTTCCGGATTTTCATTTGCCTTTGGATTTTTCTTCGTTTCATTAGCATAGTCTGAGGCTACATCGTTGTAGACAGGTGTTTCTTGACGAACTGTTGCCATTTCGGTTTCAAGAGGTACAAGTTCCATTGCTTTGTTGCATAGTCCTTTTTATTCACTGCAGGTTTATCAAATGTGATTAGTCTTTCAGTTTGAACCCTAGGATTGTAGCAAGATTTGGTCTTCTGCTATTTCTTGGGAGTCCACTGGGCCTACTACTTATTATTGGCCACATGATTGTGGTTTTACCAGGTCGATGGATACAACTTGGTTCTCCTTTTTACCAGCAAGGGGCGGTAGTACAACTGATCTTGTTCCGCTGACAGCTAAGACAGGTACTGCTTTTCTGTAAGAAGGCCCAAATTCCTTCTTCACCGCGATCTTCTCTCTGACTAGATCCCCAATCTTTGGAATCCAGACAGGTCTTGCTGGGACAGGTGGTTTCTCTTCAGTGGCTGTTGGCTTTAACTTTATATTACTCAGACTTCTTCTTGTTTCATTTAAGTCCTGTAAAACAGCCAAACGGTCTTTGATATCAAAGGCTTTTTCTTTTACCACTGAAGTGTGACAATCTAGACCCTGGATGTGCATTCTAGTGCCGAACAATAGTTTGTAAGGAGTGATACCTTGTAGAGAATTTCTTGGCAGATTGTTAAGACTACATTGAACACTTGTTAAATGTTTGACCCACCCATCAACCGAACCTAATACCCTCGCCGTTATAGATTGCTTTATGTCCCGTTTTTTTCTTTCCACTACCACATTTCCCTCAGGATGGAAGGGAGAAGAGTACCGCAATGCAATGCCCATGCTGGCCATGGCCTCTTTGAAAGCTAGAGAGCTATACGCAGGACCATGGTCAGAATGTAGCATGCCAATTGCGTATGTGCCGATAAAGACTCGCAAATCTTTTATAACAGTTCTGGCGTCAGCCGAGCGCTGGTGTCTGCATTTTAAGTGAATCTAGTCTTAATATTTATGGGATCGCGTTTCTCCTGCTGGATTTTTGCGTATAGATAGCCTTATGCTTTCTCATAGAGGTGTCCTGGCACTAGTCTGGTCCGGTTCACGACTTCGATCTCGGTTGCAGTCTGGACAATCCTTTGCAAATTTGTAATGTTGCAAGCTCTTCCCCGGCCACCAGTATTCTGATTGTAATTCTTTTAGAGATTTCTGGATCTCGTGGTGCCTTAGACCCTCTCCCATATGTGCATCTGCTATTAATAAGACTTTCCGGTTCGTGTTTGGAATTACTCTATCCCCCACTCCAGGCATTTGAGCAAAATGAACGGAGTTTGCATCAATTATGTATGTATTATTGAGTGGATAGCCGAGAGGTAATGCTGCATAGTCGCCTTTTAATGAGGCTTTTACCGCTAGCATGGTTTCTCCGTCTATGTGTTTATGAGAACGCTTTTTTGTGGCTACGGAAGCCGGTTGAACCGCTTCCGCTGTGGCTCTATGAGCCAATGAATTCCCTGCAACGTGAACGCCATCACGTTGATGACTCAGTGTATGTATCACGTGAGTCTTTCGTAGTTCTTTCTGCAAAAGAACTACTTGTTCCCAGAGCTTTTTATGCTTTATTGTGGCACTGTGTCATCTTTGTAACCGTTTTGAATCCAGGTCTGCATGTCATTATTGTAAGATTTGATGCAGTAATGCGAATCTCACACTATTAGTGTGGGGAATTCGCGATCGGCATTGTCAAGCGCCATCTTTAAAGATCTTATTTCAGCTCGCTGAGCTGTACGGTTTCTGAGTGATTCAGTTTTGGTGATTATTGGTCTGAATTTACCAAAGCGCCAGCGACCTTTAACAATCGCGCACGCTGCGTTGTAGGATTTTTCCTCTACATCGTAGTGTTGTGCAAATCTGTCCATGTAGATTACACATGTGTACTGTTCGAGAGGCAGAATTTCGATTGGCAGAGGATATTCTTCTTCATATTCTAGATCTTCTAGTTTTTTCATTTTCGGGTCAAAATAGTATTTCACGTCTTCTGCAGCAAGAGAATTTTCCCATTGTATCCATTTTGGATCTAATGCCACTGCATTTAAATTGCGTGGGCTTGTTAATGCCTTAAGGGCTGATTCTGCTGTTAAAACAGATATCCTCTTGCCTTGGGCTTGGGATCTTTCTTTTGCTACAGCAGTTTGAACCGCTATTAGAAGTTTTTCAGTTGAACTGAATTTCATTTCAGCTTGTGTGTACAAATGTGATTTGTAAGCTATTGGTACCGTTTCTCCCTCATTAGAGGTTAGGTACGGGAATCCGCCTCTTCCTGGGATGACTCGGATTACAAGGTTGCGTATGTTTTCGCGTGTTTGCAATTTTGTTTTAGTTAACATGTCTGCTTGTAATGATCTTAACATTTCTGTGTGTTTCTGAGTCCAATTTATTGGTTTGAAATCAGGTTTTATTAATTCATAGAGAGGTTTAACCCTCTCTGCATAATTTAGAATGTATGTTCTTCCGAAATTCAGGAAACCTAGTATTGATTGTAAGTTCTTCAGCGTTTTTGGAGCTTGGAATATAGCACACTTCTCTAAGAAGTTGTCTGCTAGGCTTTTGCCTTCACTTGATAATTCATATCCTAAAAACAGGACAGTTAGATGGGTAATTCTTGACTTTTTAAAGTTGAATTTGTAACCCTCAGCTGCGAACCCAAGTATTATGGTGTTCACTCTTTTCAAGTGAGTCTCCAGGTCATCATCTGTGAGATAGATGTCATCGACATAAGATAATGCCTCATCATCATATATTTGTAGTAACTCTGTTACCCTTGCTGAGAATAATCCTGGGCTATTCTTGAACCCATGTGGGAGTCGACAGAATTGTTATGCGACCCCATGCAGGAGAAAGCGGTCAAATACCTGCTTTCAGGTGCAATATTTTGACAAAAGAAACCATTTGAGATATCTAATGTTGTTTTATATTTTTTGCGCATGATGTTATTCATTAGTGCTGCACTGTGTGAGTTTTATACTGCAAATGTTTTGCAGCAGGAGTTTAGGTGTCTGTAGTCCAAAACTAGACGATATGAATTGTCTGGCTTGGAGACAGGAAACAAAGGATTGTTCATTTGTGAGGTGCATGTTTCAATCATCCCTTGATATTCAAGTTGATCTAAAATCTCCCTGACTTGTTTTTTAGCTTCTTGCTTAACTGGGTACTGCCTTTGTGCAGTGGGTTAATTTTTTAACTGGATTTTATGGTGAGGAGAATCCTCATCCCATCCTACATGATTTTTATATAATGCAGGGGCTTGTGCCACTGCCCATTTTCTTGCAAATTTATATTTTTTATGAATTGGCATATGATTTGAGAAGGCAGGCATAATCATTTCTTCGTTATGAGGGCACTCCCTGACAAACTCTGGTGGCCAGTCTTTCTCAGCTAACAGGATGTCATAGCCTTTTGAAAGGTTATCCCAAAAGAGACCCTTTATTTTCCTAGTCTTGTCCCCCTCTATACGTAATGTTATTTGGTATAATTTATGGGGTTTGCTAACTCTGGTGTCTGCAGTTTCCACTTGAATGTATTCATTCGTGTCCACTGTCTCCAGAAGATTCATCAAGATCTTGCGAGCTATGGTTACTTCTGCTGCGCAGTCTAGCATTGTCTGGGCCCACTCTCCGTTTTTCAGTTGTGTCCTCAGTATCATCGGCATGTTTTATTTTAATACTGGCTACCTTCTTTCTTGGATATTGTAATTTTTTACTTTGATGAGCAGGTTCCTTGTCTTTGGACTTGACGTGCTCTTCTTTGTGTTCTGACCGTCCTCTTCTTTCCGATTTCTGTGAGGAAGTCTGAAAAGATTGAGAGGGACGTGTATCAATATCTTGATATCTGTCAAGTTTTCTTAATTTATCCCTATCTGTAAGGTTGTATCTTTTCTCAGAGGGCTCCCTCTGGGGAGACTTGCCACCTCGTTCTGGAGATCTATCTCTCCGTTGAGGAGACCTTCCTCTGGACTGGAATCGTTTTTCTTTGGGAGTGGATTGTTTATTTCCATCCCAACTCTTTTTTGGAGTGTTTAGATTATTTTTAATAAATGTTTTTTCAGGATTTTCAAGTAGTTGGGGTTTTACTGGTTTCCCACCCAAACTATCTCTACCTAGTTCTTCATTGGATTTTTCTATGATTATGGCAAGTTCAAAAGGTTGTTCTGCTATATCTGTTTCTTTCAATTTCTGGTGGATCGCCACAGATGCTGCTTCTCCTTTTATGTTGGCTAATAATATAGCCGAGACCTGCTTGAAGTCTTTCAGTAATTTCATACCCAGAGTTAAAGCAGGTTCTGGACCGTATTCATTTTGAATCTGTCTTAGCACATCTGGTATTACCGCCATGGACGGAACACCATGTGTTTTTGTGTAAATTGAAGCAAAGACTGTGCCCCAAGTGTCACAGTCCTCCACATGTGGTGCGATCCCCATTGGAAGACAGATCGTCAGAATTCTGTGTTTCTCAGTAGGCGTAGTATCAGGAAATACTGCCTCTATTTGAGTGATTTTTTGTGCTAACCAGAATGGAATTTGTTCCGGTTTTGCTGGGTATTTTGCCAATGGCTGATTGTATATTTTGTGGTGTGATTTTATTTGTGTTCCCCTGGTTAGGGGTGGTCTGTGGAATTATTATTGCTGGTTGGACTGTTGAAGTCCGCATGACATATTGGACCAATTGTCTATGTATTTTAATGAGTTGTTTTAGTTGAGCTAAAAGTTCTCGGTCTGACATTTTTTCAATGTCGGGATGTGGTGTGTAGCTGGCTAGAACCGGCCACGTTTCTCCTGGTCTACCTAGTGGACCGAGCCTGGTGATGTGATTTTGATGTTTTAGGGTGCCTTTAAACCAGAGCAGGTTCTCTTGGTAAGTTAGTGGGATTTCAACGTCCTCGAAGGGAGCGTATTCATCTGGAGGTTCCTCTATTTTGTAATAGTGGAATTCGTGTGTCACAGCGTGTGCTGCTGGAAAATGTATCCATGAATAGAATACCTCTGTCTGCCAATATTCATGGGCCTCTACCACGAATATGACTGTACCACCTCGTGATGATACTCCATTTTCTATAAGTTTTTTAGTTATAGTTCTTCTTACATTTACCGGAATGATTATAGCATCCAGGTCTTCATCTTGGAGACTTGTGTCATCCGCTAGGAGTTGAGCTGCTATTCTAGCTTTCTCCCTTTCATCGTCACTTTCCGCCATTTGCTGACTGAAAGTTTTGTTGCAGATCAAGTTTCAAGGAAACAAAAATTAGGTGCACAATATTTTGGAACACTGTATCCTTCAACGTTGACTAAACCAAAAACTAATACATAGGAATCTCTTCCTACTAAGTTCCGGCAGATATTAACCTTTTACCCACTCCAGACGTCTTTTGGAGTAATTACGGGAAAAGGGTCTGTGTGAAAAAGCACGACTGAGTTACTCTAATGTCTTGCGTTAGATTATCGCCTTACCAAATGTTGGGCACCATGTAGTGTAGTTCCTATATTCCCAATAGGCTCTGCGCATTGGAATAATATAAACAGCAGTGTAGACGTAGGACTGAGGTCGACTAGGTCTCTACTGACTATATTAGACTTAATTAGTATTGCCAGCTAGCTCAGAGGTCACTAGAAACTTTCTCGAATGTTCAGGAAAGAGTTAACTCTCCGGATTTAGACAAGAAGGGATTAGCTTCTGACAACCGCATAAACATGACAACTTTGCTCCCTCAGAATAAAGAGTGTATCTCTAGAGTCGTGTGAAAACAATAGACGGTTATTTCACTCAGTCAATTGTGCGTACTTAGTTTAACCAGAGTGCAGAGAAATAGAGAGACGGGCGTTTTCAATAAAAGGTGTTATTTATTGAGCAGTCTTCTTTCTCATGCAAGAGAAATTAATTGCCACAATTGCAATACTTATCATGAAGTAAAGTGCGTACAGTAAAAGGAGTATTATGAAATAATACTGTGAAAGCATTGATATGGTTTCTTAGCCATATGATACTTTAAAATGGATAAAATATATACATACATAAAAACATTGACTAACGTACTCAACTGGTGCTTCTAAGATACGCCTACCCCGGTGTACCTGACCTAAGCCTAATACGTGAGAAGGAGTAAGTAAGTAGCAGTTTAAGTTAAGTTGGTTTTTGCCAAGAATCTGAATCAAGAAATCTCTTTAAGGGTTTAGTCAGCTCCGTACCTTGGTAATAGAATGTAGGAGGTCTTGTATCTCTCTCTCAGGACTCGATCTCCCAGCAACCCGCAAGGGTGACTGGAAACACCGGAGCTGGATTTTCTCGGCTGGAGAAAAAGACAGCGTCTCTCTCAGTGCGTCAAGGGAGGGTCGGCTTCCTTCGGCTCTCGCATCAGCTGGGCTTCGGGCAAGTAGATAGCCGCTCTGCTCCAAACCACTGTGTGTTTGCTTAAGGCAACGTTGGTGTATTTATACCTGAAAGGTGCCGTGTTTGACGTAAGGTTGGACATAAGACGTCACTAAGAACTAACAGTTCTTTCTGGACTCCAGGAGTTCTTGTGCAAATCAAAACAAAAGCTGGGGGAATTCCCGGGCTGCTGGAGGCTTGGTTTGTTTAAAGAACGCGTTGTGCTTTCTTGGAGTCTATGGGAGTAGCCTTGCCGTATTTGGACTGCTTGGGCTATTACTAAATATGGATATGATTCTTATGCCTTTATAAGGATACTATTTATTATAACCATATAAGGGCATAAATCGGGAATATCGAATTAGGGTCCTAGATGGAAACAGAACAAGGAGTGGGAGAACCGGGGGAGCACGAACAAATTAAACGAGAGGGAGGCTTCTGTCTAAATGGGATAGATGGTTATTGAATCGGTACACATTTGGCAGTCAGTATTTGAGAGGCTGTTTTTTTAAAAACAATTTAACCCACAGTGTGTTGTGTATACCGAGTTCGATATGGGGCCCAATTGATGTAAACCGCCATCAGTATTTTACCAATCAAACACCATGATGGGTGTCCTACTAAAGGATGAACGCTGTTATGACATTTCGGAAGCGTTATAGATAAAGGGATTGTGGCCCGCACCTAAAGAGAAGGCATTATACATACATCTCCCTATGTTCCAATAAGTTTTATATAAAACAAAAATTTACATTACCGTTTGGGGTTACATTTCAGATTGATAATACAATCGAATGGTCCATTAAGAAGAAGACTCACACGAGGAGTTCATGACCAAAATATTTTCCTCTCCAGCGGGTATGAACCACACGAGCTGACTGAGGGTAATTATTATGGTCTCAAAAGAGTGTTTATTAGGCACATATCCTTCCTTGTTTTCACGATCTTGATACACGGTCTTTTCAGATTGATGAAACAATCAAATAGTTATACGGAAGAGGACTCAGATGAGAAGTTCGTCAAGAATAAACCACCCTCTTCAGCTGGTATGAGAATCATGAGCTGATAGAGGGTAATTATCATGTCTTTTGTGACGTTAAAATCGGCAAAAAAGTATATATGGGTGGTTGTGTCTTTGACTGAGTGTGTTTTCTTTTACCTTCTCAATTGACAGTCATTCAGAACAAAAGTGTCCAACATTGGTGCTGTGGCAGAGTGTCTAGCCCTGAAGAACTTGCCGGAATTTGTGTGGCAGAGAAACATGTTGGCAGTGGGTATTGGCATGCGACAATAGCTACCACCCCACTTTTTAATTCAACAGATCACATCTAATAATTAAGAATAAAGTTTTGAGAGAGGTGTGGCTGTCGATTTTAATCACTCCTTGTCACTAGTAGAGTGGGATTGCTCATCACTCTACTGCACTTTACACGCATTCTTTCCTTGTTTGGACACCTTTCCTTTCTTCTAATTTTTTCTTTTCTGGGACAATAAATGACTGCCTGTGATGAGAAAAGGGGCTCTATCTGGTGAGTACCTACCAGTTACCCCGATGGTGGTGCGCCCGTGAGGGGTAATTTTGTCCTTCACACTTTTTTTCACCGCTATAAGATATACTGAATAATTGTTTTTTCAGACATGTATATGGTTCTTGTTTGACTGTCGATTGAAAAAGGTATTTTCATTTTAGAAAGGGCAATAAACAGTACACACTAACACATAGGAATTAGTAATAAAGAGGATCCTGGTGCAGCAGAGAAAATAGATGGAAAATATTTCCTGCTGAAAGAGAAATATACATATATATTACCTACTGGCGGTCGCCAGTAGGTATATATAGTTAGGATTTTTTCTCTATGGGATTTTTGAAAATTCTATGTCTAATAACTTTGGCGTTTGTGGACGGAATTGGCTGAAATTTTCAGGAAAATGGAACATTTTGTTTCTGAGCAGCCACTGAAAATTTGGGGGGGGGGTTTGTCAAGGGGGGGCTGAGAAAAAAGGGGGGTCCCAAAACGTGTTTTTAACATTGAGTTTTCCATAGGGCGGTTGGCCTCACTTTTAGCCCGAACGGCTGAATGGATTTGCACGAAACTTGGCAAAATTGTAGGGACTGGTAGCCCGATGTGCCTTTGCTAGGTCTCAATATATGTGCTGCAGTGGATTTTGAGAAATTAACGTTCAAAAAAAGATATATATCTGTAACAGCGGACCGGGCAGCGCTCCAGTTCGCGTACTTTTCGCGTTACGGAGCTTTGTGAAGCGAAGCTGATTGGTTCTCCGGCGTCTGTAAACATTCCAAACAGTCCGTAGCGGCCGCCATCTTGTCTCTCGGTAGGATCGAGAGACAAGAGGAGGCCAAAGCGAAGGGGCAAATGACCATAAGGGGGCATAGTAGATCCTCCCTGACCCCCTAGGTTTGATGTGGAGGTTTTAAAAGGGCCCCGCGGGGCAAAAAAAAAAATAATAATAATAATCGAACGGCTGAATGGATTTGCACGAAACTTGGCAAAATATTAGGGACTGGTAGCCCGATGTGCCTTTGCTAGGTCTCAATATATGTGCTCCAGTGGATTTTGAGAAATTAACGTTCAAAAAAAGATATATATCTGTAACAGCGCTCCGCTTCGCGTACTTTTCGCGTTACGGAGCTTTGCGAAGCTGATTGGTTCTCCGGCGTCTGTAAACATTCCAAACAGTCCGTAGCGGCCGCCATCTTGTCTCTCGGTAGGATCGAGAGACAAGAGGAGGCCAAAGCGAAGGGGCAAATGACCATAAGGGGGCATAGTAGATCCTCCCTGACCTCTTAGGTTTGATGTACCATTTTGCCAAGTTTGGTGTAATTCCGTTCAGCCATTCAGGCTGTAGACGTATCTAAATGTCCTATGGAAAATTGCATGGGGAAAACACATTTGAAAGTGTTGAAATTTAGAACCAATTAAAATGTTACTTTGGTTTTGTATTTGTGTGTGATGAAAGTTAATTGGTTATGTATATATCTAAAATGAGAGGAAACCACAGCCATTTTGTGATACTACTGTCTGAGGTATATTTGTGAGGAATTTTTGGTGCTCAATTTCTGGTGTTTGATTTACACAGTACTAACACTTCTCCTACTTTTAAAAAGGTGAGTTGTTAATTTGTAAGGGTGAACTATGTTGTACACTTTAAGATAATTTGAAAAATGTTTTCTGTTATTTATTTACAGTCCTTCTGTTATACTAAATACTTGATAAAGTTAGTTTTATATTATGTATTACTAAAAACGATAAATGAAAGTGATTATTTTTTTCTGCAATTTACAGCAAGCAATTTCAAAATAAAATGGCTCACAATGAAGAGACCGTGGCAATTTCTTTTGAATTATCCACTACATTTATTGAAATTGACAGCACCAATAATGAAATATTCTCACAAGGAGGAGATGACTTGATTGATTTTTTTGATCAATCTCTTGATGGCGAATTTATCGAATGTTTGGAGACCATAGAGTCACAAGAATCATCATTGCAGACTTTTCATGAGGAGATTCCTGATGAGATGATTGAAGAGGAAATTCCTGATGAGGACATGTTACTAGTTCTTTCAAATTTTGAAAATTCAGAAGAATAAATTTATATTTAGAAATCAAAAATTGTTTGAGACATTATTCATTTTTATTTTTAATTTATGAGGTTGTAGCGAAGTGATTGTAGTATAAAATGAGACTTATAGTATAGAGTGCAACATTTTTATGTTACATGGTAAGTTTACTCATATTTACTTTCCTTGTCCCACTATATTATCTCCAATGTGTATTTGACATCTCTTCTTCATCTCCGGCCTCCTTTCTCTCACTGTCTGTGTCTGATGCATCTTATCGCTGCCATTTTGTGTAATTACAGAAGAGAGTAAAATAAAATAGTTCGGAACGTGAAAAGGGGGCAAAGTAGAGTACCCCTCACCCCCTAGGCCTTCTCAGGCGGTCCCAAAAGGATCAGTTTCTGTTTTCCTGAGAGATTATGGTATGAGTTCCATATACCACAATAACTTGCATTACAACATGCAAGATAGCTATCTCCTATTACCAAGTTTTGGAGATATTCGCGCTAAGCGCGAATATCTCCAAAAACTAACACCTGCCCTGAGCAGTTCTTAGCCATGTTATCCAATGGGTGGTGGATAACATGGCTAAGAGCATTAGCTCGGTAATGCATGAATATCGCTGACTTTTTAGCGATATTCATGCTTTGCGGCCGTTTTTTATCGCATTTGCGATAAACCTTGATAATAGCAAGGTTTATCTGCGATAATTTCTGACGATGCTTAGCGGTAAAAAATTCGTTGCTAAGCATCGTTAGCGATAAATATCGCTTAACTTTGGTAACATGCACCAACGTCTGTTAACGTTCGATTCGAAGGAAATGAGGAAGTGTTGAAAAACATTGTCGGCGCCATCTTGCCTTTTTTGAAATGCCACACTTTTGTCGTGCACAGCAGCCATTTTAGATGCCTTGACCAGACCCACTCTCTGCACGCTGTTGATCCGTAGCATGGCTCCCCACCCTCGCAAGCATCTTCCCCAGGCACTGGTCACCCCCGCTCTCTGTCTTATGCATCGGCAATAAACCTCCCCCCATTTGCGCTGCTCTTCCCTGAGAATCACACTCTGTGCCCGCCCGACACCTCCCTTTCGCCCTATTCACTACCGCACCCTCTGACACTCCTCTTCCTCTGTGTCCGATTGTCCAGGCTATCAGCTAGCCCTGCAGATGTAGTTTATGGCCCCAGCTGTAAAGAATCACCCCTCTTCAAAGGAGTTATAGTAGATCAAGGCCCACACCCGATGAGATCCGTCAAACCACACGCGTTCCTACTATCTGAAAACCATCCTGTATTGTGATTGGGGAGGGGACCGAGCCTGAAGCGGAAGATTCCAGGGATGACTCTTTGTACATCAAAGTTTTTACAATTATGTGTCACATTAAAAATATATAGCACTCCAACAAAGTAGTAGGAATATAAAACTTTAATAACTTATAAATATATACAACAAAACAAAAACAGTAAAAACATTTAAACAATGAAGAGACCGTGGCAATTTCTTTTGAATTATCCACTACATTTAATGAAATTGACAGCACCAATAATGAAATATTCTCACAAGGAGGAGATGACTTGAATGATTTTTTTGATCAATCTCTTGATGGCGAATTTATCGAATGTTTGGAGACCATAGAGTTACAAGAATCATCATTGCAGACTTTTCATGAGGAGATTCCTGATGAGATGATTGAAGAGGAAATTCCTGATGAGGACATGTTACTAGTTCTTTCAAATTATGAAAATTCAGAAGATGTTGCCTGGGTGCCGCACTGATTTGGGTATCCGGCGTGGGGCGTCCCGGGGGTGGGTTGTCAGTAGCGGTCTGTTGTGCGAATAGTTCCAAGGCAGCAGAACGCGCTGAAATCTGGATGGCACGAAGGTGATGTCTAGTAAGTTGCCGCCCAGCAAATAACGGCGTGGGGCGCCGCGGGGGGGGGGGAGGCAGTCCAAAGTTCCGTTAAAAGGGCAAAGGAAAGGATCGGTGGTTTGAACCATCAGTCAAAAAGGGGAGGGGGTGCAACAATTTTTCCTACCGGGTCACACTGTGCTTTCACCGGAACTGAGGTCTGCAGGTTTCTAGTCATTCAAACTGAGGCTGGCGCCAGCATGGGAGCGCCGACGTCCCGCGGCTACAGTTTCATCACTCCACAGGCGATCATGGCAGTCATTCCCAATCGGGGGTGTCTGCGGGGGTCGGGGACTCCCGCGGCTCCTCTAGAATCTTCAAGGTCGTGGAGGACTACGGTGGTGGAGTCAACCAGTGACCGGGCCATTTCTTCATGCTGGGCCCGCTCTTGCCAGGTCGACCGCCATTTTGAGAGTTCGGTAGCTACTGGCGATCGCGGGGTCAAATGAGCGGACGGGCTCCACCCTGCCGGGCGAGACGTTGCAGCATCGCCACAGTGGAAGAACCCTTTTCCGGGCGCCTGGAGCGCTGAGGGTGCAGCTGGGAAGCCTCCACCTGGGGAGGCGGGAGAGGCCTGTTCGCACCGTCTCTCCCACCAGTGCACCCCACGGCGTCTCGCTTGACATTTGTTATGGCCGGACCAGGCGATGAGGACGAGGGGGGGGGGTCGGAGGCATGTGCAAGACATCCCCCCCCAGTGTTGTCGCAGCCATTATAAAAGAAAGAAGAAATGTCCCGTCCGTCTTTGGGCCGGACCTCCGGTGGATGGCGGCCGGACGCCCTTTGCTCTGGCCCCATGAACGGGTTCCTTGGCTCATCCGGTGGGGCAGGCCTTGGCGTGTGGTGCCTCTCCTGGGCCTTTCGTGCAGTGGCCTCTCCACTCCCAGGCCCTCCATGGATGCTGGCCCAGACTGGGAGAGAGAGGGTCTAACCTGCAATTCTCCAGGGTTACCGCCACCGCGGCCGGATCCCGTCGGCCTCGGCCTCTGGTTGATGGTGGCCGGACTGGGAGAGAGAGGGGAGGGTCGAGGACACGGACATTCCCCCCCCTGCAACTCTCCAGGGTGGTCGTAGCAATCCCCCTGGCCGGGTCCCGCTGGCCTTGGCCTCTCCTCCGGCTACACCCTACGTGATGATCTCCTGGCCGACGGTTGGCAGCAGGACCCGCCTTATATGTGTTGCTTCCGGCTGGGCGTAGCCGGAAACCTGTTTCTCAAACAAAGGATATTGAGGCAAATGTGGCGCATACTCTCTTCTTAACCTATTGTATTCCTTAACACAATCTAGATCCGCACAAATGTTTGTGACATCACACTCAATCAAGTACAATCCCGATAAAGTTTCCAGAATGGGGCGGATGTCTGCTGACTTGTATCTTTCCCAGTTTGCCGTTATTTGGGCGTGGCAGGCGGTGGGACAGACACGTTTTGGGGCAGTGAGGGGCGATGAAGCCTTGTTGCCTTGTGGCCGTTGCAATGTCACACTTGGTTTCTCTTACTGTTTTCAGGTTTCTTATTACGGGCTTACTTCTAACGTTTCTTGTTTCTAGGACAATAATAGGTTTTATCATTACGTATTGTTATCGTTTCTTTGTTTGTTATTTAATAAAAAGTTCATCAGTGGCCTACTGATTTTCGTTTTCCTATTCCTTTCTTTCCAGGTTGTTTCATGCTAAAGTTTCTGTTAACAGGATACAGTGATCACTTCGTTATTATTGCATATGTCCTTTTCACTAGGGGTGCTCTCTGGTCGGGCCAGATGACCTATCTCTAGTAAATGGTCCGGGTGAAACAGGTGCATCAATCAGTGGGGAGTAGATAGGCATGACAGATTACAACGGGGGACAAAGGTCCGCATTACCTACCCTTTCACTACTTGCAAAGATTTTCCTACGCTTATTTGCAAACAGGGAATACCTCCAAAAAGAACCAATTCCCAAACAGTCAATGTTCGGGCAAACAATCAATCAATGAGGAACGAAATAGGCACGACGTGTTAAAGGTTTGCGTTACCTACCTTTCACTATCTGCAAAGGGAGAGAGAATATTCCTATTCTTCCTCGTTTGCAGGCAGAGAAGATCCTTAAGAGAACCAACTTCGAACAATTCAATGCTCGATTCAAACAATCAACAAGGGGTACTGTGAACACAAATGAACGCCGCTTATGTACATACACATTTCTTATTACGGGCTTACTTCTAACGTTTCTTGTTTCTAGGACAATAATAGGTTTTATCATTACGTATTGTTATCGTTTCTTTGTTTGTTATTTAATAAAAAGTTCATCAGTGGCCTACTGATTTTCGTTTTCCTATTCCTTTCTTTCCAGGTTGTTTCATGCTAAAGTTTCTGTTAACAGGATACAGTGATCACTTCGTTATTATTGCATATGTCCTTTTCACTAGGGGTGCTCTCTGGTCGGGCCAGATGACCTATCTCTAGTAAATGGTCCGGGTGAAACAGGTGCATCAATCAGTGGGGAGTAGATAGGCATGACAGATTACAACGGGGGACAAAGGTCCGCATTACCTACCCTTTCACTACTTGCAAAGATTTTCCTACGTTTATTTGCAAACAGGGAATACCTCCAAAAAGAACCAATTCCCAAACAGTCAATGTTCGGGCAAACAATCAATCAATGAGGAACGAAATAGGCACGACGTGTTAAAGGTTTGCGTTACCTACCTTTCACTATCTGCAAAGGGAGAGAGAATATTCCTATTCTTCCTCGTTTGCAGGCAGAGAAGATCCTTAAGAGAACCAACTTCGAACAATTCAATGCTCGATTCAAACAATCAACAAGGGGTACTGTGAACACAAATGAACGCCGCTTATGTACATACACATTGCTATTTTCAACAGGTTGTTCCTAATGTTTCTATTTTAGCCAGGTCAAAAAGAGATCCCATTAGTGGCCTACTGATTTTGCTCGATTCCTTTTGTTTTTTTACACGATTTTCCGCTATCTGCAAAGACTAAACAGAGTATTGCGACTCTGTGCTTGTTTGTAAATAGAGAATGAACCAAAGAGAACAATCAATGAAATGGAGAGAGAAGCAGGCACGACGGATTACAACGGGGGCAAAGGCCTGCGTTAACTACCCTTCACTATCTGCAAAGAGAGAGTACTCCTAATAGAAATGAGGGGGGGGGCAGCATTCAAAGCAGATCAGTGTGCATAAACACGAAAATGTTTTTACTTACCACGTACTTGACATTCGACAGCTTATGATATTTGCTATTAAAAAACCATTGAAATTCACTGAAAAAACCATAGGTTATAGACCATTTATAGTTAGGAATTAGCATTTACAAAACCTTGAAAATTCACTGAAAAAACCATAGGTTATAGACCATATATAGTTAGGAATTAGCATTTAAAAAACCTTATTTTACTCACACAAAACCATTGAAATTCCATATATAGTTAGTTGTACTAACTATATATCGCGCACCCGCAATCCACTGCTGATCATGTCACATATTACATCATTCATGACATGGTCAGTGACATCACTGATGACATCACTGATGACATCTCAAATGACATCACTGATGACATCACTGATGACATCTCAAATGACATCACTGATGACATCACTGATGACATCTCAAATGACATCACTGATGACATCACTGATGACATCTCATTTGACATTACTGATCACATCACCGATGACATCATTCATGTGATAATACGATGAACCTCTTCAGACTCTAATATAACCTTAGATACACTCAGTGTAAACACAGACTCACAGATTGTCATTCATCCATGAAGTTACACACACACCTAGTCAGTCATGCAAACAATCAATCACACCTCCATTTTCCCAACTATACAGTTATACACACCTTACTTATTCAAACATATACTAAAACATATTTACTCTCTTATACAATCCCGGATACAAGTTCACAATGATGCATACAGCCACTCACACATTCACTGGCTCTTATGCACAGTTATTTATATATGTCAAGTCTCACATGTACTGTGTTTTACATATGTACTTACTTTGACATGTAGCACTGAGATATCCATTCACTCACCAATACACTGATGCACACAGTCAACCGCCCATACAGCTGTTTCCACATGCACTTTTGAACCCATACATCTAGTGAATCAACTGCTCACACATCTATGCACAGAGTCATACACCTCCCAGCCACCCACACACACACTCAGTCTCCCATACAAATACTTGGGCAACCAATCAATAACCCATATAGTTACTCATATAGCTACTGAACAACACATGCAGCAGTTTTCAGAACAACAGACATAATGATGCACAAATTAAGACAGTTTAGTCACTAACCCATGCACTCAGTGAGACACATTTAATCACTCACTCATACAGTCAGTCATGCACCTACTAAATCCTTCATCCAGACACTTATACATCCACTCAAGACATATTTTAACTTTACAGAAAAATACAGTCACTGGATGTTGTCATCAGTGATGTCATCAGTGATGTCATTTGAGATGTCATCAGTGATGTCATCAGTGATGTCACTGACCATGTCATGAATGATGTAATATGTGACATGATCAGCAGTGGATTGCGGGTGCGCGATATATAGTTAGTACAACTAACTATATATGGAATTTCAATGGTTTTGTGTGAGTACAATAAGGTTTTTTAAATGCTAATTCCTAACTATATATGGTCTATAACCTATGGTTTTTTCAGTGAATTTTCAAGGTTTTGTAAATGCTAATTCCTAACTATATATGGTCTATAACCTATGGTTTTTTCAGTGAATATACATATATATATGGTTTGCCCAAGAGACAAGGTTTTTATTGTATTTATAGTTAATGAGTGGAGGGCAACCCTGTATCTCTTTCTCCCTTTGGGCTCCTTTTGGAATGGATATTAAAACGGTTACCTGTTATAAGTCACAGTCCCCGAGGGGGAAGCATTTGTCCAATTCAGGCACCAACTCTTGCCACACTCCATTGTCTTACTCCATTCCAGACGAAACTGTACATGCAATGTAACCTCCCTTACCTGCCTTTTCCCTGCCTCCTCAGTAACTCCGAGCTACCCCAGCAACACCACAGTGATATATAACCCCCGGCCCTGAATAGGGGTCTGACATCTGTCAAGCAGGTGATGCACATGTATGCAGCTGACAAAGTTTGTCACAGTAGAAGCTGCATGGCCATGGATATACACAACATGAGACTCAGAACTTACACAGTTCAAATGAAGGTTTATACTGTGGTTCGTGTTCCTTTAGCGTAAACACAGTTGACAAACACGCTACCAAAAAAAGTATAGGTTTTTAGACTTTACATACGCATAAAAGCAAACTTGTTTCAAAATAATTCATATGATTATTCTTTTTGCATATAAACGTGTCGGTTATTTTGCAGAAAGTTATACTTTGATTTTGGTTGAACCCCACTTGCCGTTCTGTTATAACGTGCCTGGTGGCTAGCGGTCCACCAAAGATGCTCTACTCAGATTTTTAAAATATCACCCGTCATAGAAATAACGATGAAGAAACACTGGCAGGTTAGGAAACATGTGGATTTCTTATTAATCATTATCAGGCACATGCATCATTGTTTAAGATTGTGATTCTTTATTTGCGCTTTTTAAGGAATTGCAAATGAAGAAGCGCAAAACCCAATGCAACAAAAAAATTGCGAAAAATTAAAGAATCGCTATATATTGCAAAAATATTAGCGATTTCGGTAATTGCGAAATTGCTAATAGTGATTTTGCTATTTGCAGAATCACTTTTACCGAAGTCGCTTTTTTATGCATCTTGATGACATCAGAACCAGGAAGTCAGCAGCACAAGTGTCATTTTCTGTGCACAGTCATAGGGAGAGGAGGGAGCTGGCTCTGGGAGCTGAACAGGAGTGGGATTGGTACATTGGAAAGACCTGGCATTTGTAAAAAAAAAATGGAAACTCACAAACAGCAGAGGACAGCCAAACAGGCAGGAAGAAGAAAATTACATTTTCAGAAAAAGAAATTGACACCCTCATTGAGGGAGTTGTCCACAGCCATGATAAGCTGTTTTGGGAAATTATCATTAAAAGTGGCAGAGCAGTAGAAATGCAAATTATGGATCCGGATCCAAAACAGGGTGAATGCCATTGGGGTGACACACCACACCATCGACAAGTTAAACAAAAGATGGTACAACGTGCGCAGGCAGGCTAAGGTGCGCATTGCTGACCGGCGGAAGGAAGCAAGGAAGACAGGAGGGGGAACACCGACATACACTGGGAACACTCCCATGGAGGACATGGTTAAATCCACAATCCAGCCTGAAGCAGTTGTTGGTGTGACACAGCTAGACTCGTCAGGAGCAGCAAACACATCTGAAAGTAAGATGAATGCATGTTACCATTGTCCTAAATTATAAAGGTAGAACATCACCTCAGTACAGCACAAGTGCACACTTTGAACATCCAGTACACAATGTATTCATAAATGGAAGTGCATTATGGTAGATGTAGGCAGGTCAAGCAGTTACAATGACAAACACACAAATAGGAAAAAAATCAACTCAAAATAGTGTAATATATTCTCAATTTAATAACAAAGCAAAAAATTGATTACTGTGACATGACATCACAGACATAAATTAATGCTGTTTTGCACTGTTAAACCTCACAGATGCAGAACGTGTAGAAGCTGAGGATAGTGACTACCAGGAAATACAGGACACCAGAGCAGTTGAAAATATGGACACACCGGTGTTGCCAACAAATCCATCAAGTGCCCCAAACACACGCAGGGCAACTGTCCCACCACTGCTCACCATGGATTCTGATGATGAGGCAAATACAACACCAGAGGCCAGCCATGGCCTAGCTACTCTGTGACGAGGGGGACCCGGACTCGGGCCCTCCAGGCTTACCTGTTACTATGTCCCCTCTTTCCGAACAGCACACCGACTCCTGAAAAACAACGGACAGCGTGTACAACCCCGTGCAGATTACCGAGGACCCGTGTTTCTTTAATTGGGCGGAGCCGGACCCTGAACCCGCCCACCTATCGCAGGTAAAACCCAACCCAGATATCCCACAGGTGTGTGTTACACCCGGAGGCGGAGAAGGAGAGTGGCGACAGGAGGACGGAGCGGAGTGGAGATCGAGAGAGGAAGAGCGGAGGACGGACGAGGCGAGAGAGGACGAGCGGAGGACGGAGGAGACGAGAGAGGGGGATCGAGAGTCGAAGGAGGCGGAAGGTGACGACCGAGGAGTCCAGAACAGCGGAGGAGAACAGAGAAGGGACCGAGACTGCAGCGACAAGTCAGGAGGCCAACGGGAAGAAGCATCGCCCAGCCACACTTCCCGGGAAGTGTGGCTAGAGCAGTTACGGTCACGCTTCAAGGGTTGGGTGGGACGTAAGGGGGTCAAACCATCCTAACGAAGCTCTCGACATCCCGTGCACAAACCCCCCCCTCACCACCTGTACCGGAGTAGTTATTCGGCACGTGTGAATCCTCACTCCCTTCCCCAATCAAACGCCTACAGTTCACCAGGCTAACTCTGGTTTCTTTCTTTTCTGCTGCTGTACGCCGGCCCTCATTTGAAAACGGCGGAAGACCGGACTACACCTCCCAGACGACATCGGGAGCATCGGCGGCTCGGCTTGGCAAAAGACTTAACGGAGGACGCTGTAAACCCCCTCCCTTATTATCGAGTGCCGGTCCAGAAGAGGCGGCTGTATAATAAAACCGGCTTTACCCAAGACCCCGTTGTCAGTGAATCTGTTCGATTCCCCACACGAAATCTCACATACTCCCATCCCAAATCCACATACACAGGTCCGCCGAAGCAATGCCAGAGTCCGGCGTAGAAGAGCTAGATCACTCAGAGCACAGCAGGAGGACCAACAAAATGATGTCTGGGGTGGTCTTGAGGGACAGAAGGTCCGTAGGCAGCGCCTGCAGGCCAAAAACACACGTTCATTACAGATACAAATTGGGAAGATGCCAGCCAACATTGCAGCACTGTCAGATGGTGTGCAGCAACTGACCAAGGTTATGCAGGAGGGACATGTATCCCAGTAGACGCCATTGTCAAACTAATGCAGCACCTCAACATCTATGCTAAATCCAATAATAGGCTGGCCAAAACAACTGCACTGCTGGCACGTAGGTCTGTGACCATGCAAACAGAAATGTTGCGGGGATGTGGCTAAGGCACTGGACCAGGTGACCAATGTAGTGGAAATGATGCATGCTTCCACAATTGCGGCCAACATGTCCACGTAGGAAGAGGGTAGTGAGGAGGCCTCAAGCATGAGTAGAATAGCTATGCCAGTTGCCACTGCAGGAAGAGGCAACACATGCAGCAGTAACCCCTCTGCTACCAACATGAGGGATGAAGATGCTGGCCCTGACAGGCGTGTGGGTGTTCGTGGGAGAAAGCGCTAGACTGCTATGTACAATAACATTCTGATATGGTGACTTAACCATTGATGTAATCAAACATTTCATACCACTTATGTCATTTACTGAAAATCCTGTGCCACTGGTCACATTAAAAGTGTGCTTCAACACTCATGTCATAATTGTTTTTAAATAAAACATACTTTAATTGCAATATACATTTTTTGTGTCAGAAACAATTTTGTGTGATGTTCAATCTTCTCCTGCGCCCTTCTGCTGCGCTTGCCCCTTGTGCTGCACGGTGGTGTGGCACTTGCTGGTTCTCATCCTCCGAGTCGCCTTCAGACACCTCGATTTCCATGCCTCCCTTTGTCGCAATATTGTGCAGCATGGCACATGCTGCTACTATCTTGCAGCATTGTTCAGGGTTATATTGAAGTGCTCCACTGGTCATATGGAGGCATCTGAATCGGCTCTTCAGCAGCCCAAATGTGCGCTCTATGATGTTCCTTGTTGAAATATGTGCTGCATTGTACCTCTGTAGGTTGGCAGTTGTAGGATTGAGGTAAGGCATCAAAAGGTAATTACGCAAGGGGTATGCGCTGTCACCTACATGTAAGTAAGCAAAGGGTCAGTGGCAGTTTGACATTGGCATACGGACAATGACTGTGAGAATCAATTACACATATTTACCAAGCAGATGTCCCTCTCCAAATTCTCCCCTGACAAGACAGGTGTGAATGCCACTTTGCCTGATTATATAAGAATCATGTGCACTCCCTGGAAATTGCGCCACAATGTCAGTAATTATATTTTTGGCATTGCAAACAACCTGAATATTAAGAGAATTATAACATTTTCTATTTCTAAATAGATATTCCTGTGCTGCAGGTGGACATATTGCCACATGGGTGCAATCAATACACCCTAAAACATGTGGGAAGCGAGCTATCTGGTAAAACTCCTGTTTAGTTTATGCAAGGTCATGCGCGGTTGTGGGGAAATTGATGTGTGACCAAATCCGGCATCATGGCATCAAGGAATGCTTTGAATATTCTTGAGAGTGCGCTTTGCGACACACCTCCAGCTACTGCAATGACCCCCTTAAAACTACCTGACGCCAGTAGGTGTAGGCAACATAGGACCTGCACATACATTGGGATAGCTTTGGTCCTAAGTGTCTGTCATTGCAGAATGGGATCTAATTCATTGATTAGATCATGGATCATTGCTGCATTGAGCCTATACTTATCATATATCTCATCCTCTTGCTGTCCTAGCAAAGTTATGCGGACTCTGAAAATGCACTCATTTATTCGCCTCCATCTGTGTCCAGTCACCTGCAGCCTCATCCTCTTCGCCATCAGGTAAATCCCTGCCATTGTGAAATGTGGTAGCTCATTCTGGGTGTGTTTGAATAAGTTTACGTTGATTTTCAGCTGTATCTGAATTGCACTCATGATTACCACCTGGTTGTGATCCTTCTTATTTAGCACTTGCAATTTTTAATGCATATATTTTGCGATTCTTATTTTGCAATTCGCTATTTGGGAGGCGCAAATACAGAATCGCAAAAATATTCGCAGATTGTTTAGTGATGCTTTATATTTGCGAAAACTTGTGTTTTCACAAATATGCAGTTGATGCATTGCTACACTGTATTTTGCGATCGCATAAGCCATTTTTTTGCGATTCGCTAGTTTTGTGATTTTTTTAACGCTTGATGCATGTGCCTGTGCAATTCTGTGACAACCAGCAGTTTTACTTAAAGGAAACATGAAAAGTGAATTTTTCGATTTCTTTTATATAGTTAAATTTAGGCGACAAAGTTTTAATTTGTCAGATTACTTCTTCTATTTTTACAGTACGCATTTTTAAAAGCATTCTAGGTTATTCTTTTGTATTGAATTAAAAAAATGGAGGTGTCCAGAGACAAAAAACATAGATTTACTTAGTCCTGGGATGTCAGGATCTCGCTTCTTCCAATTCCAACTGTGTAAATTCCTAAATATTGCATTGTTTATAAAAGCACCATTTGCCTGTCTTTCACATGGCCATAGCTGGGTTTTAGTTACCTTTGCCTGTCCTTCACCTGGCCGGTAGTGTGACTCAGAAGGCACAGCACTTGCAGATTTTGTCTAAGCCTAGCATGGGTAACAAAGCAACCTGCCCCTGACCTTGCGCTGTCAACGATGTGCAGTGCATATCGTTGGCGAATCCTAGCTTTAGGTGGATGAAGATTTTGAAGTCATAGATCTCGTAAGCATTGGCAAAGCCAATAGGTCTCGACAATCTGAGAGCTATATGCAATAGCAATGTCAATGTATTTGTGTATATCAATAAAAACAGCCCCAGGGCCATACACAAATGCATTTACATTGCCAACGCCTATAGCTCTCAGATTGCCGAGACCAATTGGCTTTGCCAATGATTTTTCCTCATGTTTCAGACTTCATGAACTGCTTGTGCGCTAAAGGCTCCTATTTAAATGCTTATGCCACAGAGCTATGCATTACTCGGACCATCCTTTTTACACAGCCGCCTATGCAGAAATGTCACCAGCCACCCTCTGCATACTTCCTTTAACTTAACAATGCTTATTAGGATCCCGAAAACCCACTGTGGATGTCAAGCGCTTTCCTATCATGTCCCAAAGTCTGGAACAACTTCATCCCTGCATTTTGACTTGCCCAGCTATCCTCGGTTCAACAAAGCCCTTTTATGTTTAATGTCAATTATCTGATTATATTTGCAGCTTTACCTACACAGCTGGAATACCCCTTGTTAGTACTTTAGAAATTTAGGTGAATTCAACATTAACTTCACTTTAAAGATAATGAGTACATACATTAATTGAATGTAAAGAACAAAAGCCCAGGATCGCACTCGAGGTTAAGTCTAAATAAAAAAAGATGTTCTTCCAGTAACTATATTCAAAAGAACTGCAGGAATAAGGGGAAGAACAGGAAATTCTGAGAGTGGTGTTTTGGGGATGTGAGACTAGTCTTTTGGGTAATGGCCACTAGTTCAAAACAAAATAATCATGTTCCACCTTATGTCTAGTTTTGTTAGCGTGACCTGAGAGGAAAGAGCAAGCCTCGGGAAAAATGTTTGTAGGGGCAGTACTTAGCAAATCAATAGTACATCAGTAACAGTGAGAAATAAAGAACTTCAGTGGCCACAACTGGTTTGAGTTAAAGAACAAATTCAATTAAATTATAAAGATTAGGCAAAATTAAACACAATGGTTAAGGGGTTCAAATGCTACAGATAAAAACAAAACAAATAAATATGCTATGGTAAAAGACGTCATCCTCAACATTAATAAACATTACAACATAATAAAAAGCATTACAAGCATATATATTTGTTAAAAATCAATACAACAATCCATAAAAGTGTGATTTCTAGTAAGCTCAAAAAAATTCTATACTTGACCTGAAATAATCAGTAGTGGGCAGGCCATCCACCATCACCAGATAACCCGTGAGAAAAAGAAAAAAAGCATAAAATATGGATCCGTTAATGCTCATATGTGTATCATGCTAACTGCGTGTTGTTGTTGAAATAAAAAGACCAATAATTTCTTTTGTTTTTTAATGGATCCACTAAGAAACCATCGAAAGAGGACTTATATACTTTACCCAAGACACCCATCCGACTATGTACATCACCCAAAAACTTATATCTAGTTCTTTTTGGAAGCTACTCTATTTTTAAAAGCACTGGCACACTTAAATCTGATTTCTGAATCATCTTTGTGATGAAAAAATTACCTAATCCCCCAGTTTTGTTTAAACACCGAGAGAAAACATCTAATAAAGCTGCCTGGTAGTAAATATATATATATTAGGACATGCCAACCCTCATTCGTTCTCCAATTGAAGCACCTCCAACTTCACCCTGTCCATTTTTTTATTCCAAATAAAAGTCCTAAAAATTAAATCAAGTTCCTGAAAAAAACTGTTAGGAATTTTTATTGGTACGTTGGAAAATAAAAATATTAACAGAGCGAGGATGGACATTTTGATCATGGAAACACGACCTATGATGGGCACGGAGAACATAGATCATCTGTCTAGTAATAGTAATCCCTTGATTTTACCTAGCATTTTTTCGTAATTTAAATGAAAAAGACTGAAAAACGTATTTGTGACCCAAATACCCAGATATTGGAGACGCTGTCTTAGCTTCCAACTGTAAAGAAGATGGAAGGTCATCAACTGCAAAATGTTTACGTTTCAACAAGATGAAGCATTTCTTGCAGATTCACTACAAAAATAAGACACAATAGCTTCAATCGATTAGCAGTATTCTCGACATGGGCAAATTACTAGGAATTGGAAACTGGTATGGAAATTAAAGGAGGCTTCCGGAAAGTTAAATCTAGCAGACTTTTTTCAAGGGTGCTAGGAAAAACACAATGCCAGCTATCAGTGAGCGGGTGGAAACTATTTGCAGACTTAAGCTATAAATCTTTACGGGCAGCCAAATATAAAAGAATGGCATTTCTGACAAGATAGATGGTGTATTATACCCCAGAAATTCTCCACAAAATGTATCTAGCAGTTTCCAATAACTGCTTTCGGTGTCAGCTTTTAGGCGAAGAGGGATGGCTCCATACGTTTTTTTATGTGTCCACACCTTACCAATTTCTGGCAGCAAGTGTTTCAGGATATAGGTCAGGCCATAGGATGTACAGTTCTGCCAGATCCTAAACTGGCTTCATTTGGGGTCTCTAAAAAGAGCCAACAAATAACAAAGGGTCAATAAAATGATGCGCGCTATGAAGTTTGAAGAGGCCTATGCAAAGTGAGTAGGGAGACTTAAAAGATATAAGGCCACTTGGCAATTTTAGAAGTAGAGTGCTGAAGTAACAATGTATTGGGTTTACATTGCTAAATGAATTGCGGGGTTTTTTCCCAAAAAAACACAGAACAAATGTAAACAGGAGTCCACTGGCTTTTTTAGATTTACTTCTGATTTGGACATTTTTTTAACTGAAGTTACAGTGCACCCAAAATATATATTATTCGCTAGAAGCACTAACACACTTTATTCTGAAGTATTATATTTATGTTTGGTTATATCATTCTTGGCACTACGGTACTTGTTCTCATTGAATGAATTGATAAATTGTCAGAATGATAAAGTGGCAAAATGTTCTTGTCAATATAATAGCACTTTGCTCTTTACAAATGTGAGATTAGGATTGATTGCGTAGATTGCAGCAGAGGCCGTGGAGAAGTGGATAAATAGATTTTAGAACTTGTGGTATTTTATCGGTCTGCACTTATCCTAAGTAAGGAAACAATATACAGCAGAAATGAACATGTACAATGAATATAATTAATGGAATTATTTCTAGATGTTTTACTGTGTATTTTAAATGATTTGTTTAGATCAATGTGTGATGCTATTTTTTCCTGGTTCATCTTAATTGTCCTATTTATCATTCAAGAATTGTAATGTTTCTGCTTTATCTGCTCAATATAAAAAAAAAATTAATCTGTTAAATCGTGATGATGATCACTGGTATTCATACATAGGGCTACACTCAGTGATGTTTCACAGCAAATTCTCTGGTGAACCAATCATCCCTCTCTCGTGACAAAATCACAATCATAAAACTTAGATGCTTTACTCTTAACATGGGTAGTCCTATCTTTTAGGATAGTGGTCGGGCTATAGAAGAATCTAATCGCAGTAACATTAAATTACAGTTTGTAAATTATGTGCTACACCGATTATCACAATTATTCAATTCAAAGTCTATGCTTGGGTGGGGTTTATAGATTATGTAAAGCCCTTCATGTATGTGAAAAGAGTATAAGGATGTGCCAACTAGCATCAACCCGAACAGCATGTGCATTTGAAAAGTGGCATTCTAAATATACTTATACGCATTATTCTATATAGATATGATAGTAGACTTGAATCTGTATTGTATACCCTGGCAAGTAAAAAAATCATACATGGCAGAAGAACCAGGCCATCACCCAACAACTCAATTACTATTTATATTATTAAATACTGGATTAGTATAAGTGTCATACATTTGTAAAAATGTCAATCGCTATTTCAGTCCTGGTCAAGACCGCATGGTAAAGTGTTGGGGGTGGGTTTTCGGGCCTCCTTTATTGGAGATTAGAGAGAGTCCTGTTAAGAATGCCAACCACATAATAACTAAAATGCATATAGACCCTTATTCACAAACTGCACTTTCTGGTTTTAGTTGGTAGTACTACAATAGTACAACTCACGTACCGCAAAATGCTGTTCAGTAACCACATGCAGAGATCTACGCCGCTCGTATTATGCCTATTAGGAGATCTCTTCCACAGATGTGGAGATCTCCACAGGAAATAATGTTAAAATAAATTAACTCATCTTCACTTACTAAATATAAATTTTATTCAATTTTAAAAAATTCTGTATAATTCCAAAAATAAGGAATATTTTACTGTGGATCTTAATATACTTTTAAAAATGTTTTTACATTAATTAATCTTTTAATTTTATCATTCAATATATATATTTTATTAATTTTTAAACAACAAATAAAAATAAACATTTATTGTAGGGGGATAGTAATACAGCTTTAAATAAATAAATAATAATGATACATTAATTAACTATATTTAAATTCATTATTTCTAATACACTTAAGATAATGGTGCTGTAACTTTTTCTATTTGTTCTAAGTCTGAAAAAATATTTGAAAAATAGTTTAACATTAAAATATTTATAGTTATTGTTTCAAAGTTTAATAAACCTTTTTAATTTCTGTTATACCTTACCATAGGGAGATGTTCACCACAGTGGTTGTACCTGCCACCCTGTGAAAAGTTACTAGTAGTTTTCACCCTTCGATTTGGCTCTAGTCCCTGGTTTGGGAGGTGGAAACATGTAAGTCTACACTTTCGAGTAACTTTACACTCTGCAATGGTGAATAGCCTGAAGTAGAAGAGTTACTACAAAGTGTAAGAGTAAATCTACATGTGAGTAAATCTATATGTGTAAATGTTCCTTTGTGAACAGGTCCCTTAGTTGCTATCAAGTATATTAGAGAGGAGACTACTGAGGCTGAGTGTGAATGGATTGAAAACAAGAGATATCCACTAATCAGGAGAACCCCCCCCCCCAGACTCCATAATACACTCTTTAGGTAGCTAAGACAAGTGGGTACACTACAGATTTCAAGCTTTACGCAAAAAGTGGTTCCTCAGGGTGACTTACCAAATTATTCTGGCTACCACACCTGTGTCCACTTCATACCCCCCTACAGATGCCATTTTCAGATGAACCTCTTACTTTTTAATAACTTGTGTGTCAACTGCACCTGTGTACTAGCAAAGAGTTATAAACAGAGTTAGGGTAAGCAAGCGAACACCAGGAAAATTATTTTCACTCCTATTTACCAGGACATTTTGTAAATTTGATGAGTCATTTTAAATGTCTACACTGTATTAGGGTATAGTGTACTCATAACCACCACTCCCTAACCTAGTATTGCTTTTGGGTGGGTGATCTGCCAAATCCCTTACCGGCTGATCTAACTCCATCAGGCAATCAGGCAAACAGAAGTCATCTGAGCTTGAATTCTGGCATGCAGTGACCTCACAGTGTCAGCTGACTGCTCCTGCTCCTCTCCCTTAAACATGGAACTGGTTCAGTATATATATTAAACAGCACCCATGTGGCTATGTTGAAACCCCTGTCAGACCCCAATTGTTTATTCTAGTTTGATAGCTTTGTCACCTACCCAACAATAACAATAATGACAATTGCGCAGTGAAATTTATCCCTTGTACTGAATGTTCAAGGTGTTGTGATTGCTGCTTACGAAGTGGAAATGTACGCAGTGAGGAATCAGAGATTATTATCCTGCATTGTCACGCACGCAAATGAATGTCAAAAGTCACTGTGTGTAAAAGAGAAGGCAGCTTAAGAAATGGGAGCATGTAAATGATGGTGTTGTTTTTCACCCAGCCATTCCTGACCAGGTGACAATAGGAGAACCATTTTTAAGAATTACGAAAGTAGGGCATATTTAAGTTGATATCTTGGATTAAAGAGAGTTTCTTACACGTGTACTTCAAGGAGTATGGAGCTGATTAAGTGATCACTAGTGGTATAATACATGTTGGAGGGACTATGTGCATTCGCTCTGTTTTGTTTTTCTGCACTGTGATGATGTAAAGGATAAAGTACTGCAGATATGGCAGGACATTGAAAGATGTCTACCAAAATATTTTTTTTTCAGAAGCAAAACTCCAAAAGTGTGAGTTTGTTTTTGAAAAACAAATGACTAAGGACCCCTAACTCCAAGGATCTAATTTCCCTGCATGTGGGAGGGTCACTATTTTTTTCTGCCCATCACTGCTGCTTTTTTTGGCAGTGGCCG
This sequence comes from Lissotriton helveticus, assembly GCF_964261635.1. NCBI lineage: Eukaryota > Metazoa > Chordata > Amphibia > Caudata > Salamandridae > Lissotriton > Lissotriton helveticus. The sequence continues at coordinate 231,484,392 of NC_136070.1, read as the reverse complement.
ACAGAAAAACAAAAATATCACACCATCCATACTAAACAGGGTAGTCTTTCTGCTGGCTTTACTCCTAAGGCCTCTTACATTTGGTTCATCAGTGTAAGTTTTAGAAACTGGAAGTTGGAAAACTGATTGTGTGCCTGACTCAGAATTGAGTGGGCAGACCTGGGGTTTGGCGGACAAGGCATTCCTTCACATTTGTGACAGAGGGCCTGGTAACGACTTTGGCGGTCCTCCTGCAGGCCGCCACACAAGCGCCCTGGGGGAGGACTGCCAAAGCCATACTCACACCGGATTACGATTGTAATTGTTGGTGGGTGGTTCTGCGGCAGAGTCACAGCGGTGCCTGTCTAAAGGCCCATAAGTGAGCCCCAGGCAGGCACAGGCATGACACCCCGCAGCACATTTCTGCATGGTGTGGCATGCACCATTTGGTGCATGCCGCACCATGCAGGAACTGGGGTGCACATTTGCAGGAGGGGGCACAACATGTGCCACACTGCACCCAAACCCAGGCCTTGGAGAAGCAGGGGGCCTGTAAGGGCCTCCTTTTTTGCCTCCCCCCCCCCCACCAGCCTCTCCATGACGGGATCACCAAAATGGAAAGGCTGACAGTAAGGCAACTCGTAATATGCTCGGCGGAGCTGCAGCAGCACCTCCAGCATATTACTATGCCTGACCGTTGAGCCACCACCGTGGGATCCAGGATCATCGGTGGCTGCACTGGTCCAGTGGTGGTCCAGCCGCTAAACTTGGGATACGGGGAGCGGACCGCCAGTCTAGCCTAAAGTGTCTATCCTGCTTAAGCATCCACTATTGTAGTCATTGTTGATTCTGTAAGATCTTGAAAAGCGCAATTTTAATTCAGGCTTTTGCTATTTCCTCATTAATACCCAATTAATCTGACACCTTTGATTTTAATGATAAAAGAAAGATTTGGTATCCAAGGATCCTCTTAAAATCAAGTATACAGTTCCCTCCATCCTTGTAAAGTTGTTTTAATTTTTAAAGGTCTTTATGTGTATGTGATTATATACATTACTTTATCAAGTCGATGTTTAAATGGTAATTACTTGTAACATTGTACTTTTTCTAACTTTTAACTCAAGTTTATTGACTCATAATTGAGCATTTCACTGTCCACAGTTTTTCATACTATTGGACACTTTATATTCCTAATCCTTCCAGCGAATATTATTCCTTACATTCTTTTACCTCTATAAATGTGATTTCTGGTGTTTGTGTCAATATATTCCAAACAGTCTGTCTTTTTTCTATGGCTTTTACAGTGGTGTTGCTTTCAGTGTCTTATTGGATCACTGAAGTGTTCCGAGCCTAAAATCCCTTCCTTGCTTTATTCAAAGTCAAATAAATTGTGTTGTGTCTCTTTTCAACTATGCTGCAAGTTAAGATACTACATATGCTAGTTAAAATAATGCACAACTTGCATTATGTATTGACATTTGTACTCTATATCTGTATTTTCCCCAGACAAGTTTCCTGGAAATCGCTTCGTCCAATATTAGATAGTAATATTTGAAAAATGTAATGTAATTTTGCTCATTTGCTCCTCATGGCTATGCTTTGTCTACGATGATTGCTGCTCTTTCTCTGCACTACTTGCAGCTTATTTACACCACTGGAACTCTCTTACTCAATTTCCCTATTCATAATACCGATAAGCTTTTGCTCTGCCTTTTTGTTATCCATTTTGTAGGGAGTGCATTTCGTTCAAGTGAGTTTTTGTAGTAGTGCACTAATTTATTATCAAATTAGCACTCATTGCTCTTTTTTTATTTTAAATCTGCTTGGTCTTCATCTTTAGCTCTCTCTTGCAAATTGATGGCTTGATGCTTGTCTTCCGTTCAATTTTCTTCTCTCTAGCAGGCATTTTCATTTCATTTCATGAAGCTTTATTCGGTGCATAAAACATGACCATAAACGCACAAGTAATACAATACGAAGCAGCAAATGCAGATTAAAAATACAGGTTAAAACAGAAGGTTAAAATAGACGAATTGTTAAAATATCATACTTTTTCTAGATTCGATTGATTTATATATAAAAGTGGCAATATAAAAACATTTGTCCGGGGAGTTCATATTATAGATCAACTTCATAGCATCATCCACATTGTAGGTACCATATTTTACAAACAGTGGTTTCAGGTAAGTTACCCTAACATTCAAGAAAAGGGTGCAAATTAGCATAAAGTGCAGGGTGCTTTGTTTCGAGTGCCCGTCACATGGGCAAGGGCCAACAGGGTGCTTTTTTAGTTGAGGAAAGGCCACCAGAACGTGGGCCATTCCAAATCTGAGTCTTGTTAAGACAAATCTATGGCTTGGTCTGGTTACCATACTCAGGTACAGCTGGTAGCCTTCGCTTTCAATATGTGTGTTGTAAAGCTGACCTGTTGTAAGGCAACCATTCGCTGGTGAACGTTTTTGGGTTCTATGTAACATTAAAGTGTCTTTCATTTCTTGTTTAGAAATGATTCCGACGGAACATGAATCTGAGAGTATGTTGATCCCATAGATAGTTTGGAAACTGTCCACAACATATTTAAGCCAGGGTATCTTTGTACAATTTTCCAGGTTGAGACAATCCCTGATAACAAGTTGATTAAACACTGTCTCTTCCTTGCGCCAAATCGATTGGAAAAGCATCAAAGGCCTTAAGGGGATGAGGTCTGTGGTAAATAAATAAATAATACCCTATTTTTGAGTGCATGAATGAATAACAGATAGCTCAATAAAGTAAGAGTCAAGATTCGAGGTAGTGGGAGTTTTGCAGGTTTATTACAGCATAAAGGACAGGAACAGGACAACCTGCATAGGAATAGGATGGCAGGGCCCAGCAGCGCTGCTGGTGTCAGGGTCTGGACAAGGAAAAGGATAACTTTTTAATAACAGTACATGAGCATATATACATAGCGCAAACACATAGCATTACATTGCAATAGGCGTAGCAGTGGGTGGAGCAGAAGGTGTGACGCGTAGCAGTCGCGAAAGATAAGGGTGAGAAGAAGGTGTAACAGGGCGTATACATAGACATGTGATGCAAACGTAACAGAATATGTCATGAATGGGGCGGAAACCATGGAGGGGGCTACCTAAGGAGCCGGGACCTCTAACCTAATGGTGCGCGCAAACTGGCAATGACGTATTACTAGGAGAAGCTGGGGGCTATGAACTCTGTGCTAGGAGCAGAGACTGAAGTCTGGAGAGTCAGAGCGACATGTACCTAAACCCTATCTAGTATCTGATGTTTAGGGAACATGTTGATATAAACTAGAAGTCAAGAGGGGAAAGGCTGACTTGATTCTAAGACTGGACCATGCATTATTCTACATGTAATGCGTGATGAAGAATATTAAATGACCATTAAATGCAGTATTTCTCTAACGTGGAGCCGGAAAGGCTAGACAATGACGGAAACTATTGATGCGGTTCAGTAGCTTAGGAATGCAGAGAAGGAGGACTGAACTGATAACTGGAACTATAACATACTTTTGGCAGACTCAGAGGCTGAGCCAGGCTGAACCGGGCACTGTGAGGCAGGAAGTAAGTGAAGGGTCGAGGATACAGGTGGGGGCTGTATCGCTCCTCAGCGAGGCTTTAGGAGACAGGAGCTGAATCTTGTGTCCAGGCCCTTTTGAGGCCTAGAAACGGGGACTTTACAATGGAATAACGTGCACACTAAGAAACGTGACAACGTAACTTTACATAGGCCTGATATTCGTAGTATTCACGAGGACTGGAAACTGGCATACTAGAGGTGGACACAACTATAAGTGCGTCTTGAATCGAACATGGGGAATGCATATGCATATTTAATCATGCACACATAACATATGATGGATGACACGTAGGGACACAGAACATGGCAAAATTTACTTTTCCACATTCCCTCCTTGTCACTACGTTTCCATCAGGAAACATCAATATTCATGATACCATCTATCATTTCATACAGTATCATTTGCTCGTCTCGAATTATCCTGGAACGGGATTTAGAACGGGACTTGGGACTAGGAGTTATACTAGGAATACAGGATGTAGCACACATGCCGCAAATCGCAGGGCCACATTGTATACAGAGGCAGCAGCTGAATATGATCGCTACTGCTATACCTAGAAAGGGCAAGACTTTCCATCCCCAGGCGGAAATTATATTCCAGAACCAACCGGACCATGTCCAGGTGCCTGGATCTTGGTGGATCAGATGGGCAATTTTATGGAGTCTGGTTATAGCTGAATAAACAGACGGCGCGTTACTCGATGGCATCTTTCTGTGATTGTCTGGCTTTCTTTTTCCATAATACCTCTTCTACTCGCATGATGCACTCGGCATCCCATGTACCCGATACGGGCCATCTATACTTTTCTTCTAACTGTTTGGTATACTCTACCCATAAATCTAGATATAATATGGCACTTATGCCATGTTTCTGATACATAAAGTGACCTGGACTGTCCCTGGGCGGGACGGGAACTGCTGCTTCCAGCAGACCCCTTCTAGTTTTTAACTGACGTAACTTGGAAAATATGGGCATGACTGAACTGTAATCTAGACACAATACAATACACAATGAACACGATACTTATTCCCCATTCATACCACGACATTAAAATACATGAAAAACATTTAAAATAACAGTTCGAACAGAATAATACCTGGAAATACTGAGAACAGAACACATGAATTTTCTCGAGAACAGAAACTGACTAGAACAGAAACTAGATGCACTGCTGAAACAGTACGAAACTTACCGGTCTCATAAAGAGACACGTCAGGACCCGCATCCACCGAAGTGGACACTTCGTTTGTGGGACTGTGTACCACCAACCCACAGACCAGAGTCAATTAAATTGACCCTGTCTAGATACCACCCCAGTAACGGTACTCACCGGGCAGCAAGAACGGAAGGCCTCGGACTGGACTGGACTGCTACGACGACGGACGACGAACTTCGGACTTCGGACTTCAGTTACGGGTGGACCTCCGGATACCTCGGACCTTGGACTCTTGGCTTGGGCTCTGGTCGGGACTCGCCGCGTTCCTCCACCGTCTCGTCTGGATGCTGGACCGCCTCCTCCGTCTCCTCCGTGGGCCTGAGGGATACTTGAGCAGAAATATCTGCCACTGCGCAGAAGAGTTCCGTCACGACTGCAGAGGGTCAGGGGGTCGGCGTGGCTTCACCGACGCGTGGGGAAAGGGCAAGTCCCTGTTCGGGCGCCATTATGTGGTAAATAAATAAATAATACCCTATTTTTGAGTGCATGAATGAATAACAGATAGCTCAATAAAGTAAGAGTCAAGATTCGAGGTAGTGGGAGTTTTGCAGGTTTATTACAGCATAAAGGACAGGAACAGGACAACCTGCATAGGAATAGGATGGCAGGGCCCAGCAGCGCTGCTGGTGTCAGGGTCTGGACAAGGAAAAGGATAACTTTTTAATAACAGTACATGAGCATATATACATAGCGCAAACACATAGCATTACATTGCAATAGGCGTAGCAGTGGGTGGAGCAGAAGGTGTGACGCGTAGCAGTCGCGAAAGATAAGGGTGAGAAGAAGGTGTAACAGGGCGTATACATAGACATGTGATGCAAACGTAACAGAATATGTCATGAATGGGGCGGAAACCATGGAGGGGGCTACCTAAGGAGCCGGGACCTCTAACCTAATGGTGCGCGCAAACTGGCAATGACGTATTACTAGGAGAAGCTGGGGGCTATGAACTCTGTGCTAGGAGCAGAGACTGAAGTCTGGAGAGTCAGAGCGACATGTACCTAAACCCTATCTAGTATCTGATGTTTAGGGAACATGTTGATATAAACTAGAAGTCAAGAGGGGAAAGGCTGACTTGATTCTAAGACTGGACCATGCATTATTCTACATGTAATGCGTGATGAAGAATATTAAATGACCATTAAATGCAGTATTTCTCTAACGTGGAGCCGGAAAGGCTAGACAATGACGGAAACTATTGATGCGGTTCAGTAGCTTAGGAATGCAGAGAAGGAGGACTGAACTGATAACTGGAACTATAACATACTTTTGGCAGACTCAGAGGCTGAGCCAGGCTGAACCGGGCACTGTGAGGCAGGAAGTAAGTGAAGGGTCGAGGATACAGGTGGGGGCTGTATCGCTCCTCAGCGAGGCTTTAGGAGACAGGAGCTGAATCTTGTGTCCAGGCCCTTTTGAGGCCTAGAAACGGGGACTTTACAATGGAATAACGTGCACACTAAGAAACGTGACAACGTAACTTTACATAGGCCTGATATTCGTAGTATTCACGAGGACTGGAAACTGGCATACTAGAGGTGGACACAACTATAAGTGCGTCTTGAATCGAACATGGGGAATGCATATGCATATTTAATCATGCACACATAACATATGATGGATGACACGTAGGGACACAGAACATGGCAAAATTTACTTTTCCACAGGTCACCTAAATAGGCTACTCCTACCTCCCTATGGATCAAATCTGTTGCAGCTGAGGTAGGTAGGCACAAAAGTTTTTTGAGGAAGGTATTTTCTTTCCTTTGCAACAAGCCTATATTAGTGTAACCCCACAACCCCGCCCTGTATAATGCAATAGAGACACTCCTTGCCTTGTAGATCTGCATCATGTCTCTAATTCGCCTATCCCCTAGCTTAGAGGCGAATTTGAAAATGCCATAGAAGCTTTTTACCATCTTCGATCTAACGTTTAATAAATCCTGGGACCAACTTCCGTCGCAAGAAAAAGTAACACCCAAATAACAACATTTTTCCACCTGCTGTACTTTCACCCCTTCAATATAGAAGGCCTGATTTCTCCTTGTTCTGGCCCCACAAATCATGGTATGAGTTTTACTCTTATTGATCAATAGCTTCCTCTCCCTGATAAAAACAGAAAACCGATCCATCAGGCGCTGCAGGCCAATAGAGGTCCGTGATAGAAGTACGGCATCGTCTGCATAGAGCAGAACTGGCACCCTGGACCCAGCTACCTGAGGGGCATCGGCCTTAACAGTTTTCAAGATGTAGTCTATGCCGTTAATGAATAGAGTAAACAACAGGGGGGCGAGGACACAACCCTGTCTTATCCCGCGCTTTACACTAAAATTAGGGGTGTACTCCCCACTAGCCCCATACCGCACACAGGCTTGCATCTTATTATATAGTCTGGCTAAAAAATAGATGATTTCCTCTGGTGCGCCAAGCTCTAACAGAACTTGCCAAAGTAGCGAGTGGTCAGCCAGATCAAATGCACTGCTTAAATCGGCAAAGCAGAGATATAAATTACCTGGCTTAGCCTTGGTATACTTGCCGATTAATAGTTCTAAATTCAGGCATTGATCTAGGGTCCCACGACCCTTTCTAAAGCCATATTGGGAGGTAGCAAGGATTCCCTTCTCCTCTGCCCAGTCTTCTAGCCTTGACAGCAACACCCGGCTCATGATTTTCACCAATGAGTCAAGTAGGCTAATGGGACGGTAATTACATGCAGCTGTCTTGTCCCCCTTCTTTTAAATAGGGACAATAATCGAGTCTCCCCAGGTAGATGGAATCAAGGCTGTAACAGCTGCATTGAGAACCAAAGTAAGTATCGGTCCCCATAGTAAAGGAAGAGCCCTATAAACATCAATTGGGACTCCATCGGGGCCCTGTGCCTTACCCCCCTTACTGGCTTTGATGCTGCATTCGACCTCTCCCAGGGTTATGTCCAACGGGATTATTGGCCAATGCACTATTTCATTTGTACCATTGGCATGAAATATGGCTGAAAAATGGGACACCCATGCCTCGCTATTGACATTGGATGAAAGTTGGGGAATTTTGTCATCTTTAAGGAAGGGGGAATTAACTGTGGACCAAAACAGGCGGCAGTCAGAGGTTTCTGCCGCCTGCGTTAGACTATCCCAAGCTTGTTGTTGTAATTCCCTCTTCCTTTTAGTGAGTGCCATTTTATAATCATGTCTCAAAAATAAAACTTGATTCCTTTCCCTTGGTCTAAGGGCAAGAGCCTGCTTCAATTGGGTTAAAAGGGCTGTACAATCATGATCGTACCAGCCCTTACCCTGGCCGGACAAACCTGGCCTTTTTCCCGTAAATATATTATCGATAACCTTGTTGATATTAACAAAATTATTTGCAATTGAAACAGACCCACTTCCTATTGTCAAAATGACATTAATATCTGCCAAAGTTCTGGAAATAATAATTGGCACAACTGTAGCAGATTTTTCCCCTTTCCACCTTATCCTGGTCCCATTTGGTCTGTAGGCCTCAATATTATCTAGGGTTCTCAATGTCCGCTGATTTCTACAGTTCCAATTTTCTATTTTCATAGCTAGGCAGTTATGATCACTTAGATTAGGTACCTCAATAACTGCTGCCAAACAGTAAGGAGCTATGCTAACTGAGACCATAATATGATCAATGTGGGAATTAGTGTTTCTCCCAATGTAGGTGGGGATAGTTTGGCCACTAGCATCTTTATCAGGCTGTACTAACTCTAAATCATAAGCTGACATAATACCATTAATTGCCTCCCTGTAGACATGATGTGGGAAGTGGGGTGTGTTTTCGCCACTATTGTTTTGTACCCCACAAGCCCTATAAAGAGATAGGGGGCAAATTGAAGAATTAAAATCGCCTAACCAAATGTAAGTAAAAATACATTTTGCTTCTGCTACTAGCTTCATGAGGGCACTTTCCAATTCATCTATAACATTGTGCCGTGAATTATTAAAAATATTGTTATAGAAATTAATTAAAAGCACCTCTGTACCTTCTTTGAATTGTACCCATAATATTTGGGAATAATTTCCAACTGTTACATGTTTTACTACTGTCAGTGTCAGGTCCACAGATAAAAGGAAAATTAAACCTCCTTTAGCTCTCCCATGTCTTGACTCTACAGCTTCTAAACTGTAACATGCATACCCTTCAAAACTAGGTTTTGTAACACACCACGTTTCTTGAAGACATAAAATATCATAAGACCTGATCATGTTCTCCCATCCCAAATTATTCTTTTTCGAAGCCCAGCCAGCTATGTTCCAACTCACAATAGAGGTTCCCCCAATGGTACGATTATTGGGTTCATCTTGGTCAACAGTGAGGTTAACATCAACCTCGATTGGACCAACATTGGAGGCCTCAACATTTCCTATTTGTAGATTAATCGTTCCCCTCTCAATAACCGGGTCAGATACCAGACCACTATCAAGCACTATAAGAGTGGGATCCTTAGTTTCCACCAGATCTATACCAGGCCCACCTAAGTGAATTCCTTGGACATTAAGGCGTAAGCTAAGCTGGGGTGAAATGACTTTTGGATGTCAATCATTTTGGTCCAGAAAGCTCAAAGCTTGGTATCTATTCTGTAATGGTACTTCAAATATTGCACCTTGGTTGGAAATAAATGGTGTACCTCCATTGGTGACATGGGGCATCTTACTGAGATGATTATAAAAGTATCCCAGAGAGCGTACAAGTACATCATTCTCATTCGGGGTTAGGGAGGCTGCTCTGAGCAGGACAGTTGCGGCGTGCTGAGGGTATTTTAAATTAACAATAACACATTCCACCCTACAGGACTTTCTTGAGTTTCAAATCCAATTAACTCTTCTTGTTGTTAGTATTTGATCCGAGTAGTTGGTTGGGAACCCACATTGCCTGTGCAACCATGAAACTGTTTTGTTCTTAAGCGAATCCTGTGACTCCTGGGGGGTTTGTGAAATAGGAGACTGTCTGCTTTCAAGGGGCGGGACATTGGTTAGAACAACAACATAAGGAGCATAGTCTGGTGGAAGATTGATAAAACTACTTTTCTTAGGCACAGATCCCCCAAACGTACTTGCTGGTGCTGGTGTTATCTGTGCAGACCTACTGCCCCCTGGTACACCAACTGTAACTACTTTATTTAAGTTCAACCTCTCATCGGGTGGCTGCGGGGCAATATCACGCACAGTCCTGCAATCCGCTGGTTGACCAGCTATAGACCTCTCATCAAGTGACTTCGGGGTATTATCATTAGATATTACCCCCTTCTCTCTGACCCTGGAGCTATCATTCTTGACGATGTGCGTATCCAGTAGTCTGCCCAATCTGCACACCTCAGCTGACAAAAGGTCTAGTTTGTCTACGAGAGGTTTAACAATTGTTTCAAACTTCCCCTCTATAATGCTAACCAATAACTCAAGTTGTTCAGAATTAGAATTAGCCGTGCAGTTCTTAATCATAGTCTCTTTGTCGCTGGTGTTGCTAATGGGTGTAGGTTCATCTTTCCTTTTGTTATAAGTTCCCCCGCGCTTGGTTTGTACTTTTCTACAAGCCCTCACAGTTCGCAAGGCCGGGGAACGCCGAGGCGTAGTGGCATCAGGTGTTTCAGATGATTCAGGAGGATCCTGGTTTGGAACTGGATCAGCTGGTATTTTCATTGGAATAACATTAGGATCCCCATTAACGACCACGGATAGATCATTACTGACTACAGGTAATGCATAAGGTAAGTCTAAGAGATTATCCCGACCTAACGACTTTCTGCGGTCAGTGTTAATTTTGTTCACAACCTTTACTAAATAATTATCCATGGTTGATTTATGTTTGTACATTTCTAAAACAAGCTTGAAGAATTGTGAGCGGGGGGGCAGGCATTTGGACTCAAGGAGCAAAAGATGTGTTTGGGTCCTACGTGGCACCAGAGGCGTGTGAACACTGTATTTACAATGAATAAAAGTCAATTATTTAAATCGCCTTCGACGTACTAAATTGTCTTTGTCCCAACAGCCAAGGGGGGTTGCCCAGCCCTGCCTCGTTCTGCCCCGGACTGCCCGCCCTTTGCCCGGCCTTAGCCCGGCGCACTCCCGCGCGCGTCCCGCGAGGCGAGAGATGTTCTGCGCTGTTATAGCGCCTGCAGGCGCAGCAGGAGCGTCACGGGAGCGCCGGTGTGCCGGGGCTGCTGGGGGATGTGGTCCCTTGGGTGCGGTCTGGTCCCGCTGAAGCCGTTCCCCTCACAGCGGGAAAGTCACCGAAAGCTGGCCGTTCCCCTCACGGCAGGTAAGGCTGAAGATAGTGCCTCAAAGTGCCTCTAGCAGGCATTTCAGGCCACCCATAGTATTTCCACTGAGTCAATTGATTACTCTTTCAGTTCTGGAACTGTGTCATTGCTAGACTGAAATTGATATTAGCTGTTTCTTTTTTAACACCATCTTTTGCATTTCAGTGTTTTCTTCCTTAATCCCACTGGTTATTATTGATTCATAGTCTGAGAGTTCTACAGCCAGCACCTAATAAATTAATCTGTTTAGGAGAATCTGCAAAGTAAGGTATTTCTGTAGCCTGGTAAATGTGCCAAGCGCTCAAGACATGAATATTTTCTGGTTGCTGATGATGAGCTTTACTCCTGTGTTCCCAAAGACTTTTCGATATGACCTCTCTCAGTGCATTTGTCAAAGTAAACTGCACTATAATAGATTTACACACATATCTTTTCTCAAATGTAAAAGTACACCAGTATTGTAAATATTCTGAGATCTGATGAACGCTAACAAGGGGAAAAAATGGTCTTGCGTTGCTTGTGTCTTCTTTCAGGGAGGACCTGGATTGGCAGTTCGGGCTGGACTGCTCCTATTGCAGCAAGGTAAAGACTGATTTGCATATGGCTGGGTCCAAACTAAGGTGGTATGATGTTCAAAATAGCATGGACACATGGACTGGGATGAGGCCCAAGTAATTACCAGTGACTGAGATTAATTCAAGCATTCCATTCATCATTTTACTATACACTTCAGTATTCTGAGATTGGAACACCTGGGACACTAGCAAGTATAAAAGTATTCAAAAACTTGATCAGGTAATATAATATCCGTAAAATGGTAGGAAGTGTACCTTTGTCAAGCGTTGGAAAAAAAATCTGTTTTCAGGGCAGGAAACAGGCGAGGCTTCTGAAAAATTGGTGAGGGTTTATGGGAACGGGTTTCTCCACATGGAACTATTTTTTCCCTTTAGAGAAAAAATGGTAGCAAGTGCCTATATACTACTGCATTATATTTGACCTTTTTAACCAAAGTATACTCAAGCTGCTTTCTGAACGTATAAATGTTTACAAATGGGAGTCCTCCTGTGATGCTGAGACTGACCCAGCTTTCTAAGAGTACTCTTGGAATTATTTCCTGAGCAGTCACAAATTTGTTCCGATTATAGGAGTAACCCTCCATGACCAAGTTTTCAATTTTGTGAGTCAAGCTCCTTGTAAATCTCATTAGGCACATGTGCATCTCATAAAGTGCTCAGAATAGCACATTTTTTTACAGGGACTACAGTAAAAGATTGTTGGTGTGAATCTGAGATGCTCGGGTTATCTCATATTTTCTCCTAGGGCACATTTTTATGAAACAATGCATGCTACTCACAGAATCGAGCTAACGCATCCAAAGTATGAAGTATTAAACAACCTAAAAGGCTGTCTCTGCTCTGAACTTGGGACTTAGATTAATGATCAGTTCTCTCTCTTTCTCTGCATCTCCCCCTTCGCTCTCTCTTCTCTCACCCCCTTGTACTCGTTTCCCCATCTAGCCACTGCTTGCTATCTCCCCTTATCGCTCTCTTTTCTCTCTCCATCGCGCTCTCTGATTCACACCTCTCCCGTTCGCCATCTCCCTCACGCACTCTCTCCTTTTCCTCCCCCTCTCTCGCTGGCTCTCATCTGCAGTCTAACTACTGCGTATTGGTCCATGGTATCGCCTTTTGAATCCTTCTTTGAGGTCACTTAAGTTCACACTCGGCCGAAGCTTAATATCTTAAATCGAACATCATACTGTGTCCTCGTGCTGAGTAAACACAGGCCACACTGGAGTAAATAAACAGCCAGGCACTGTCCCAGACAATGGGCCTTACAATGAATTAATAAACCTTGAATCTCGCATTAGCTGAGTGTGACTAAACCTGGCCACGGTCCCTGAGTGTCGTCCAAAAACAATTACTACTCGCCGGAGCCAGAGGAGCGCTGGCACGAGACGCCCGCAGCTGCGGATGAGGTCACCGCGCCGCGCGCTAAGAGGAACAACCGCGCGCTCGCCAGTTCTCAGGATAAGAGGGTCAGGCATGTTTTCAGAGCGCCGACCTCGCTGTCTTCCACACAGATCTGCGGCACCTCATCGCTATTATTGTGTCAGGAAGCGTGATTTGTCTCTTTGTCTGGGTAATGTCAGGCGTGTAAGAAAGCATAGGAGTGGGCATCTATGTCACTGTTAATTATCAAAGATGTACTATATATAAACATTAATAATGGCGCGGTAAAAGTGCTCTTCTGTGTGTGCTTATACACCAAAAATTTAATGTCATAGATTTCATTAATTGGTACCTGCGTTGTTTGTTCTAATAGTTTCAGTTTTTTAAAATTATATGGCACCAAAGCCTGCCCTAGGCTAGAGTAAGAACGCATTCAAGCTAATACTCTAGCATAGTGGTTCTTAACCTCTTGTGGATCTCCATTGAACCATTACTGTAATCCAGAGACCCCCCACTGAGTCATTATTGGAAGCCGGGGACCACCAGTCTAAACAATTTCTATAATTGGAACCGCAAAGCAATATCGAAAAATACAAAAATATATATACACCAAAGAAACGTCCAAATATTGGAATCTATATATAGATTTTAAGGGTTTCTTTATTAACATTTTCCACAACTAGTCGACAATGTTATATGAACTGTTCAATAGACTGATTATCTGTGCAATATTGCCTCACCCACACAACACCTTCGGCCCTTTTTTCCACCCAGTCACCCGGACTCCCAAGGACCTCCATGCAGTGCGCCAAGGTCTATGTACAATGGTTCAAACTACCGCTAAGCTGACACTCATTCGCCTTCAAATCAGGTCCGCCTCCGAGTCAGGTGTCATGGTTGGAGCCATCAGTTCCTGAAACATCCCGCCCATTCAAAGCAATCCTCCTCCATTTTTCCATCAGTTCGAACCTCCTTCATCTGGCGTTCTTCCACCAGTGCCCATTCCCTCATATTCCTGCTCCACTGTGCATAATTAGGTCCTCGTGGGGGCAGCCATCGAATAGTAAATGTCTAGTTGTCCCAATAATGCAGACTTAAAACACCTGGTGGTAACCCTTTGGGCTCGGTATTAAATGTAGCAGACAATGCCTTGCAGTGCTGTCTATGTGTATGTCAGTCACCCCCCGAAGCCGCCGGGTAATCATGCCCCAGTAAGCTGTCAAGCCTGAGTATTCCCATGCCATGTGTAGAAAATGCGCATCAGCTCACGCAGATCTGGGGCAGGCACCCGATCTGGTCTTGTCTATTTGATGCAGTTGCCTTGGCGAGAGATAGGCTCGGATACAGGTCTTCCAGTGTGTTGCAGCCCCCCTCAATCTACGCCATCATAGACATGACCTTTGTGATCTTCAGAAAATACCTCAAACCCCATAGTGGTAAGCACATGGAGAAGGGGGCCTAGGGCAAGACACAAAAGAGCACCAACTCCTACATATGTGCTTCCAGTAGCAATATGTATGGGAAATTAGCTGGTGCCAAGCTTCCGCCATTAGGCAGAAGGGTAGCTCTTCCAGTCCCAGCGTGCCTGCCATCAGTTCCTTCTCCTCCGCGTTAGGGCCCTAGGCACAACAATAGGCCTGAATGTTGCAATTGTAACGCCATGTAGTACAAGTCAATGTCTGGTAACTCAAGGCCTCCATCCTACATGTCGAGCAAGAGGAATCGGAGTGCTACCCGGCTGCGCCCGCTGGCCCAGAACAGGGCCACCAGAAGGCTGTCTAATTTCTTGAAGGTAGATCGAGTGATAGGGCACTGCCTGTTTTGCAGCACATACAGACAGTGAAGAAAGAACACCATTTTTCAATCGCTACCCTACCTGTGACTGACAAAGGCAGTTTATTCCAAAAAGGCACTAAAGCCTCTAGCCCCGCCACCACTCTGCCCATATTATAGTCATACTGCTTCTTGGGCTTGTGTGCCACCCGCATACCCAAGCAGCAAAAACGTTCTGTTTCCCAGTGCAGGTCTGGAAGTTGTCCCGCAGCATCTCCCACCACTCCGAAAATAGGTAAGACTTGCCTACATTCACCATTTATTTATTTATTTAATGCGATTTTATATAGAACGAACATTACCCAAAGGTGTCAGAGCGCTTAACAAAAGAACCAGTTGAGATACATAAGGACTTTGGATTACATGAGTTACATAAGAGATAAAAACAGAAAAGAAAAAATTGGAAATGTACAAGGTGTAAAGTCACTCAAAGGAGAGATATAAACAGGAAGAATTTGAACATGTACAAGTTGTATAGTCACTCAAGGAAAGATACAAACAGATACACTCTAAAATCACATAGGAATGGTAGTAAGTTCAAAGGTCTACTACATATACTAGTGGTTAGAGTTCTATATATACAAATACTACATTCACACAGGATTACATTTCTGTCATTACATTACAGGATTACATTACAGTCACTGGACAAATTTAAGAAATATATACTAATATTTTCTGAGTAAATGTGAAAAAGACCAATGATTTTATGTTAAGTCCTGTCAAGCCCACAAAGGTGCACAGTGCATCTAGTCGAATTGGTACTGCTTGCTACTATGTGCTCAGTGTCTCCAACCCTGTATCCCCCAACCCCGCATCAGTCACAATTTGCAAATGCTGCGCCAGTGACTCGATAGCCAGGACGAACAGCAGGGATGACCGGGGGCAGCCCTGTCTGCTACCCCACGGTATCCAGAAAATCACAGGACTCAGAATGAGCCCTTTACAACATGTGATCTTTTACAGGTAGACATGCCCGTCGTTTCCTGGCTATACTGCCTGCATTTAAAACCAATATAGTAAAATAACAATAAGTACAGCTGAAATATAATAGCTGCTTGCATCATGGTAAATACATTAAGTGGAATGAGTCATTGGAGAAATTTAAGAAATATATACTAATATTTTCTGTGTAAATGTGAAAAAGACCAACAATTGTATGTTAAGCCCAGGCAACAGGTATCAAAACCTATGTGGATAGCTACCCCAGTTGTGTCCATAGCATAGAAATACAAAGATGTCTAGAGATTAAGTTGGCCAGGCATGCACCATACAAATGAAACACTCAAACTACCCTACTGTTTTCAAGTCAAATGCATATACCTACATGCCTCGTGAGTCAATGTAACTGCAGTAGCCAGCTAATAGATCCCTGGGCTAGCCCAAAGTGACCTCAAGGGCCAGATTCACCAAGCCACTTACTGACCTAAATCTACGTTTTGACCATAAATTCACCAGTTTGACCCCCCCCACATGTGCACTAATTCCCAAATAACCTTGATAATAGAAAAAGCTAGATCAGAACTGCACCACTTTTGAAGTAATCAAGTCCATGCAAATAGTTATTGCTCAATGAGGCATCAAGTAAGAAAGTTTCTTCTTTATCGATTCATTCATTTTTTTTACATTTTTAAAAATATTTATTAAAAAATATATATATTGACAATCATACATACAGTATCAATCTGCAAATAGTACAGTTACTCCAACAGTAGTATATTATGGCGGGATCAGCAAAATATATGCGTTAATCAGACACAACTCTGTTCTCACTTCTGTGCATTTCCAACTCCACCATTGGGGATACACATAAGTCTCCACGATGGAAATTCCATTTAGACCATTTCCTGTCCCATTTTTTGGGGCACCCGCGTGCTATAAAAACTTCCTTCTCTGCTAACATGCACCTACCCACACCGGGATGGATGGTGTATTTGGCCCCCCTCATCCCTTTGCCAATTCCCGCTTTTCTAGTGTGTACCCTAACGTCACCAACTGTTGTTCAATTTCAGTCAGGTCAGACCCGCCGTCCAAATGTTCAGTAGTCCCAGTTGTGGTGTGAGATCTATCTCTTTACCCAGTGCGGTCTGTATGTAGTTCGTAGCTCCTTTCCATATATGTTGACTAGCAGGGCAATCCCGGATAGTGCGGTAGAAGGTGGCCGGCTGTTGACAGCCCCTCAGACAGTGATCATCCTGTCTTGCGCTTATCTTAGCCAATGTGCTCCCCGTCATGTAGGACCGATGCAGAATCTTAAGCTGTATTAGTCGAAAGCGTAGTGTGATGGCAGCTTCTCTGGGGGACATTAGGGTAGATTGCCAATATTCATCATCAATGGGTCCCAAGTCTCTCTGCCACTGCTCTCTGAGTTTACTAAATGTGTCAGGTAGGTTGTTACATCGTTTTTTATATGTTAAAGAGATAGCTTTCGTGGCTAGTGACCCATCTAGTAATCAATCTTCTAATGGAGATGATTCTGGTATGTCTTTGAGATTTGGAAAAACTGTCTGTAGGGCATGCCGTATTTGCAGGTATCGAAATAGTTCCCCCTGGGCCACCTGATAATGTCCCCGGAGTTTCTCAAAGCTAATATCCCAATCATGTCCCATTTGTCGAATCCCGGTTGATGACATAGCATACCAAGTTTCTGGGTGTACCACAAGGGTGTTGCTTTGGTGAGGATGCTAGCCCAGCCCATTCTTGAGTTCACTTGATGCCATATTCCTAGTGTGTGTGAAGTGGGCCCGAAATATCTACCTTTCCTAGTTTTTGAATACAGAGCTCCCAGATAACCCGAGCGGTCTGTTTGATATCTATCTAGTGCATAGGCTGGATCGTTAGGAAGGTGGTATATCCAATGGCTTACTACTACCAGTTGTGAGGACCAGTAGTAAAGCTTAAGATCTGGTAATGCTATGCTCCCGTCATACCAACTTTTGGTCAGCTTTTTAAGTGCAACCCTAGGGGCCTTACCATCCCATGGCAACGTACGGACCTCACTTTCCATTGCCGTAAAATATGCATCTGGGACCCGGTTCGGACAATTCTGTAGAATGCGTGGGGGCTAGCATCTTGAAGAGGGCAGCGCGGCCAAACAGCGACAAGGGCAGAGATAGCCAGTGTTTTACATCCGCTCGTAACATGGCCAGCGGAGGCGCTAGATTAGGAGTATGAAAGAGTGCCGGATCTGACGTTACAAATATTCCCAAGTAACGGAATCCTTCTCTTGCCACCTCTATGGTACAGTTCACTGGAAGACGGGGAATCTGCCTTCTAAGTACGAACAACACCAACTTACTCCAATTAATTGCGTATCCAGAATATTTCCCGAAGTTTCTGAAAACAGCGTGTATAGATTTGTAGGGGGAGGCAAGATACAATAGTATGTCAACGGCATACAAGGATTATTGATTCATTTTTAAAGAGCAACAGCCAACGCGTTTCGTCCTAAGACACAGGACTTCTTCAGGGCATTCATAAGTCTCAATCGGCCAGTAGGTAGGATAAATTTGGTAATGACCGTGGATGTATATATATATTCCAACGGAGGTGGCAGTCTCACAGCTGCGTAGAGCTTATTTCACTGGCCAGATGTATCATCCAATATGAGTATAACAAATGGTATTTGATGAGTTTCCGGTTTGCAGGGTTCAGAGAGAATTTTTGCCAAACACGTGGTATGATAGCCACTGTTGTATGAATAACGTGCTAATATCTTACGGTCTGCACATCCTTAAAGATACCCAGATACAGGCAACTAAACTTCGATCTCAGGAGTTTAGTGCTGCGGACTGTCTGGCATTCGCCTCCTGCCCGTGGGTTTGGCATGGTGTCTTTAGCGTGCAGGGGATGGAGGTTAGAGTTTTATTCCTACAATACTTGGTGAACTAATCCAATATGGAGGCAACCAGTTGTTTCCCTGATGCCGGTCAGTCCAATCCAAGATTCCATACAGGATCCTCTTCTGGGTCAGGGATAAAAAACAATAAAAAAATGTAAAGCGATGTGCAGGTTTGTTTGCCACGTAACTTTGTGGTGTAGTGGGCTTCTTGTTCTCCACTGTAGTTTGCCACATCTTCCCCTTCATGTACCTTTTTGTTTTCCTTGTGCCCTTAATGGCAGTTTCCCTTAGGCAGGTTATTTGTTTGTTGTTACTCCTTACTTCTGGTTTTTGTATTCACCAGTTCTTCCACGGAATCCTATATTCACCCTGAAGGCAGAGCTTCCCTGTATCTTCCTGGTGGTAAGTCACATACTTAACTTATCTGAGAAAGAGAGAAGTATTGCATGTTTTCTATTCCTGAATTTGTTTATTATGTATTCTGTTTTCAGGAAGTTATCTGGTCGGCTTCAGAGTTAGGATAGAATTGAATAACTCATGTGCTCTAGGCAATAAGCTTAATTCTAGAAACTGGGGGAAACTAGATATGACATTTTTAACTATGTTTTAATTAATAATGCCCCGCCCATTAAGTCAATTTCTACAACAGATTTGAAAACGATTAAAATTTGGATTCCCAATTCTGTTGATACTTGCCTTTCCCCTACTACTCAGAAACTGAACAATCATCGCTCTCCTGCTCCCTGGTTCTCAGTAAGTCTAAGAATGGAAAAAAGTAAATGTAAAGTACTAGAAAGACGTTGGAGAAAGAATTACGCATCTGAGTCCAAAATTGCATACAAATAGGTAATCAGAGAATATCATTCTCTCTGTAATTCTGATCGGGCTGAATATGTTAGCTCCACCATTACTAATGACCAAAATTGCCCCAAAGTCCTATTTAAATTGGTTAAAGAACTTTCAGGTACAGCAAACAAAGTTGCCCCGCAGATTCTTAACGAATCTCAATGTGAGGACCTTGCAAAGTTCTTCCTGAACACAGTTGAAAAACTGTATGCAGGATACTGCAAATGCTACCATCATTCCGCAAACGATACCTATGCCTACTCTATTCAATACCAACCCTCAGTTGGAGGATCAACTGGAGACCTGCTTAAGCAAACTTGACCATTGGTTTCCACTAGAGAGCTCCTTTTTTAAACAAATTTTAGAGAGTCTTAAATCTGGCTCTCCCCTAGACTTACTTCCCGTGGCTGCGCTACAAAAAATTTAGTTACTGTCCATGAAGTTGATCAACAGGAAGCTAAGATTGCTCCCGAGTGGAAGCATGCCATGATTCTTCCACTTCTAAAGAAAGAAAATGCAGATCCGGCTTAGTTGGCTTATTTTTGCCCCACCTCCTTGCTCCCTGTTTTCTCCAAAATTTTGGAGAAACATGTGAACATGCAACTGACTTGCTATGTTGAATCCCACAAGCTCCTACATCCTTCTCAATCGGGCTTCAGAGAAGGTATCTCCATTGAAACCATGCTACTGGGAGTTACTGAAATGCTGCGCAGCCGACTGGACTCCGGCGATACTGTGCCACTCATATTACTTGATTTAAGTGCCGCTTTCGACACGGTATCCCATACCGTGCTATTGCAAGCCCCACACACTATTGGCATAGATCGGACTGCCATGAAATGGTTGACAGATTTTTGACGGGCTGGACATACCAGGTTTATGACATACCAGGTTTTCTCCTCAGCCGCGACTTCCAACACCTATGCCTCCCCCTACGGCAACAATCGCCACTGAGGTGGGGTTGTCGATTTTTTTCTACGCCGAGGACACCTAAATTGTCTTCTCCCTCTCTGCTGAAGGAGTATCCAAACCCTTGTCTCTCCAATCGGATTTACGTAAAATTGCATGGTGGATGCAAGCCAACTCACTAAAACTTAATGGGGAGAAAACCGAAGTGTTGATTCTAGGTAATAACAAAGAGCACTGAGGTCCTCAACACTGGCCGACCAAACTGGGCGCTTTCCCTCAACCTACCCACCAAGCCCGCAACCTGGGTTTTATTATTGACGACCAGCTTTCTATGAAGCATCAGGCGGTTAAGGTGGCTGCAACCTGCTTTTGCATCTTTAGATGGCTCCGAAATTTTTTGTGACTGATGCCAGTCTCTACGCAAACAACTGTAGTCCAGGCTCTTGTTACTTCTCGCTTGGACTTCGGAAACACCCTTTTCCTTGGAGCCAACAAGGATGTGATACGTAGGTTGCAGGTTGTACTAAATGCCTGAGAACTGGTTTTATTTCTAGTTCTCTACGCAAACTCCACTGGCTGAAAGTTGAGAATCGCATAAAATGTAAAACTTTAACATGCATGTTCAAGATAAAATTCAGCAAAGCCCCTCAATACTTGAACACCATCGTCAACTTATATACTCCATCACGCTCCCTTCGATCATCCAATCAAGCCAAATTCACAATACCTAGGTACAGACTCTCACGAATGGGTGGTCGATCCTTTTCTTTCCAGGGCCGCATTCTATGAAATTCCCTCCCTTTGTCTTTAAGGAAAGAGACTAATCTCGCCCACTTTCGCAAGTTATTGAAAACCTGGCTGTTCAATCAATAGTCATCCTCCCTCCTTTTCTGTGATCCTTGTTAGGCGGCGCCGGAAAACCTCTGGGCAGCTGCGCACCTTATAAAATCCAAATAACATAACATAACATCTGGGTTTGAGCAGCCACCAGTCCGCCAGAAATCCAGTTTTTCTCAATTACCTGTCCATTATCTCCCTTGTGTTCCAAGGGCCTGGTTCAAATTGCTAGAGTTTCCTCAATAGTACCTAGAATCCAAGACCTCAGGGATGCTGCAGGAGGGTCTGTTTAAGGTAAACCGTCACTGTGTCTTGAGATTTTGTTGGTTCTGTCCACGCCTCGTGTTTGCAGTGAGACCAGTGGAGAGCAAAAAACGGAGTAAAATGTAGAACAGTCCTTAGATATGTATGTGTTTCCTTACCCATGCATTTTGACAAAAGTTTTATTTAAAATCTTCTGTTGTATGATAACTCTATAAATCAACTAAAATGTCTACTTTTCCTGCTGAAATTGTGATACTTGCATTGTTCAAAGATACATGTGTAATGGGGGTATAATGTATAATAAAAATAAATAAATAAATAAACCTGGCACACAAATTTAAATAGTTAAGAATTTGAAAACATCAAAAACACTGTACACCATTGATGAAACCTGAAATCTAAGGAAGCAGCAGGCAATTCTTAGGTTTCTTTTCAGGTTGTTACCAATTCCTTTTATATCTGGCTTGGCAGTGCAGCTGTACCGAGACATTGTGGTATTAACAAGGAAATACAGCTTTCAGAGTACTGAGTACTACTGAAAGTGGGTTTAGGCTCCTCCTACATGTTGGTTCCCCTTAGTGCAGGATTTGATTGGAATGGAGATGTGTGCTTCCACTGAAAAGACTGTTTGTATTGCACTGTTTGGCTTGTGGCAAAGCTTATACTCAATACACCAGGGCTACGTTGGTTTTGGTTGCAAGCCAATGATCATGGCTACATGCCTGTTACAATGTTATAATACAGACAGAAGGTCTGATGTATTTATTGTAAAAACGTATGTTATAATCAATCCATTTAAGGTTGGATTGTTATTATTCTGTAGGAAAGCGTGCAGAGGAGGATTTTGTTACATGGAATATTACAGATGAGTGTGCTAGGAAAGAGTTTTGGTGGTGGTTGCCCCCGTAACAAACCATAGCAATAGGGGTTTTGCTCTGTGAGAGTACTTGTTAGTTCCTCTTAAGAAAGATAGTATTTTGAGTAGCCAAATGTAATTTTGTATACCTTTGTAATTTTAAGACTGTGTGTCTGATGGTTGCCTAACAGGAATCCCTACACTCAAAACATCAGGCCAGAGTTGTTTATGGTGACAAACTATAGACCTAAGTGGTGCACTGGGAACAGTTATGTTCAATGCCATAGGTCTGCTTTGCTTATTATGAAAAAGTTATGACAAGGGTAGTAGGCTTAGCTTATTTATTGTCAAAAACATATTTTACAGACAATAGGCTTTTAACAATAGGTTGTTATCACATTGTGTTACAGACTATAGACAGGTATTTTGTTACATGTAATCTCACATATTTCTGTAATAGGTAAGGGTTTTGGAGTTGGCCTTCCACTCTGACAAACCTTGGAGGTTTTCATTGTGATGACTCTTGTTGGGCCCTAATGAGATGGGCTGTATATTGTTTTGTACACTGTATTTTTCTACACATGTGTGCATTTATTACTGTATACATGATAGATGCCAGTTCATGTGCATTAGAATAAGCCGGCATTGGGTATGGTGTAAAGCCAATGGAAAAGGCTATCTGGCTTATCTGTTCATTGAGAAAAGTTCTGCCGGACTCCATAGGTTTTATATATTTATTATGAGATATTTTCAGAAAAATAGTAGTCCTGACCTAATTATTGTGAAAACATGTTACCTTAACAGCATACTAAAGCCTGTAGTCAAGTATTTTGTTACCTGGAAAATCACATGGAATTTTTCATAGAAGGCAAGGGTTTTTGTGCTGGTGACTCACCCAAACTAACCACGTGGATAGAAGAGTTGCACAAGCATAATCCTTATTAGGCTATATTAGGAAGGATTGTTTTGCAATGTGATAAAGTCTGCAGTCAGATATTTTTTACATAAAATCCCACAGATTACCTTTGCTTACACTGTTGATCACTCAGTCTGACTAACCCTGGGAACAGAAGATTTTCACAGTGAAGATTTTTGTTAACCCTATTGAGAGGGGTTCTATATTGTTTCTCCAACTGTAATTGGGTACATATCTGTAATTTGATAACTGTATGTATAATGGTTGTAATCTTCTGTACACTTCTGCAGCCTATGCAATAGTGGGTAGCCAATGGCAAGGACTATATGGTATTGTTTCTTTGGGGAACGTTATTTGTGATTCCTCAGACAATCTGTTTATAATGAAAATTTATGGCACAGCACATAAGCCTGACTTAATGTGAAAATCATGTATTAAAGGCAAAACATTAGATTGTTGTTCCACTTTCCTAAAGATTTTAGGCAGGTACATTGTAGATAGAATATCGCACATTACTACGATAGGCAAGGGTTTTGGTGCTAGTGAACCAGCCAAACAAAGCATGCACACAAAAGATTTGCACTAAGGCATCCTCATTAGACTCCATTAGGAGGGATTTTATATTGCATTGACAACTATAATTTTGTACATATTTAACATTTTATCAGGGTATACCTGGTGGTTACCTTATGGCAAAGTAGATGCCCAACACAGTAGGTCAGAGTGGTTATGGTGACAAGCCAATGATAACGTATATAGGTTTGATGGTTTATTATGAAAATGTATGATAAACTGATTGTGAAAATCATATATTAAAGTCAATGGGCATTTAAGTGTGGATTGGCATGCCTTTGTATTAAAGCCTACATATTGTTATTTTATTACATGGAATCCCTCAGATAACCTTAGTAATCAAGGGTTTTGGTGCTGGTTACTCCTTTTGACACTTTGTTTGTGTAGAAGATTTGCACTGTAAGAATCCTTATTACACCCTTTCAGGAGAGACAGTATGTTGCTTTGCCAACTGTAACTTTGTATACAATTGTTTTTTATCAATGTGTGCCTGATGGTTCCCTTGTGGTAAAGATTATGCTCAGTACTTTACGCCCGAGTTGGCTATGGTGACAAACTAAAAATAAGAGCCATAGGCATGACTGGTATGCTCTGAAAGGTTATATCAGATGCCATAAGTTTAATATGTTCATTATGAAAAGTTAAGACAAAGGCAGTAGGTTTGGTTTATTTACCATGCAACATTTATTTCAATGCCAATA
Organism: Lissotriton helveticus; assembly: GCF_964261635.1. Lineage (NCBI taxonomy): Eukaryota > Metazoa > Chordata > Amphibia > Caudata > Salamandridae > Lissotriton > Lissotriton helveticus. The sequence goes on along the minus strand of NC_136070.1, from coordinate 231,459,803 downwards.
CGTTATTAAGGGTGGATTGTGTGTTAACCATGTTAAAGCCTGCCATCAGCTATTTTGTATTTTGTAATATGACAAACCCCACGAGTAGAAGATTTGCACTCTAGAAATTCTTGCTGGAATCTTTTTGCAAGGAGCAACAGGCTTAGCTGCTTGCTTGGATCTTGAAATAAAAAACGAATTAGATAATACATACATCAATATATATATATATGACTATATATACACTGAAAACAAATAGTGGTTATAGTGATATTATAGTAAGTTGTTGAAATAACTTGCGCCCCTGCCATTCACTGCTAATGACCTCACATATTACATAATTAGTGACTTATTAAAGGACATCATTGATGACATCTCAAATCACATTGTTGATGACATCATTGAAGCCATCATACAACCATTACAACACCGCCCTTATGGGGTTTGTGGACTTCAAGTAATTGAACACATGCTGCACATTTGGACAATTTTCTATTCAATTTAATGGGATTACTCATTTAAATACTTCACAGCACATTTAAATGTAAGTTAAGAGGTTGACAGGTATATATTTCCCATCTTAAAGACTCATTCTGTAAGGCCCTATGGACAAAGATTCATAGTTTAATAAAATGAACTGCACACATTCCTGATATGGGCGTAATGGCATACAACCTTAGAGTCATGCTTACAACAGCAGTATGTGATAAACCAGCTCTTAGTGGGACACCCTCTATGTAAGAAGATAGGAGCCTTCTAGCATGGTTACCCCCACTTTTTGCCTGGTGTGATGGTGTCTTGGACTAGTCTGACTGGGATCCTGCTAATCAGGAGCCCATTCACTGTCCTCTCTCCCTAAATATGACTACGGTAAGTTCTTTGGTACCTTCCCAATTGTCTACTTGTGTACCCTTCTAAGTCCCTAGTATATGGTACTAAGGTACCCATGGCATAGGTACACCAGGGGACTTCCCTGTGCTGCAGCATGTATTATGCCACCCATAAGAGACCACTCAAACAGTGGCTACAGGCCTGCTAGCACCACTTATTGCAGATATGTTTCCTTATATCTGGGAGTACTGCACTTAAAACCTATAAATCATCCCTAAGGCAGATCTTGCAATCCTGACAGCAGGGTGCTAGGTTATTAGTGTGAGGGTGCCCTGCAAAAGCAGGACAATCCCTACAAACCCCGCAGTTGAAACTCCAGGCTTTGTAAGTGAGATCAGCCATTTAATACAGATAGTGGACATCAAGTCAATTACGAGATGTCTAACTAAATATTGGCTGCACCGAAACCAGTCATGTTTGGTATCAAACATGTTGTAATCCTACCCCAACACCGATTCCAGTGTTGGATGTAGGATCCCATGTACTGAAGGGCCCCATTAGGGAGGCCCCCTGTATTACGTTTACCACCCTTTCAGGATCTAACAGCAAGTTAGTGCTGCTGCTGACCACAGACTCAATCCTGCCCTCCTGCTGCAGAGCTGAGCTGAGCTCGAGAAGGGGAAGAAAGAACAATAGCTTTTCTGTCAAATGGTGGTGTAACCACCTCCCAGACAGGATTTAGGGCCCGATGTAGATAATCCCAGATTACCGATTCTTAAATACCGAATCATACCGATTCGGTATTTAAGAACAGGCAAATGGGATGTATGTAATTTTTCTTTAAAAATTACCGAATCGGTAAGTTTCGGTAATTACCGAATCGTTATTTACCGATTCGGTAATTGCCATTCATTCCTATGGGCCTGTAGGCCCATAGGAATGGATGTCAATTACTGAATCGGTAAATACCGATTCGTAATTGGGGGAAACATTGAAGGGTGGCAGGGTGTCACTTTGACACCCTGTTGCACCCCTCAATTGTGCATGGGTGCACATGTTGCAGACATACATGCCCTTAGGGCATGTATGTCTGCAACATGGCACTGTTTAAAAAGCAAAAAAAATGCTTTTTAAAGGGTTTTTATTATTTACCACCAACTTCTAGTTCGTGGTAAATAACGAATTCTTAGACCCCTGTAGCACTGATTGCAGTGCTACCTACATGTCAAAATACAGAATCAGTAATTTTACTGATTCGGTATTTTACAGAATCGGTAAAATTACTGATTCGGTAAAATTACCGAATCTGTATTTTAACATGCCCCTACATCTCCATCTTCATATACCGGTCGGTAACGGCCGAAATCAGCCGTTACCGACCGGTATTTGGCGACCTACATCGGGCCCTTAGTGAATTGGGTGGGGGCGCTTTCCTGCTCCACCAGACTGCTTTGAACGGTACTCCTTGCATACTTCAGTTGGAACCAACTCAGGGAGCCTTTGGCTCCGGCTCTGGCGCAAAACTGGACAAAGGACAAGGGAGTATCCTATCCTCTGTCCAGACCCTCCTCTGGGAGGAATCCTTGAATCGTCCCAATCCTTTCCCTAGCGTACTTAAGGGCTTACCTGCTGGTGGCTCTTCACATTCGTCGTGGGACAAGATCAGATTCATAACCACTTCAACTTCTACCATCTGGGCAATTTGGACTTCATTGGATTTTGCCTAGGAACCGGGACTGCACCAAAGAAGACTCCTGCTGCTCCTGGTCTCGTTGTCCTGCCAGTCTTCTGCGTCGTCTGTGCCTGTGCTTTTTACAGGTTCTTCTCCAGGCATGTGGGCATCAAAAATACCTGAAGGAATCTCCCTTGGAGTGAAGGAATTACCCCCCTGCATCTGCAGGTACTGCACCTATGCTGACTGTCTGCTGCTCCTGACATCCCATGTACTTGAGAAAGGCTCAGCAACACAGGTGGTGTTGCTGCAACTTCCTTGAGGCCTACACTGTCTTCTCCGCAAGTTTGAGGCCAGTATCCCTTGTCAGAACCGCTGGAACAGGACCCCTGAGCACTTTGTTGACTTGGCAATGCCAATGCTTGTTGACTCTGTTCTCAGAGATCTTTGGACTACAAAAAGCTCCAACCTCCAGCATTTCTTTCTACCAAGATATTTGTCCTCACTGCATCCTCTGCACCATGGGCCTACATCTTTGGTGAGCGGTTCGAGGTCCTCTTGCGACTCATGTGCCTTCGGCCTGTGGGTCCTCTTAAGGGTCTTCTTTGGCTTCAGTGGGCTCACCTGCTTGCTAGGGGCCTGCTCTGATTCTCCTGCACTTGGATAGTCCCTTTTACCTTGCTGGTCCCAATGTTATGCCGTTTTTCGTTTACCACATCTGTTGCCAAGGCTTGTTGGTGCTCCCACCGGGCGTTGACCCCCTGGTTCTCGACTTCCTACATGGGACAGCTCATAAATGGCTCCTGGTCTTTCACGGCATCGCCTGATCCCCACAGCTGCAGCGGAGAGGTCACCGTCAACTCTCCTGCATCTTCTGTCCTCCGTGGTCATTGGTCTTCTGTGCCTCCTGGTCACTCCCGATTGGCATAGACTCTCTCCTTGTAGGTACTTCTCTTCAAGAATCCATTCTTAGATACCACCAGACTCTTTCACCTTCTTCGCCCGTGGCATCTTTATTGAGGTCCTCTATTGTGGTCTATGGAGGTTTCCGCTGTCACTTTGCACCTATGCTCCCAGCTTCCCTGGTGTAGGTAGCCTGGTTCCTGTGGTATCCACAGGTGGGGTGACTCTCCAACCTTCCATCGTCCACGGGGTTTCTTCAGGGTCCACTGGGAAAGGTCCGTCTTCTTAAAAACTGCAACCGCGACACTCCCATTGACTTGCATTGAGTACGAGGCTGTGTTTCCACTCTGCACACAGCCTCCGTGCGGCTCCTAGGTACTTACCTCAGGTGAATCCTTGTGTCTCCATCTCTTCTGAGTCTTCTCGTTCAAGTCTTCACTTCGGTCAAAGTCCGCATTCCACTTCTTTAGTAAATGGTTTGGTCTCCCCGAGGAAACCACTGTGCATTTGTGCTTACTTACCTTTTTCTATTTGAAATATTGTGTGTATTGTGTTGATTTCTCCGGTTGGGTGATATACCAATGTGTTAGTAAGTGTGTATAATAAATATAGCTATTTTTATAACTACACTGTGTGGTTCTTTTTCAATTAACCTATACTACATTATTAGTTTTGGCAAAACAGGCTGCTTAACACTCCTTCTGGACTAGGACTTAAGGCTGCATTCCACAGCAACCACTTAGAGAGCTTTCTATGGTTGTCTAAGACCACTAAAATCACCATAAGGGTTGTCTGAATTAGTGCAAGGTGCTTCACTTGAATAAGTGTGCACCATATACTAAGCCAGCCTCCTGCACTCTACATTCTACATTATTCAATATTCTGCAATGCCTCAAAATTTGGACATAAACTGGCACAGGGAAACCTGGCCTTGCCGCCAACGCCACATCACCTCCCCTGTGCCTTGCAACACTAACAGTATGGAACCGACACACCGGCTCCAGTGACGCCTGACCCCCCAGCACTTCTCAATTTCTTTGTGCTGTCATCTTTTCTAAGGTACTGTAGCCGAGGTCTGTACGACTACGTAAACGGCCTGTGCTTCATCATGGTCAGCCCTGAACTTTGAGATTCATCTCCATCAAGCACGTTGTTTTAGCCCCAGTTGGAGCTATTGTGTTTCTAAGCACTATTATTGCATTTAATCTTTGAGAATTCGTATTTTGATTTGTATATGTTGGATTGTTGTTGTTTTGGTCTGGTCTTGTTTTAATCAGATAAATATTGGTTATTTTATTAAACTTGTGTGGAGTCTTTTTGTGGTGTTTTCACTGTATTACTGTGTGTGTGTGTGTGTACAAATACTTTACACATCTCCTCTGGGGATAAGCCTAACTGTTTTCGCCAAGCTACCAAGGAGGTGTGGACAGGTTATTCAGAGTGTGTAACATACCCTGACTGGAGTGACGGTCCCTGCTTGGACAGTGTGCAAAAGACTTACCCACTCCTAAACCCTACAAATACCCTTACCACCTGGCACCCTTACTCACCCCTAAAACCTAAAAGCACCCATACCACCCAATACCTTTACCCACCCCTAAACCCTAAAACAAATGCCCTTACCCTAATATATGTATACATATAAGTATATCTATATTTACTGAAAAAAACAAAGGTTAAAGTTACGTTATAGTTAGGTGATTTTGTCTGTGATAACATTAACGTTTTGAACTAAAAAAAACACAGAAATTCACCAGTTACAGATAGCTGTGCTAACTTTAACTTGCACCCCGCCATACACTCCTATGACCTTACATATAACATCACTCATGACGTTCTATGACGTCATTTATGACATCACTGATGACACTTCAAATTACATCACTGCTCCATTTCTCACCTACACATTTTAATCTCAGAGGACTAATTCAAAAAGTTAAAAGTTCAGCCAGCACAATGCAAACAATGACGATTGTTTTTCAGATTGCACAATTTGGTAATCCTGGCACAGTGTTGCATATTACTACCCAAAAACCACAAATGAACACAACAGTCATTGTTCAAATGCGGTTGATCCTCAAACTAGGACACAGAAACAATTACATTCTGTTTTAAGGACAGGTTAACTGCACATTATGGGCCGATTATCAAAACATTGTTCCAATGCAAAGTGACAAAAAATGAAGCAAATGAGTGCAAAGTGTTGACTTTAGATTTACTTTCCAGCGCAATACTTGTTGCATTAGAAAGTTGTCTAAAGGTAACGCAAACTATTGCTATGTGCTACTTTGCACTACTTTATGTCAAGTGGGCACCCCATGGGTGTCGCGCACAAAATACTTTTCTTAAACAAACTTTAATTATTTTCCCACTTTGGATGTGTGATGTACAATACAGCAATTTGGAAAAGATGGGAGATAAGACAACTCTCCTGTTGCAAGTAGGTGATTGTTGAGGTTTTCAAGCCCTATCTACAAATGTTAGTAAATAGGGCTTTGCGACAAAACCATGTGTTTTTTAAGGGAATGTCCACTAAAAGGGTGCCCCTCCATTACAAAACCTATGCTAGATTCACAGACTCCTTTGCACCATTATGCAAAGGTGGCTGCTTCAGGCTTCCATAGGTTTGATTTGGAAGGTTATCCTTGTTTAGATTATCTTTCAGTCCTTTACCCCTGTATATGCTGAAAAGCATACATGAAAATTGTGGCACGTTTGGAGAAAGTAAAACTTTTCTTCTACTTTGTGCCTGCCCCAAGAAGGAGTGTATTGGGGCATAAAGCCCTGTTTACAAATTTTAATAGCTAGGGCTTTGCGTCAAGTACAATGGGTTGTAGCATGGTAATGCCAAGCTACTATCCACAGAACACCCTGTGATGCAAGGAAGCACCAATGAACAAGTAGAGCTAACCTGCACCACTTTTAGGCAACTTTCCAAAACACGTTTCAGCTGGAAATTAATTCCCAAATCAGAGCTTGCTTTGTGCTGGTTTGCATCACTTTTGGTGAATTTGTAACAGCACAAAGTGTTGATATACCTGGGCTAACAATCATTTTACGTGTATACCTGCCAGTTGTACTCTTGCGCATGAGCAACTGCACCAAACAATTTAAAAATAGAATGAATATGTTAATTATCACTAGCATTTGAATTCTACCAATTGAAAATATACATGATTACAACTAAATAAGGGTATGGATGAATATAATGACCAGACATAAGTGCCACAAAAGTTACTTAAAATCTAAATTGTGTGTCTGTTGTTACTCTGAATAACATTTGCACAAAGCCCCTATACGCAGATCAATTGATTTCAGTTATAAAAGCAATCCAGAAGAAGAGTATCATTGGAATAGATCATCAATTGAACATGATCGCCTCATATTTTCAAAGAGGAGCAGAATGATTCTATTCACAGTAGGGCACATCTCTGTAATAAAGTAGATGAAAGTTCAGAGATGATAATTTGAACCCCTAATGCAAGCCCTATTGGTAGATAGTTACCTTGTAACATGGTACCCTTTCACCACCTTAACCTGAGCCCTCCTCTCAGTATGGATGATGAGATCGTCCTCTCAGAGAGCTATGCCAAAGATGACGTCTATCGTCTGTCACCCACCACGACAACTAGTTTGCAGCAGTGACAGAGGTTGTTGCATTCTACCAATTCTGTTACTTACTTAGACCTCGATATCCAGAAAGGTTAGCATTAGATTAGGGAATGGCAAATTTCCTAACAATGGATGCTCTACAGACCCTCTCTAGCAGCCTGGTACTATATTATGCTCTATGTCAGAGTGGTATAGCAAAGTCAAATGGAAAGGCAAACAAGCATTGACAAAGCCAATAGCTCTTACTTACGAGAGCTATTGGCTTTGTCAATGTTTTTAGCCATGTTGTACAGCAACATGGCTAAGAGGAAAAAACAAAAACGTATTTTATTGATGGTGGGGCAGGAGAGAGGTGGGGTAGGAGGCAACACCGAGGAAGAGAGTGTGTACGGTTGGGGGAGCTACACGTACAACAATATGTCAGTGAAAAAAGAGTTATAATGTGGTCATCGCTTTTTTGTGTTTATTGCGGGGCACGAAAAGAGAAAATACAGTGGGAAAGGGGAGGGAACAGGGGAGGCAGGCAACCTGGAAGTAGGAGAGCCGGGCCACAAGGAGCGAGGGAGGGAGGTAGCACAGAGGAAGGGCAGCAACACAGCGGGCAAGCAACAAAACTGACAGGAGATGGGGACAAGCAACAACACGATCAGCATGTGAGAATAAGCTGCAGCACAGAGAGCAGGTAGGGAAAAGCAACAACATGGATAGCAAGTAGGGGCAAGCAACAACACAGACAGCGGATAGAGGCAAGCAACAATGTGGACATTGGATGGGGCAAGCAGCAACATTGACAGCAGAAGGAGCCAAGCAACAACAAGGAAAGCAGGAGGAGGGCGGGGCAAACAACAACACAAACAGCTGGTGGGCACAAGCAATATGGACAGTGGGAGGGAGCAAACAGCAACATGGACAGCAGTAGGGAGCAAGCAGCAACACGGACAGCAGTAGGGAGCAAGCAGCAACACAGACAAAAAGAGGAGAAAAGCAACAGCAAGGACAAGGGGAAGAAACAAGCACCTGAGGGACCCAGATCCTAAAAATATGCACTCTCACTGAGTGCTTCAACAAAAAGAAAAAAGTAGCTCCGAAAAGGTAGCAGTGGAATGACACAAGTACTTTAGCCATGCTTCAAGGTAAGGTAAAACACAAGAAGAGGACTTGAAGCGTTAACAAATGAGAAGCAAGAAAATGAGAGTGAAGATGAAGCCAACTAATGTGAAGCAAAGCGTTAACTCTAAGCCCATGTAATCAAACAAAATGTCTTGCAAGCTACAGACCATATGCTGTCTCTGGCACGACCTAAAAAGGAGTATTGATTTTTCGAAGTATCATAGAAAACCGATAACAAATTCTCTAGCTTCTCCAATAAATTTCACAACAACACCATATTCAATATGTATGTGTGACATCTTCACCCAAAGGCGATCAGGCCCCTCTCTGTGAGGAACAGTCTGGTTCCAGGACTGAAACTCGAAAGGGAGGTGCCACTGAGCCTAAGACAGAACGTGAAGAAGGGATTGCTGCCTCAAGCAGGCTAAACGCTCAGTCGACAGCACAAGGGCAAGATAGACAAAGGTTTAATGTTGCAATGATAGGAAGAACAAATGATGTGCAAGGTCTAGGGCCTTTGCAGCCGGCGAGAAATCTCATGGTACTGGCAAAAAAACGAGTTAAAGATATCAGCCACTCATCTACTGTGATATTGGCATGCCTCACACTGGAGGTAGAAACCCAAAGTTCTCCCACTCCAATGGCCTAGTTGAGAGCCAAAAGTCCTAGTAGCGAGTCCTTGAGCACTAGCTCTTTGTTGTTCTTGGACAATACCCTGCCTGATGTGCCTATGAGCACCACAAAGCGAGAGAAAGTGCACATTTGGGAGGTTCGGACATTTTGATGATCCAATTATCTTAGATGGTAGTAAGGAGGGGCAGGCCGAAACACAAATGGAGGCATTCCCTTAGGAGAGAGCAGTAGAGCCTCCACAGGGACCTCACAATTTGACGAATCAATCTTCCAGAGTATCCTTGCAAATCAGTCTCTTGGAAGTACCCCAAACAAGTTGGAGGCCGAACAAGGTTATAATCTCCGAAGCAATGAATGCCATTAATAGGGTTTTATCTTCAATTCTTTCACTGCTAGAAAAGACCCTAGGGGGATCTGACCATATAGAATCATTACTAACTCTGATCCTTCGTGCCTTCATGCCTGCAGGTATGAAACACGATGAAGCCTCGCAGATGGACCTGTCAAGTGTGACAAGAAATCTGAGTACACGAAAACCGGCTTATATCAATGACAAAGTAACACAGACGAATTATCTAAGTGTGACTGGAAATCTGATAGACCAAATAGTAATCTCCACAACACTTCTACCGAAATTTAAAAGGAAATAATTTGCATTGATTTTACAAACAGTTAAGTTTTAAGTTGTTCCCACTGTTGTTTCTGCAGGGGCAAGCCCAAACTTTTTGCCTTCCTCCTCATTTTTTTCTGATCTAGTTTTTGCTGGCCTTATGACTCTAAGTACTCTACCACTGCAAACCAGTGCTAATGTGCATGTGCTCTCTCCTCTAAGCATGGTAATATTGGCTTATACCCAATTGGCATATTTAATTTACTTATAAGTCCCTAGTATAGTGGTATTATATGTATCCAGGGCCTGTAAATTAAATGATACTAGTGGGCCTGAAGCACTGATTGTTGCACTCCCTCAAGTAGCCCTTTATTTATGTCTCAAGGCCTGCCACGGCAGAGCCTGTGGGTGCACTTTAAACTGCCATCTCGACCTGGCAAAATAAACCTCTTTCCAGGCTTATAGCTTCATTTGTAATACATATGTTACTCCTAAGGTAGGCACTAAACAGTCTAAATGGAAGGGTGCAATGCATTTAAAAGTAGGACATGTACTTTTAAATTTTACCTCTCCTGGTATTGAAAAACTCTCAAATTCATTTTTAAGTACTGCAAGGCCTGACTCTCCCATAGGATAACATTGGAGTTGCCGTATTACCTTTTATAAGTGTAATTTCCAAATGGGAAGAAATTACCAGATCAAGTGTGGTGTCGCTGGAATCACAATTTAAAATCCTAATGTATGGTTCATTCGGATTTTCAATTGCCATTCTTAAAATGCCACTTTTAGAAAGTATAAATGAGAACAGTTTGATGCACTTGTGTGTGTTACAAATTATACCAAATAAACAACGTAAACCACATTAAAATATGCTGTGTGCACCCTCAGAGGAGGGACTGCCTAACCCTGCTAATTCAAATGAAAAAAGACACCTAGGACAATGTCCTGGCCTGCTGGTGCACTACTAGAAGTCACTCAAAGAGTGTGAACACAATGTAATCCTCGGTTTGGTCAACAATTCAATAAGATAAGCTACATTAGACATGATGTTAAATGTCCATATTCACAGTGATCCAATCTTCAAGAGGAAGAGACTGAACTTCACATATAGCTCGTCAAGTGAGTTTAATGAATAAAAGAGGCAATCCGATTTCTTGCATGCAATAAATGTTCATCCCAATGCATTTCGGGTTTAAAACAATAGCCCTTCTTCAGGGGTTTCTGTGAACAATGAGATATATATCTTAATGTATACAGCATAATATCTCTTAACATAAATGTTAGCGAACACGCCAAAAACTGAAGCTAACAGAACCATGAGTGCATGCTATTAACGACAGTGATTGTAAAAAGCAGCCAAAGAATACAAGACTTCATAGATATAAAAGAAGGCAATGCTGTGTGCCAACTGACATTCAATCAGACATAAGACACATGTTCATGCTTGAGTCAAAAGAAACTAAAAACGGAAACCAGAGTAAAAACATTGTGACTAACCAATAAAAATGGTGAAAGTAACAAGAACCAGAGAATGAGTACAAAATGAAAGGTCGGGAATACATGCAACGTAAAAAACCGTGTGACATGCTAAGCATGTCACTGTAGTCAGGGCAGAGGGTTAGAACTGTCAGGTTAGAATTTCACAACAGAACCCAGCTACTAGTGAAGGTAACAACATGCAGGACCTGGTGGAGGAGCTCGACCTCACACCTTACTTACACTTGTCTTTCAAGGAATTGAGGTCCTTATGCAAAGTAAAAAATATCCAAATGGGCCTGCATCCAACCAAACTAGGGCTCCAGGAGCTCCTGGCTGAGTATGCTCAAGGCCACCCCTCTGAGAATGGTGATGACCAGTCAGATGGGGAAAGAGAGGAGGATGTGGGGGATAATGGCCACCCTCCCATTTCTAGGGAGGTAAGGGTTCCCATACCCTTAATTCCAAGAATCAGTCTCTGGGATCCTAGGGCCCACACAGGTGAACCAGGTCCCAGGGAAACATTGGGAATAGCCCCAATGAAGAGGACAGCTTTTTAGCATAGCTGGCCAAGAGATTAGACCTAGAGTCCAGACTCCTGGCTCTAGGAAAGGAAAGAGATGGGTTTAGCACCCATCAATGGTGGCAGCAATACTAATAATAAGGATAAAGAACAATCTTATGATCCAAAAATCCCCAAAGGGATTGTCCCTAAATTTAAGGAAGGTGATGACATTACCAAGTGGTTCACAGCCTTTGAGAGGGCTTGTGATATGAGAAAGGTAAAGAAACCTCTCTGGGGGGCACTCCTTTGGGAACTGTTCCCTGCTAACTACAGAGACAGGCTTCTGACCCTCTCTGGGCCAGATGCAGGGTCCTATGACCTCATGAAGAAGACTCTGATTGAGGGATTTGGGCTCACTACTGAGGAGTATAGAATTAGGTTCAGGGGGGCTCACAAAACCCAGACCCAGTTCTGGATTGATTTTGTAGATTACTCCGTAACGACACTGGATGGTTGGTTAACTGGACACAATGTGCATGATTTTACTGGACTTTACCATTTGTTTATGAAGGAACATATACTAAGTAATTGCACAAATGAAAAGTTACATCAGCATTTGGTAGACCTAGGTCTAATTTCTCCCCAAGAATTGGGAAAGAAGGCAGACTACTGGGTCAAGACAAGGGTGACAAGGACAGCCACTGGGGTGACCGGAAGAAGGTGGTTACAAAACCTCCCCAGGAGAAAGGTGGGGAGAATCCCCAAGATAAAAAGTCTGAGTCTTCTAAAGGACTCCAAAACCCTGTACAGGGGGGTGGGACCCAAACTACTCCCTATGTGCCTCAGCCCTATATGGGCAAGAACGTTGATCCTTTAAAGGCCTGGTGTAACAACTGTAAGAAGTTGGGACACTTAACTGTAGATAAATCTTGCCCCCACAACAAAGCCCCTAAGGCATCCAGTGCAGCTACGCCTGCAGTGACAAGTCAACAGTGTGCACAGAGCAAATCAGGATGCACACTGAAGCAGCTCTAGTTTCAGAAGAGGAAGTTGAGTTTGACACTGTAGTTATGTGGCCACCCAACTTAAAGAAGTATTTGCAATACCCCTGGGTTAATGGAACTAGAATAGAAGCTCTGAGGGATACATGTGTCAGTGTCACTATGGTGAGAGACACACGGGTAGCCCCTGAGCAACACTTCATTGGAAAAATGTACCCAGTCACCAATGCTGACAGTGTTACCACTAATCATCCAATGGCTATGGTGATATTAGGCTGGGGAGGGGGGGTTTTACTGGCCGGAAACAGGTAGTGGTCTCTCAAAAATTACCAGCTGAGTGTCTGTTTGACAATGATCTTGAAACCTCAGCCTATGCTGAGGTTGAGTTAAAGACCCATGCAGCCATGCTGGGTATCCCTGAATTGGTGTGTGTGCAAACCAGAGCATAGAGCAAGAGGAAGGGTGAAAAAGTAGGTTTGGAGCCTGAAACTATAGCCCAACCAACCAAGAGAAAAGGTAAGAAGACTAGGGGACCAGCTTCTATACAGCAAACAACTCAGGACCCTTCTCAGGGAGAGGACTTGGAAACCCCAGAGGGAACTGAGCCCATGCACCTTGAACCTTACCAGGTTGAACTCTTGGGCCTAGGGGGACCCACTAGGGAAGAGCTGTGCCAGGGTCAGCGAGACTGTCCTACTCTTGAAAGCCTGAGGCAGCAAGCTGTTTCAGAAGCACAGGGAGATGTCAGTGGTACCCACAGAGCTTATTGGGAAGAGGGATTACTGTATGCTGAGACAAGACACCCCACTCTTGGAGCCACCAGGAGAGTGGTAGTGCCAAAGAAGTACAGGGAGGGGGCGTGGCCAACAGCATGGGCGGTTAGGACGTGCCACAGCGGAGCTCCTGCCGAGCTGCCTCAAAATCCGACAAAATCCCGAAACTGTATCATCACCGAAACGACGGCTGGGAACCTGATGGTGTCCTGCACCAGCGGAGGGCGAGAAACGAGCAATATATTGGCGCTCAGGACGGAAAAATCACTCCGAAATCATCCGCTCGTGCGCCCGACTACACCAATATGGCGGCCGCCGGCGACTGAGCGAGCCGAGCGAAGTACAGGCTGGATCTTGGCCCCACTGCTCGGACCTGCGGAAGGTGGGTGGAAATGCTGTGAGCCTGCACACCCCGGACCGGCGCTTGCATCTGCCTCCCATCCCTGGCGGAGAGCAGCCACCACGGAGAGACCTACACCAAGATGGCGCCCGGAGTGGTGAGGGATCGCCGGTGGCGCTGAAAGCCACGATTCGGTCCCCCGACCTCCTGGCATAAGGAGATTGACTCCGGTGGTGGACCCAGTGGGGCGCTGCAGCAGTCTGGGGGCCGCGTTGTGAGCCACCCTTCCACCGACGGCGGGAACACCCGGGGAACGGAGGACTGGCCCCGCCCACTACGTTGAGACACGACCTGCATGACGGTGGGGACCAGTCGAGTCGCACCGTGGTTTTGACCCCTGTGGAGCAGCAAGGTACGTGCAGAGGCACGGCAGGCGCCGTTTCGCCTGTGATGACACTCCAGCCACTGTAAGGGAGACCGGCGGGGCCCCGGGACCCTCACAAACCACGTGACATTCAGGCGGCCAAGCTGCCCCGTATTTCGCCTGTAATCCGTCAAAACCGACCTTGAAGCGCTGCCAGAGCATACCTCTCATACTCTGAGAACGGGAGCGAGTTGCCTGAGAGGTCTCGGCCCTCCGGAGCCGGTGGATCGCGTCTGAGGAAGTTGACGGCGAGGGGACGGCGGCCATGATGGCGGCCGCGAGGGAAGAGGGACCGCGGGTTGACTAGAGCCGCGACCGGCGGGTCCACAGCCGACGCCCTCCGCCAGGTGAATCCGGAGACCTACACACATTCAGAGGAGACCGAGAGCCTGCGGTGGGCAGGTGGAGATATACGTGCGGTGATCGGTGACCTGCACCAAGATGGCCGGCGGCGGGAGATAGAGCGACGGGAGAAGACACCCGGCTCCTGCGGCGACGCACCACTGAGGGCGGTGGACCAGACACCTACGGTGAGCGGAGGGAGTGAGGGGGACGACCCTCGCCGGAGCACCATCCCATTTCCACGGGCGCCGCTCTCATACGGAAGCGGGGATCCCGGCATCTTCTCCTGGGCGGCTGTGCGGTGAGGAGATGGGGAAGAATAACCCGGCACCCAAACCCCCGCGCCAGGGACCTATGGACAATTTCGCAGCGCCACGGTCCATGGCAGACCATCCAGGCCCCCACACCGACACGGCCATGCTACTGGAGGCCATCCAAGCGTCCAGAACGGACATCCAGGCATCGCGATCTGCCCTAGAGACCAAGATTGGCGAGGTTGGAGCCGAGGTGACGCTCCTGCGCCAGGACTTCCGGAACCTGACCGACAGAGTATCGGCAGTGGAAGACAAAGTGAAGGAAGACGGGGAGGCGATCACTACGCTCAAGAAAGACATGGCAGAGCTACAGGTTGCGCACCGTCACCTCCAATGGAAGGTGGACGATGCTGAGAACAGGTCCAGGCGCAATAACCTCCGCTTTGTAGGTTTTAGGGAGGGGATTGAGAAAAAGGACATGGCCGCCTTCCTCCTGACCTGGCTGAAAGCTACTTTCCCCGAGGCGCCATTTTCTACATGCTTTATTATTGAAAGAGCACATAGGGCGCTTCTGGCCAAGCCTCCTGAGGGCGCGAGACCCAGGCCAGTTATAGCGCGCTTCTTGAACTTTGCCGACCGGGACCTTATTCTGAGGGAGGCCAGGGCCCTGGGAGAGATCCGCCTTGAGAACACTACAATAATGATCTTCCCGGACTACAGCCAGGAGGTTTCGAAACAACGCCGCTCCTTTGACGCGGTGAAGGCGAAACTGAGGTCCCTGAATCTTAAATACATGCTCCTCTTCCCCGCCAAGCTGAAAGTGATATATAAGGACAAGTCTATCTTTTTTGCCCACCCGGAAGACGCTTGGCAGTGGTTGGAAGAGCGCCCTATCTTGAACAGTAGGGAGGCGGCCAGTCGGGACGCAATGGACAGAGAGGTGAGGGACAGATCGAGCTGGGAGCGGCCGAAGCCGCAACGACGGAGGTTACGGAGGACCCAACACACGAGCGCGGCGACGCCATATAGGACCCGAGGATCGGCCAACAACAGGGGAGGCAGATCGGAATCCCCAGGCAAAGACCCAGTGGCGGGATCAAGGTTCAGCAGTCTGAGGCGAGGGGTACGCTCCGAGGGGGATGACGTGGAGGGATCGGAAGGCCCCTCATCCGGCGAGGAGGATATGGACCTCTTGGGCGAATCGCTACACCCCTTGGCTAAGGAGATCCGACAGTTAGAACAAGGCTCCTCGGGTCAAGACCCGATCGTAGATACTCAGGACTCTCATTCTTGAAGGCAGGAACATGCAGCTCGGATGTGATAGCAGCTCGGCGTCAAGGAGCACGCAAGTTGACACACCCCCTACAGTTTCTTTTTTGGGTGTCTGAACTGAACACAGTTTAATCTGGGGAGGGATGTGCGGGAGGGCGAATGACCTACTCCCATGGATGGTTTGGTCCCATGTTGGGGCGCAGCTAGAAGGGGAGGGTGGTGGGGTGGGGGAGGGGGGGGCATGTTGGTACTGTTGTTTCCTCACGTTGGGGAGTTGGGGAGTTGGGGGGGGGAGGGGGGTGGTGTCAGTGAAGCAGCAGAGCTTACCCTTGCTACTGCCCTGGACCCGGGATCGGTCACTCGGTGGTCAGTGTGAAGTGCAATGGCAGGTACACTAGCTGAACCTAGCCGGGAGGGCGCTGGGGTAAAGGCGCTAACCTGGAATGTAAACGGCCTGGGTTCCAAAATTAAGAGGGGCTTGGTCAATGCCTATATTAAACGCATAGCACCAGACATCATATTCCTCCAGGAAACACATTTGAGGGGGAACCATTGTGCTTTTCTAGCACGTGGGCAGTACACAGTCTTAGCACACGCGGGATACACGACGGGCTCACGGGGCACAGCAATACTCATAAGGAAAACGACGCCATTCACGGTGACACACACTTGGCTGGACCAGCAGGGCACGTTCGCAGGGGTACAGGGGACATGGAGGAGGCGCAGGTACACGCTGCTGTCAGTATATGCTCCACCCAAATTACAAAACCGGACGATGCAGGAGATCACGAACATACTGCTAGCCACTGCTGACACGACACAGATTATGGGAGGGGACTTCAACGATGTGATGTGCACGACCAGTGATAGATCGGGGGACTCTCACGCAGTGACGGCAGTGACCGCTTTGGCCCGTAGAATGGACGCGATTGGTCTCACTGATGTGTGGCGGTGGCTCCATCCTGTGCAGGCAGCCTACTCCTTTTACTCAGGGGCCCACAAGGTTTTTTCTAGATTGGACTATATATTCACTACGAGGCAGGAACTCTCGACGGGGGACTTGGCAGAATATAGGGCGAGGGGTGTCTCGGACCATTCCCCGCTGTTTGTACATATAGGACGTGGTAGGGGGAGTGGAAAGGCACAGTGGCGTATGTCGCCGTGGGATCTCCAGACTCCTGGAATTCTAGGGGGAATTAGAGCGGATATCAAAGTCTTTGTGGCGGAAAACGAGGGGTCGGTGCAATCGGGAGTTACGCTATGGGAAGCCATGAAAACCGTGTTGAGAGACCGCTTCAGCTCCAGGGTGGGGGAGGCCAGAAGGAAACGCACTGAGGAAATAGCGCAGGAGGAGGCCAACATCTTGACTCAAGAAGCTGAATACCACAGGACGAAGGGGGAGGGACATCTAAGGATTCTGCTAGACACTCAACGGCTATACAGGGAACTGCTCACGGATGAAGCGCGCACGCAGGCGCTGGCCACCCTTCATCGCCTGTATGATGTAGGCGACAAATCCGGGAAACTCATGGCATGGCTGAGCAGGCGGGAGCAAGCGGCCAGATGGGTTGATTGGATTGGGCTCCCGGGTTCGGCACGAGCATCAACAGATGTCGCGATAGCGGAGGCCTTTGCGAACTATTTTGAAGAATTCTACAAGGCTAGAGACCTCGGAGATTGCGAGGTGGTAAGGTCGTTCCTGGGTAGTATGGAAGTGCCGCAGTTGACCCCCGATAATAGCGAGGCTCTGGACGCCGACCTATCCCTGGAAGAAATTACGGAGGCAGTGGCAGTCCTGAAACCTGGGAAAACCCCGGGACCTAACGGCTTCCCGGCGGAGTTCTTCAAACGGACGGGGGACCTCCTGGCACGTCATTTGAAATCACTTTATGTGGGGGCGTTTGACTCCGGAGGTCTCCCGCCGGACCTGGCCCTGGCCACCATAATCCCGATCCATAAGGAGGGCAAGCCCAGGGAGGACTGTTCTTCATATCGCCCTATTTCCCTTCTGAACAGTGAGAATAAAATCCTCGCCACCATCTTGGCACGACGACTCCGACAGGTCATAGCGGACCTAGTGCACCCGGACCAGTCCGGGTTCCTGCCGGACAGGGCCACTAAACTTAACCTGCGGCGCACCCATAACTGGCTCCAGGAAGTCTGTGACAAAAGGGAGCCACACTGGTTTCTCTCATTGGACGCGGAGAAGGCATTCGATGCGGTCCACTGGCCCTTTCTGATGGGAACGCTTGAGCGTTTTGGGTTTGGACCCAAGTTCCGACAGTGGGTGAGCCTTCTTTACTCGAACCCGAGGGCGAGAGTGCGGATTAATGGGCGAATGTCGAGAGAATTCGCGATAGAGCGGGGGACACGTCAGGGGTGCCCGCTGTCCCCACTCCTCTTTACCCTTACGATTGAGATCCTGGCGATCCGTATCCGGCTCAATCAGGAGGTGACTGGCTTTCACTGGGGGGCCTCGGCAACAGACCAGGAGAAGATCTCCCTGTACGCCGATGACGTGCTGCTATATGTGACGGACCCGGCTAGGACGATCCCGGCCCTCTTCAAGGAACTGGGCGAATTTGGGGCAGTGGCCGGACACACTATAAATTGGCATAAGTCGATTCTCTACGACCCGCAAGGTGAGCCGCGGGGGGAGTGCCTGCCTGAGTTGCTCATTCACACTACGGAAGGCTTCCGGTATTTGGGGGTGTTCATCACCAGGGATAGGCGGCGCTCATACGCCGACAACGTAAATAGGGTAGTGGTGGCAGCGAAGGCGGAGATGGATAGATGGAGACCGCTACCGCTCACCATGTTAGGCAGGGCCGCCCTGTATAAAATGATCCTGTTACCAAAGTTTTTATATGCCCTGCAAAATGAGTACTATCCCTTACCAGAAGCGACACTGCGGACAATCCATGCTGACCTTCGCTCTTTCTTGTGGCTGGGGAAGCAGTCCCGGGTGGCACTCACGACCCTGCAGCGCCACCAATACAATGGGGGTATCTCGCTGCCTAATCTGGAGGCCTATTACTGGGCAGAACACCTTGCCCCGATCAATGCCTGGTTACACGCCCCGGCGGACCATCCCACTTATGCTTTAGAGAGATCCAAATGGGGCAACAAGACGGTATTACACTTCTTGTATGGTGGGAAAGGGGGCCACCAGCTCCTACCAGCGACGAAGATCACCCTGACGGCGTGGCGCAGAGCGACAATCAGAATGGGCTGGCATGAAAGGCTCACCCGACAGACACCCCTATGGTCGTGTAGATGGCTGACAGAGCTACATAAACTGAAGGGATTCCACAGGTGGGATGACATTGGCATCTCCACGGTGGGAGATGTCATAGCAAAGGGGGAACTTAAAACTTTCCGGGCGCTACAGCAGGACTTTGGCCTCCAGAACACCCAATACTATAAATACTTGCAGTTGAGACATGCCTGGGGAGCTCAGCACATATCGCTCACAGACATACCCCAGTTTGCACCACTTGAGGGCCGATTATTACAGGAGCAGATACAGAGGGGGGCAATATCTATGACATACAAAACACTGACAAATAATATGTTGGGAGACTTGCGGGCACTCAGGGAGAGGTGGGAGGCAGATGTGGGCACGATGGAGGACCTGGATTGGGAACTAGCACTCATGCACCCGAGGGAAGTGGCCATAAAATCGAGGCTTCGCCTCATACAGTTTAAGATCCTTCACAGGGCCTACTTCGATAGAGTGAGGCTTGCCCGGATGGGGAGGGTGACCGACACCTCTTGCATACGATGCCAGCGTCGGACAGGCGATTTCTTCCACATCATCTGGGGCTGCGTAGTGATACAGGAATATTGGGGTGAGGTATTCAGGGAACTGAGTATGATATTGGAGGTGGAGATTCCTAGGGATCCCAAACTGGCGCTTTTGGGCATGTCGACGGAAGTAGACATCACACGATACCTGCTCATTTTCCTGCTGCTGGCTTTGGTAGTAGCAAAGAGAGACATAGCACGAATGTGGGGGGCGCCTGGGAAACCCACCCTGGCTGAATGGAGGAGAGGCTTAGATATGTATATGGCGGCGGAAAGAGTGACCTACAAAGCTAGAGGGTGCCCTCGGAAATTTCGAAAAATATGGACTAAGTGGAGGCGCTACCATGGACTGGAGTAGGACTGTCCGGGGAGAATGAGCGGGTGGCAGGGGAGACAGCCGGGGAGGCACGTTTGTCACTGAATCCAACATAGTTGTTTCTGGAGGGTTTGGGTCGTTGAATTACCTATATACTGTGTCAAGACTTAGAGGATGCGAGAGACTCGGGGGTCGAGGGGGGTGACGGAAAAGGGGGGTATGCTGCAGAAAAGGGAGGGGAGTGGGAGGGCGGGAAGAGGGGCTTTTGATAGAGGCTTCTCAGTTGCTGACTTTATCAGGAGTTAAGGGGGGGGGAGGGAGTTTGGGGTGAAAATGAAAACAAGTTCGTCACGATGAAAGCTATGTACCTGACATTGAAAAGTTGCAGAATATCGGGAAGAGCGGAATGTTGACGCTCCCCCGAATTGTTTTTGTCTCCTGCACCCATGTTCCGCCTGATGCAACAATAAAAATAATTTAAAAAAAAAAAAAAAAAAAAAAAAAAAAAAAAAGAAGTACAGGGAGTTCCTCCTAACTTTGGCTCACGACATCCCCCTAGCTGGACATCTGGGGCAAACAAAAACTTGGGAAAGGCTAGTTAGTCACTTTTACAGGCCCTAGATGCACCAAAAGGTGAAGGAGTTTGTTAGCTCCTGTGTTACCTGTCAGGCCAGTGGCAAGACATGTGGCCACCCAAAGGCCCCCCTGATACCACTGCCTGTGGTGGGAGTCTCCTTTGAAAGGGTAGGTGTGGACATTGTGGGTCCACTTGAACCTCCCACAGCCTCAGGGAACAAGTTCATTCTAGTAGTAGTGGATCTTGCTACTAGGTACCCTGAAGCAATTCCACTTAGGACTACTATAGCTCCTGCAGTAGCCAAGGCCCTCCTGGCTGTCTTCACCAGGGTAGGGTTTCCTAAGGAGGTAGTTTCAGACAGAGGTTCCAACTTCATGTCTGCTTACCTGAAACACACGTGGAAGGAGTGTGGAGTGCAGTATAAGTTTACTACCCCATACCATCCACAAACCAATGGTCTTGTTGAGAGGTTCAACAAGACTTTGAAAGGTATGATCATGGGAGTCTCTGAAAAACTCAAGAGGAGATGGGATGTCCCGTTGCCATGCCTGCTTTTTGATTACAGGGAAGTGCCACAGAAGGGAGTAGGGTTTTCCCCCTTTGAACTTCTGTTTGGTCATCCTGTGAGGGGACCACTCTGTCTTGTGAAAGAGGGTTGGGAGAAGCCTCTCCAAGAACCCAAGCAAGACATTGTGGACTATGTGCTTGGCCTAAGGTCCAGAATGGCTAAGTATATGGAAAAGGCATCCAAGAATCTTGAGGCCAGCCAGGACCTTCAGAAGCACTGGTATGACCAAAAAGCTGCACTGGTTGAATTTCAACCTGGGCAACAGGTGTGGGTTTTGGAGCCAGTGGCACCAAGGGCACTTCAGGATAGATGGAGTGGCCCTTACCCTATCCTAGAAAAGAAGAGTGAGGTCACTTACTTAGTTGACCTGGGCACAAGTAGGACCCCCAAAAGGGTTATCCATGTGAACCGCCTTAAGCTCTACGCATTAAGCTCTAAGCACTACGGCCCCTCGCGGCGGGATGCCTGGCTTTCACCTTGTGGATACCCTGCCGGGGTATCTCACAGGGGAATACCAGGACGGGTTCCCTAAGCAAGCGCCTTGATACCTTCGGGTGATACGTGCGCTATATAAGTCGCAATACAAAATACAATGACAGGGCTGACATTACCATGCTGATGGTGACAGATGAGGAACCGGAAGCAGAGAGTGAACCTCTCCCTGATCTCCTCTCCTACAGCCCAAAAGATGGGTCAGTGGATGGAGTTGTCTTCTCAGACACCCTCTCTGCCCAATAGCAGACTGACTGCAAGCAAGTCTTGCAACAGTATGCTAGTCTATTTTCCCTGACCCCAGTCGACAAACTGGTGTACCCATGATGTGGACACTGGTGACAGTGCACCTGTCAAAAACAAGATCTATCGAAAGTCAGGCCAAGTCAAGGGAAGCATCAAAGCTGAAGTCAGCAAGATGCTGGAGTTAGGGGTTATTGAACCCTCTAAGAGCTCCTGGGCTAGCCCAGTGGTTATGGTCCCCAAGCCTCATCCACAGGGTAGAAAGAGATAAATGAGGTTATGTGTGGACTATAGAGGGCTCACCTCTGTCACCAAGACAGATGTTCACCCTATCCCAAGAGCAGATGAACTGATAGACAAATTGGGGGCAGACACATTTCTCAGTACCTTTAACTTAACTACAGGGTACTGGCAGATTGGCATGGCCCCAGGAGCAAAAGAGAAAACAGCATTCTCCACACCTGATCGCACTATCAGTTTACTGTAATGCCTTTTGGGTTAAAGAATGCCCCTGCCACCTTCCAGAGGTTGGTGAATCAAGTCCTGACTGAGTTGAAATCCTTTAGTGCAGCTTATCTTGATGATATTGCTGTCTTTAGCTCGCCCTGGCAGGATCACCTGATACACCTTGGGAAGGTTTTAAAAGCCCTGCAACCTGCAGGCCTAACTATCAAGGCATCCAAATGCCAGATAGGGCAGGGGACTGTGGTGTACTTGGGCCACCTTGTTGGTGGAGGCCAGGTACAGCCCTTACAGTCCAAGATTCGGGCCATCCTAGACTGGGCAGCTCCAACAACCCAGACCCAAGTCAAGGCATTCCTTGACTTGACTGGATATTACAGGAGGTTTGTGAAGGGATATGGGTCCATTGTGACTCCCCTCACATAACTCACCTCCAAAAAGATGGCCAAGAAAATCAACTGAACTGTTAGTTGCCAAAAGGCTTTTGACACCCTGAAAGAAGCAAAGTGCTCAGCACCAATTCTAAAAGCACCAGATTATGCCAAGCAGTTTATAGTGCAGACTGATGCCTCTGAGCTAGGTATAGGAGCGGTCCTATCCCAGACCAATGACGAAGGCCAAGACCAACCTGTTGCTTTTATAAGCAGAAGGCTTCTCCCCAGAGAGCAGCGTTGGAGTGCCATTGAGAGGGAGGCCTTCGCTGTGGTTTGGTCCCTGAAGAAGTTGAGGTCCTACTTGTTTGGAACTCACTCCCTGGTTCAAACTGACCTCAGACCTCTCAGATGGATAATGCAAATGAAAGGAGAGAATCCAAAACTACTAAGATGGTCCATCTCCCTACAGGAAATGGACTTTGAAGTGGAACACAGACCTGGGACTGCCCATGCCAATGCAGATGGACTTTCCAGGTTCTTCCACTTAGACAATGAAGACTCCCTAGGGCAAGGTTAGTCTCATCACCTTTCGTTTGGGGGGGAGGGTTGTGTGAGAAAGTGCCATCTTTCTTGCATGGTATGACCCCACTTTTTGCTGAATTGCTGATGTACTTTGACTGAGTTTGCCCTGGGCTCCTGTCAATCAGGTACCCAGGGCCTGGATTCCTTCCCTAAAACTGCATTGAAACCTAAACCCAATTGGCATCTCTGGCCACAGGTAAGCCCCTGGTAAATGGTACTCTAGGTACCCAGGGCCCCGTGACCAGAGAAGACCCTTAAGGGCTGCACACTTTTTGTGCCACCCTTAGGGACCCTGTACCCTGACCTTTGCAGACTGAGTGTCTTTGTGCAGAACTAAACAGAGAGTCCACATGGCACACATCCCTGTGTGCCATGCCCACAAACACACTGCCCTGGCATACCTCAGTCACCCCTCCTGCTGTTTGCACTATGCCAGTGGTGTGGGCATAGGTGCATGAGCCCTGTGCCCCAACAGTACCCAGGGCCATTCCTGGGCACTGTAAGTGCAGTGATGCCATTAAGAGTATATGGTGCTGGGAGTTTGTCATTACGAACTCCACAGCACCATAATGGCTACACTGAAGACTGAGAAGTTTGGTATCAAACTTCTCAGCACATTAAACCCACACTGATGCCAGTGTTGGATTTAATGTAAAATGCACTACAGAGGGCATCTTAGAGATACCCCCTGAAACCTAACCAACTCCCAATGTCCTGACTGCGTGGCTACTGAGGCTCCCACCACCAGACATGTTTCTAAAACCCCAGGTCAAGAGCTTGCCGCTCTCGGGGGCCTGAAACAATGCACATCCTGGGACAAGGTGCCAAGCCTCCTCCCTCAGTATGGGCAGGGGAAGCTTCAAAGGCATGCCACCTTTTGTGAGCTTCCCCAGGCCAATCGCTGTACTCAGGGCCGGACTGGGAACTGAAAGCAGCCCTGGCAAATTTTGGCCGACCAGTCCCCGGCCAGCGTGCTCAGCGAGCGCGCGCAGCGATCGAGCTCGACCACTAATAGGAGGGTTTGGGGGGGTTCTCCCCCCAAGAAAATTTTAGAAAAAGACAGACGAAAATGGTGTATTTTACAGCACATTTTTCATTACATATTAAATTGTATCAACTTTCAAATCACAGTAAATATTAGATGATGACCTTAAACAGCACCAGGTTACTCACCCAGTCATATGTACCCATAGACATTCTTTCAGAGAGCACCAAAAATAGACACAAGTGATGAATCAGAGAGAACAAAGTAAAAGTGAGACCAACCTCCACTACTAGGGGGAGTTTGGAGACAGAAAGGTCAAAACAAAGCATTTTCAACACATTTTTCATTGAATGTTTACTACAGGAGAGAGTTTATAGATGCATCTTCTTTAAAGTTCTTTTAAATTATTCTGAGTGTTAGGTGAAGCAGATTAGCATGTCCATTTACTTTGAGGAGTTAATAATTGGCATAGCACTCCATCACTAGCAGCAATGAAAGTCCCTGTTGTGCGCTGCATGCACCAAAGAAAGTACAAACTGCTCCCAGATAAATGGGAGGCCTCAGTCAGGCCACAAAAAAGATTTACCATTGATTGGGGATATGTCCGCAAGGATTTCAGACGCCTGCATGGGATGGGACAGGACTTCACGACTGATTTAATTTTCTATGGATCGATGTGTACACTAGCATCCATTCTGGGTCACCCAGATGCCATGCTAGTGTACACATCACCGCTGCTGCTCCGGTTCTCATATGATAGCCTAGAGCCCGGCCAGCTAATAGTCAAGTATCCTTATAAAGAGTTGACAGGGGACTCCTTAATATCGTAAACTGGTAGTACAGTCAATTCATAGACGGTATATCATAACCTGTTCAAACTAGAATACACTGCTTGCACTTTTATCATAAACAGCTCAATATATGACTGGATTTGCCCCGCCATACTGGCAAAATGACCAGTAAAAACATTAGATAATTTCAGACTCAGCATTACTTGTTAAAGCAGTGTTGGTCTGAATTATAGGCAAGACAAATGATTTCATAGGGTAATCTAATATTTGACCAAGCCTGTACTGGACCTTATAAGCTGTCAGAGGCCTTAAATGCTTTGATATTCCAAAAGACCATACTTTGTGGTCACCAAAATTGTGCAAAAACTTTGTTTTCAATCTGGTCAGTTAATTATGGGGCACACCTAGGAGGCGTAGGACAGATGAGTGAGACAGACATATGTCGAGTTAGCGTGTTCACTTAATGTGCAGGTTTCAATCTACTTTCTACAGGTTTCAGTCTATACTGTGTAGTAACATACTAAGGAGCTGGCACTTGGGTCAGTCGCAAGTGGACGTCACTTGCAGCTCGAAGTCTATATATCCTCAGATACCCATTTGAGGAGGGTGAAGATAGAAAAGGGTGAAGAGGAGATGGGATTTAGAGAATGTATGGCAGCATGTTAGAAAATGCATTGAAATGAGACTTTACATACCAGGGTTTCTGGTATGGCTCTATAGTTGTACATACCTAGGTGATGTGTATTTTGGCCTGACAGTGGTGCTGGACATACCTGGGCAATATGTTTAGCATTAGATCATGTCAGCATGCACTACTATTTTGTATGAAAGGAATCTCCACAAATAATGGCTGCTTTCATAAAATGTTATCTTAAAGCCGAACGATTATTGACTGCAAACAGTCAAACAAATGTAACCTTAGGATGGCTCCACAGTGACTTTTTTTTAACCAGGGCACAATTGGAACGTCACTGATGCTAAAGGAAACTTTTAAAATCTGATTTTAATATCAGTAGAATTAAGATCTTTTAACGTTTTTATCTGTGTAATATTTCATGTTTTGTATTAACTGAAATCAATGTATCTATCTATCTAAAAAAACAAATACCTGGGCAAGAGGGAGTCAGGAAAGATTGTCCAATGGCTGAGAATGATCAATTCCGGTTCAACAATGCTTCACACACCAGAGGAATCTGGTTTCTGGTATGATTTCTATATCCGCACATTTTGTTTTATGTCATGGCAGTGGTGATTTACAGTTTTAAAATATTATGATAGTATGTCCTTGTCATACTATGGTAAAGTGGGCACTGTCACTTGGATGTATATGCAATCTGATGAGCAAGTGAGCCCTGAGATATACTAATAACTAAACCTTGCCAGTTGCACCACCCTGAACAGGAGCTCTAGTAGCTTAATCTGCCACTGACTCTGTGAGCTTTCTCACTTCACAATTAGCAGCACTTGCCGCTTTGAGGATCAGTGATCACCTTCACAAGCTGATAGTATGAGAAGTACAGTGTCATGCTGGAATAATAACCTTAGCAGCCTAAAATAATTTTGGATGATGTGTTTAGTGGCCGAGGAACAGTGATGGACAGTAAATTCTGACATACACTTTTGTTCTTGCAGCTTGTGATTTTTATTCCCCTTTTATTCGGTGGGGACATTGCCTGAGATGGGCACTGCATTGCCTGTAGCAACCACATTATTCTGATTTCCATCCACTTTTTTTCTGCAACAATATTTCCTTATGGGCACATCTGTGTTTGTTTAGAAGGGATTTTGCTACTCGGGGTCTGCTAAACCTAGTACTATTGGGATATTTTATTATTGCTCTTTCAAAACACTTTTTAAAACATTTTGCTTTTCAACAGCTTATTAGACAAGCATTAGCATAGCCAGTAGGTCTCGCCGTTGGGAACTTGTATGCATTTAGCCATGCAGCACATTATCCAGGGTGCTACAACACCTACTAATACTTCAATTGCCACTGGTGAATGGGGAGCCTGAGCTGCATGCCAATAAAGGCAGGAGAGGCTTGTATGGGCCACAAGGGGTAAACAAACTGTCAGGCACTACACCATAGAAGACATATAAACAATATGAAAGCTTGGCAGTTATGCCCATGACAACGGTGTAAATGTACGCTGAACTCACTCCCAAGGTATACAAGGGAATTTTAACCTCAAAAGGGTATATCAATTATATTTTCTACCAACCCAAGGGTCACATAATACATATTGGGTTTCACACTCCCAAAAGTGGAAGCACTAACAGTGCCTGTCTGTGGAGAATGGATCAGTCACACTGTCCCCAAACATCCATAGCCAAGCAACACCAACTCTAGGTGCATGAAGCATATCAAGGCATCCTGTGGCACTGTGATCACCTGGGAAACTGAGGTGAAAAGCAGCTACAGCCTGGGAACCATGTTTGGAGCAAAGATGGGCACGGATTACTGTGATGATAACAGTGCAATAGTGATAAAAGTGAAGCCCAAACGGATATCAGATACCGTAGTATCAGCCCCAGTCAAAAACAGATAAAAGTTCATGAACTCTCACCCTAAATTAATGTTTGAATGAGCTCCCTCTCTCTGTAGAATTGAATTATCTAGCTATGCAGTATTGCACTGATCTGGCTTTTTATTTTTACGTATTTCAAAATATTGCTAATAATACTCCTCCGTATCTCAACCTCAGCATTTGTTATTGCAGACAGCAGTGGACGACGGAAGCCTGCTTTTAATTTGCAATTATTCAAGCAAGGTTTGCTACAGCCAAAATGTTGTCAATCTAAATTGGTGGTTTTATAATTATTTGTTGCATTGTTATTTTCATGGAGCTTGTGTTTGCTGTTGGATGGAACTGCATCTTTTGAAACACATTGGTATTTCTGCTCTACCGAAAAGGAAAGAAATGCAACTTACAGCTTTATCTTCTGCGCTGTGCACATTGAATGTGGTACGTCTGTGCTACTCACGGCATTCGGCAGTAATCTTTTGAGCACAGAATGCACCAGAAATGCTATTACAAATGCCTGCTTTGCTTGGGTGACAATAGGTAAAATACAGTTGAAGTCATCAGGTAGCAGATACAATTCTGCAAGAAGGGCACAGAGGATATTTATTCTTCTAATTTAATAATCGGATGTCCGAGTGCTAATATATGCTATTTAGACCTGCCAAGTGTACCGTACCACCTTCAGCATGTCCTAGCTGTGCACTTTTTAGGTCTCGCTAGAGAACTCAGTGCAGCTGCTTCACTTGGCGAGTCTCTATTGTTGTGGCTTTTGATAGCGAAGGGAGACAAACCATGTGCGCACACAGACAGGCGTTGTGCATGCGCATGGTGTCTCCTCTCTGCAAGCAGATAAGAAAAGTGTTCATGAAGCAGACAAGCCGCGGCGCACAGGCATTCCAAGGGCGCCTGTTCCGAACACT
Organism: Lissotriton helveticus; assembly: GCF_964261635.1. Classification (NCBI taxonomy): domain Eukaryota; kingdom Metazoa; phylum Chordata; class Amphibia; order Caudata; family Salamandridae; genus Lissotriton; species Lissotriton helveticus. The sequence continues at coordinate 231,431,424 of NC_136070.1, read as the reverse complement.
TCCCTTTTCTCGTATCTGATGGGTCATTACTCACATCTTCTGTTTCCTCCCCTCGCTACTCTACCCCCCACCCCACTCTCTCTGCAGTTCCTCCCCTTCCCTCCAGTGCTGTGTGGGGAGCGACAGCTTGTTTAAGCAAATTAGCAGATAGCAGTTTTTAAACATTGAAAAGTGCACGCCAGACTTAAGCATTACAGAAAAACTCAAATGTTGACTATTAATGGACAGACAACTCCACCAGCACGAATGCATTGTTTCTTGGTAGAAAAAACACCTGGATAACCAGTGCGAACAGCCTGCAACATAGGGTCTTTTAAAAGTCACGCCCATTTTAATTTAACATGGTAATGAAATCGGGAGCCGTGGCAATTCTTGTTTTTCTCTGTCATTCCTCCTTCATTCTCAACCCCCTGCCTCACAGAGACACTCTGTTTGTGCTGCAGCGCTTGGAAGCGGCTTCTCAGCACCGAGCACTATACAAAATACAAAAACATAATTTGATGGAATGGAATCTTAATGTCAAAACAAAATTCTGCACATGTGGATGCGTAAGAAAGCAGAAGACCAAAGTGACACCTTTCTCATGAGCGGGTGAACACATGTAACCTACACTAGTGCAGTGAAAAACACAGTATTCTGGGAAGCACTATAGAACACTCCCAGAAATTAAACTCTCTATGCAGCAGGAGTGCGCAGGGATTAGGGTACACTCAAGGGCAGAGAGTCGCCTCAGAAGAAGTTTGGGAAATGAATGCAGTAAATGCGCGCGAAGCTTGCACCCAGTTCATGGTATTCGACCCTTGTGCACAGCACCCTCCCCCTCCGCAGTGCCCGTCTGCTCATTACATGTCAGCCCCCTTTCCTTCGCACTGCCCGTCTGCTTAGCACATGTCCTCCTCACACCCGGGATGCACCGAGCAGTAGGGCCAGGAGGTGTTTTATTGCTCCGGGCGAGGCCTCAGACACGGCGTTTACGAGCTCTGGCACAAAAAAACCAATTGGAAGTCATGTTTCACCAAATACACTTGCACCCTTTGCAGCACGGAAGAAGCTTCCAGGTGCGGTTTACACAAGAGAGAGAGGCGCTCCCTGCATCCCTCCGCGGCAGCGGCATCACTAGGCGCTATGTGTCAGCGACCATCGGCGTCTTCGGTAGCTGCCACTGACCACCCATCTCACCACGGACCGACAGGTTCCTGCAGCCTCACTCTCAGACGCCCTCGACAGTTCTGGTGGTAACTGAGGCCCCTCTTCTGATGCCCGTGTCACCAGGCGAACCAAGAACAGATGGGCCCACGTGGAAGCATAAAACATAAAAACATGTCTCACAAAAACCTAAACTCCAAAATAACGGCTGCCAAACTCTCGGCCTTACATAAAAAAAACATAAACGTTGACCATTATCTAATTCCTAAATCCACCCCACAACATTAGGAGGCGGTTAGTTTCTTCATCTGACACCACTGCTCACCGAGCCCTTCCAGACCAGAGGGAGGGGAGGCTTATCCATGGACTAATTAGGGGAATTCGAGCCGCTTTGGGCAGCGCTAGAGACAACTATCAGAGATAGGCCTCGATTTTACCCTCCACGCTGTTTCTTTTCCATTTTTTTCTTCACTCCTTTTCATTTGTTCGTTCCTTCCATTTTACTGTACATTATTTAACTCTCCCTCATTCCTTTGTCTTCCTTCCTTTCATGTCTTTTCTCCTCATTCCTTCCTCTTCTTACCTGCATTTCTTTTGTCTTCTCTTCCTCCCTTTTTTGCTTCCTTTGTATTTTAGTTAACCTTTCCTCCTTTCTCCACCTTACTTTAGACCTGCCCATTTTCCACCTTCCTTCTTTCCTTTCTTTCTCACTTCTTTCATTCTTCACTCTTTTCATTTGTTCGTTTATACCATTTTGCCATACTTTCAGCTCTTCTTCCTTCATTTCTGTCAACATTTCATCATTCTCGTCCTACTTCCTCTCTTCCTTTGTTGCTCTTTTGCTTTGTTTCTATTTTCTTTAACCATTCCATCTCCATCCTTCTACTCCTTCCATCTGCTCTCATTCCTTTCAGCCGTACTTCCTTCTTCCCCTTATTCATTCACTTCATTCGTTTCTACTGTCCTATCTTCTAATTTGAGTTTATTGCTCCATCGGCCATTGCCATTCCTCACACTTATTTCATCTTCCCCCCTTCTATACCATCCTCGCTTTCATTCTTCCTGCCCCACTAACCCTCCTTTTGTTCCTTTTCTTATTTCTTCCTCCACTCCCCCTCACTCCCTTGCTCATCTCATCTGCACTCCCCTTCCTATGCATTTTTCTTTCCTTCCTTTCATGGTTAGAGTTCTTCTTTTCTCCCTTCCCGCTCCCTTTCTTCCTTTTTTTCCCATTCTTCCTTTCTTCCCTCCTTTCATTCTACACTCTTTCCTTTCTTCACTTTGCGCACCTCCCTCTCCTTTCTTCCCTTTTCCTTCCTTTTTAACTCCTTTGCTTTTGTTTGTCTTTCCTTCTGTCCTTTCTATCTCCGTCCCTCCTGTTCTTCACGCTTTCATTCCGTCACTTAGCCCACGCTTGCCCCCCCTCCACCTCCACCCCTCACGCAGTCCTTTACCTCTTCCCTTGAAAGCCAGGGAGGGCGGCAGCAGCCCTCTCATCACACGTACCTTCTAATTTCGCACCTGTAGCGCTGCGAAGGCCCATTTTCCTGAGCAAAAAAAGACACCATTGCCTCGAAAGCAGTGAAGAGGCAATCTGTTGGAGCGGTTGTTTGATTAATTGTTGTATTCCAGCCTGTGCCACGCGCCCTGCTCTGCTTGTTAATGTAAGCAGTGCGTTTCATGCCGGAAATGGTGTATATTTTGGGGCCTAACCTTTTCCTTTTATTTCAGGCCCGGCCGGCCCCTCAGTGCTGTAATCATCAGGGATTGCATATATCTATGCAAACGACTGGACTCACCTGCGGGCGGCAGACGGGGGTAGATGTAATACATTTTGGAGAGCCTCTCCTCAGCCTTGACTCGTATGTCTGGCCTCTCAGATCAGGAGATGTCTGCCTCCTCCTAAGGCCCATCTGCGAGTCACTCACACGCACTTTTCGTGATGATGATCATGCGCATTGGGGCTCACGCAATATTGCGCGATCCCAATGCGCATGAGCATCATCAACAGACCCACCCCAGCTAAGGGTGAACTTTAAAACCACGGCGAGCAGAAGGGGCGGTGGCAGGAGACATCTGAGCGCTGCGCAGCTGCAGGTGGATTTTTTTAATAAAAGGAAATTTGGTAACGGACGGTACCTGCAGCACCAGCAGTATAGTTATTTAATGTTGCTGGCGCTGCCTTGAGCAGAGCGAGGAGAGACACGGCAGAGTACTAGTCTGACTGTCTGTCAACACCGGCAGACTAGTACTGACTCTCACGTCGGTCAGACAGCCTGTCGGTCACGGTCCAAATTGGTATCGGCCCCCAGCACAAAAACCGGCCCCCTGTCTCAAAACCGGCCCCCATCCCCCATTCAGCCAACCGGGGGATTGCCCGGTGCCCGACATTATCAGTCCGGCCCTGGCTGTACTCAGCAACTGGTCTCCACCGGTTCTGACCCCCACTCTGGCGGCAAGACAGGCAGGAAACCCTAAGTGAGAAAAGGGGGTGTGTCAGCCTCTGCCAACCCCACCCCTCAGGTGGGAGAGGCGAGGTGAAGCACACAAATGCTTCACCTTGCCTCTCCCACCTGAGGGGTGGGGTTGGCAGAGGCTGGCACACCTCCGGGCTCCCGCCAGCTTGAGGATGGGGAGCCCTGCCCAATCAGAGATAGGCTCCTGCCCCCCTCCCACAGGAGAGGAGCAGGATGGGGGTGTACTCACCCCAGGACAGGGACCCATTGGTCCCTGCCCTTACCCTACCTGTAACACCCCTAAATTTAGTATTTGGGGGCACCATGAACCTTCCTTCCTCAGATCCCGATTCCGAAACAAGAAAGACCAAGAAGAAGAAGACCTGCCTTGTAGCTGCTAACAAGAGGACGACACCAACGGACTTGGCCCCAGCTCTACCGGCCTTTTGATCTTTAAACCTGCTCCTGCTAAACCCCGGCATCTACTGTGGACAGCAACCTCGAAAACCCCGGAGGACCTGCCTGTCTTGCTCATCTAAAGACTGGGACTCCCACGAGCAGTGGTTCTGCTCAAATAAGCAACACCCCTGGTGCCAGCCAGGAACCGTGAATCCAGCACACTCTGCACCCGCCCATCCCGGCCTGTGCCTGAGTGGTTAAAGACCACGAGGACGTCCCCCCGGAGATTGTGACCTGAAATCCAGTGCCCAAGGACCCTCCTCGATACTCCTGAAGACGCCTGCAGCCTCACAACAAGGGACCCCTTCAACAACGACCAGCCGAGGGTATGATTTCCAGACGTCAAAAGACACCCTTGCACCTGGCGCCCCACGGCCCCCTGGCCCCAACTCCTGGGTATCTACCTATCCTCCAAGATCCCAACTTACCTCTTGAAGTGGTGGTCGCACCTGAAAAATCTCCGTCTCCAAGCCAGCAGCCTTTGTTCAACTTACAGCTTTCCCATTGAATAACATTGGGCGCCTGAAGGCTCAAAAGCACCCTGCACCCAGCACCCAGGGCCGGACTGGCCGTAGAGGGCACCGGGCAATCCCCCGGTGGGCCGCACATGTGGGGGCCGGTTTTGGGCCCCTGGGGCCGTTTTTGTTGCAGGGGCGTTTTTGCAGCATAGCTACAAAATCGGCCGTGTAACAAAATCGTCCAAAAACCGGTCCCGGGAAAGAGCTCGGCGGCACCCCCAACCACCGGGGGAGGGGGGCCAGCCGTCCACTTTGCCAAGGTTGGTTTTGTTTCCCAGTCTGGCCCTGCCAGCACCATGCCGCCCTAGTGCCACTGGGAGTGCAGCATCTATCCTACTCTACTACCCACTTGCCCTTGTAAGTGACCAGGAGCTCAGATCCCACAGCTTGCTAGCAGCCACCAACCGAAGGTCCCCTATACTTCATAGGATAACATTGGGCCTACTCTCTCTGCACCCGGCTGCCCCTGTGCCACTGAGGGTGTAACAACTGTACTTACCTGACCCTGGGAGACCCCTGAGTCTACCCCCAGAACCTTAACTCTACCAGTTGAGTGCTTACCCAAAGACCGATAACTTGATTTTCTCCATAGGGTAACATTGGCTGGTTTCACTTGGAAATTCTTCTAGAGTCGATTTTCACAACTTTGAAATATTCCTTAAAAATCATCGGAACCTCAAAAACGAGATTACTCACCTGCAATCAGGAGAGATCACAGTGCTGTATCTTTGAGCCCAGCACTGAAACTGAAAAGTAATTCTAACCATGATTTACTGTTAACCCAATTTTCCTCGATAGGAATACATTGCCTGGTTTTGCCGGAATTTCTTCTCTCGATTTTCAGAACTTACAAATATTCCTTAAAAATCGCCTGTGTAACAAAAATGATTTCTTTCAACTGTTTACAGGAAATGCACCAGGGCTGAATCCAGGATCCAGCCCTGAGTAAGAAAAACAATTGTAAAGTAATTTTATTGCATTTACTTAAAACTCCCCATTGTGCTCAATGTTATTTTGTGTTTAACTTGTGTTGTATATTGCAACAACTGTAACTATTGCATTTAAAAGTCAACTGCTATTTGAAAGTATTCAATTGCAACATCTCATTCTGAGAAAGTATTTATGATAGCTACTGTGGTTCTAAAATAAAGTAACTATATATTTTTATATACAAAACAATTGGCCTAGAGTTCAGTTCTTGAGTGGGTGAGATCATTTGCTGACTGAGTGTGTACAACAAGTGCTTTACACTGTCCTCTGAAACTGCCTTACTGCTCGACCAAGCTACCACTCTAGAGAGTAAGGTAATATCTAACTTTAGCCTCTGCCAAACCTCTGGGTACTGAGGACTCGGTGCACAATGTACCTTACTTTGGTCCAGTATATACAGAGCCACTTTCTTACAATATGCAATATGGATTATGGATTCTAAGCTGACAAGAGAGCTTTACATACAGGGAAATATTGTTTAAACCATGACAGTGGTGCATAAGAAACCTTTTTAGAAACATCTAGGGCAGTAGTTTGATTTTCATTCTAAGGCCCCAGAGCAATGAAGGCACTAGCATCATGATAGTACCTGTATCTTCTGACTGACACTTTTATCTGAACGAAAATGTTTAGACATTGCATGTGTTGATTCAAAATCATGTACATTTGTGTTTTCCCTTGAGTGAATATTTTCCTGTATTTACTTATTGTATGGTTTAAGTAATGTACAACAAAGTTAAACTGGACAGAAGAGAGTGCCTCCTATGTAAAGGATACCTCTAATACCCGAGAGATGCCTCAAGTTGGGCATGTGACAGCATTAGCTAAAAGTCTCTACCCCATATCTAGAAACCCAACATTCTGAAGCAGTTACAGCAAAATACAACAAGCATTGGTAAATGCATTAAGTTTCGCTTAATACTATATATTTTTTAAGTTTTAGCTTTGTGAGTAGGTGGGCAATATCATTTAAAGGAACTCTGTAAAAGTGTTATGACTTGTGTATTGAAAAAGGTAATATCTTGTGCAGTAACAGGTGGTAAGGCACTGGTATACATGACACTGAGAAAAACACAGCATTCCCACATCCCTCACCATGGACTTACCACCTCTACTTAACAATCAAGTTAAATATCATCTTACATGATGCACCAGCAAACTAATCACACACCATGAAATATTTACATCCAGTTAGAGTAGAGCATGGCTCATGTTCAGAGCACCAGTACCATTATCAGAAGATCAGCAAACAAGTGTAGGCACAGAGCTATATCTCATGAAGATCGCAACCATGGTAACAGGCCAATGAAGAGCACTAGATGACCCGCAGCACAAGGAGAAAGAACAGGAAAGTAGTATGGGGACTAGGAGCAGAGGGGAGCATAGGAACTAGGAGAAGACAGCTGCAGCATTCAAAAAGCCTCATGCTCTTGCACAAGGTTGAGGAAGTAGCACAAGCAAGACCAGGAGCATATGGCAAAATAAAGAGCAGAAACGTGAAAAGGACCCATAGGTGGATTGTGCAGACTTGAAGTGGTGCCCAGAAGCACTGGGATGAAGTTCAGGAGGATGGAGAGCAGACAGAGGCAACGTGACAAGGAGACTCAATATCACAGGAAAGGTCTGCAGCAGGTTGAAGCAAAGCCTTCCACATAATCCATAACAGGTAATGATTAGAGGATAGGACATCAGAAAGAAGAAAAGGAAAAGGAAGAACATAAGTCAGGGAAAAGTGGCAAACTCGTAGTAATATGAACACGATTGTCATTCCTTGAAACCCCAAGAGCATTTTGTAGCCTTTCTTAGAATTCCTCCTAATTCAGGATTTTAGGAAAAGTCTAGCATTCCCTATCATCTAAACTTTAAGTTATTGTATACCAAATAAACACCATATAATCTCTCTACAACCCTTTCCAGCTGTGAGTGCTTCAGGATATTATGGTGAAGTTATAGTATCTACTCCATTTTACAGAGGGGGTTATAATTAATTACATCCCAAATGACTGAAATTGCCCACTTTCATCAGCACAAAACTTCCAGGATTTTAAGGGTTACCAGTACGTTTTTAAACTCAAAAGGGCATATAATCAAGAACGGAGGTAAGATTATCGCTGCGTTAGCGGCAGGAAACTGCTGCTAAAGCAGCAATAATGGGCTTGATAATAAGCCGTAGAGAATTCCAATAGAAGCCCATGTTCACACAAGAACATGGGCTTCTATGGGAATTCACAAGAGCATATTACCAAGCCCATTATCACCGCTTTAGCGGCGGTTTCCTGCCGCTAAAGCGGCTATAGTCTTAACTCCGTTTCTTGATAATATGCCCCCAAGTTTGTTCAGAAACCCTAGAGAATCCCTTCTCTAGTTTAGATTTCAGGTGGGTAAAATGGGTTACTTCCAGCCATGAGGACCTGGGATAAGTGTATTGGAACAAAGGAGGGGAGAGTTCATGAGAAGTTTAGATTCTTGTTTGTGCTTTTTTGCCCTGTAGAGGAGGGGAGCAAATGAAAAAAAGGACCACTATTGTCTGAAACCGATACATCAAGAGTTGATTTGACTTAATGCCTGCATGTATGGCAACAGGATCAGTAATTTGCTTATAATTTGCTATAATGCGCAGGAATTGTGCTATGTATTGGTGACATTACAGTAGCTGAACTGATTCTTCAGTTTTTCTAAAGGTTTTGTTTCTGTACAAGCATACATTAAAATTCTTTCATATTTTTTGTTGTCTAGTTTTGTAATTTATTTCTATCCAACTATAGGCACAACTGGCACCTATAGCAATCGCTGACCATAAGTTTGTCACCTGTAACCACTGGTCACTTTACCTATGGATATGGAGAAGCAGACTACCACAAAAAAATGTTTGTCTTCTTTTCCTTTACAGGTTGACCAAAAAACTACATTTTGTTAGGTACATTGTTTTACCTGCACTGTAATTCTCACTTTTTATTGGAAAATCTGATACAAGTTAGAGAAACGTGAGTAAGGGGGATTTGTGTCACCCCGTCCTGAAGAAGGTGTTTTTACACCGAAACATGTCGACGCACACAGAGAGGAGGTAATGCACATTATCTGCATCACAACCTCCCACACTTTAATTTTAACAGCACCAGCCTGGGGGTTCATTAAATATTTTTAGTTACCCCACGAGCCAGGTCCTTTTTAACCTTCACTAACCCCTAAACCTCACCGTACACTCACATAGAATCATCCCCTCACCCACACCACACATAGTCCACCTAGTGCTCCCGCGTATCCGTAGGTCGCAGCACGCCATACTCCGTAGAGGGGTACGATGACCCCGATGATGAAGCATGACACCAAGGGGCCTGTTGGTGTGTGAGGGGACCTAAAAAACATTGAAGGTGTTCCCCAAACCGTGAGGATACACCCAAGACAACTGGATTCTGTTTGTTTAGGCTGCATTGCAGTACAAATGTTGAATGGAAGCCATGTGTCTCCAGTATTTGTGAGCACAATGCAGGATCTTTTATCTGTCACTGTTGTGCTCTCAGCACCAGCTGTCACCACCAACAGCTGCCTCAGACATCACTATCTGCTCCCAGACATTCGCTCCTATTGGTCAGTGTAGAATTCGATATACCAGGTGTTGAGGAGGGAAGATGAACATAAAGTGAAAAATTACCACGTCAAACACATAAATCTACACACATGTATAAGTGGCATTATATACATTGGTAAACAAGCACAACTCACTGATATAGCACAGAGTGCTAAAGGAACTCAACCACATCGCTGCTTAAGAGTTTCCCCTGCTGTGCTGGAGAGCAACGAAAACGGGTGTGGTCATGACGAGCTGAGCTCGTCATGAGCACCTGAGAGGTATATGCCATGACGAGCTCAGCTCGTCATGAGCATGGAAGCGGTTAATGCTTCCGGGTCATTGAAAACTGGCACATCACAAGACATCCATCACTCACAGAAATGGACAACCATAACAACAAGTATTTGCAATACAATAGGTCTCACTTTTACAAGAGTTTGAGCTATTGGCATTGTAAATGACAATGCCTTTTATTTATGTGTTGTTTTTAAAACAGATAAATAAAAGGCATTGTCATTTAGTATATGCCAATAGCTTAAACTCGCAAATGCACAACCTATTGCATTGCAAATGTGTTTGTGCAATAAAAAAAAATCATTAGGAGAGTACGTGTCCTGCTTGCAAAAGCAGACAGGACAAAGGTATTTGAGAAAACAGTGCTCGAAGGCTGTAATAAAGCCTAAAGAGTAACAACACAAGTAACAGGGAATGTCGCAATGGGCGGGGGTTACAAAATGAGACAAGGCAGTACTAAAGATATTGACCAATGAACAGCAACAGTTTGCAGAAGGCAATGACAAAAGCCAATGACAAATATGGCTGGAGAGTGGGTGGAGCTTCAAGCCCCTGCCTGAATACAGCATGCCTTGCAGAGCAGTGCATGCGCTGCCCAGGCTCGACCTAAAAATCAGATAATTATGCAGCATATGATGAATTACCTCGCTACTGAGGGAAACTCATACTGATTAAAAAAGCCACAGCTGCAGAATCAAGTTTCAGCAGTTTCCATGGGTTTACCTTGCACCAACTACTAATCTGGAATCAAACTGTTTGCAAAATAAATCTAGCCACAAACGTCCTTGTTTGAAACATGGTTATCTTCAAAAGATACCAACCTTAATTGCATATGTCAAAAAAGAGAAGTATGAAGGATGGTTACCCAGTACTAGCTTTTCAGATCACAAAAAAATTGAAAGGGGTCACAAGTCATGTATTTTTACGACCCGCTCCTAAACTCCAGCATGAATCATTAAAGAAAACGACATATGTTGATGGGGTGGTTGGAGTGAATATGAGAGTGGCTGGATACGTAGGTAAATATGGGCGTGTGCATGAGTCAATTGAAGCATGAATGGGTAATGCATCAGTGGGGGTATGAGAAGCCGGTGGGTCAGAGGATTAATAGATGGGGTCCGAGATGGATAAGTGGGTAGATGAGAGGTGGTGAACGATTTAGTTGACTGATTAATGGGTAGGTTGGTGAGTAGGTGTATGAGTTGATTATTGAATGATTAGGCATGTGTATGAGTGATTGTTGTGGATAAGTGGAGAAACAAATATTAAAGTAGGATACATATATGAGTAGGGGGATAGATGGTTAAGTAGGCAGTTGAACAATTGAGAGGTGGATGGAAGGTGGATAAATAAGCAGATACCTGTTTTTAGTAAGTGTGTGCATAAATTCGTAGGTAGATGAAGGATGCAGGGCGATTGTGTGAATAGTTATAGGAGTGTGTGAATAGGTAAACTGGTGGATCAGTAAAAGTACGTGCTGTTGGTGGTTGAGTGAGTAGCGTTGCATGAGACAGGGAGGCAGTCAATACTGGATGATTGAGTATGTGAATGGATTAGTATGGAAGAGAGGAGGATGGTTTATTGTTAGGTGAATGGATGAATATATGTAGGTGAATGAGTGACTAGGTGTTTGGTGGTAGATAAATAAAGTATTAGACAGATGGACGAGTAAGGAGATGTATGCATATGTAGGTGAAGAGGGAATTAGTTGGCAAACATATAAATGAATGGTGAAAGAGCATGTGGCTCATGGAAGAAGGGATGGATAGAAAAAAGTTAGAAGCAGGGATAGTTAATTGCATTGGTGAGTGGTGTGTTTTATGCTCCCACTTCTAAAACGTTCCTGTGGTGAGTGTGTGACTAGGTAGATAAACTGTGAGTAGGTATATTAATAGTGAGTTGACAGGTAGTTGGATCAGTGGGCGGTGAGTGGACTAACTGAAGGGGAGGATGAGTGAGCAGGAGGATGAATAGGTGGGTAATCTGGTGCTCTGGGCATGAATGTGTAGCTAGGTTGATGAATGTGCAAGTGGAGAAGCTTGGGAATTGATGTGTGAGTTTATCTTGAATTAATATGTGTGTTATGGACAAGTTGACTGCAGGATGAGTAAGTGGATAGCAATGATTAGGCAAATGTATTATTAGTTGGTGGATAAGTTGGTGACTAAGTAGGTTTATGGACAGCTAGACAGATGAGGAATGAGTGAGTCTGCAGAAGTTTTGATGGATGTATAAAATGGTTTAAAGAGTGGGGACACAAAATAATGTATAGTCAGGAGGATGAATGAGTAAGTAGGTGGATGAAATACTAGGTTGATGGTAGGGGTCAGGTGGATTATTCACTTGCTGGCGATTAAACATAGAGGATGAGCACGTTAATAAATGGTGAGTAGATGGCTAAGTGAGTCAGCAGATGCAAGGATGGGCAAGTAGATGAGTAGACGGCGGGTGAGTCGGTGGATAGTGATGACACATATACAGACCAGTGAGTAGATGGAGTAGTTTATGTGGGATGAATGAGCAAGTGGAGGGGGATGGGTATGTTGTGAGTAACAGAAGGTAAGTGGATGAGAGTAAAAGTGGATGGTTATCTGTACAGCTAATTAGCTGGATGGTGGAAGATTAGCTTGGATGAAGGATGGTTACTCAGCACTAGCTTTTTAGATCACAAAAAAATGTAATGGGGTCACACGTCATGGATTTGTATTTATTATTTTTAGATGAGCCAAGGTAATGGAGGAGGAGCCTACTGGTGATGCAAGACGAGTCAGCAGGTGTTGGCGGATGAGTAGGTAGATGGCTGAAAGAACAATTAGGCGGATGGATGTGTGATCAGGTAGAAGAATGAGCTTGTAAATGGGTTTGATGGTGAATGGTGGAAGAGCAGGTAGGTGTTGGGGAAGTAAGTAATGGTCAAAACGACAGCGGCTCAGTAGATGGATGAGTTGGATCGTGTGAAAAAAGACTGAGTAGGTGCACGAAAGTTGCGTGACTGAGCAGGTTAATTAATGGTTAGCGTGCAAATAGGTTGATAATTGGGGCACGTGTATACAGAGGCTAACTATGCCACTGTGGCACAAAATGTACACACAAATTATAGAGCAATGGGAGTACTTCTTTGGTAAAGAAATGATATGTGATTAAGAACAAGGCCATTGAGACAGTACATAAAGGGAAAAAAGTCAACACAAAAGAACACAATAGAAGGTCAGACTGTCCTCAATCATTAAAGAGAATCAGAATGTCAATACGGCAAACCCAGAACAGACTGCAGAAAAAAACCAGAATACATTTAATATATAAGCAGATCTGAATGTGTGTTCACACAAACCAATATTTATTTAAGAGGAGAACATTGCTCTCTCGTTTTCACTATAATGGGACCAGTGGCACAACACAAAACCAGGAGTCTCCTCTGCAGAATATGAGGAGGGGCCCCACAGCATCCCATATCTCACAGATATTCATAGGCCTTCAAAGGAATGGGGGCTCCTTGAATGTTGGGTTTTCTTTCAGCACACCGCTGAAAGGAATATATGGATTAAATGTCTAAACTTTCACGGGACAGCTCTGTCCTCCTAATTGTTAAGAATGCGCTGCACGCTTCAACCACGTGTCCCCTTGAACCATAAGAACCTTCTAAAGTGTGTTTACAAAACGTGTTTATAAATCATGTGTAAATACAAAACGTGTAGCTGTAACTTTCTGTCCTGAAAATGATGGCACTGCAAGTGATTTAACACAGAACAGATGGGTGCTGCAGAAAATATTGTTCAAGCACCTTCCTGTAGTTGTTCACTGCTGCACGCAAGTTTTAATATTGCTATGAGCTCTGCGGGATGGCATGCTGATGCAACACACCAGATTGAGTGGCTTGACAATATTTTATAGGCTGAAAGGCTACTCTGTGTCGTGATGTGCCAGGCTTTAAGTGTTTCACAATCCCCTTCCTCTGATGCAGTGTAGTTGACTGTTTCAGTAACAGAAGATGCCACAGAAGCATTCTTTGCCATGACGCTGTGTGTGAGTTTTACAAATGTGATATTAAATTCAATGGCACAGCAAGGGGGCATTAATCCTCATGCAAGCAATGTGAATTAGTTCATTGACCAAACAGAAGCGTGATACAAAACAAAACATCTACAATGGGGATCAGAGGAACCCTTACAGAAATAGGACCTGGTGCCAATGCACCTCCCGCACCAAAGCTACGTCTGGTTATTACTAGAAGAACAATATATGCCCAGAAATAATACATTAATACTAGTTTCTGAACGGCAATAGGTGCTTCTACTTTTCTAAAGGAAAACATATGGTGTACATGAAACACCTTCAACACGTGTAATGTAAAAATGTCCCTTTTGAAAATATGTCGTCCATACATAAACACTATTTATCGGACTTACCGCTTAGCAATTAATGCACAAGTATATGCACGGTCTGTAAGGCACATAACACCGCACTAGAAATAGAGGGAGGCCTTCCAGTGCCGAGGAAACAAGTATTGAAAGAGGGAACAGACTACACTAAACAAAAGCTCACAAATGAAGCTGTAAGGAGGCCATGTTCGACATACGCCTCTTTACCATGGTTGTAATAATAACTCCATCCGAAGACGTAACAGAAATGCCAAAGGTTGCTAATCTAGAAATAAGGCTATTAAAAATCCATACAAAATCAAAATAATTATCAGAAATTGTGCATTTTTAACTGTTTTAACTCTCAGTTGATTGAGAATAATAAGCAGAGTAATTACAAACACGACAATATGTAATCCAACCGTTTACTAATCAACAATATCAGATAAATCAGTAGCTTTGTTATTCCGCGTCTCCTCTTCCAGCAAAAGTTGAATGTGGCCATTTCTTCGATAGCAGACCCCGCATAGGGCAATGATTGCTGATCATGAAGATAACAGACATCTCCGGGCTATAGTGCAATTGGCTGACATACAGATAATCAATTAGACAGGGGTCGCCATATACAACCATTGGTTGAATAGCCATCTTAGTACATGTAGTTGCAAAAATAAAAGTGAACTGGGTGGGGCGTGGGGAGGCAGATGGCTGGGGGGAAGCGAGGAGAGGCACCCAAGCGGCCATTGTGCATTACCTGTGTGCAAGTGGAAAAAAAGCATTCAGGAATAAAAAGCAGCCTTACTTGTCAGTGGCCTCGCAGGCTGGCAGCGTCCGATTTCGCAGCACTGTCGCTCTCTTCCTTGGTTTACACAAGTGCTGGAGGTGAGGGGGAGGGGAAGGGGGGACGAGGGGAGAGGTCTGAAGCAAGGAGAGGTACCCAATAGGCCATTGTGGCGAGTCACTCATTTTGGAAACATTATGCCGGGTCGCCGTTAGTAAAACAAGCAGCAGGTCAGCAAATCAGATTGCCTAAAATGAAATAAGCAGCACGTCAGCGTCTTCAACACCAGGAAGTGAGGTGCACTAGAATGCTGACCGCGTTTTATGCTGTGAAAATCCGATTGGCTGATATTAAATAAGCAACAGACCAGCGTCTACCGTACCTCCAATATTCTGATTGAATCAGTAGTAATGAGTCGGATAAAGTGAATATGTGTGAGAGAGAAAATAAAAAGTGGAGGAGGGGTGGACAAGGCAGAGTTCCAGCAGAGCAGGAGAGCGCGAGGAAGAGCGGAGAGCAAGGAAGCGACAGACAAACTGCAGCGCTATATTTGCAAGCTTTCTTTAACACTTTTCCTTTACTGAAGTAGTCCCCAAAAGAACAAATAAACCGCTACAGCATCAGGGAATTGTAGTTGACCAGTGCTCCCGAGTACAAAACAGAAATTATGTACTGGATTGCCAACCAATAAGGATGCACCAAAGAAGATCGACAGAGACGTGAGCCAATGGTAAGCAGCAGTCAGAATTTCCGTCTGTAGATAGATTACAGCAGGACTTGTAGACAGCGCATGCGCGCTGTCAAGGCTTGACCTAAAAAAGAGAAAAATAGTAGATACGAAGAAAGACAAAATTAAGAAGTAATGAGGGAGAGAATGAGTGGCAAAGCAACAAGGTCACAATAATATACGTAACAAGAAACCTTTGGTGTGTGAGGTGAGTCGACAAGCATGACAACAGTAGCTACACATGACTTAAAGAGGAGCATGGGGACTGTGATAAACCTCAAAATGGAATAGATGAAAATGTAATTCAATTGCAAAAGTGAAGTTGAAAGAGGCAATGGCAGAATGTGATGAACACTGCAAAGGGCCTCCATTAAATCAGCCGGCCTGCATTACATATATAATGTACAAAACTAAACCAAGGTTAAGTGAGAGTAGTGAGAAGGTTGTTTAGTTCCCCTGGAGGGTTGATTGACTTGCTGGCGAGGCCTTTGACGTGTAATGAAAATACTGCACTGAGGAATGTTCACGGGTCACACCGTAGGCCAAAGTAGCCTATGGCTTCAGCATCTTTGTCTGCCGGCATCATAAATATTAAGTTTGGGATGGATGAGTACAAGTAATGATCAGCAAAACTGAAGTTCTGTGTAATTTTAAGAAAAAATTAAGTTGTCTTTATTTCAGTATTCACATGACAGCTCAGAGGAGATGGTACAGTTTTTACTCTGAAGCTTCCGTTTACAGAGGTTGAAAAACATAACAAGCAATGGGTGGGCGGGGTGGTAGGTGAAAGTAATGACCAGGGCAGGGGATGGTGGGTGCAAGCAATGACGGGGCTGGAGGCAAATGCCAGCAAGGTGTCTGCAGAAACATGCGCTCATTTGGAAAAAAATCCACACAAAAAAGTGAAAAGAAAGTATTTTAGCCCACTTTTAAGATACATTAAATACAATAGGTTTCACAATAACAGCACAAGCGCTGTGCAGGCAGAGCGTAAAAAGGAGCAATGTTGACAACCATTCTAAACACAAATTGTAGTAACGTTTTCTGGGTAATAGAATTGATGTTGACATTAATCCCTCGATTATAGCTGGGATCCTAGGACACCCCCGCGCGGCACGGCCACCAGCTGTGTGTGTGCCCCTCGCCCTCTGCCGCCCGCAGCCTCGTTGGGACTGCCTCCCCGCTCCCAGACCCTCCGCGATATCTCTCGAGCGTGTGTTGTGCCAGTTGTGTAAATTCCCTGTCTAACATTGTTTATTTCCTCCTTTAACTGCTTATTTGCCTTTTTGTATTGTGCCACTGCCAGACTTCGTCGCTGTTGCTGTTCTGTCCCCCCTGTGCCCGCCCCGCTCCCCGCTTCCTGCCGCCATCCAAAGCGGCCATGCCCCCTTTTGTTTTTGTGCCCTCCCCGCCTCCCAGCTGCTCCTCCCTCCCACTTGGCCATAAATGGCGACCGCGCGGCGCAGGTGAGTGTGACCTATCCCAGGACACCCCTGCGCCGCACGGCCACCAGCTGTGTGTGTGCCCCTCACCCTCTGCCGCCCGCAGCCTCGTTGGGACTGCCTCTCCGCTCCCAGACCCTCCGCGATATCTCTCGAGCATGTGTTGTGCCTGTTGTGTAAATTCCCTGTCTAACATTGTTTATTTCCTCCTTTAACTGCTTATTTGCCTTTTTGTATTGTGCCACTGCTAGACTTCGTCGCTGTTGCTGTTCTGTCCCCCCTGTGCCCGACCCGCTCCCCGCTTCCCGCCGCCGTCCAAAGCGGCCACGCCCCCTTTTGTTTTTGTGCCCTCCCCACCTCCCAGCTGCTCCTCCCTCCCTCCCACTTCACCATAAATAGCAACCGCGCGCTCGCGCAGCGGGCGCGCCGATTGTGCGCCGAAGGCGCGCCAAAGTTAAGCCCGTCTGCGCCCGTCCGCACCTGGACCGCGCCCAGCGCCAGGACCCCTGGCCCCCACCGACGCAAGACGACCAGACAGACCTACGATGCCGCCGCCCTCAACGCACTCAATGCCGGCCGGAACCCCGCCTGCTGCCGAGCCGCCCCGAAACTCTTCCACTGACCCTTCACCTGCACAACCTGCAAGTTTACCTGCCTCCGAACATGCACCACGCCCGCCAAGCCAACTCCCAGCAACAACCTCAAGTGCATCCTGCTCAACACCCGCTCCGTCCACAGACACACCGTCAAACTCTGGAACCTCCTTGACACAACATCACCTGACGTCGCCTTCCTCACTGAAACATGGATGGACGCCTCCTCAGCACCCGACATCGCCATCGCAATCCCGGATGGATACAAGATCATCAGGAGGGACCGCGTCAACCAGACCGGAGGAGGCATCGCCATCGTCCACAAGAACACCATCCGCATCACAACCGACGCCGACGACACCCTCACCGCCGCCGAACACCTCCACTTCCAGATCCTCACCGACCCAAAGACGACCCTCAGAGGCACCCTCATCTACAGACCCCCGGGACCACGCACCCAATTCAGCGAAGACATCACAGACTTCATCAGCCCACACGTCCTCCGCTCCACAGACTACATCCTCCTAGGGGACCTCAACTTCCACCTGGAGAACAACAAGGACCGCAACACCGTCACCCTGCTCGACAACCTCGCCGACCTCGGACTCAAGCAACTGGTCAACACCCCCACCCACTACGCCGGCCACACGCTTGACCCCGTCTTCTCATCCAGCAAGCACATCACCTTCAGCCACTCCACCGGACTTCACTGGACCGACCACAGCTGCGTCCACTTCAGCTTCAGAAAAACCACCACCCACCACCACCCGCAACAGGCTCCTCACAGGAGCTGGAGCAAGATCACCGCCGACCAGCTCACCGCCTCCCTCAGCCAGTACCCTCCTGCCAGCACACCGGACCCCAACGAAGCAGCCCGCAACTTCACGCAATGGCTGACCGACAGCGCCGACAACCTCGCACCACTGAAGAACCCCCCCAGCAAAACCAGAAGCAAGATGGCCCCCTGGTTCAACGACGAACTCGAGGACTCCAAGAAGACCTGCCGCACCCTTGAGAGAGCCTGGCTCCTCGACCGGACCACGGACAACATGACCGACCTCAAACACGCGACCCGCAAGCACCACCAGCTCATCCGCACAACCAAGAAGAAATCACTGAAGGATCGACTGGACACCAACGCCCACGACAGCAAGGAACTCTTCAGCATCGTCAAGGAGTTCTCCAACCCCAGCACCGGCAACAACGACATCACCCCTTCACAAGACCTCTGCAACGCCCTCGCCTCTTTCTTCCACCGCAAGATTGCCGACATCCACAACAGCTTCGACGCACCTACCTCGCACCCTACCGCCGAACCAACGCAGCCCACCGCCACCCTCCGCACCTGGACCGCAGTGACCACCGAAGACACAGCCCGCACGATGAACACCATCCACTCCGGATCTCCGACTGACCTCTGCCCCCACCACATCTTCAACAAGGCCGACTCCACCATCGCACCCCAACTCCGAGACGTCATCAACACCTCTTTCGACACCGCCACCTTCCCGGAGAGCTGGAAGCACGCCGAGCTCAGCGCCCTACTGAAGAAACCAACAGCGGACCCCACCGACCTCAAGAACTTCCGGCCCATCTCGCTCCTCCCTTTTCCTGCCAAAGTCATCGAGAAGATCGCCAACAGACAGCTTGCCGCCTTCCTCGAGGCAAATGGATCCCTCGACCCCTCGCATTCCGATTTCAGAGCCAACCACAGCACCAAGACCACCCTCATCGCAGCCACCGACGACATCCGAGCCCTTCTCGACAACGGGGAAACAGCGGCACTCATCCTCCTGGACCTCTCCGCAGCGTTCAACACTGTCTGCCATCGCACCCTAGTCCAACGCCTCGGCAACACCGGCATCCAAGAGAAGGCACTGAAGTGGATCATCTCGTTTCTAGCTGGAAGAACACAGAGAGTCCGCCTCCCCCCGTTTCGTTCCGAGGCCACCGAAGTCATCTGCGGCGTCCCGCAAGGATCATCACTCAGCCCCACCCTCTTCAACGTCTACATGAGACCTCTCGCAGCCATCGCACGCCAACACAACCTCAACATCATCTCCTACGCCGACGACACCCAGCTGATCCTCTCCCTCACCAGAGACCCCGACACTGCCAGAACCTGCCTCCACGAAGGGATGAAAGAAGTCGCCGAGTGGATGAAGAACAGCCGCTTGAAACTGAACTCAGACAAGACGGAAGTCCTCATCCTTGGACCATCACCCTCCGCCTGGGACGACTCCTGGTGGCCCCCTGCCCTAGGCACCGCCCCCAAGCCGACAGACCACGCACGCAACCTGGGCTTCATCCTGGACTCCTCCCTCTCCATGACCAGACAAGTCAACGCCGTCTCCTCATCATGCTTCCACACCCTCCGCATGCTCCGCAAGATCTTCCGATGGATCCCGATCGAAACCAGGAAGACGGTCACCCAGGCCCTCGTCACCAGCCGGCTGGACTACGGAAACACCCTCTATGCCGGAACCACAGCCAAACTACAGAAAAGACTACAACGCATCCAGAACGCCTCCGCCCGACTCACCCTAGACATCCCTCGACGCAGCCACCTCTCCGGCCACCTGAAGAACCTGCACTGGCTCCCCGTCAACAAGAGGATCACGTTCAGGCTCCTCACCCACGCACACAAGTCTCTCCACAACCTGGGCCCCAAGTACCTCAACGAACGCCTGACCTTCCACACGCCAACCCGCCAGCTACGATCCGCCAGCCTCGCCCTCGCCGCCGTACCACGCATCCGAAGAGCCACCGCCGGAGGCAGATCCTTCTCCTACCTGGCGGCCAAGACATGGAACTCCCTCCCCACCCACCTCCGGCTGACCCAGGACCACCTCGCCTTCAGGAGACAACTCAAGACCTGGCTGTTCGAGCAGTAGAGGCCCCCTTCCCCCAAGCGCCTTGAGACCCTTCCGGGTGAGTAGCGCGCTATACAAGTGATATGATTGATTGATGATTGAATGTGATGTCCGTAACAGGTAACTGTACCAATTAAATTTTCCACTAGAATACATTAACTAACTGTGGGGGTGGGGGTTGGTGACGTGGCCTGGATCCCCTCAAACACCCTCGGATCCAGAGTTGGATTCAGTTCACTGCCAACTCAAAGTCAGCAAAAGCCCCTGAGATGTACCTACTTAAAGATTCCTCGAGTTCTTTCTCAAGCACCTCCCTTGTTCAACCCTCAACAAACCTAAACTGCTAAAAGGTAGATCTCAAGTTCATCGCAAATGCTTAATTATCACTATAGGCTAAAAATATCTTCCAAATAACTATGCAGGCATAATGTCATCCTTAAAATTACCCAAGAACATACAGCTTCTTTCAAAGGTTTCACAGCAGAGCCCCAAGGGCTTGTTGCATGCTTGTCCAGCTCCACTCTGGCTTCTACAATGCCTACTTTTCTCCTCGGTGTATGCGTTCAATAGACAACAACATTAAAGTCAGTCTAAGTCATTGGACTGTCATCAGAAGAGCCGGATTCTAGATTTTCACCTATCTTTTTCGGTAATCCTTACATGTGTGCTACTGACCCAGTCTAATTCACCTGCTTGGCAAATGGATATGTTGCAAACCAATCACAGTTACATCATGTATACTTGTACTAAAAGCATCCGAAATTTCTTTACTATGTCACAGTTCCTTGATATAAGTGTGTGCATCCTAGATCCTGGCAGTCAGCCGGATTTATAAAGGCAAGAGGAGGCTTTACTAATATCGGGGAGGAGCAGAGTAAGACTATGACCCTGATTACGATGGCGGGCGGAGTTTCCTCTGCCCGACATAGTCTCAGTCAAGGGACCGACGTCCCGACCGACTAATTAAGATGCAACCGAACACTGGGGCATATTTACAAGAAAGTGGCGAAGCGTGTCATTAAGCAACGAAGGTTAACAACACACTTCTTCACTTTAGAAACGCTGGGCTTCACCATATTTACTAGAATATGGTGCAGCCCTGCGTTTGCCCCTGTGCTGGCGATAAATCAATCTGCCTAGCGCCAAGGCTGGCACTCCTGCACCATAGTGGAAGGGTGCCTGTGTTGAGGGGAAGATTGTTTATGTGCGGGAAGGTTCCCCTTCCTACACATGAACAATCTTTAAATGCCGTTTTGTAACTTCTAAGTGTGCTGCTTAATGCAGCACACATAGAAGTTGCAAAACAGCATTTTTTTTAAATGATTGTTTATGTGCAGGAAGGTGGACCTTCCTGCACATAAACAATCACTTGCGTTTTGCTGTTTCTGCGTGTGCTGCCCAAGGCAGCACACATGGAAACAGCAAAAATGAGGAGAAATAAAGCATTTCTCCTCGTTTCACCTGTTTAAGACCAGGTTTTCCCTGGTCTTAATTTCGGTGCTGCCTCCTATTTACGCTGCTCTTGTAAATAGGGGCAGCCGTCCAAAGCAATGGGTGTTGCGGTGGAACGCCTGCCACAACTCCCATTGCTCACCCCTTTCACGCTAAGTGTAGCGTGAAAGGGGGCCTTATTTACAAGGCAGCGTTTAACTCTGCCTTGTAAATAAGGCAAAGCTCCTATCGCCATCACAACGTCAATAAAAGTGACATTGTGGTGGCAATAGGGGCTTGTAAATATGCCCCACTGTTCGGTTGCATTCCTAAACTTTACAATGGAAGCATGTACTCTAGCCGTAATGCATGCTCCCATTGTGAAAAGAGGATTTGCAGTTTTCCTCCACCCGTGGCAGGCGCCTTGAGGTGCCTGCCAAGGGGGGCAGGGATCAACAGGGTGGCATCATAGGTGCCCCCTTGGCCTCCAACGGGGGCCCCCAAAGTTGAGCTCCATCAGCCATTCTGTGTCGGAAAGGCAGGCACGGGAAGGCTGCCGAAACCCAACATTGTAATCCCACGGGCGGAAAGAGCAGCTCTTGGGATTACTGGCCGCATTCCGACTGGCTGATGGGCTCTCTGAGCCCATCGGAAGTCAGTCAGAATGATTGTTTGGATTCCTTTCTGGCCACCTCCAACGTAATGAGGCAGTCGGAAATGAATCCCACCGGCATGTTACGTTGGGGTCGGAAAAGCTCTAACTGACGGTCTGAGACGTTTCTGACCGCATCGTAATCAGGCCCTATATTTTTGGGTTTTTTGGTACAGGATTATTACTACTACACATAATTATCAAGAATAATGTAGGTATGCAGCAGGGCTCAGAAACACAGCTTCAACCTATCATCATACAATCTGAAACAATACAGAGCACACCAGTCTATTAAAAGGCCCATCAGGTGAATAATATCAAAATATGTTTCAAAACCCCAGCTGACATCATAAAAGAGCAACATTTTAGAATACCTATTGTTGCTGATTGTTAGACATGCAGGACTGGGTGAAGAGAATGGTTTTTCTCTCTGGATGGCTCCTTTAAGTTTGATATTGCACCAGAATCCTGGTGGATCTAGGGCCAGATGTAGGTAGCCAAATACCGGTCGGTAACGGCCGATTTTGGCCGTTACCGACCGATATTTGGCTTTTGACATGTAGGTGGGTCGGAATTTACAGAATCGGTATATTTACCGATTTGGTAAATTTACCATTTCGGTATTTTTCCGAATCGGTAAATATACCGATTCTGTAAATCCATATGTAGGTGGCACAGTTTGCAGTGCCACAGGCCCTTAGGATTTCTTATTTTACCACCCAATCCTTCTGAGTCAATTTTATCATCGTAATCTACAGTGTCTTAATAGAACCATTCACAGATTGCTAGATATTCATATCTCAATGGCATGTTTAATTAGGACAGAACCTGTTTTCAGCATGCAGCTATGGGTTTTCAAATCCGTCACAAGTGGAACATATTACATGTTTAATTACAACCACTTTAACAGTCCGGGCCAGTTTGGAGAACTAAAATGCTCATAAAGCTCTTTTCCCTTCATCTTCCAGCATAATGTTTTATTCAATATATTCTCCCTCTCTGATCACTTTCCCTCGACCTACACCCTCCCTCCCTCCATCCCTTTCTATCTGTCTTGAAGCATTCCTGTTTCCTGCTGCAATTAACCAGAGGAAGCTGGTGAAAGTGACAGAGGTACCAAGAGTGACCAGCTGCCCTAAAAACTGGCGCCTGGGGCTCCTGCCCGCTGGGGAAATGCCCACTGAAACAAAAGGCCTGTCTGGCCCTGCTAGCAGTAGTCAGACCCTCCAAACAAGGCCATTAGCTTCACTGGCTGTGTGTTTTTAAATACTATGGGCAGATTTACAAGCCCTGTGTGCCACTTTTGCGCCGCCGTTGCGTCACTTCTGTAACGCAGCGGTGGCGTAAAGCTAACGCCATGCTGCGGGGCTTTACAATGTGACGCATCTAGGGAGATATGTCACGTTGTAAAGCCCTGCGCCACATGAAAGGGCGTACCGGTGCATGGTGGGCGTTCTGGCACAGGAACGCCTCGGAAAAGTGCCTGATTTCACTCAGTCACTTTTCGATCCCGCTGCGTCAAAACCTTGCGCCTGCTTGAAGCAGGCGTAAGGTGTGACACACCATGTGGAAGATAGGTCAGGTTGGCACAGTGCTGGAGTTGCATTGAGCCCGCCACACAACTCCAGCACTGCGCCAACCTTACGCCGGCAGATGCGACACGCATCTGTGTCTCCTTGCACCAAGTCTGTGGTGGCGCAAGGGTAAACTTGCGTCACACATCTTTCCAGGATGCGCTAGGAAACGTAAATCTGCCCCTACAAGCCTGGATCTCATAGCAGGCTGCTAGTAAGCAAGCGCTGGCACTGCTGGCATCTCTACATCTCTTCTCCCCTGCCCTCTTCTCTTTAAAATTTGAGCATTTATTACTTTTCCATCTTGTGAGTATTCCTGAGGTTAATTTCTTCTGTGCTCAGATTTGGCCAATTGTCCAATTGTTCTAATTGAGTGACTGATATATTTTGTTATTATTAACTGACACAGGGCTCCTGAGCAGAAGGCATCTTGGGTACAGGTATATCAATGCACGTATTTAAGGTTTCCTGGTTACAAGACCCAATAAAGTAGTGCATCCTATGTGTCATAATCAGTACAGTGCACTCTATGTACCCTGGTACTTGTATCCATAGAGCAAATTGGCCCCTTCAAGCCAGTGTATGAGGCAGTCACCTTACTACACTCTAATTAAAAAGCACAGGTTAGTGAGGGAAATGTGTTTAAAATATATTTATGTAGCTCAAAGTGCCCTTTTTGGATGGAGGCTTGAAAGCAAAATCCTCATTTGCAAGGCAAAGTGAATTTGTGTTTCTATCTTTTAATTCGTATAATGCACATGTTAGAGTGACATGAAAGTGCCCCTGTGGTTTTCTAAGTCATACACTGCGGCTATGTTAAGCAACATGTTTAAGCCTGTTCAAGACACTGTGTACGAAGGCTTGTTTATCTTGCGCAAGCTCGAATGCTAAGAGTCCAAAAGGTGGTGTAAACATTACGTACATTTGCCACACCGCGGGGCAATTTTGCACCAACATCTGCATCGAGCAAACAGTGTGAAAATGACATTTGTACTGACAGAGCCGTGTTGTTTCAGCACTGATTGCTCGGTGCATATGCGGGTGCAAAATTGCGAATGTATATAATTTGAGCCCACAAGGCGGGGGGGGGGGGGTGGTGGCTGTTGAAGAAAGACAGAGGCAGAGACATGGAGGGACTGTTGAGGAGGAGCAGCTGGTCATCTGGTACCTGCAGATTAACCCCCAGGGGCCTTATTTATGAAGGCCTTGCGCCGCCGGTGCGTCACTTTTTCCCATTTTAAAAGTGGCGCATCGGCGGCGCAAGGCCTTCATAAATAAGGCCCCAGGTGTCCAGACTCTGTCGCATGGTGGACGCTGTTTAGCTACAGGCCTGGTAAACAGTGAGGTTCCTCTGCTGTTGTGCCAACCGTGACTGAATGTTGTGATTACGCAACGCTTGGCCAGCTGCCGGACATACAGACACCTTCCTCGTGCCTCTTCGAATGCTCACCGACAGTGTAAACCTGTCCTCGGTAAACACTGCTTCTGCCCACACCTGCTGGTTCATAGCCTTGGTGTTTTACACCAGAATAAAATAATCTGCAGAAATTCGTTTTCAAAAGGTATATATTGTAAGATTTGTAGACGTATTTCAACAAACAGAAAGTGCCTCTTTCTCTACGTCTATAAGCAGAAACCTCACTTATTTGTATTGCTAAAATTGAGCAGCAGAAGTGCTATATTAAGACAACGTCGGGCAGATTTGCTAAGATTTTACGGCGTGTTGTGATGCGAATTGGCACAAAATCTTTTTGCCCAATATTTCTTTCCATTGCTAAACTTGTTTAGTCTTGGAAATAACGTGAAAGTAACATGAAGCAGCGCATAGCGCTGCCTTGCAATACTTTGCGGTACAAAAGGGGGTGGTGATGGACGGAGCATCTGAACCAATCAAACACACACACCCAGTCAAGAGATCTGGGTTTAATCCATCACCGTTCTTTAGCCCACTCTGCCATCCCAGTTCAGACATGGCCATATGCAAATCAGTCTGACCCTGTGCCTCATGGGAACAGTCCAGCCCGAACTGCCAAGCCATGCCTTTCCTGGACTGGAAAAAAGCTTCCTAAGACCAGTTTCTGGTATTGCAGCCGTCTTCAGCCAGGCTTGCTTGAATCCAGTAGAATACCACAATGGAGCGCACAACGCTAACCTCTCCTCCAGATCGCCCCTAAGCACTCTGGTATTAGAAGTGCGTGTAGTTTGAAGAGTAGAAACAAAGTTTGTAAGTGGTTCACCAAAGTTGGTGCGAGTAGGTACTCGTTGTCCCCAAGATCTCTAGACCCGAGACATGGCCCGGGTTTCGGGATAGTTTCCCTCATCAGTAGAGAAGTATTTGGGGTGGATGAGAAGGCCGCCAAGTATCCGTCACAGGCCCTGATGCCTCTCTGGCGCGCAGGTGCGTCTCCAGGAGCTTGTCGGCTCGGGGTTCATGGGAGCGCTATAAGTAGAATACCACAATGGATCACACACCACTAGCCTCTCCTCCGGATCGCCCCTTAGCACTCTGGTATTTGAAGTGCGTGTAGTTCGAAGAGTAGAAACAAAGTTTGTAAGTGGTTCACCAAAGTTGGTGCGAGTAGGTACTCGTTGTCCCCAAGATCTTTAGACCCGAGACATGGCCCGGGTTTCGGGATGGTTTCCCTCATCAGTAGAGAAGTATTTGGGGTGGATGAGAAGGCCGCCAAGTATCCGTCACAGGCCCTGATGCCTCTCCGGCGCGCAGGTGCGTCTCCAGGAGCTCGTCAGCTCGGGGCTCATGGGAGCGCTATAAGTAGAACTACCACAATGGATCGCACACCTCTAGCCTCTCCTCCGGAACACCCCTAAGCACTCTGGTATTTAAAGTGCGTGTAGTTCGAAGAGTAGAAACAAAGTTTGTAAGTGGTTCACCAAAGTTGGTGCGAGTAGGTACTCGTTGTCCCCACGATCTCTAGACCCGAGACATGGCCCGGGTTTCGGGATAGTTTTCCTCATCAGTAGAAAAGTATTTGGGGTGCATGAGAAACCGCCAAGTATCCGTCACAGGCCCTGATGCCTCTCCGGCGCGTAGGTGCGTCTCCAGGAGCTCGTCAGCTCGGGGCTCATGGGAGCGCTATAAGTAGAATACCACAATGGATCGCACACCGCTAGCCTCTCCTTCGGATCGCCCCTAAGCACTCTGGTATTTGAAGTGCGTGTAGTTCGAAGAGTAGAAACAAAGTTTGTAAGTGGTTCACCAAAGTTGGTGCGAGTAGGTACTCGTTGTCCCCAAGATCTTTAGACCCGAGACATGGCCCTGGTTTCGGGATAGTTTCCCTCATCAGTAGAGAAGTATTTGGGGTGGATGAGAAGGCCGACAAGTATCCGTCACAGGCCCTGATGCCTCTCCGGCGCGCAGGTGCGTCTCCAGGAGCTCGTCAGCTCGGGGCTCATGGGAGCGCTATAAGTAGAACTACCACAATGGATCACACACCTCTAGCCTCTCCTCCGGATCGCCCCTAAGCACTCTGATATTTGAAGTGCGTGTAGTTTGAAGAGTAGAAACAAAGTTTGTAAGTGGTTCACTAAAGTTGGTGCGTGTAGGTACTCGTTGTCCCCAAGATCTCTAGACCCGAGACATGGCCCGGGTTTCGGGATAGTTTTCCTCATCAGTAGAGAAGTATTTGGGGTGGATGAGAAGGCCGCCAAGTATCCGTCACAGGCCCTGATGCCTCTCCGGCGCGCAGGTGCGTCTCCAGGAGCTCGTCAGCTCGGGGCTCATGGGAGCGCTATAAGTAGAATACCACAATGGATCGCCCACCGCTAGCCTCTCCTCCGGATTGCCCCTAAGCACTCTGGTATTTGAAGTGCATGTAGTTCGAAGAGTAGAAACAAAGTTTGTAAGTGGTTCACTAAAGTTGGTGCGTGTAGGTACTCGTTGTCCCCAAGATCTCTAGACCCGAGACATGGCCCGGGTTTCGGGATAGTTTTCCTCATCAGTTGAGAAGTATTTGGGGTGGATGAGAAGGCCGCCAAGTATCCGTCACAGGCCCTGATGCCTCTCCGGCGCGCAGGTGCGTCTCCAGGAGCTCGTCAGCTCGGGGCTCATGGGAGCGCTATAAGTAGAATACCACAATGGATCGCCCACCGCTAGCCTCTCCTCCGGATTGCCCCTAAGCACTCTGGTATTTGAAGTGCATGTAGTTCGAAGAGTAGAAACAAAGTTTGTAAGTGGTTCACCAAAGTTGGTGCGAGTAGGTACTCGTTGTCCCCAAGATCTCTAGACCCGAGACATGGCCTGGGTTTCGGGATAGTTACCCTCATCAGTAGAGAAGTATTTGGGGTGGATGAGAAGGCCGCCAAGTATCCGCCACAGGCCCTGATGCCTCTCCGGCGCGCAGGTGCGTCTCCAGGAGCTCGACAGCTCGGGGCTCATGGGAGCGCTATAAGTAGAATACCACAATGGATCGCCCACCGCTAGCCTCTCCTCCGGATTGCCCCTAAGCACTCTGGTATTTGAAGTGCATGTAGTTCGAAGAGTAGAAACAAAGTTTGTAAGTGGTTCACCAAAGTTGGTGCGAGTAGGTACTCGTTGTCCCCAAGATCTCTAGACCCGAGACATGGCCTGGGTTTCGGGATAGTTACCCTCATCAGTAGAGAAGTATTTGGGGTGGATGAGAAGGCCGCCAAGTATCCGTCACAGGCCCTGATGCCTCTCCGGCGCACAGGTGCGTCTCCAGGAGCTCGTCAGCTCGGGGCTCATGGGAGCGCTATAAGTAGAATACCACAATGGATCGCACACCGCTAGCCTCTCCTCCGGATCGCCCCTAAGCACTCTGGTATTTGAAGTGCGTGTAGTTCGAAGAGTAGAATAAAGTTTGTAAGTGGTTCACCAAAGTTGGTGGGAGTAGCTACTTGTTGTCCCCAAATCTCTAGACCCGAGACATGGCCCGGGTTTCGGGATAGTTTCCCTCATCAGTAGAGAAGTATTTGGGGTGGATGAGAAGGCCGCCAAGTATCCGTCACAGGCCCTGATGCCTCTCCGGCTCGCAGGTGCGTCTCCAGGAGCTCGTCAGCTCGGGGCTCATGGGAGCGCTATAAGTAGAATACCACAATGGATCGCACACCGCTAGCCTCTCCTCCGGATCGCCCCTAAGCACTCTGATATTTGAAGTGCGTGTAGTTCGAAGAGTAGAAACAAAGTTTGTAAGTGGTTCACTAAAGTTGGTGCGAGTAGGTACTCGTTGTCCCCAAGATCTCTAGAACCGAGACATGGCCCGGGTTTCGGGATAGTTTCCCTCATCAGTAGAGAAGTATTTGGGGTGGATGAGAAGGACGCCAAGTATCCGTCACAGGCCCTGATGCCTCTCCGGCGCGCAGGTGCGTCTCCAGGAGCTCGTCAGCTCGGGGCTCATGGGAGCGCTATAAGTAGAATACCACAATGGATCGCACACCGCTAGCCTCTCCTCCGGATCTCCCCTAAGCACTCTGGTATTTGAAGTGCGTGTAGTTCGAAGAGTAGAAACAAAGATTATAAGTGGTTCAGCAAAGTTGGTGCGAGTAGGTACTCGTTGTCCCCAAGATCTCTAGACCCGAGACATGGCCCGGGTTTCGGGATAGTTTCCCTCATCAGTAGAGAAGTATTTGGGGTGGATGAGAAGGCCGCCAAGTATCCGTCACAGGCCCTGATGCCACTCCGGCGTGCAGGTGCGTCTCCAGGAGCTCGAGGCTCGAGGCTCATGGGAGCGCTATAAGTAGAATACCACAATGGATCGCACACCGCTAGCCTCTCCTCCGGATCGCCCCTAAGCACTCTGGTATTTGTAGTGCGTGTAGTTCGAAGAGTAGAAACAAAGTTTGTAAGTGGTTCACCAAAGTTGGTGCGAGTAGGTACTCGTTGTCCCCAAGATCTCTAGACCCGAGACATGGCCCGGGTTTCGGGATAGTTTCCCTCATCAGTAGAGAAGTATTTGGGGTGGATGAGAAGGCCTCCAAGTATCCATCACAGGCCCTGATGCCTCTGCGGCACGCAGGTGCGTCTTCAGGAGCTCGTCAAATCGGGG
The DNA here is from genome assembly GCF_964261635.1 of Lissotriton helveticus. Taxonomy (NCBI): domain Eukaryota; kingdom Metazoa; phylum Chordata; class Amphibia; order Caudata; family Salamandridae; genus Lissotriton; species Lissotriton helveticus. The sequence goes on along the minus strand of NC_136070.1, from coordinate 231,401,536 downwards.
CTCATGGGAGCGCTATAAGTAGAATACCACAATGGATCGCACACCGCTAGCCTCTCCTCCGGATCGCCCCTAAGCACTCTGATATTTGAAGTGCGTGTAGTTCGAAGAGTAGAAACAAAGTTTGTAAGTGGTTCACTAAAGTTGGTGCGAGTAGGTACTCGTTGTCCCCAAGATCTCTAGACCCGAGACATGGCCCGGGTTTCGGGATAGTTTCCCTCATCAGTAGAGAAGTATTTGGGGTGGATGAGAAGGCCGCCAAGTATCCGTCACAGGCCCTGATGCCTCTCCGGCGGGCAGGTGCGTCTCCAGGAGCTCGTCAGCTCGGGGCTCATGGGAGCGCTATAAGTAGAATACCACAATGGATCGCACACCGCTAGCCTCTCCTCCGGATCGCCCCTAAGCACTCTGGTATTTGAAGTGCGTGTAGTTCGAAGAGTAGAAACAAAGTTTGTAAGTGGTTCAGCAAAGTTGGTGCGAGTAGGTACTCGTTGTCCCCAAGATCTCTAGACCTGAGACATGGCCCGGGTTTCGGGATAGTTTCCCTCATCAGTAGAGAAGTATTTGGGGTGGATGAGAAGGCCGCCAAGTATCCGTCACAGGCCCTGATGCCTCTCCGGCGCGCAGGTGCATTTCTAGGAGCTCGACAGCTCGGGGGTCATGGGAGCGCTATAAGTAGAATACCACAATGGATCGCCCACCGCTAGCCTCTCCTCCGGATTGCCCCTATGCACTCTGGTATTTGAAGTGCATGTAGTTCGAAGAGTAGAAACAAAGTTTGTAAGTGGTTCACCAAAGTTGGTGCGAGTAGGTACTCGTTGTCCCCAAGATCTCTAGACCCGAGACATGGCCTGGGTTTCGGGATAGTTACCCTCATCAGTAGAGAAGTATTTGGGGTGGATGAGAAGGCCGCCAAGTATCCGTCACAGGCCCTGATGCCTCTCCGGCGCACAGGTGCGTCTCCAGGAGCTCGTCAGCTCGGGGCTCATGGGAGCGCTATAAGTAGAATACCACAATGGATCGCACACCGCTAGCCTCTCCTCCGGATCGCCCCTAAGCACTCTGGTATTTGAAGTGCGTGTAGTTCGAAGAGTAGAATAAAGTTTGTAAGTGGTTCACCAAAGTTGGTGGGAGTAGGTACTTGTTGTCCCCAAATCTCTAGACCCGAGACATGGCCCGGGTTTCGGGATAGTTTCCCTCATCAGTAGAGAAGTATTTGGGGTGGATGAGAAGGCCGCCAAGTATCCGTCACAGGCCCTGATGCCTCTCCGGCTCGCAGGTGCGTCTCCAGGAGCTCGTCAGCTCGGGGCTCATGGGAGCGCTATAAGTAGAATACCACAATGGATCGCACACCGCTAGCCTCTCCTCCGGATCGCCCCTAAGCACTCTGATATTTGAAGTGCGTGTAGTTCGAAGAGTAGAAACAAAGTTTGTAAGTGGTTCACTAAAGTTGGTGCGAGTAGGTACTCGTTGTCCCCAAGATCTCTAGACCCGAGACATGGCCCGGGTTTTGGGATAGTTTCCCTCATCAGTAGAGAAGTATTTGGGGTGGATGAGAAGGCCGCCAAGTATCCGTCACAGGCCCTGATGCCTCTCCGGCGCGCAGGTGCGTCTCCAGGAGCTCGTCAGCTCGGGGCTCATGGGAGCGCTATAAGTAGAATACCACAATGGATCGCACACCGCTAGCCTCTCCTCCGGATCTCCCCTAAGCACTCTGGTATTTGAAGTGAGTGTAGTTCGAAGAGTAGAAACAAAGATTATAAGTCGTTCAGCAAAGTTGGTGCGAGTAGGTACTCGTTGTCCCCAAGATCTCTAGACCCGAGACATGGCCCGGGTTTCGGGATAGTTTCCCTCATCAGTAGAGAAGTATTTGGGGTGGATGAGAAGGCCGCCAAGTATCCGTCACAGGCCCTGATGCCACTCCGGCGTGCAGGTGCGTCTCCAGGAGCTCATCAGCTCGAAGCTCATGGGAGCGCTATAAGTAGAATACCACAATGGATCGCACACCGCTAGCCTCTCCTCCGGATCGCCCCTAAGCACTCTGGTATTTGTAGTGCGTGTAGTTCGAAGAGTAGAAACAAAGTTTGTAAGTGGTTCACCAAAGTTGGTGCGAGTAGGTACTCGTTGTCCCCAAGATCTCTAGACCCGAGACATGGCCCGGGTTTCGGGATAGTTTCCCTCATCAGTAGAGAAGTATTTGGGGTGGATGAGAAGGCCTCCAAGTATCCATCACAGGCCCTGATGCCTCTGCGGCACGCAGGTGCGTCTTCAGGAGCTCGTCAACTCGGGGCTCATGGGAGCGCTATAAGTAGAATACCACAATGGATCGCACACCGCTAGCCTCTCCTCCGGATCGCCCCTAAGCACTCTGATATTTGAAGTGCGTGTAGTTCGAAGAGTAGAAACAAAGTTTGTAAGTGGTTCACTAAAGTTGGTGCGAGTAGGTACTCGTTGTCCCCAAGATCTCTAGACCCGAGACATGGCCCGGGTTTCGGGATAGTTTCCCTCATCAGTAGAGAAGTATTTGGGGTGGATGAGAAGGCCGCCAAGTATCCGTCACAGGCCCTGATGCCTCTCCGGCGGGCAGGTGCGTCTCCAGGAGCTCGTCAGCTCGGGGCTCATGGGAGCGCTATAAGTAGAATACCACAATGGATCGCACACCGCTAGCCTCTCCTCCGGATTGCCCCTAAGCACTCTGGTATTTGAAGTGCGTGTAGTTCGAAGAGTAGAAACAAAGTTTGTAAGTGGTTCAGCAAAGTTGGTGCGAGTAGGTACTCGTTGTCCCCAAGATCTCTAGACCCGAGACATGGCCTGGGTTTCGGGATAGTTACCCTCATCAGTAGAGAAGTATTTGGGGTGGATGAGAAGGCCGCCAAGTATCCGTCACAGGCCCTGATGCCTCTCCGGCGCACAGGTGCGTCTCCAGGAGCTCGTCAGCTCGGGGCTCATGGGAGCGCTATAAGTAGAATACCACAATGGATCGCACACCGCTAGCCTCTCCTCCGGATCGCCCCTAAGCACTCTGGTATTTGAAGTGCGTGTAGTTCGAAGAGTAGAAACAAAGTTTGTAAGTGGTTCACTAAAGTTGGTGCGAGTAGGTACTCGTTGTCCCCAAGATCTCTAGACCCGAGACATGGCCCGGGTTTCGGGATAGTTTCCCTCATCAGTAGAGAAGTATTTGGGGTGGATGAGAAGGCCGCCAAGTATCCGCCACAGGCCCTGATGCCTCTCCGGCGCGCAGGTGCGTCTCCAGGAGCTCGTCAGCTTGGGCTCATGGGAGCGCTATAAGTAGAATACCACAATGGATCGCACACCGCTAGCCTCTCCTCCGGATCGCCCCTAAGCACTCTGGTATTTGAAGTGCGTGTAGTTCGAAGAGTAGAAACAAAGTTTGTAAGTGGTTCAGTAAAGTTGGTGCGAGTAGGTACTCGTTGTCCCCAAGATCTCTAGACCCGAGACATGGCCCGGGTTTCGGGATAGTTTCCCTCATCAGTAGAGAAGTATTTGGGGTGGATGAGAAGGCCGCCAAGTATCCGTCACAGGCCCTGATGCCTCTCCGGCGCGCAGGTGCATTTCTAGGAGCTCGACAGCTCGGGGCTCATGGGAGCGCTATAAGTAGAATACCACAATGGATCGCCCACCGCTAGCCTCTCCTCCGGATTGCCCCTAAGCACTCTGGTATTTGAAGTGCATGTAGTTCGAAGAGTAGAAACAAAGTTTGTAAGTGGTTCACCAAAGTTGGTGCGAGTAGGTACTCGTTGTCCCCAAGATCTCTAGACCCGAGACATGGCCTGGGTTTCGGGATAGTTACCCTCATCAGTAGAGAAGTATTTGGGGTGGATGAGAAGGCCGCCAAGTATCCGTCACAGGCCCTGATGCCTCTCCGGCGCACAGGTGCGTCTCCAGGAGCTCGTCAGCTCGGGGCTCATGGGAGCGCTATAAGTAGAATACCACAATGGATCGCACACCGCTAGCCTCTCCTCCGGATCGCCCCTAAGCACTCTGGTATTTGAAGTGCGTGTAGTTCGAAGAGTAGAATAAAGTTTGTAAGTGGTTCACCAAAGTTGGTGGGAGTAGGTACTTGTTGTCCCCAAATCTCTAGACCCGAAACATGGCCCGGGTTTCGGGATAGTTTCCCTCATCAGTAGAGAAGTATTTGGGGTGGATGAGAAGGCCGCCAAGTATCCGTCACAGGCCCTGATGCCTCTCCGGCTCGCAGGTGCGTCTCCAGGAGCTCGTCAGCTCGGGGCTCATGGGAGCGCTATAAGTAGAATACCACAATGGATCGCACACCGCTAGCCTCTCCTCCGGATCGCCCCTAAGCACTCTGGTATTTGAAGTGCATGTAGTTCGAAGAGTAGAATAAAGTTTCTAAGTGGTTCACCAAAGTTGGTGCGAGTAGGTACTTGATGTCCCCAAATCTCTAGACCCGAGACATGGCCCCGGTTTCGGGATAGTTTCCCTCATCAGTAGAGAAGTATTTGGGGTGGATGAGAAGGCCGCCAAGTATCCGTCACAGGCCCTGATGCCTCTCCGGCTCGCAGGTGCGTCTCCAGGAGCTCGTCAGCTCGGGGCTCATGGGAGCGCTATAAGTAGAATACCACAATGGATCGCACACCGCTAGCCTCTCCTCCGGATCGCCCCTAAGCACTCTGATATTTGAAGTGTGTGTAGTTCGAAGAGTAGAAACAAAGTTTGTAAGTGGTTCACTAAAGTTGGTGTGAGTAGGTACTCGTTGTCCCCAAGATCTCTAGACCCGAGACATGGCCCGGGTTTCCGGATAGTTTCCCTCATCAGTAGAGAAGTATTTGGGGTGGATGAGAAGGCCGCCAAGTATCTGTCACAGGCCCTGATGCCTCTCCGGCGCGCAGGTGCGTCTCCAGGAGCTCGTCAGCTCGGGGCTCATGGGAGCGCTATAAGTAGAATACCACAATGGATCGCACACCGCTAGCCTCTCCTCCGGATCGCCCCTAAGCACTCTGGTATTTGAAGTGCGTGTAGTTCGAAGAGTAGAAACAAAGTTTGTAAGTGGTTCACCAAAGTTGGTGCGAGTAGGTACTCGTTGTCCCCAAGATCTCTAGACCCGAGACATGGCCCGGGTTTCGGGATAGTTTCCCTCATCAGTAGAGAAGTATTTGGGGTGGATGAGAAGGCCGCCAAGTATAGGTCACAGGCCCTGATGCCTCTCCGGCGCACAGGTGCGTCTCCAGGAGCTCGTCAGCTCGGGGCTCATGGGAGCGCTATAAGTAGAATACCACAATGGATCGCACACCGCTAGCCTCTCCTCCGGATCGCCCCTAAGCACTCTGGTATTTGAAGTGCGTGTAGTTCGAAGAGTAGAATAAAGTTTGTAAGTGGTTCACCAAAGTTGGTGCGAGTAGGTACTTGTTGTCCCCAAATCTCTAGACCCGAGACATGGCCCGGGTTTCGGGATAGTTTCCCTCATCAGTAGAGAATTATTTGGGGTGGATGAGAAGGCCGCCAAGTATCCGTCACAGGCCCTGATGCCTCTCCGGCTCGCAGGTGCGTCTCCAGGAGCTCGTCAGCTCGGGGCTCATGGGAGCGCTATAAGTAGAATACCACAATGGATCGCACACCGCTAGCCTCTCCTCCGGATCGCCCCTAAGCACTCTGATATTTGAAGTGCGTGTAGTTCGAAGAGTAGAAACAAAGTTTGTAAGTGGTTCACTAAAGTTGGTGCGAGTAGGTACTCGTTGTCCCCAAGATCTCTGGACCCGAGACATGGCCCGGGTTTCGGGATAGTTTCCCTCATCAGTAGAGAAGTATTTGGGGTGGATGAGAAGGCCGCCAAGTATCCGTCACAGGCCCTGATGCCTCTCCGGCGCGCAGGTGCGTCTCCAGGAGCTCGTCAGCTCGGGGCTCATGGGAGCGCTATAAGTAGAATACCACAATGGATCGCCCACCGCTAGCCTCTCCTCCGGATTGCCCCTAAGCACTCTGGTATTTGAAGTGCATGTAGTTCGAAGAGTAGAAACAAAGTTTGTAAGTGGTTCACCAAAGTTGGTGCGAGTAGGTACTCGTTGTCCCCAAGATCTCTAGACCCGAGACATGGCCTGGGTTTCGGGATAGTTACCCTCATCAGTAGAGAAGTATTTGGGGTGGATGAGAAGGCCGCCAAGTATCCGCCACAGGCCCTGATGCCTCTCCGGCGCGCAGGTGCGTCTCCAGGAGCTCGACAGCTCGGGGCTCATGGGAGCGCTATAAGTAGAATACCACAATGGATCGCCCACCGCTAGCCTCTCCTCCGGATTGCCCCTAAGCACTCTGGTATTTGAAGTGCATGTAGTTCGAAGAGTAGAAACAAAGTTTGTAAGTGGTTCACCAAAGTTGGTGCGAGTAGGTACTCGTTGTCCCCAAGATCTCTAGACCCGAGACATGGCCTGGGTTTCGGGATAGTTACCCTCATCAGTAGAGAAGTATTTGGGGTGGATGAGAAGGCCGCCAAGTATCCGTCACAGGCCCTGATGCCTCTCCGGCGCACAGGTGCGTCTCCAGGAGCTCGTCAGCTCGGGGCTCATGGGAGCGCTATAAGTAGAATACCACAATGGATCGCACACCGCTAGCCTCTCCTCCGGATCGCCCCTAAGCACTCTGGTATTTGAAGTGCGTGTAGTTCGAAGAGTAGAATAAAGTTTGTAAGTGGTTCACCAAAGTTGGTGGGAGTAGCTACTTGTTGTCCCCAAATCTCTAGACCCGAGACATGGCCCGGGTTTCGGGATAGTTTCCCTCATCAGAAGAGAAGTATTTGGGGTGGATGAGAAGGCCGCCAAGTATCCGTCACAGGCCCTGATGCCTCTCCGGCTCGCAGGTGCGTCTCCAGGAGCTCGTCAGCTCGGGGCTCATGGGAGCGCTATAAGTAGAATACCACAATGGATCGCACACCGCTAGCCTCTCCTCCGGATCGCCCCTAAGCACTCTGATATTTGAAGTGCGTGTAGTTCGAAGAGTAGAAACAAAGTTTGTAAGTGGTTCACTAAAGTTGGTGCGAGTAGGTACTCGTTGTCCCCAAGATCTCTAGACCCGAGACATGGCCCGGGTTTCGGGATAGTTTCCCTCATCAGTAGAGAAGTATTTGGGGTGGATGAGAAGGACGCCAAGTATCCGTCACAGGCCCTGATGCCTCTCCGGCGCGCAGGTGCGTCTCCAGGAGCTCGTCAGCTCGGGGCTCATGGGAGCGCTATAAGTAGAATACCACAATGGATCGCACACCGCTAGCCTCTCCTCCGGATCTCCCCTAAGCACTCTGGTATTTGAAGTGCGTGTAGTTCGAAGAGTAGAAACAAAGATTATAAGTGGTTCAGCAAAGTTGGTGCGAGTAGGTACTCGTTGTCCCCAAGATCTCTAGACCCGAGACATGGCCCGGGTTTCGGGATAGTTTCCCTCATCAGTAGAGAAGTATTTGGGGTGGATGAGAAGGCCGCCAAGTATCCGTCACAGGCCCTGATGCCACTCCGGCGTGCAGGTGCGTCTCCAGGAGCTCGAGGCTCGAGGCTCATGGGAGCGCTATAAGTAGAATACCACAATGGATCGCACACCGCTAGCCTCTCCTCCGGATCGCCCCTAAGCACTCTGGTATTTGTAGTGCGTGTAGTTCGAAGAGTAGAAACAAAGTTTGTAAGTGGTTCACCAAAGTTGGTGCGAGTAGGTACTCGTTGTCCCCAAGATCTCTAGACCCGAGACATGGCCCGGGTTTCGGGATAGTTTCCCTCATCAGTAGAGAAGTATTTGGGGTGGATGAGAAGGCCTCCAAGTATCCATCACAGGCCCTGATGCCTCTGCGGCACGCAGGTGCGTCTTCAGGAGCTCGTCAAATCGGGGCTCATGGGAGCGCTATAAGTAGAATACCACAATGGATCGCACACCGCTAGCCTCTCCTCCGGATCGCCCCTAAGCACTCTGATATTTGAAGTGCGTGTAGTTCGAAGAGTAGAAACAAAGTTTGTAAGTGGTTCACTAAAGTTGGTGCGAGTAGGTACTCGTTGTCCCCAAGATCTCTAGACCCGAGACATGGCCCGGGTTTCGGGATAGTTTCCCTCATCAGTAGAGAAGTATTTGGGGTGGATGAGAAGGCCGCCAAGTATCCGTCACAGGCCCTGATGCCTCTCCGGCGGGCAGGTGCGTCTCCAGGAGCTCGTCAGCTCGGGGCTCATGGGAGCGCTATAAGTAGAATACCACAATGGATCGCACACCGCTAGCCTCTCCTCCGGATCGCCCCTAAGCACTCTGGTATTTGAAGTGCGTGTAGTTCGAAGAGTAGAAACAAAGTTTGTAAGTGGTTCAGCAAAGTTGGTGCGAGTAGGTACTCGTTGTCCCCAAGATCTCTAGACCCGAGACATGGCCCGGGTTTCGGGATAGTTTCCCTCATCAGTAGAGAAGTATTTGGGGTGGATGAGAAGGCCGCCAAGTATCCGTCACAGGCCCTGATGCCTCTCCGGCGCGCAGGTGCATTTCTAGGAGCTCGACAGCTCGGGGGTCATGGGAGCGCTATAAGTAGAATACCACAATGGATCGCCCACCGCTAGCCTCTCCTCCGGATTGCCCCTATGCACTCTGGTATTTGAAGTGCATGTAGTTCGAAGAGTAGAAACAAAGTTTGTAAGTGGTTCACCAAAGTTGGTGCGAGTAGGTACTCGTTGTCCCCAAGATCTCTAGACCCGAGACATGGCCTGGGTTTCGGGATAGTTACCCTCATCAGTAGAGAAGTATTTGGGGTGGATGAGAAGGCCGCCAAGTATCCGTCACAGGCCCTGATGCCTCTCCGGCGCACAGGTGCGTCTCCAGGAGCTCGTCAGCTCGGGGCTCATGGGAGCGCTATAAGTAGAATACCACAATGGATCGCACACCGCTAGCCTCTCCTCCGGATCGCCCCTAAGCACTCTGGTATTTGAAGTGCGTGTAGTTCGAAGAGTAGAATAAAGTTTGTAAGTGGTTAACCAAAGTTGGTGGGAGTAGGTACTTTTTGTCCCCAAATCTCTAGACCCGAGACATGGCCCGGGTTTCGGGATAGTTTCCCTCATCAGTAGAGAAGTATTTGGGGTGGATGAGAAGGCCGCCAAGTATCCGTCACAGGCCCTGATGCCTCTCCGGCTCGCAGGTGCGTCTCCAGGAGCTCGTCAGCTCGGGGCTCATGGGAGCGCTATAAGTAGAATACCACAATGGATCGCACACCGCTAGCCTCTCCTCCGGATCGCCCCTAAGCACTCTGATATTTGAAGTGCGTGTAGTTCGAAGAGTAGAAACAAAGTTTGTAAGTGGTTCACTAAAGTTGGTGCGAGTAGGTACTCGTTGTCCCCAAGATCTCTAGACCCGAGACATGGCCCGGGTTTTGGGATAGTTTCCCTCATCAGTAGAGAAGTATTTGGGGTGGATGAGAAGGCCGCCAAGTATCCGTCACAGGCCCTGATGCCTCTCCGGCGCGCAGGTGCGTCTCCAGGAGCTCGTCAGCTCGGGGCTCATGGGAGCGCTATAAGTAGAATACCACAATGGATCGCACACCGCTAGCCTCTCCTCCGGATCGCCCCTAAGCACTCTGATATTTGAAGTGCGTGTAGTTCGAAGAGTAGAAACAAAGTTTGTAAGTGGTTCACTAAAGTTGGTGCGAGTAGGTACTCGTTGTCCCCAAGATCTCTAGACCCGAGACATGGCCCGGGTTTCGGGATAGTTTCCCTCATCAGTAGAGAAGTATTTGGGGTGGATGAGAAGGACGCCAAGTATCCGTCACAGGCCCTGATGCCTCTCCGGCGCGCAGGTGCGTCTCCAGGAGCTCGTCAGCTCGGGGCTCATGGGAGCGCTATAAGTAGAATACCACAATGGATCGCACACCGCTAGCCTCTCCTCCGGATCTCCCCTAAGCACTCTGGTATTTGAAGTGCGTGTAGTTCGAAGAGTAGAAACAAAGATTATAAGTGGTTCAGCAAAGTTGGTGCGAGTAGGTACTCGTTGTCCCCAAGATCTCTAGACCCGAGACATGGCCCGGGTTTCGGGATAGTTTCCCTCATCAGTAGAGAAGTATTTGGGGTGGATGAAATGGCCGCCAAGTATCCGTCACAGGCCCTGATGCCACTCCGGCGTGCAGGTGCGTCTCCAGGAGCTCGAGGCTCGAGGCTCATGGGAGCGCTATAAGTAGAATACCACAATGGATCGCACACCGCTAGCCTCTCCTCCGGATCGCCCCTAAGCACTCTGGTATTTGTAGTGCGTGTAGTTCGAAGAGTAGAAACAAAGTTTGTAAGTGGTTCACCAAAGTTGGTGCGAGTAGGTACTCGTTGTCCCCAAGATCTCTAGACCCGAGACATGGCCCGGGTTTCGGGATAGTTTCCCTCATCAGTAGAGAAGTATTTGGGGTGGATGAGAAGGCCTCCAAGTATCCATCACAGGCCCTGATGCCTCTGCGGCACGCAGGTGCGTCTTCAGGAGCTCGTCAAATCGGGGCTCATGGGAGCGCTATAAGTAGAATACCACAATGGATCGCACACCGCTAGCCTCTCCTCCGGATCGCCCCTAAGCACTCTGATATTTGAAGTGCGTGTAGTTCGAAGAGTAGAAACAAAGTTTGTAAGTGGTTCACTAAAGTTGGTGCGAGTAGGTACTCGTTGTCCCCAAGATCTCTAGACCCGAGACATGGCCCGGGTTTCGGGATAGTTTCCCTCATCAGTAGAGAAGTATTTGGGGTGGATGAGAAGGCCGCCAAGTATCCGTCACAGGCCCTGATGCCTCTCCGGCGGGCAGGTGCGTCTCCAGGAGCTCGTCAGCTCGGGGCTCATGGGAGCGCTATAAGTAGAATACCACAATGGATCGCACACCGCTAGCCTCTCCTCCGGATCGCCCCTAAGCACTCTGGTATTTGAAGTGCGTGTAGTTCGAAGAGTAGTGTAGGAAGGGGGAGTCTCTGGTTGGCGCAGTGCAACACTGGCGACAAGCAGGGCCTCTCTCTTCCTCGTCAGGGCTGAGGGTTACCTTCAAGACAACCTCTGCTTACCCTCTAGGTAGTGTGGCTTAAGCAGTCTTAGGCTAATCTCTGGGGCATGTAGGGTTAAACATTTGCAATATCACACCATCACAACCAACCCACCACACAATGACACCAAACTGTATTTGTAAAAATATAGGTTCTTTATATAAATCTCAAGCAGGCTTGTAAATACAGTCTTGGTTACTTCAAATGCAGGTTCCAGTTACTCTTTATGAAAAAGGCACAGTTCTTGATAAATGCGGTTTCTTGGGCCTTCTGCCCAGCTTTAGAAAGGTTCCAGTGTCTTGTAGCGCTTCCAGGCGCTTCCCGCTGTCTCCGCTCTCGAAATGAGTCACCCGTCGGGGCTCGACTCGGGGAGAGGGGGCCGCGGGCCTCGGGGAGCGTCAGGCGGGGCCTCGGGGGCCAAGAGCAGAGCGCGCCTCTGACTCTGGGGCGGCTCGCGCTGCCAAGCAAACAGCAGCGGTGAGGCTCCCGGGGTGCCTGAGGTCAGACCGCGCGGTGCGAGCTCAGATTGCAGGACGCTCGCGCCGCGGAGGGGCAAAGACAGTACCTTTCACTTCTTGTGGTGATCCTCGGAGAGGGCGGCTGAAGGGGGAGCTGTCCCACGTCGCGTTGCTTCCTTGACGGGCGGTGCGAGCTGCGGCTCGAGGCAGCAGGTCACGGGTCACCCAGGGCGGCGGTGCTCGATGGGGGCTCAGGTCCTTTCACTCAGTCTTCTCGTCCGTCCTGACGGCGGCGGCTGGGTGTGGCGCAGTGGCAGTACGGTCCCCAAGTGCGGGACGTACCCAGCCAAAGTGCCGATCGCAGAGATGTCCCTTCAGCGGGGCAGCCGGCCAGACGCTGATTAGCGAGGGAGATGACAAGGCGGCAGTCCGTCTTTGCGGGGGAGTCCACGGCGCTTGTGCCCAGTAGACTCCGGTGCTTGGACCGGACGGGTCCTCCGTTACTTTGCTCTCGTGGGATCGGGTGCAGATGCCGTCACGGTGTTCAGGCCAGCGGCGGCTGGGCTTCACGTTGCTATGGCGATCTGCTCACCCACGGTCACGGTGTGCAGGGGGGCTTGATGCTCTTGTCTTCCTCAGACAGCGCTGCAGCGATAAGCAGCACACACAGCAGATGCGTTGGTCAGGGGTTAGCGCTCACTGTTCCTGGAGCGCTGGTCAGGGGGCAAGTTCAGCAGCAAGCCCTTGGAGATCTTTTAGCAGAGTTTGGCACAAAGTTCAAAATAAAGTAAAAAGTCTCTTGTAGTCCTTTTCTCTTCCTCTCCTTTGGCAGCAAGGCACCAGACACAGGCCAGAGTCAGCACTCCTCCTTGTAGTCCCTCCAGGTCCTTCTCTTCGGGCAGAGTTTCTCTTGTAGCACAAACAGGATCTAATTTACAAGGAGCAGGGCTCCTACTTTTATACCAAGTTTCTTTTGTTCTAGCAAGCCAGGGGGGCCTCTGCATAACTGCTCCAGTCTCTGAGTACTTGTTGTGGGTACTTGTGACTTCTGCATTCAGTGTGAGGGCAGGCACATCAGCCGCTCCCCAGGGGGGCGGAGCCGGCATTGAGAGGGCAGGAGTGGCCTGAGCACTTTGTTTACAAGCTTCGGTCCTTCCTGGGCCAGGTGCAGGCTGAGTCATCAGTCGCTCCCCAGGAGGGCGGAGCCAGCATTGTGGTGGCAGGGGCACAGCCTGATGCATCATTCAGGGGAAACTCCCACCACCCATTAAGGGGTCCTCCTGCTAATCACTACCTGTCAACTCCCAGCCCTGTCACTCACACACACCAGACAGTCAGATCCACATCCAAGCAGAGGCGGGCTGAAATGGTTAGGCAAGCAAATGCTAACTTTCTAAAAGTAGCATTTGCAAACACAGGATATTAAAATAAACTTTACTAAAAGAAGTATTTTATTATTCTGAGTTCAGGCATACTAAACACGAATTTCTACCATGTTCCCTGAGCCTGCTGGGATTATAGAGTGTAATAATTCCAGCAGCCCATCTGGCCTAGAAGGGAACAGGTAGCCTTACAATAGTGAAAAACGAATTTGGCAGTAATTCACTATTAGAACATGCCACACACATCAGGGCATGTTCTACCTTATCCTTACAATGCACCCTGCCCTCAGGCCTACCATAGGGGTGACTAATATGAAGTTTCAGGGAAGGTTCAGGGGCTGGCAAGTGTGTGCACTTGCCCAGCCAGGGTGACAGTACCAGACTGCACGCAGGATCTGCAATGGCAGACCCTAGACACATTTTAAGGCTGCTTCTGTGGGTGGCGCAACCAGCGCTGCAGGCCCACTAGCAGTGTTGGCATTCACAAGCCCTGGCACTCCTGGTGCACTTTACTAGGGACTAACAGTAAATCCAATGAACCAATCATGGACATCAATCATATGTACACTTTACAGTAGGGAGCACTTGCACGGCGGCACGGGTTGGCCGTGGCGCAGTGCCCGGAGTAGCAGACACCATCAAAACATTTGAGGCACAACAGCAAAAAGTGGAAGGGAAACTCACGCCAAGGTGCCAGGTCTAACACGTGTCCCCTCCAGCTGAAATGTGGGGAGAACTACCCTTCCCCAGGGAGTTCCTCATCACTAAGGCGGAAAAATCTGGACAGACCATCAGCGTTGGCGTGATCTGTGCCAGGGCGGTGTTCCACCGTGAAGTCCATACCCTGTAGGGAGATGGACCACCTCAACAGTTTTGGGTTCTCACCCCTCATTTGCATCAACCATCTGAGGGGCCTGTGGTCCGTCTGAACCCGGAAGTGAGACCCAAACAAGTAGGGTCTTAGCTTCTTCAGCGCCCAGACCACAGCAAATGCTTCTCGCTCTATTGCACTCCACCTACTTTCCCGTGGAAGTAACCTCCTACTGATGAAGGCTACGGGTTGGTCAAAGCCCTCCTCAGTCATCTGTGAGAGAACAGCCCCTACACCATGCTCTGAAGCGTCTGTTTGCACGATGAATTCCTTGGAGAAATCAGGAGCCAGGAGCACGGGCGCCGTGCACATGGCAGTCTTCAGGGTGTCAAAAGCCTTCTGACAGGTGTCAGTCCAAATCACATTCCTGGGCTGCTTCTTAGAAGTCAGTTCTGTCAAGGGGGTCACAATAGTGCCATAGCCCTTGACAAACCTCCTGTAATACCCAGTGAGCCCCAGGAAGGCTCTCACTGCAGTCTGGGTCTTGGGGGGTTCCCAAGCCAGGATGGTCTCAATTTTGGGTTGCAAGGGTGCCACCTTGCCGCTCCCCACTTGGTGTCCCAAGTACACCACTGAACCCTGCCCAATCTGGCACTTGCTTGCCTTGATTGTGAGGCCTGCCTTGCGCAGCGCCATCAACACTTCCCAGAGGTGCCGCAGGTGTTCTGGCCAGGTGCCACTGAACACTGCGATGTCATCCAGGTAGGCGGCACTGAACTCATCCAGCCCAACCAACACCTGGTTGACCAACCTCTGAAAGGTGGCAGGGGCATTCTTCATCCCAAATGGCATAACCCGGAACTGGAAATGCCCATCTGGTGTGGAGAATGCTGACCTCTCCTTTGCCCCATCGGTCAAGGCGATCTGCCAGTACCCAGACGTTAAATCAAACGTGCTGAGGTACCGGGCAGCCCCTAGCCGATCAATGAGCTCATCAGCTCTGGGGATAGGGTGCGCGTCAGTCTTGGTGACTGAATTGAGTCCTCTGTAGCCCACACAGAACCGGAGTTCAGGTGTGGCTCCCGGCGCAGCAGCCTTTGGGACCAAGACCACGGGGCTGGACCAAGGACTGCTGGAAGACTCAACCACCCTAAGAGCAAGCATCTTGGAGACCTCCTCCTTGATGCAGGCCCGTACCCTGTCAGTTACCCTGTAAGCCTTGTGCTTCACAGGTAAGCTGTCCCCTGTGTCCACATCATGGACGCACCAATCTGTGACACTAGGAACCAGGGAGAACAGGTCTGGAAACTGCCCCAGCAACTGGCGGCAGTCTTCCTGTTGCTCAGGGGTCAGGGTGGGTGAGAGGTTAACTCCATCCACTGACCCATCTTTCTCACAGGCCACTAAGAGGTCAGGAAGAGGCTCAGACTCCTCTTCCATTCCATCATCAGTGGCCAACAGCATGCCCACTTCGGACCTTTTCAAGTGGGGCTTGAGGCGGTTGACATGTAAGACCCTTAAAGGATTCCTGGGCGTCTTCATGTCCACCAAGTATGTCACTGAGCTCTTGCGCTCCACAACCTCAAATGGGCCTGTCCACTTATCCTGAAGTGCACAGGGTTCCACTGGGGCCAAGGCATACACCTCCTGTCCAGGCTGAAGCTCTACCAGAGTGGCATTCTGGTCGTACCACCGCTTCATCTCCTCCTGGCTTGCTTCCAGATTTGCCTCAGCAAGTTGTCTGAAGCGCCTGGTTTGGTTTCTGAAGGCCAGCATGTAGCTATATACATTCTGGGGAGGTTTCCTGGGAGATTGCTCCCAGCCTTCCTTTACCAAACTCAGTGGTCCTCTCACGGGGTGACCATACAGCAGCTCAAAGGGGCTGAACCCTAGAGACTTCTGTGGCACCTCGCGGTATGCAAAGAGCAGGCATGGTAAGAGGACGTCCCACTTACGCCTCATTGGACCTTCCAGGCCCATGATCATGCCCTTCAGGGTTCGGTTGAATCTTTCAACCAACCCATTTCCTTGTGGATGGTAAGGTGTGGTGAACTTGTAGGTTACACCACACTCTTGCCAAAGGGACTTCATATACTTGGATATAAAGTTGGTCCCCCTGTCGCTCACCACCTCTAGAGGGAACCCCACTCTGGAGAAAATTCCCATTAGTGCACGCCCCACCACGGGGGCCGTCACTGTCCTCAGAGGGATGGCTTCAGGGTACCGGGTGGCATGATCCACCAAGACCAGGATGAACCTGTTGCCCATGGCTGTCTTGGGGTCCAGAGGCCCAACAATATCAATACCCACTCGTTGGAATGGCGTACTGACCACAGGGAAGGGCTGGAGGGGAGCCTTGTTCTTCCCTCCGCTCTTCCCACTTGCCTGGCAAGTTGGACAGG
The DNA here is from genome assembly GCF_964261635.1 of Lissotriton helveticus. NCBI lineage: Eukaryota > Metazoa > Chordata > Amphibia > Caudata > Salamandridae > Lissotriton > Lissotriton helveticus. The sequence goes on along the minus strand of NC_136070.1, from coordinate 231,385,508 downwards.
TCCTACAATGAGCATCTGAGCTCTTGTGCATTTGGGGCCAGTAGAAGTGGGTGACAAGCCTGTCATAGGTCTTGTCCATCCCCAAATGTCCTGCTAAAGGCACATCATGAGCCAGTCCCAGTAGGAAGGCTCTGAACTTCTGGGGTACCACCAGCACACGGGCTGACCCAGGTTCAGCAGCCTTAGGCTCTGAGTACAGGAGGTCATTCTCCCAGTACACATAATGTGTTTTGGCCTGAACACCATTGGCCTGGTCTGCAGCCTGCTGCCGCATACCCACGAGAGAAGGGCATTCTTTCTGCTCCCTGCAGAATTCCTCCCTGGAGGGGCCTCCTTCTTGCTGCCAATGGGTCAGCTCAGGCAGGTCCCCCAGTTCGGCAATCTGTTCCCCAGTAGGCTCCAGGGCATCCCCCTCAAGGTCTGCTTCCTCCTGGACCGTGGGAACTTCAGGGGCCGGTTTCCCGCGCGCCCTGCGCCTTCTCCCTAAGGCCGGTTCCTGGGCCTCTCCGTCAGGCCCCAGGACCTCTTGATCACCCCTACTGGCTGCCATTGACCGGGTGGTCACGCACGCCCAGTCAGGTAGACCCACCATCTTCAGGTGAGTCGTTTTCTCCACCTTTTCCCAAGGGGAGTCCTCCAAGTCGTTCCCTAGCAAACAGTCAACAGGCATGGCTTTCCTCACACAGACCTGCAGAGTACCAGAGACCCCCCCCCACTCGAAGGGAACTTGAGCCATCGGACACTGACTCTCTGAATTGTCAGCGTTGACAACCCTACAGTAGGCATGGGGTACAACCTGCTCCTGAGACACCAGGTGATGCCTCACTGCAGTCACACTGGCTCCTGTGTCTCTAAGAGCCTCAGCTTTCTTACCATTGATGGTAACCACCTGCCCATATTTTTTAGTGTTAGAGGGCAGGTAGCTTGCAGGGACCATCTCACTGTCTCCTAGTGAGACTAGGGTCATCTGAACAGGATCTCCACCCCCCGGGACCATCACTTCTTCTCCTAAGTGAACACTGGTCACTTGTCGGGGCGGAGCACCAGTGGGTGCTGGTTTTCCAAACAGGCGACACTTGGGGTCACTGGCTATGTGCCCCGGCTCACCACATTTGTAACAATTGAAGGGCCCCTTTGGAACAGGTCGACCTGTCGGGGCCCCATTCTGCTTAGGGGGTGGGGGAGGCTGAGAACCTTTCTGCTGGTCCCCTTGGGGATTACTTTGGGGGCCTTTTTGGAACCCTTTCTGTTTTCCCTTGTCCCCCCCACTCTTCTGCTGGGGACCCTGCCCACCCTTGGCGGAGTCTCCCACTGGACCCTTGTGGACCCTGGTGCTGAGCCAGCGGTCCGCCTCTTCAGCAAGTTTCCTCGGGTTGGACAACTTGCTATCAATCAGGTGCTGGCGTAACTCGGGAAAACATTGATCAGACAAGTGCTCCCATGCAATTAAATCAAAGAGACCTTGAAAATCATTCACTTTGTTACCCTTCACCCAACCATCCAGTGCTCTGCAAAAAAAAGTCACAAACTCCACATACGTATTCCCAGGCCGCTTATTACACCCCCTAAACTTCTGCCTATACATTTCAGGGGTAAGCCCATACCTGGTCATTAAAGCTTCTTTCATATGGGGATAGGATCTCTGGTCTTCAGTGGGCAAATCTAGCAGGGTGTCCCTTCCTTCGCTAAGGAACCTTCCCCATAACCCCGCTCCCCAATCCTTCTCAGGGACCCGGTGGGAAAGCATGGCTACCTCATATGCCCTAAACCACTGTCCTATGTCATCCCCCTTAAAGAACTCTTTAACTACATCTTTGGGGATGTGCACTCTTGACTCTACCTGCACCGGCGTTGTGCTGCCACCAGAGGGAGGACGATCCAAGGCTTTCTCTTTTAGACTCATCTCCCTCATTTTCACATCAAACTCAAACTGGAGTTTTCTTTCTTCCAGAGCCATTTTTTTGCTTTCAAGCTCCATTTGGCCCTTCAAATTCAATTCTGCCATCTTGATCTCATGATCCCTGGTTGCCTGTCTGTCTGCCAGCTCCTCTGGCGACAGGCCTCTGCCAAAGCTGTGGACGCTGTCTGGTCGCTCAGGTATCACAGGATCCACAGGCGCATCCCTTGATTCACTCCAGGCTTTCAGGGCCCTGTAGAAATCATCCTTGTTCCTGCACCCTGCATGGGGAACCTTGAACTTCTTTATAAAGCTCCACAGTTCTTTCCTCTTGTAGTCATCCAACTTTGATGGGTCCCATTCTACCTCCAACACCTCAGAGGTCAGGGATTCCGCCCCATCAACGCTGTCTGTGCCAGGCATGCTTGCAACACTAGGGATCTTCTTCTTTTAGCAAAATTAAAAAAATCAAAAAGTCTGTGGCTAAGTTACTGGACTGTAATCACTATGCAATGGTCAGTAGCTAAGGTAAAACACTGCAAATGTAGATTCGCGAATCCTCACCGCTGCGTCCAATGTAGGAAGGGGGAGTCTCTGGTTGGCGCAGTGCAACACTGGCGACAAGCAGGGCCTCTCTCTTCCTCGTCAGGGCTGAGGGTTACCTTCAAGACAACCTCTGCTTACCCTCTAGGTAGTGTGGCTTAAGCAGTCTTAGGCTAATCTCTGGGGCATGTAGGGTTAAACATTTGCAATATCACACCATCACAACCAACCCACCACACAATGACACCAAACTGTATTTGTAAAAATATAGGTTCTTTATATAAATCTCAAGCAGGCTTGTAAATACAGTCTTGGTTACTTCAAATGCAGGTTCCAGTTACTCTTTATGAAAAAGGCACAGTTCTTGATAAATGCGGTTTCTTGGGCCTTCTGCCCAGCTTTAGAAAGGTTCCAGTGTCTTGTAGCGCTTCCAGGCGCTTCCCGCTGTCTCCGCTCTCGAAATGAGTCACCCGTCGGGGCTCGACTCGGGGAGAGGGGGCCGCGGGCCTCGGGGAGCGTCAGGCGGGGCCTCGGGGGCCAAGAGCAGAGCGCGCCTCTGACTCTGGGGCGGCTCGCGCTGCCAAGCAAACAGCAGCGGTGAGGCTCCCGGGGTGCCTGAGGTCAGACCGCGCGGTGCGAGCTCAGATTGCAGGACGCTCGCGCCGCGGAGGGGCAAAGACAGTACCTTTCACTTCTTGTGGTGATCCTCGGAGAGGGCGGCTGAAGGGGGAGCTGTCCCACGTCGCGTTGCTTCCTTGACGGGCGGTGCGAGCTGCGGCTCGAGGCAGCAGGTCACGGGTCACCCAGGGCGGCGGTGCTCGATGGGGGCTCAGGTCCTTTCACTCAGTCTTCTCGTCCGTCCTGACGGCGGCGGCTGGGTGTGGCGCAGTGGCAGTACGGTCCCCAAGTGCGGGACGTACCCAGCCAAAGTGCCGATCGCAGAGATGTCCCTTCAGCGGGGCAGCCGGCCAGACGCTGATTAGCGAGGGAGATGACAAGGCGGCAGTCCGTCTTTGCGGGGGAGTCCACGGCGCTTGTGCCCAGTAGACTCCGGTGCTTGGACCGGACGGGTCCTCCGTTACTTTGCTCTCGTGGGATCGGGTGCAGATGCCGTCACGGTGTTCAGGCCAGCGGCGGCTGGGCTTCACGTTGCTATGGCGATCTGCTCACCCACGGTCACGGTGTGCAGGGGGGCTTGATGCTCTTGTCTTCCTCAGACAGCGCTGCAGCGATAAGCAGCACACACAGCAGATGCGTTGGTCAGGGGTTAGCGCTCACTGTTCCTGGAGCGCTGGTCAGGGGGCAAGTTCAGCAGCAAGCCCTTGGAGATCTTTTAGCAGAGTTTGGCACAAAGTTCAAAATAAAGTAAAAAGTCTCTTGTAGTCCTTTTCTCTTCCTCTCCTTTGGCAGCAAGGCACCAGACACAGGCCAGAGTCAGCACTCCTCCTTGTAGTCCCTCCAGGTCCTTCTCTTCGGGCAGAGTTTCTCTTGTAGCACAAACAGGATCTAATTTACAAGGAGCAGGGCTCCTACTTTTATACCAAGTTTCTTTTGTTCTAGCAAGCCAGGGGGGCCTCTGCATAACTGCTCCAGTCTCTGAGTACTTGTTGTGGGTACTTGTGACTTCTGCATTCAGTGTGAGGGCAGGCACATCAGCCGCTCCCCAGGGGGGCGGAGCCGGCATTGAGAGGGCAGGAGTGGCCTGAGCACTTTGTTTACAAGCTTCGGTCCTTCCTGGGCCAGGTGCAGGCTGAGTCATCAGTCGCTCCCCAGGAGGGCGGAGCCAGCATTGTGGTGGCAGGGGCACAGCCTGATGCATCATTCAGGGGAAACTCCCACCACCCATTAAGGGGTCCTCCTGCTAATCACTACCTGTCAACTCCCAGCCCTGTCACTCACACACACCAGACAGTCAGATCCACATCCAAGCAGAGGCGGGCTGAAATGGTTAGGCAAGCAAATGCTAACTTTCTAAAAGTAGCATTTGCAAACACAGGATATTAAAATAAACTTTACTAAAAGAAGTATTTTATTATTCTGAGTTCAGGCATACTAAACACGAATTTCTACCATGTTCCCTGAGCCTGCTGGGATTATAGAGTGTAATAATTCCAGCAGCCCATCTGGCCTAGAAGGGAACAGGTAGCCTTACAATAGTGAAAAACGAATTTGGCAGTAATTCACTATTAGAACATGCCACACACATCAGGGCATGTTCTACCTTATCCTTACAATGCACCCTGCCCTCAGGCCTACCATAGGGGTGACTAATATGAAGTTTCAGGGAAGGTTCAGGGGCTGGCAAGTGTGTGCACTTGCCCAGCCAGGGTGACAGTACCAGACTGCACGCAGGATCTGCAATGGCAGACCCTAGACACATTTTAAGGCTGCTTCTGTGGGTGGCGCAACCAGCGCTGCAGGCCCACTAGCAGTGTTGGCATTCACAAGCCCTGGCACTCCTGGTGCACTTTACTAGGGACTAACAGTAAATCCAATGAACCAATCATGGACATCAATCATATGTACACTTTACAGTAGGGAGCACTTGCACGGCGGCACGGGTTGGCCGTGGCGCAGTGCCCGGAGTAGCAGACACCATCAAAACATTTGAGGCACAACAGCAAAAAGTGGAAGGGAAACTCACGCCAAGGTGCCAGGTCTAACAAGTAGAAACAAAGTTTGTAAGTGGTTCAGCAAAGTTGGTGCGAGTAGGTACTCGTTGTCCCCAAGATCTCTAGACCCGAGACATGGCCCGGGTTTCGGGATAGTTTCCCTCATCAGTAGAGAAGTATTTGGGGTGGATGAGAAGGCCGCCAAGTATCCGTCACAGGCCCTGATGCCTCTCCGGCGCGCAGGTGCATTTCTAGGAGCTCGACAGCTCGGGGGTCATGGGAGCGCTATAAGTAGAATACCACAATGGATCGCCCACCGCTAGCCTCTCCTCCGGATTGCCCCTATGCACTCTGGTATTTGAAGTGCATGTAGTTCGAAGAGTAGAAACAAAGTTTGTAAGTGGTTCACCAAAGTTGGTGCGAGTAGGTACTCGTTGTCCCCAAGATCTCTAGACCCGAGACATGGCCTGGGTTTCGGGATAGTTACCCTCATCAGTAGAGAAGTATTTGGGGTGGATGAGAAGGCCGCCAAGTATCCGTCACAGGCCCTGATGCCTCTCCGGCGCACAGGTGCGTCTCCAGGAGCTCGTCAGCTCGGGGCTCATGGGAGCGCTATAAGTAGAATACCACAATGGATCGCACACCGCTAGCCTCTCCTCCGGATCGCCCCTAAGCACTCTGGTATTTGAAGTGCGTGTAGTTCGAAGAGTAGAATAAAGTTTGTAAGTGGTTATCCAAAGTTGGTGGGAGTAGGTACTTTTTGTCCCCAAATCTCTAGACCCGAGACATGGCCCGGGTTTCGGGATAGTTTCCCTCATCAGTAGAGAAGTATTTGGGGTGGATGAGAAGGCCGCCAAGTATCCGTCACAGGCCCTGATGCCTCTCCGGCTCGCAGGTGCGTCTCCAGGAGCTCGTCAGCTCGGGGCTCATGGGAGCGCTATAAGTAGAATACCACAATGGATCGCACACCGCTAGCCTCTCCTCCGGATCGCCCCTAAGCACTCTGATATTTGAAGTGCGTGTAGTTCGAAGAGTAGAAACAAAGTTTGTAAGTGGTTCACTAAAGTTGGTGCGAGTAGGTACTCGTTGTCCCCAAGATCTCTAGACCCGAGACATGGCCCGGGTTTTGGGATAGTTTCCCTCATCAGTAGAGAAGTATTTGGGGTGGATGAGAAGGCCGCCAAGTATCCGTCACAGGCCCTGATGCCTCTCCGGCGCGCAGGTGCGTCTCCAGGAGCTCGTCAGCTCGGGGCTCATGGGAGCGCTATAAGTAGAATACCACAATGGATCGCACACCGCTAGCCTCTCCTCCGGATCTCCCCTAAGCACTCTGGTATTTGAAGTGAGTGTAGTTCGAAGAGTAGAAACAAAGATTATAAGTGGTTCAGCAAAGTTGGTGCGAGTAGGTACTCGTTGTCCCCAAGATCTCTAGACCCGAGACATGGCCCGGGTTTCGGGATAGTTTCCCTCATCAGTAGAGAAGTATTTGGGGTGGATGAGAAGGCCTCCAAGTATCAATCACAGGCCCTGATGCCTCTGCGGCACGCAGGTGCGTCTTCAGGAGCTCGTCAACTCGGGGCTCATGGGAGCGCTATAAGTAGAATACCACAATGGATCGCACACCGCTAGCCTCTCCTCCGGATCGCCCCTAAGCACTCTGATATTTGAAGTGCGTGTAGTTCGAAGAGTAGAAACAAAGTTTGTAAGTGGTTCACTAAAGTTGGTGCGAGTAGGTACTCGTTGTCCCCAAGATCTCTAGACCCGAGACATGGCCCGGGTTTCGGGATAGTTTCCCTCATCAGTAGAGAAGTATTTGGGGTGGATGAGAAGGCCGCCAAGTATCCGTCACAGGCCCTGATGCCTCTCCGGCGGGCAGGTGCGTCTTCAGGAGCTCGTCAACTCGGGGCTCATGGGAGCGCTATAAGTAGAATACCACAATGGATCGCACACCGCTAGCCTCTCCTCCGGATTGCCCCTAAGCACTCTGGTATTTGAAGTGCGTGTAGTTCGAAGAGTAGAAACAAAGTTTGTAAGTGGTTCAGCAAAGTTGGTGCGAGTAGGTACTCGTTGTCCCCAAGATCTCTAGACCCGAGACATGGCCTGGGTTTCGGGATAGTTACCCTCATCAGTAGAGAAGTATTTGGGGTGGATGAGAAGGCCGCCAAGTATCCGTCACAGGCCCTGATGCCTCTCCGGCGCACAGGTGCGTCTCCAGGAGCTCGTCAGCTCGGGGCTCATGGGAGCGCTATAAGTAGAATACCACAATGGATCGCACACCGCTAGCCTCTCCTCCGGATCGCCCCTAAGCACTCTGGTATTTGAAGTGCGTGTAGTTCGAAGAGTAGAAACAAAGTTTGTAAGTGGTTCACTAAAGTTGGTGCGAGTAGGTACTCGTTGTCCCCAAGATCTCTAGACCCGAGACATGGCCCGGGTTTTGGGATAGTTTCCCTCATCAGTAGAGAAGTATTTGGGGTGGATGAGAAGGCCGCCAAGTATCCGCCACAGGCCCTGATGCCTCTCCGGCGCGCAGGTGCGTCTCCAGGAGCTCGTCAGCTTGGGCTCATGGGAGCGCTATAAGTAGAATACCACAATGGATCGCACACCGCTAGCCTCTCCTCCGGATCGCCCCTAAGCACTCTGGTATTTGAAGTGCGTGTAGTTCGAAGAGTAGAAACAAAGTTTGTAAGTGGTTCAGCAAAGTTGGTGCGAGTAGGTACTCGTTGTCCCCAAGATCTCTAGACCCGAGACATGGCCCGGGTTTCTGGATAGTTTCCCTCATCAGTAGAGAAGTATTTGGGGTGGATGAGAAGGCCGCCAAGTATCCGTCACAGGCCCTGATGCCTCTCCGGCGCGCAGGTGCATTTCTAGGAGCTCGACAGCTCGGGGCTCATGGGAGCGCTATAAGTAGAATACCACAATGGATCGCCCACCGCTAGCCTCTCCTCCGGATTGCCCCTAAGCACTCTGGTATTTGAAGTGCATGTAGTTCGAAGAGTAGAAACAAAGTTTGTAAGTGGTTCACCAAAGTTGGTGCGAGTAGGTACTCGTTGTCCCCAAGATCTCTAGACCCGAGACATGGCCTGGGTTTCGGGATAGTTACCCTCATCAGTAGAGAAGTATTTGGGGTGGATGAGAAGGCCGCCAAGTGTCCGTCACAGGCCCTGATGCCTCTCCGGCGCACAGGTGCGTCTCCAGGAGCTCCTCAGCTCGGGGCTCATGGGAGCGCTATAAGTAGAATACCACAATGGATCGCACACCGCTAGCCTCTCCTCCGGATCGCCCCTAAGCACTCTGGTATTTGAAGTGCGTGTAGTTCGAAGAGTAGAATAAAGTTTGTAAGTGGTTCACCAAAGTTGGTGGGAGTAGGTACTTGTTGTCCCCAAATCTCTAGACCCGAAACATGGCCCGGGTTTCGGGATAGTTTCCCTCATCAGTAGAGAAGTATTTGGGGTGGATGAGAAGGCCGCCAAGTATCCGTCACAGGCCCTGATGCCTCTCCGGCTCGCAGGTGCGTCTCCAGGAGCTCGTCAGCTCGGGGCTCATGGGAGCGCTATAAGTAGAATACCACAATGGATCGCACACCGCTAGCCTCTCCTCCGGATCGCCCCTAAGCACTCTGGTATTTGAAGTGCATGTAGTTCGAAGAGTAGAATAAAGTTTCTAAGTGGTTCACCAAAGTTGGTGCGAGTAGGTACTTGATGTCCCCAAATCTCTAGACCCGAGACATGGCCCCGGTTTCGGGATAGTTTCCCTCATCAGTAGAGAAGTATTTGGGGTGGATGAGAAGGCCGCCAAGTATCCGTCACAGGCCCTGATGCCTCTCCGGCTCGCAGGTGCGTCTCCAGGAGCTCGTCAGCTCGGGGCTCATGGGAGCGCTATAAGTAGAATACCACAATGGATCGCACACCGCTAGCCTCTCCTCCGGATCGCCCCTAAGCACTCTGATATTTGAAGTGTGTGTAGTTCGAAGAGTAGAAACAAAGTTTGTAAGTGGTTCACTAAAGTTGGTGCGAGTAGGTACTCGTTGTCCCCAAGATCTCTAGACCCGAGACATGGCCCGGGTTTCCGGATAGTTTCCCTCATCAGTAGAGAAGTATTTGGGGTGGATGAGAAGGCCGCCAAGTATCTGTCACAGGCCCTGATGCCTCTCCGGCGCGCAGGTGCGTCTCCAGGAGCTCGTCAGCTCGGGGCTCATGGGAGCGCTATAAGTAGAATACCACAATGGATCGCACACCGCTAGCCTCTCCTCCGGATCGCCCCTAAGCACTCTGGTATTTGAAGTGCGTGTAGTTCGAAGAGTAGAAACAAAGTTTGTAAGTGGTTCACCAAAGTTGGTGCGAGTAGGTACTCGTTGTCCCCAAGATCTCTAGACCCGAGACATGGCCCGGGTTTCGGGATAGTTTCCCTCATCAGTAGAGAAGTATTTGGGGTGGATGAGAAGGCCGCCAAGTATAGGTCACAGGCCCTGATGCCTCTCCGGCGCACAGGTGCGTCTCCAGGAGCTCGTCAGCTCGGGGCTCATGGGTGCGCTATAAGTAGAATACCACAATGGATCGCACACCGCTAGCCTCTCCTCCGGATCGCCCCTAAGCACTCTGGTATTTGAAGTGCGTGTAGTTCGAAGAGTAGAATAAAGTTTGTAAGTGGTTCACCAAAGTTGGTGCGAGTAGGTACTTGTTGTCCCCAAATCTCTAGACCCGAGACATGGCCCGGGTTTCGGGATAGTTTCCCTCATCAGTAGAGAATTATTTGGGGTGGATGAGAAGGCCGCCAAGTATCCGTCACAGGCCCTGATGCCTCTCCGGCTCGCAGGTGCGTCTCCAGGAGCTCGTCAGCTCGGGGCTCATGGGAGCGCTATAAGTAGAATACCACAATGGATCGCACACCGCTAGCCTCTCCTCCGGATCGCCCCTAAGCACTCTGATATTTGAAGTGCGTGTAGTTCGAAGAGTAGAAACAAAGTTTGTAAGTGGTTCACTAAAGTTGGTGCGAGTAGGTACTCGTTGTCCCCAAGATCTCTGGACCCGAGACATGGCCCGGGTTTCGGGATAGTTTCCCTCATCAGTAGAGAAGTATTTGGGGTGGATGAGAAGGCCGCCAAGTATCCGTCACAGGCCCTGATGCCTCTCCGGCGCGCAGGTGCGTCTCCAGGAGCTCGTCAGCTCGGGGCTCATGGGAGCGCTATAAGTAGAATACCACAATGGATCGCACACCGCTAGCCTCTCCTCCGGATCTCCCCATAGCACTCTGGTATTTGAAGTGCCTGTAGTTCGAAGAGTAGAAACAAAGTTTATAAGTGGTTCAGCAAAGTTGGTGCGAGTAGCTACTCGTTGTCCCCAAGATCTCTAGACCCGAGACATGGCCCGGGTTTCGGGATAGTTTCCCTCATCAGTAGAGAAGTATTTGGGGTGGATGAGAAGGCCGCCAAGTATCCGTCACAGGCCCTGATGCCACTCCGGCGTGCAGGTGCGTCTCCAGGAGCTCATCAGCTCGAGGCTCATGGGAGCGCTATAAGTAGAATACCACAATGGATCGCACACCGCTAGCCTCTCCTCCGGATCGCCCCTAAGCACTCTGGTATTTGTAGTGCGTGTAGTTCGAAGAGTAGAAACAAAGTTTGTAAGTGGTTCACCAAAGTTGGTGCGAGTAGGTACTTGTTGTCCCCAAATCTCTAGACCCGAGACATGGCCCGGGTTTCGGGATAGTTTCCCTCATCAGTAGAGAAGTATTTGGGGTAGATGAGAAGGCCGCCAAGTATCCGTCACAGGCCCTGATGCCTCTCCGGCTCGCAGGTGCGTCTCCAGGAGCTCGTCAGCTCGGGGCTCATGGGAGCGCTATAAGTAGAATACCACAATGGATCGCACACCGCTAGCCTCTCCTCCGGATCGCCCCTAAGCACTCTGATATTTGAAGTGCGTGTAGTTCGAAGAGTAGAAACAAAGTTTGTAAGTGGTTCACTAAAGTTGGTGCGTGTAGGTACTCGTTGTCCCCAAGATCTCTAGACCCGAGACATGGCCCGGGTTTCGGGATAGTTTCCCTCATCAGTAGAGAAGTATTTGGGGTGGATGAGAAGGCCGCCAAGTATCCGTCACAGGCCCTGATGCCTCTCCGGCGCGCAGGTGCGTCTCCAGGAGCTCGTCAGCTCGGGGCTCATGGGAGCGCTATAAGTAGAATACCACAATGGATCGCCCACCGCTAGCCTCTCCTCCGGATTGCCCCTAAGCACTCTGGTATTTGAAGTGCATGTAGTTCGAAGAGTAGAAACAAAGTTTGTAAGTGGTTCACCAAAGTTGGTGCGAGTAGGTACTCGTTGTCCCCAAGATCTCTAGACCCGAGACATGGCCTGGGTTTCGGGATAGTTACCCTCATCAGTAGAGAAGTATTTGGGGTGGATGAGAAGGCCGCCAAGTATCCGTCACAGGCCCTGATGCCTCTCCGGCGGGCAGGTGCGTCTCCAGGAGCTCGTCAGCTCGGGGCTCATGGGAGCGCTATAAGTAGAATACCACAATGGATCGCACACCGCTAGCCTCTCCTCCGGATCGCCCCTAAGCACTCTGGTATTTGAAGTGCGTGTAGTTCGAAGAGTAGAAACAAAGTTTGTAAGTGGTTCAGCAAAGTTGGTGCGAGTAGGTACTCGTTGTCCCCAAGATCTCTAGACCCGAGACATGGCCCGGGTTTCGGGATAGTTTCCCTCATCAGTAGAGAAGTATTTGGGGTGGATGAGAAGGCCGCCAAGTATCCGTCACAGGCCCTGATGCCTCTCCGGCGCGCAGGTGCATTTCTAGGAGCTCGACAGCTCGGGGGTCATGGGAGCGCTATAAGTAGAATACCACAATGGATCGCCCACCGCTAGCCTCTCCTCCGGATTGCCCCTATGCACTCTGGTATTTGAAGTGCATGTAGTTCGAAGAGTAGAAACAAAGTTTGTAAGTGGTTCACCAAAGTTGGTGCGAGTAGGTACTCGTTGTCCCCAAGATCTCTAGACCCGAGACATGGCCTGGGTTTCGGGATAGTTACCCTCATCAGTAGAGAAGTATTTGGGGTGGATGAGAAGGCCGCCAAGTATCCGTCACAGGCCCTGATGCCTCTCCGGCGCACAGGTGCGTCTCCAGGAGCTCGTCAGCTCGGGGCTCATGGGAGCGCTATAAGTAGAATACCACAATGGATCGCACACCGCTAGCCTCTCCTCCGGATCGCCCCTAAGCACTCTGGTATTTGAAGTGCGTGTAGTTCGAAGAGTAGAATAAAGTTTGTAAGTGGTTCACCAAAGTTGGTGGGAGTAGGTACTTGTTGTCCCCAAATCTCTAGACCCGAGACATGGCCCGGGTTTCGGGATAGTTTCCCTCATCAGTAGAGAAGTATTTGGGGTGGATGAGAAGGCCGCCAAGTATCCGTCACAGGCCCTGATGCCTCTCCGGCTCGCAGGTGCGTCTCCAGGAGCTCGTCAGCTCGGGGCTCATGGGAGCGCTATAAGTAGAATACCACAATGGATCGCACACCGCTAGCCTCTCCTCCGGATCGCCCCTAAGCACTCTGATATTTGAAGTGCGTGTAGTTCGAACAGTAGAAACAAAGTTTGTAAGTGGTTCACTAAAGTTGGTGCGAGTAGGTACTCGTTGTCCCCAAGATCTCTAGACCCGAGACATGGCCCGGGTTTTGGGATAGTTTCCCTCATCAGTAGAGAAGTATTTGGGGTGGATGAGAAGGCCGCCAAGTATCCGTCACAGGCCCTGATGCCTCTCCGGCGCGCAGGTGCGTCTCCAGGAGCTCGTCAGCTCGGGGCTCATGGGAGCGCTATAAGTAGAATACCACAATGGATCGCACACCGCTAGCCTCTCCTCCGGATCTCCCCTAAGCACTCTGGTATTTGAAGTGAGTGTAGTTCGAAGAGTAGAAACAAAGATTATAAGTGGTTCAGCAAAGTTGGTGCGAGTAGGTACTCGTTGTCCCCAAGATCTCTAGACCCGAGACATGGCCCGGGTTTCGGGATAGTTTCCCTCATCAGTAGAGAAGTATTTGGGGTGGATGAGAAGGCCGCCAAGTATCCGTCACAGGCCCTGATGCCACTCCGGCGTGCAGGTGCGTCTCCAGGAGCTCATCAGCTCGAAGCTCATGGGAGCGCTATAAGTAGAATACCAAAATGGATCGCACACCGCTAGCCTCTCCTCCGGATCGCCCCTAAGCACTCTGGTATTTGTAGTGCGTGTAGTTCGAAGAGTAGAAACAAAGTTTGTAAGTGGTTCACCAAAGTTGGTGCGAGTAGGTACTCGTTGTCCCCAAGATCTCTAGACCCGAGACATGGCCCGGGTTTCGGGATAGTTTCCCTCATCAGTAGAGAAGTATTTGGGGTGGATGAGAAGGCCTCCAAGTATCCATCACAGGCCCTGATGCCTCTGCGGCACGCAGGTGCGTCTTCAGGAGCTCGTCAACTCGGGGCTCATGGGAGCGCTATAAGTAGAATACCACAATGGATCGCACACCGCTAGCCTCTCCTCCGGATCGCCCCTAAGCACTCTGATATTTGAAGTGCGTGTAGTTCGAAGAGTAGAAACAAAGTTTGTAAGTGGTTCACTAAAGTTGGTGCGAGTAGGTACTCGTTGTCCCCAAGATCTCTAGACCCGAGACATGGCCCGGGTTTCGGGATAGTTTCCCTCATCAGTAGAGAAGTATTTGGGGTGGATGAGAAGGCCGCCAAGTATCCGTCACAGGCCCTGATGCCTCTCCGGCGGGCAGGTGCGTCTCCAGGAGCTCGTCAGCTCGGGGCTCATGGGAGCGCTATAAGTAGAATACCACAATGGATCGCACACCGCTAGCCTCTCCTCCGGATTGCCCCTAAGCACTCTGGTATTTGAAGTGCGTGTAGTTCGAAGAGTAGAAACAAAGTTTGTAAGTGGTTCAGCAAAGTTGGTGCAAGTAGGTACTCGTTGTCCCCAAGATCTCTAGACCCGAGACATGGCCTGGGTTTCGGGATAGTTACCCTCATCAGTAGAGAAGTATTTGGGGTGGATGAGAAGGCCGCCAAGTATCCGTCACAGGCCCTGATGCCTCTCCGGCGCACAGGTGCGTCTCCAGGAGCTCGTCAGCTCGGGGCTCATGGGAGCGCTATAAGTAGAATACCACAATGGATCGCACACCGCTAGCCTCTCCTCCGGATCGCCCCTAAGCACTCTGGTATTTGAAGTGCGTGTAGTTCGAAGAGTAGAAACAAAGTTTGTAAGTGGTTCACTAAAGTTGGTGCGAGTAGGTACTCGTTGTCCCCAAGATCTCTAGACCCGAGACATGGCCCGGGTTTCGGGATAGTTTCCCTCATCAGTAGAGAAGTATTTGGGGTGGATGAGAAGGCCGCCAAGTATCCGCCACAGGCCCTGATGCCTCTCCGGCGCGCAGGTGCGTCTCCAGGAGCTCGTCAGCTTGGGCTCATGGGAGCGCTATAAGTAGAATACCACAATGGATCGCACACCGCTAGCCTCTCCTCCGGATCGCCCCTAAGCACTCTGGTATTTGAAGTGCGTGTAGTTCGAAGAGTAGAAACAAAGTTTGTAAGTGGTTCAGCAAAGTTGGTGCGAGTAGGTATTCGTTGTCCCCAAGATCTCTAGACCCGAGACATGGCCCGGGTTTCGGGATAGTTTCCCTCATCAGTAGAGAAGTATTTGGGGTGGATGAGAAGGCCGCCAAGTATCCGTCACAGGCCCTGATGCCTCTCCGGCGCGCAGGTGCATTTCTAGGAGCTCGACAGCTCGGGGCTCATGGGAGCGCTATAAGTAGAATACCACAATGGATCGCCCACCGCTAGCCTCTCCTCCGGATTGCCCCTAAGCACTCTGGTATTTGAAGTGCATGTAGTTCGAAGAGTAGAAACAAAGTTTGTAAGTGGTTCACCAAAGTTGGTGCGAGTAGGTACTCGTTGTCCCCAAGATCTCTAGACCCGAGACATGGCCTGGGTTTCGGGATAGTTACCCTCATCAGTAGAGAAGTATTTGGGGTGGATGAGAAGGCCGCCAAGTATCCGTCACAGGCCCTGATGCCTCTCCGGCGCACAGGTGCATCTCCAGGAGCTCGTCAGCTCGGGGCTCATGGGAGCGCTATAAGTAGAATACCACAATGGATCGCACACCGCTAGCCTCTCCTCCGGATCGCCCCTAAGCACTCTGGTATTTGAAGTGCGTGTAGTTCGAAGAGTAGAATAAAGTTTGTAAGTGGTTCACCAAAGTTGGTGGGAGTAGGTACTTGTTGTCCCCAAATCTCTAGACCCGAAACATGGCCCGGGTTTCGGGATAGTTTCCCTCATCAGTAGAGAAGTATTTGGGGTGGATGAGAAGGCCGCCAAGTATCCGTCACAGGCCCTGATGCCTCTCCGGCTCGCAGGTGCGTCTCCAGGAGCTCGTCAGCTCGGGGCTCATGGGAGCGCTATAAGTAGAATACCACAATGGATCGCACACCGCTAGCCTCTCCTCCGGATCGCCCCTAAGCACTCTGGTATTTGAAGTGCATGTAGTTCGAAGAGTAGAATAAAGTTTCTAAGTGGTTCACCAAAGTTGGTGCGAGTAGGTACTTGATGTCCCCAAATCTCTAGACCCGAGACATGGCCCCGGTTTCGGGATAGTTTCCCTCATCAGTAGAGAAGTATTTGGGGTGGATGAGAAGGCCGCAAAGTATCCGTCACAGGCCCTGATGCCTCTCCGGCTCGCAGGTGCGTCTCCAGGAGCTCGTCAGCTCGGGGCTCATGGGAGCGCTATAAGTAGAATACCACAATGGATCGCACACCGCTAGCCTCTCCTCCGGATCGCCCCTAAGCACTCTGATATTTGAAGTGTGTGTAGTTCGAAGAGTAGAAACAAAGTTTGTAAGTGGTTCACTAAAGTTGGTGCGAGTAGGTACTCGTTGTCCCCAAGATCTCTAGACCCGAGACATGGCCCGGGTTTCCGGATAGTTTCCCTCATCAGTAGAGAAGTATTTGGGGTGGATGAGAAGGCCGCCAAGTATCTGTCACAGGCCCTGATGCCTCTCCGGCGCGCAGGTGCGTCTCCAGGAGCTCGTCAGCTCGGGGCTCATGGGAGCGCTATAAGTAGAATACCACAATGGATCGCACACCGCTAGCCTCTCCTCCGGATCGCCCCTAAGCACTCTGGTATTTGAAGTGCGTGTAGTTCGAAGAGTAGAAACAAAGTTTGTAAGTTGTTCACCAAAGTTGGTGCGAGTAGGTACTCGTTGTCCCCAAGATCTCTAGACCCGAGACATGGCCCGGGTTTCGGGATAGTTTCCCTCATCAGTAGAGAAGTATTTGGGGTGGATGAGAAGGCCGCCAAGTATAGGTCACAGGCCCTGATGCCTCTCCGGCGCACAGGTGCGTCTCCAGGAGCTCGTCAGCTCGGGGCTCATGGGAGCGCTATAAGTAGAATACCACAATGGATCGCACACCGCTAGCCTCTCCTCCGGATCGCCCCTAAGCACTCTGGTATTTGAAGTGCGTGTAGTTCGAAGAGTAGAATAAAGTTTGTAAGTGGTTCACCAAAGTTGGTGCGAGTAGGTACTTGTTGTCCCCAAATCTCTAGACCCGAGACATGGCCCGGGTTTCGGGATAGTTTCCCTCATCAGTAGAGAATTATTTGGGGTGGATGAGAAGGCCGCCAAGTATCCGTCACAGGCCCTGATGCCTCTCCGGCTCGCAGGTGCGTCTCCAGGAGCTCGTCAGCTCGGGGCTCATGGGAGCGCTATAAGTAGAATACCACAATGGATCGCACACCGCTAGCCTCTCCTCCGGATCGCCCCTAAGCACTCTGATATTTGAAGTGCGTGTAGTTCGAAGAGTAGAAACAAAGTTTGTAAGTGGTTCACTAAAGTTGGTGCGAGTAGGTACTCGTTGTCCCCAAGATCTCTGGACCCGAGACATGGCCCGGGTTTCGGGATAGTTTCCCTCATCAGTAGAGAAGTATTTGGGGTGGATGAGAAGGCCGCCAAGTATCCGTCACAGGCCCTGATGCCTCTCCGGCGCGCAGGTGCGTCTCCAGGAGCTCGTCAGCTCGGGGCTCATGGGAGCGCTATAAGTAGAATACCACAATGGATCGCCCACCGCTAGCCTCTCCTCCGGATTGCCCCTAAGCACTCTGGTATTTGAAGTGCATGTAGTTCGAAGAGTAGAAACAAAGTTTGTAAGTGGTTCACCAAAGTTGGTGCGAGTAGGTACTCGTTGTCCCCAAGATCTCTAGACCCGAGACATGGCCTGGGTTTCGGGATAGTTACCCTCATCAGTAGAGAAGTATTTGGGGTGGATGAGAAGGCCGCCAAGTATCCGCCACAGGCCCTGATGCCTCTCCGGCGCGCAGGTGCGTCTCCAGGAGCTCGACAGCTCGGGGCTCATGGGAGCGCTATAAGTAGAATACCACAATGGATCGCCCACCGCTAGCCTCTCCTCCGGATTGCCCCTAAGCACTCTGGTATTTGAAGTGCATGTAGTTCGAAGAGTAGAAACAAAGTTTGTAAGTGGTTCACCAAAGTTGGTGCGAGTAGGTACTCGTTGTCCCCAAGATCTCTAGACCCGAGACATGGCCTGGGTTTCGGGATAGTTACCCTCATCAGTAGAGAAGTATTTGGGGTGGATGAGAAGGCCGCCAAGTATCCGTCACAGGCCCTGATGCCTCTCCGGCGCACAGGTGCGTCTCCAGGAGCTCGTCAGCTCGGGGCTCATGGGAGCGCTATAAGTAGAATACCACAATGGATCGCACACCGCTAGCCTCTCCTCCGGATCGCCCCTAAGCACTCTGGTATTTGAAGTGCGTGTAGTTCGAAGAGTAGAATAAAGTTTGTAAGTGGTTCACCAAAGTTGGTGGGAGTAGCTACTTGTTGTCCCCAAATCTCTAGACCCGAGACATGGCCCGGGTTTCGGGATAGTTTCCCTCATCAGTAGAGAAGTATTTGGGGTGGATGAGAAGGCCGCCAAGTATCCGTCACAGGCCCTGATGCCTCTCCGGCTCGCAGGTGCGTCTCCAGGAGCTCGTCAGCTCGGGGCTCATGGGAGCGCTATAAGTAGAATACCACAATGGATCGCACACCGCTAGCCTCTCCTCCGGATCGCCCCTAAGCACTCTGATATTTGAAGTGCGTGTAGTTCGAAGAGTAGAAACAAAGTTTGTAAGTGGTTCACTAAAGTTGGTGCGAGTAGGTACTCGTTGTCCCCAAGATCTCTAGACCCGAGACATGGCCCGGGTTTCGGGATAGTTTCCCTCATCAGTAGAGAAGTATTTGGGGTGGATGAGAAGGACGCCAAGTATCTGTCACAGGCCCTGATGCCTCTCCGGCGCGCAGGTGCGTCTCCAGGAGCTCGTCAGCTCGGGGCTCATGGGAGCGCTATAAGTAGAATACCACAATGGATCGCACACCGCTAGCCTCTCCTCCGGATCTCCCCTAAGCACTCTGGTATTTGAAGTGCGTGTAGTTCGAAGAGTAGAAACAAAGATTATAAGTGGTTCAGCAAAGTTGGTGCGAGTAGGTACTCGTTGTCCCCAAGATCTCTAGACCCGAGACATGGCCCGGGTTTCGGGATAGTTTCCCTCATCAGTAGAGAAGTATTTGGGGTGGATGAGAAGGCCGCCAAGTATCCGTCACAGGCCCTGATGCCACTCCGGCGTGCAGGTGCGTCTCCAGGAGCTCGAGGCTCGAGGCTCATGGGAGCGCTATAAGTAGAATACCACAATGGATCGCACACCGCTAGCCTCTCCTCCGGATCGCCCCTAAGCACTCTGGTATTTGTAGTGCGTGTAGTTCGAAGAGTAGAAACAAAGTTTGTAAGTGGTTCACCAAAGTTGGTGCGAGTAGGTACTCGTTGTCCCCAAGATCTCTAGACCCGAGACATGGCCCGGGTTTCGGGATAGTTTCCCTCATCAGTAGAGAAGTATTTGGGGTGGATGAGAAGGCCTCCAAGTATCCATCACAGGCCCTGATGCCTCTGCGGCACGCAGGTGCGTCTTCAGGAGCTCGTCAAATCGGGGCTCATGGGAGCGCTATAAGTAGAATACCACAATGGATCGCAGACCGCTAGCCTCTCCTCCGGATCGCCCCTAAGCACTCTGATATTTGAAGTGCGTGTAGTTCGAAGAGTAGAAACAAAGTTTGTAAGTGGTTCACTAAAGTTGGTGCGAGTAGGTACTCGTTGTCCCCAAGATCTCTAGACCCGAGACATGGCCCGGGTTTCGGGATAGTTTCCCTCATCAGTAGAGAAGTATTTGGGGTGGATGAGAAGGCCGCCAAGTATCCGTCACAGGCCCTGATGCCTCTCCGGCGGGCAGGTGCGTCTCCAGGAGCTCGTCAGCTCGGGGCTCATGGGAGCGCTATAAGTAGAATACCACAATGGATCGCACACCGCTAGCCTCTCCTCCGGATCGCCCCTAAGCACTCTGGTATTTGAAGTGCGTGTAGTTCGAAGAGTAGAAACAAAGTTTGTAAGTGGTTCAGCAAAGTTGGTGCGAGTAGGTACTCGTTGTCCCCAAGATCTCTAGACCCGAGACATGGCCCGGGTTTCGGGATAGTTTCCCTCATCAGTAGAGAAGTATTTGGGGTGGATGAGAAGGCCGCCAAGTATCCGTCACAGGCCCTGATGCCTCTCCGGCGCGCAGGTGCATTTCTAGGAGCTCGACAGCTCGGGGGTCATGGGAGCGCTATAAGTAGAATACCACAATGGATCGCCCACCGCTAGCCTCTCCTCCGGATTGCCCCTATGCACTCTGGTATTTGAAGTGCATGTAGTTCGAAGAGTAGAAACAAAGTTTGTAAGTGGTTCACCAAAGTTGGTGCGAGTAGGTACTCGTTGTCCCCAAGATCTCTAGACCCGAGACATGGCCTGGGTTTCGGGATAGTTACCCTCATCAGTAGAGAAGTATTTGGGGTGGATGAGAAGGCCGCCAAGTATCCGTCACAGGCCCTGATGCCTCTCCGGCGCACAGGTGCGTCTCCAGGAGCTCGTCAGCTCGGGGCTCATGGGAGCGCTATAAGTAGAATACCACAATGGATCGCACACCGCTAGCCTCTCCTCCGGATCGCCCCTAAGCACTCTGGTATTTGAAGTGCGTGTAGTTCGAAGAGTAGAATAAAGTTTGTAAGTGGTTCACCAAAGTTGGTGGGAGTAGGTACTTGTTGTCCCCAAATCTCTAGACCCGAGACATGGCCCGGGTTTCGGGATAGTTTCCCTCATCAGTAGAGAAGTATTTGGGGTGGATGAGAAGGCCGCCAAGTATCCGTCACAGGCCCTGATGCCTCTCCGGCTCGCAGGTGCGTCTCCAGGAGCTCGTCAGCTCGGGGCTCATGGGAGCGCTATAAGTAGAATACCACAATGGATCGCACACTGCTAGCCTCTCCTCCGGATCGCCCCTAAGCACTCTGATATTTGAAGTGCGTGTAGTTCGAAGAGTAGAAACAAAGTCTGTAAGTGGTTCACTAAAGTTGGTGCGAGTAGGTACTCGTTGTCCCCAAGATCTCTAGACCCGAGACATGGCCCGGGTTTTGGGATAGTTTCCCTCATCAGTAGAGAAGTATTTGGGGTGGATGAGAAGGCCGCCAAGTATCCGTCACAGGCCCTGATGCCTCTCCGGCGCGCAGGTGCGTCTCCAGGAGCTCGTCAGCTCGGGGCTCATGGGAGCGCTATAAGTAGAATACCACAATGGATCGCACACCGCTAGCCTCTCCTCCGGATCTCCCCTAAGCACTCTGGTATTTGAAGTGAGTGTAGTTCGAAGAGTAGAAACAAAGATTATAAGTGGTTCAGCAAAGTTGGTGCGAGTAGGTACTCGTTGTCCCCAAGATCTCTAGACCCGAGACATGGCCCGGGTTTGGGGATAGTTTCTCTCATCAGTAGAGAAGTATTTGGGGTGGATGAGAAGGCCGCCAAGTATCCGTCACAGGCCCTGATGCCACTCCGGCGTGCAGGTGCGTCTCCAGGAGCTCATCAGCTCGAAGCTCATGGGAGCGCTATAAGTAGAATACCACAATGGATCGCACACCGCTAGCCTCTCCTCCGGATCGCCCCTAAGCACTCTGGTATTTGTAGTGCGTGTAGTTCGAAGAGTAGAAACAAAGTTTGTAAGTGGTTCACCAAAGTTGGTGCGAGTAGGTACTCGTTGTCCCCAAGATCTCTAGACCCGAGACATGGCCCGGGTTTCGGGATAGTTTCCCTCATCAGTAGAGAAGTATTTGGGGTGGATGAGAAGGCCTCCAAGTATCCATCACAGGCCCTGATGCCTCTGCGGCACGCAGGTGCGTCTTCAGGAGCTCGTCAACTCGGGGCTCATGGGAGCGCTATAAGTAGAATACCACAATGGATCGCACACCGCTAGCCTCTCCTCCGGATCGCCCCTAAGCACTCTGATATTTGAAGTGCGTGTAGTTCGAAGAGTAGAAACAAAGTTTGTAAGTGGTTCACTAAAGTTGGTGCGAGTAGGTACTCGTTGTCCCCAAGATCTCTAGACCCGAGACATGGCCCGGGTTTCGGGATAGTTTCCCTCATCAGTAGAGAAGTATTTGGGGTGGATGAGAAGGCCGCCAAGTATCCGTCACAGGCCCTGATGCCTCTCCGGCGGGCAGGTGCGTCTCCAGGAGCTCGTCAGCTCGGGGCTCATGGGAGCGCTATAAGTAGAATACCACAATGGATCGCACACCGCTAGCCTCTCCTCCGGATTGCCCCTAAGCACTCTGGTATTTGAAGTGCGTGTAGTTCGAAGAGTAGAAACAAAGTTTGTAAGTGGTTCAGCAAAGTTGGTGCGAGTAGGTACTCGTTGTCCCCAAGATCTCTAGACCCGAGACATGGCCTGGGTTTCGGGATAGTTACCCTCATCAGTAGAGAAGTATTTGGGGTGGATGAGAAGGCCGCCAAGTATCCGTCACAGGCCCTGATGCCTCTCCGGCGCACAGGTGCGTCTCCAGGAGCTCGTCAGCTCGGGGCTCATGGGAGCGCTATAAGTAGAATACCACAATGGATCGCACACCGCTAGCCTCTCCTCCGGATCGCCCCTAAGCACTCTGGTATTTGAAGTGCGTGTAGTTCGAAGAGTAGAAACAAAGTTTGTAAGTGGTTCACTAAAGTTGGTGCGAGTAGGTACTCGTTGTCCCCAAGATCTCTAGACCCGAGACATGGCCCGGGTTTCGGGATAGTTTCCCTCATCAGTAGAGAAGTATTTGGGGTGGATGAGAAGGCCGCCAAGTATCCGCCACAGGCCCTGATGCCTCTCCGGCGCGCAGGTGCGTCTCCAGGAGCTCGTCAGCTTGGGCTCATGGGAGCGCTATAAGTAGAATACCACAATGGATCGCACACCGCTAGCCTCTCCTCCGGATCGCCCCTAAGCACTCTGGTATTTGAAGTGCGTGTAGTTCGAAGAGTAGAAACAAAGTTTGTAAGTGGTTCAGCAAAGTTGGTGCGAGTAGGTACTCGTTGTCCCCAAGATCTCTAGACCCGAGACATGGCCCGGGTTTCGGGATAGTTTCCCTCATCAGTAGAGAAGTATTTGGGGTGGATGAGAAGGCCGCCAAGTATCCGTCACAGGCCCTGATGCCTCTCCGGCGCGCAGGTGCATTTCTAGGAGCTCGACAGCTCGGGGCTCATGGGAGCGCTATAAGTAGAATACCACAATGGATCGCCCACCGCTAGCCTCTCCTCCGGATTGCCCCTAAGCACTCTGGTATTTGAAGTGCATGTAGTTCGAAGAGTAGAAACAAAGTTTGTAAGTGGTTCACCAAAGTTGGTGCGAGTAGGTACTCGTTGTCCCCAAGATCTCTAGACCCGAGACATGGCCTGGGTTTCGGGATAGTTACCCTCATCAGTAGAGAAGTATTTGGGGTGGATGAGAAGGCCGCCAAGTATCCGTCACAGGCCCTGATGCCTCTCCGGCGCACAGGTGCGTCTCCAGGAGCTCGTCAGCTCGGGGCTCATGGGAGCGCTATAAGTAGAATACCACAATGGATCGCACACCGCTAGCCTCTCCTCCGGATCGCCCCTAAGCACTCTGGTATTTGAAGTGCGTGTAGTTCGAAGAGTAGAATAAAGTTTGTAAGTGGTTCACCAAAGTTGGTGGGAGTAGGTACTTGTTGTCCCCAAATCTCTAGACCCGAAACATGGCCCGGGTTTCGGGATAGTTTCCCTCATCAGTAGAGAAGTATTTGGGGTGGATGAGAAGGCCGCCAAGTATCCGTCACAGGCCCTGATGCCTCTCCGGCTCGCAGGTGCGTCTCCAGGAGCTCGTCAGCTCGGGGCTCATGGGAGCGCTATAAGTAGAATACCACAATGGATCGCACACCGCTAGCCTCTCCTCCGGATCGCCCCTAAGCACTCTGGTATTTGAAGTGCATGTAGTTCGAAGAGTAGAATAAAGTTTCTAAGTGGTTCACCAAAGTTGGTGCGAGTAGGTACTTGATGTCCCCAAATCTCTAGACCCGAGACATGGCCCCGGTTTCGGGATAGTTTCCCTCATCAGTAGAGAAGTATTTGGGGTGGATGAGAAGGCCGCCAAGTATCCGTCACAGGCCCTGATGCCTCTCCGGCTCGCAGGTGCGTCTCCAGGAGCTCGTCAGCTCGGGGCTCATGGGAGCGCTATAAGTAGAATACCACAATGGATCGCACACCGCTACCCTCTCCTCCGGATCGCCCCTAAGCACTCTGATATTTGAAGTGTGTGTAGTTCGAAGAGTAGAAACAAAGTTTGTAAGTGGTTCACTAAAGTTGGTGCGAGTAGGTACTCGTTGTCCCCAAGATCTCTAGACCCGAGACATGGCCCGGGTTTCCGGATAGTTTCCCTCATCAGTAGAGAAGTATTTGGGGTGGATGAGAAGGCCGCCAAGTATCTGTCACAGGCCCTGATGCCTCTCCGGCGCGCAGGTGCGTCTCCAGGAGCTCGTCAGCTCGGGGCTCATGGGAGCGCTATAAGTAGAATACCACAATGGATCGCACACCGCTAGCCTCTCCTCCGGATCGCCCCTAAGCACTCTGGTATTTGAAGTGCGTGTAGTTCGAAGAGTAGAAACAAAGTTTGTAAGTGGTTCACCAAAGTTGATGCGAGTAGGTACTCGTTGTCCCCAAGATCTCTAGACCCGAGACATGGCCCGGGTTTCGGGATAGTTTCCCTCATCAGTAGAGAAGTATTTGGGGTGGATGAGAAGGCCGCCAAGTATAGGTCACAGGCCCTGATGCCTCTCCGGCGCACAGGTGCGTCTCCAGGAGCTCGTCAGCTCGGGGCTCATGGGTGCGCTATAAGTAGAATACCACAATGGATCGCACACCGCTAGCCTCTCCTCCGGATCGCCCCTAAGCACTCTGGTATTTGAAGTGCGTGTAGTTCGAAGAGTAGAATAAAGTTTGTAAGTGGTTCACCAAAGTTGGTGCGAGTAGGTACTTGTTGTCCCCAAATCTCTAGACCCGAGACATGGCCCGGGTTTCGGGATAGTTTCCCTCATCAGTAGAGAATTATTTGGGGTGGATGAGAAGGCCGCCAAGTATCCGTCACAGGCCCTGATGCCTCTCCGGCTCGCAGGTGCGTCTCCAGGAGCTCGTCAGCTCGGGGCTCATGGGAGCGCTATAAGTAGAATACCACAATGGATCGCACACCGCTAGCCTCTCCTCCGGATCGCCCCTAAGCACTCTGATATTTGAAGTGCGTGTAGTTCGAAGAGTAGAAACAAAGTTTGTAAGTGGTTCACTAAAGTTGGTGCGAGTAGGTACTCGTTGTCCCCAAGATCTCTGGACCCGAGACATGGCCCGGGTTTCGGGATAGTTTCCCTCATCAGTAGAGAAGTATTTGGGGTGGATGAGAAGGCCGCCAAGTATCCGTCACAGGCCCTGATGCCTCTCCGGCGCGCAGGTGCGTCTCCAGGAGCTCGTCAGCTCGGGGCTCATGGGAGCGCTATAAGTAGAATACCACAATGGATCGCACACCGCTAGCCTCTCCTCCGGATCTCCCCATAGCACTCTGGTATTTGAAGTGCCTGTAGTTCGAAGAGTAGAAACAAAGTTTATAAGTGGTTCAGCAAAGTTGGTGCGAGTAGGTACTCGTTGTCCCCAAGATCTCTAGACCCGAGACATGGCCCGGGTTTCGGGATAGTTTCCCTCATCAGTAGAGAAGTATTTGGGGTGGATGAGAAGGCCGCCAAGTATCCGTCACAGGCCCTGATGCCACTCCGGCGTGCAGGTGCGTCTCCAGGAGCTCATCAGCTCGAGGCTCATGGGAGCGCTATAAGTAGAATACCACAATGGATCGCACACCGCTAGCCTCTCCTCCGGATCGCCCCTAAGCACTCTGGTATTTGTAGTGCGTGTAGTTCGAAGAGTAGAAACAAAGTTTGTAAGTGGTTCACCAAAGTTGGTGCGAGTAGGTACTTGTTGTCCCCAAATCTCTAGACCCGAGACATGGCCCGGGTTTCGGGATAGTTTCCCTCATCAGTAGAGAAGTATTTGGGGTAGATGAGAAGGCCGCCAAGTATCCGTCACAGGCCCTGATGCCTCTCCGGCTCGCAGGTGCGTCTCCAGGAGCTCGTCAGCTCGGGGCTCATGGGAGCGCTATAAGTAGAATACCACAATGGATCGCACACCGCTAGCCTCTCCTCCGGATCGCCCCTAAGCACTCTGATATTTGAAGTGCGTGTAGTTCGAAGAGTAGAAACAAAGTTTGTAAGTGGTTCACTAAAGTTGGTGCGTGTAGGTACTCGTTGTCCCCAAGATCTCTAGACCCGAGACATGGCCCGGGTTTCGGGATAGTTTCCCTCATCAGTAGAGAAGTATTTGGGGTGGATGAGAAGGCCGCCAAGTATCCGTCACAGGCCCTGATGCCTCTCCGGCGCGCAGGTGCGTCTCCAGGAGCTCGTCAGCTCGGGGCTCATGGGAGCGCTATAAGTAGAATACCACAATGGATCGCCCACCGCTAGCCTCTCCTCCGGATTGCCCCTAAGCACTCTGGTATTTGAAGTGCATGTAGTTCGAAGAGTAGAAACAAAGTTTGTAAGTGGTTCACCAAAGTTGGTGCGAGTAGGTACTCGTTGTCCCCAAGATCTCTAGACCCGAGACATGGCCTGGGTTTCGGGATAGTTACCCTCATCAGTAGAGAAGTATTTGGGGTGGATGAGAAGGCCGCCAAGTATCCGTCACAGGCCCTGATGCCTCTCCGGCGCACAGGTGCGTCTCCAGGAGCTCGTCAGCTCGGGGCTCATGGGAGCGCTATAAGTAGAATACCACAATGGATCGCACACCGCTAGCCTCTCCTCCGGATCGCCCCTAAGCACTCTGGTATTTGAAGTGCGTGTAGTTCGAAGAGTAGAAACAAAGTTTGTAAGTGGTTCACTAAAGTTGGTGCGAGTAGGTACTCGTTGTCCCCAAGATCTCTAGACCCGAGACATGGCCCGGGTTTCGGGATAGTTTCCCTCATCAGTAGAGAAGTATTTGGGGTGGATGAGAAGGCCGCCAAGTATCCGCCACAGGCCCTGATGCCTCTCCGGCGCGCAGGTGCGTCTCCAGGAGCTCGTCAGCTTGGGCTCATGGGAGCGCTATAAGTAGAATACCACAATGGATCGCACACCGCTAGCCTCTCCTCCGGATCGCCCCTAAGCACTCTGGTATTTGAAGTGCGTGTAGTTCGAAGAGTAGAAACAAAGTTTGTAAGTGGTTCAGCAAAGTTGGTGCGAGTAGGTACTCGTTGTCCCCAAGATCTCTAGACCCGAGACATGGCCCGGGTTTCGGGATAGTTTCCCTCATCAGTAGAGAAGTATTTGGGGTGGATGAGAAGGCCGCCAAGTATCCGTCACAGGCCCTGATGCCTCTCCGGCGCGCAGGTGCATTTCTAGGAGCTCGACAGCTCGGGGCTCATGGGAGCGCTATAAGTAGAATACCACAATGGATCGCCCACCGCTAGCCTCTCCTCCGGATTGCCCCTAAGCACTCTGGTATTTGAAGTGCATGTAGTTCGAAGAGTAGAAACAAAGTTTGTAAGTGGTTCACCAAAGTTGGTGCGAGTAGGTACTCGTTGTCCCCAAGATCTCTAGACCCGAGACATGGCCTGGGTTTCGGGATAGTTACCCTCATCAGTAGAGAAGTATTTGGGGTGGATGAGAAGGCCGCCAAGTATCCGTCACAGGCCCTGATGCCTCTCCGGCGCACAGGTGCGTCTCCAGGAGCTCGTCAGCTCGGGGCTCATGGGAGCGCTATAAGTAGAATACCACAATGGATCGCACACCGCTAGCCTCTCCTCCGGATCGCCCCTAAGCACTCTGGTATTTGAAGTGCGTGTAGTTCGAAGAGTAGAATAAAGTTTCTAAGTGGTTCACCAAAGTTGGTGCGAGTAGGTACTTGATGTCCCCAAATCTCTAGACCCGAGACATGGCCCCGGTTTCGGGATAGTTTCCCTCATCAGTAGAGAAGTATTTGGGGTGGATGAGAAGGCCGCCAAGTATCCGTCACAGGCCCTGATGCCTCTCCGGCGCACAGGTGCGTCTCCAGGAGCTCGTCAGCTCGGGGCTCATGGGAGCGCTATAAGTAGAATACCACAATGGATCGCACACCGCTAGCCTCTCCTCCGGATCGCCCCTAAGCACTCTGGTATTTGAAGTGCGTGTAGTTCGAAGAGTAGAATAAAGTTTGTAAGTGGTTCACCAAAGTTGGTGGGAGTAGGTACTTGTTGTCCCCAAATCTCTAGACCCGAGACATGGCCCGGGTTTCGGGATAGTTTCCCTCATCAGTAGAGAAGTATTTGGGGTGGATGAGAAGGCCGCCAAGTATCCGTCACAGGCCCTGATGCCTCTCCGGCTCGCAGGTGCGTCTCCAGGAGCTCGTCAGCTCGGGGCTCATGGGAGCGCTATAAGTAGAATACCACAATGGATCGCACACCGCTAGCCTCTCCTCCGGATCGCCCCTAAGCACTCTGGTATTTGAAGTGCATGTAGTTCGAAGAGTAGAATAAAGTTTCTAAGTGGTTCACCAAAGTTGGTGCGAGTAGGTACTTGATGTCCCCAAATCTCTAGACCCGAGACATGGCCCCGGTTTCGGGATAGTTTCCCTCATCAGTAGAGAAGTATTTGGGGTGGATGAGAAGGCCGCCAAGTATCCGTCACAGGCCCTGATGCCTCTCCGGCTCGCAGGTGCGTCTCCAGGAGCTCGTCAGCTCGGGGCTCATGGGAGCGCTATAAGTAGAATACCACAATGGATCGCACACCGCTAGCCTCTCCTCCGGATCGCCCCTAAGCACTCTGATATTTGAAGTGTGTGTAGTTCGAAGAGTAGAAACAAAGTTTGTAAGTGGTTCACTAAAGTTGGTGCGAGTAGGTACTCGTTGTCCCCAAGATCTCTAGACCCGAGACATGGCCCGGGTTTCCGGATAGTTTCCCTCATCAGTAGAGAAGTATTTGGGGTGGATGAGAAGGCCGCCAAGTATCCGTCACAGGCCCTGATGCCTCTCCGGCGCGCAGGTGCGTCTCCAGGAGCTCGTCAGCTCGGGGCTCATGGGAGCGCTATAAGTAGAATACCACAATGGATCGCACACCGCTAGCCTCTCCTCCGGATCGCCCCTAAGCACTCTGGTATTTGAAGTGCGTGTAGTTCGAAGAGTAGAAACAAAGTTTGTAAGTGGTTCACCAAAGTTGGTGCGAGTAGGTACTCGTTGTCCCCAAGATCTCTAGACCCGAGACATGGCCCGGGTTTCGGGATAGTTTCCCTCATCAGTAGAGAAGTATTTGGGGTGGATGAGAACGCCGCCAAGTATAGGTCACAGGCCCTGATGCCTCTCCGGCGCACAGGTGCGTCTCCAGGAGCTCGTCAGCTCGGGGCTCATGGGAGCGCTATAAGTAGAATACCACAATGGATCGCACACCGCTAGCCTCTCCTCCGGATCGCCCCTAAGCACTCTGGTATTTGAAGTGCGTGTAGTTCGAAAAGTAGAATAAAGTTTGTAAGTGGTTCACCAAAGTTGGTGCGAGTAGGTACTTGTTGTCCCCAAATCTCTAGACCCGAGACATGGCCCGGGTTTCGGGATAGTTTCCCTCATCAGTAGAGAATTATTTGGGGTGGATGAGAAGGCCGCCAAGTATCCGTCACAGGCCCTGATGCCTCTCCGGCTCGCAGGTGCGTCTCCAGGAGCTCGTCAGCTCGGGGCTCATGGGAGCGCTATAAGTAGAATACCACAATGGATCGCACACCGCTAGCCTCTCCTCCGGATCGCCCCTAAGCACTCTGATATTTGAAGTGCGTGTAGTTCGAAGAGTAGAAACAAAGTTTGTAAGTGGTTCACTAAAGTTGGTGCGAGTAGGTACTCGTTGTCCCCAAGATCTCTGGACCCGAGACATGGCCCGGGTTTCGGGATAGTTTCCCTCATCAGTAGAGAAGTATTTGGGGTGGATGAGAAGGCCGCCAAGTATCCGTCACAGGCCCTGATGCCTCTCCGGCGCGCAGGTGCGTCTCCAGGAGCTCGTCAGCTCGGGGCTCATGGGAGCGCTATAAGTAGAATACCACAATGGATCGCACACCGCTAGCCTCTCCTCCGGATCTCCCCATAGCACTCTGGTATTTGAAGTGCCTGTAGTTCGAAGAGTAGAAACAAAGTTTATAAGTGGTTCAGCAAAGTTGGTGCGAGTAGGTACTCGTTGTCCCCAAGATCTCTAGACCCGAGACATGGCCCGGGTTTCGGGATAGTTTCCCTCATCAGTAGAGAAGTATTTGGGGTGGATGAGAAGGCCGCCAAGTATCCGTCACAGGCCCTGATGCCACTCCGGCGTGCAGGTGCGTCTCCAGGAGCTCATCAGCTCGAGGCTCATGGGAGCGCTATAAGTAGAATACCACAATGGATCGCACACCGCTAGCCTCTCCTCCGGATCGCCCCTAAGCACTCTGGTATTTGAAGTGCATGTAGTTCGAAGAGTAGAATAAAGTTTCTAAGTGGTTCACCAAAGTTGGTGCGAGTAGGTACTTGATGTCCCCAAATCTCTAGACCCGAGACATGGCCCCAGTTTCGGGATAGTTTCCCTCATCAGTAGAGAAGTATTTGGGGTGGATGAGAAGGCCGCCAAGTATCCGTCACAGGCCCTGATGCCTCTCCGGCTCGCAGGTGCGTCTCCAGGAGCTCGTCAGCTCGGGGCTCATGGGAGCGCTATAAGTAGAATACCACAATGGATCGCACACCGCTAGCCTCTCCTCCGGATCGCCCCTAAGCACTCTGATATTTGAAGTGAGTGTAGTTCGAAGAGTAGAAACAAAGTTTGTAAGTGGTTCACTAAAGTTGGTGCGTGTAGGTACTCGTTGTCCCCAAGATCTCTAGACCCGAGACATGGCCCGGGTTTCGGGATAGTTTCCCTCATCAGTAGAGAAGTATTTGGGGTGGATGAGAAGGCCGCCAAGTATCCGTCACAGGCCCTGATGCCTCTCCGGCGCGCAGGTGCGTCTCCAGGAGCTCGTCAGCTCGGGGCTCATGGGAGCGCTATAAGTAGAATACCACAATGGATCGCCCACCGCTAGCCTCTCCTCCGGATTGCCCCTAAGCACTCTGGTATTTGAAGTGCATGTAGTTCGAAGAGTAGAAACAAAGTTTGTAAGTGGTTCACCAAAGTTGGTGTGAGTAGGTACTCGTTGTCCCCAAAATCTCTAGACCCGAGACATGGCCTGGGTTTCGGGATAGTTACCCTCATCAGTAGAGAAGTATTTGGGGTGGATGAGAAGGCCGCCAAGTATCCGTCACAGGCCCTGATGCCTCTCCGGCGCACAGGTGCGTCTCCAGGAGCTCGTCAGCTCGGGGCTCATGGGAGCGCTATAAGTAGAATACCACAATGGATCGCACACCGCTAGCCTCTCCTCCGGATCGCCCCTAAGCACTCTGGTATTTGAAGTGCGTGTAGTTCGAAGAGTAGAAACAAAGTTTGTAAGTGGTTCACTAAAGTTGGTGCGAGTAGGTACTCGTTGTCCCCAAGATCTCTAGACCCGAGACATGGCCCGGGTTTCGGGATAGTTTCCCTCATCAGTAGAGAAGTATTTGGGGTGGATGAGAAGGCCGCCAAGTATCCGCCACAGGCCCTGATGCCTCTCCGGCGCGCAGGTGCGTCTCCAGGAGCTCGTCAGCTCGGGCTCATGGGAGCGCTATAAGTAGAATACCACAATGGATCGCACACCGCTAGCCTCTCCTCCGGATCGCCCCTAAGCACTCTGGTATTTGAAGTGCGTGTAGTTCGAAGAGTAGAAACAAAGTTTGTAAGTGGTTCACTAAAGTTGGTGCGAGTAGGTACTCGTTGTCCCCAAGATCTCTAGACCCGAGACATGGCCCGGGTTTCGGGATAGTTTCCCTCATCAGTAGAGAAGTATTTGGGGTGGATGAGAAGGCCGCCAAGTATCCGCCACAGGCCCTGATGCCTCTCCGGCGCGCAGGTGCGTCTCCAGGAGCTCGTCAGCTTGGGCTCATGGGAGCGCTATAAGTAGAATACCACAATGGATCGCACACCGCTAGCCTCTCCTCCGGATCGCCCCTAAGCACTCTGGTATTTGAAGTGCGTGTAGTTCGAAGAGTAGAAACAAAGTTTGTAAGTGGTTCAGCAAAGTTGGTGCGAGTAGGTACTCGTTGTCCCCAAGATCTCTAGACCCGAGACATGGCCCGGGTTTCGGGATAGTTTCCCTCATCAGTAGAGAAGTATTTGGGGTGGATGAGAAGGCCGCCAAGTATCCGTCACAGGCCCTGATGCCTCTCCGGCGCGCAGGTGCATTTCTAGGAGCTCGACAGCTCGGGGCTCATGGGAGCGCTATAAGTAGAATACCACAATGGATCGCCCACCGCTAGCCTCTCCTCCGGATTGCCCCTAAGCACTCTGGTATTTGAAGTGCATGTAGTTCGAAGAGTAGAAACAAAGTTTGTAAGTGGTTCACCAAAGTTGGTGCGAGTAGGTACTCGTTGTCCCCAAGATCTCTAGACCCGAGACATGGCCTGGGTTTCGGGATAGTTACCCTCATCAGTAGAGAAGTATTTGGGGTGGATGAGAAGGCCGCCAAGTATCCGTCACAGGCCCTGATGCCTCTCCGGCGCACAGGTGCGTCTCCAGGAGCTCGTCAGCTCGGGGCTCATGGGAGCGCTATAAGTAGAATACCACAATGGATCGCACACCGCTAGCCTCTCCTCCGGATCGCCCCTAAGCACTCTGGTATTTGAAGTGCGTGTAGTTCGAAGAGTAGAATAAAGTTTGTAAGTGGTTCACCAAAGTTGGTGGGAGTAGGTACTTGTTGTCCCCAAATCTCTAGACCCGAGACATGGCCCGGGTTTCGGGATAGTTTCCCTCATCAGTAGAGAAGTATTTGTGGTGGATGAGAAGGCCTCCAAGTATCCGTCACAGGCCCTGATGCCTCTCCGGCTCGCAGGTGCGTCTCCAGGAGCTCGTCAGCTCGGGGCTCATGGGAGCGCTATAAGTAGAATACCACAATGGATCGCACACCGCTAGCCTCTCCTCCGGATCGCCCCTAAGCACTCTGGTATTTGAAGTGCGTGTAGTTCGAAGAGTAGAATAAAGTTTCTAAGTGGTTCACCAAAGTTGGTGCGAGTAGGTACTTGATGTCCCCAAATCTCTAGACCCGAGACATGGCCCCGGTTTCGGGATAGTTTCCCTCATCAGTAGAGAAGTATTTGGGGTGGATGAGAAGGCCGCCAAGTATCCGTCACAGGCCCTGATGCCTCTCCGGCTCGCAGGTGCGTCTCCAGGAGCTCGTCAGCTCGGGGCTCATGGGAGCGCTATAAGTAGAATACCACAATGGATCGCACACCGCTAGCCTCTCCTCCGGATCGCCCCTAAGCACTCTGATATTTGAAGTGTGTGTAGTTCGAAGAGTAGAAACAAAGTTTGTAAGTGGTTCACTAAAGTTGGTGCGAGTAGGTACTCGTTGTCCCCAAGATCTCTAGACCCGAGACATGGCCCGGGTTTCCGGATAGTTTCCCTCATCAGTAGAGAAGTATTTGGGGTGGATGAGAAGGCCACCAAGTATCCGTCACAGGCCCTGATGCCTCTCCGGCGCGCAGGTGCGTCTCCAGGAGCTCGTCAGCTCGGGGCTCATGGGAGCGCTATAAGTAGAATACCACAATGGATCGCACACCGCTAGCCTCTCCTCCGGATCGCCCCTAAGCACTCTGGTATTTGAAGTGCGTGTAGTTCGAAGAGTAGAAACAAAGTTTGTAAGTGGTTCAGCAAAGTTGGTGCGAGTAGGTACTCGTTGTCCCCAAGATCTCTAGACCCGAGACATGGCCCGGGTTTCGGGATAGTTTCCCTCATCAGTAGAGAAGTATTTGGGGTGGATGAGAAGGCCGCAAGTATCCATCACAGGCCCTGATGCCTCTAGGGCGCGCAGGTGCCTCTCTAGGAGCTCGACAGCTCGGGGCTCATGGGAGCGCTATAAGTAGAATACCACAATGGATCGCCCACCGCTAGCCTCTCCTCCGGATTGCTCCTAAGCACTCTGGTATTTGAAGTGCGTGTAGTTCGAAGAGTAGAAACAAAGTTTGTAAGTGGTTCACCAAAGTTGGTGCGAGTAGCTACTCGTTGTCCCCAAGATCTCTAGACCCGAGACATGGCCCGGGTTTCGGGATAGTTACCCTCATCAGTAGAGAAGTATTTGGGGTGGATGAGAAGGCCGCCAAGTATCCGTCACAGGCCCTGATGCCTCTCCGGCGCACAGGTGCGTCTCCAGGAGCTCGTCAGCTCGGGGCTCATGGGAGCGCTATAAGTAGAATACCACAATGGATCGCACACCGCTAGCCTCTCCTCCGGATCGCCCCTAAGCACTCTGGTATTTGAAGTGCGTGTAGTTCGAAGAGTAGAATAAAGTTTGTAAGTGGTTCACCAAAGTTGGTGCGAGTAGGTACTTGTTGTCCCCAAATCTCTAGACCCGAGACATGGCCTGGGTTTCGGGATAGTTTCCCTCATCAGTAGAGAATTATTTGGGGTGGATGAGAAGGCCGCCAAGTATCCGTCACAGGCCCTGATGCCTCTCCGGCTCGCAGGTGCGTCTCCAGGAGCTCGTCAGCTCGGGGCTCATGGGAACGCTATAAGTAGAATACCACAATGGATCGCACACCGCTAGCCTCTCCTCCGGATCGCCCCTAAGCACTCTGATATTTGAAGTGCGTGTAGTTCGAAGAGTAGAAACAAAGTTTGTAAGTGGTTCACTAAAGTTGGTGCGAGTAGGTACTCGTTGTCCCCAAGATCTCTGGACCCGAGACATGGCCCGGGTTTCGGGATAGTTTCCCTCATCAGTAGAGAAGTATTTGGGGTGGATGAGAAGGCCGCCAAGTATCCGTCACAGGCCCTGATGCCTCTCCGGCGCGCAGGTGCGTCTCCAGGAGCTCGTCAGCTCGGGGCTCATGGGAGCGCTATAAGTAGAATACCACAATGGATCGCACACCGCTAGCCTCTTCTCCGGATCTCCCCATAGCACTCTGGTATTTGAAGTGCCTGTAGTTCGAAGAGTAGAAACAAAGTTTATAAGTGGTTCAGCAAAGTTGGTGCGAGTAGGTACTCGTTGTCCCCAAGATCTCTAGACCCGAGACATGGCCCGAGTTTCGGGATAGTTTCCCTCATCAGTAGAGAAGTATTTGGGGTGGATGAGAAGGCCGCCAAGTATCCGTCACAGGCCCTGATGCCTCTCCGGCGTGCAGGTGCGTCTCCAGGAGCTCATCAGCTCGAGGCTCATGGGAGCGCTATAAGTAGAATACCACAATGGATCGCACACCGCTAGCCTCTCCTCCGGATCGCCCCTAAGCACTCTGGTATTTGTAGTGCGTGTAGTTCGAAGAGTAGAAACAAAGTTTGTAAGTGGTTCACCAAAGTTGGTGCGAGTAGGTACTTGTTGTCCCCAAATCTCTAGACCCGAGACATGGCCCGGGTTTCGGGATAGTTTCCCTCATCAGTAGAGAAGTATTTGGGGTAGATGAGAAGGCCGCCAAGTATCCGTCACAGGCCCTGATGCCTCTCCGGCTCGCAGGTGCGTCTCCAGGAGCTCGTCAGCTCGGGGCTCATGGGAGCGCTATAAGTAGAATACCACAATGGATCGCACACCGCTAGCCTCTCCTCCGGATCGCCCCTAAGCACTCTGATATTTGAAGTGCGTGTAGTTCGAAGAGTAGAAACAAAGTTTGTAAGTGGTTCACTAAAGTTGGTGCGTGTAGGTACTCGTTGTCCCCAAGATCTCTAGACCCGAGACATGGCCCGGGTTTCGGGATAGTTTCCCTCATCAGTAGAGAAGTATTTGGGGTGGATGAGAAGGCCGCCAAGTATCCGTCACAGGCCCTGATGCCTCTCCGGCGCGCAGGTGCGTCTCCAGGAGCTCGTCAGCTCGGGGCTCATGGGAGCGCTATAAGTAGAATACCACAATGGATCGCCCACCGCTAGCCTCTCCTCCGGATTGCCCCTAAGCACTCTGGTATTTGAAGTGCATGTAGTTCGAAGAGTAGAAACAAAGTTTGTAAGTGGTTCACCAAAGTTGGTGCGAGTAGGTACTCGTTGTCCCCAAGATCTCTAGACCCGAGACATGGCCTGGGTTTCGGGATAGTTACCCTCATCAGTAGAGAAGTATTTGGGGTGGATGAGAAGGCCGCCAAGTATCCGTCACAGGCCCTGATGCCTCTCCGGCGCACAGGTGCGTCTCCAGGAGCTCGTCAGCTCGGGGCTCATGGGAGCGCTATAAGTAGAATACCACAATGGATCGCACACCGCTAGCCTCTCCTCCGGATCGCCCCTAAGCACTCTGGTATTTGAAGTGCGTGTAGTTCGAAGAGTAGAAACAAAGTTTGTAAGTGGTTCACTAAAGTTGGTGCGAGTAGGTACTCGTTGTCCCCAAGATCTCTAGACCCGAGACATGGCCCGGGTTTCGGGATAGTTTCCCTCATCAGTAGAGAAGTATTTGGGGTGGATGAGAAGGCCGCCAAGTATCCGCCACAGGCCCTGATGCCTCTCCGGCGCGCAGGTGCGTCTCCAGGAGCTCGTCAGCTCGGGCTCATGGGAGCGCTATAAGTAGAATACCACAATGGATCGCACACCGCTAGCCTCTCCTCCGGATCGCCCCTAAGCACTCTGGTATTTGAAGTGCGTGTAGTTCGAAGAGTAGAAACAAAGTTTGTAAGTGGTTCAGCAAAGTTGGTGCGAGTAGGTACTTGTTGTCCCCAAGATCTCTAGACCCGAGACATGGCCCGGGTTTCGGGATAGTTTCCCTCATCAGTAGAGAAGTATTTGGGGTGGATGAGAAGGCCGCCAAGTATCCGTCACAGGCCCTGATGCCTCTCCGGCGCGCAGGTGCATTTCTAGGAGCTCGACAGCTCGGGGCTCATGGGAGCGCTATAAGTAGAATACCACAATGGATCGCCCACCGCTAGCCTCTCCTCCGGATTGCCCCTAAGCACTCTGGTATTTGAAGTGCATGTAGTTCGAAGAGTAGAAACAAAGTTTGTAAGTGGTTCACCAAAGTTGGTGCGAGTAGGTACTCGTTGTCCCCAAGATCTCTAGACCCGAGACATGGCCTGGGTTTCGGGATAGTTACCCTCATCAGTAGAGAAGTATTTGGGGTGGATGAGAAGGCCGCCAAGTATCCGTCACAGGCCCTGATGCCTCTCCGGCGCACAGGTGCGTCTCCAGGAGCTCGTCAGCTCGGGGCTCATGGGAGCGCTATAAGTAGAATACCACAATGGATCGCACACCGCTAGCCTCTCCTCCGGATCGCCCCTAAGCACTCTGGTATTTGAAGTGCGTGTAGTTCGAAGAGTAGAATAAAGTTTGTAAGTGGTTCACCAAAGTTGGTGGGAGTAGGTACTTGTTGTCCCCAAATCTCTAGACCCGAGACATGGCCCGGGTTTCGGGATAGTTTCCCTCATCAGTAGAGAAGTATTTGGGGTGGATGAGAAGGCCGCCAAGTATCCGTCACAGGCCCTGATGCCTCTCCGGCTCGCAGGTGCGTCTCCAGGAGCTCGTCAGCTCGGGGCTCATGGGAGCGCTATAAGTAGAATACCACAATGGATCGCACACCGCTAGCCTCTCCTCCGGATCGCCCCTAAGCACTCTGGTATTTGAAGTGCGTGTAGTTCGAAGAGTAGAATAAAGTTTCTAAGTGGTTCACCAAAGTTGGTGCGAGTAGGTACTTGATGTCCCCAAATCTCTAGACCCGAGACATGGCCCCGGTTTCGGGATAGTTTTCCTCATCAGTAGAGAAGTATTTGGGGTGGATGAGAAGGCCGCCAAGTATCCGTCACAGGCCCTGATGCCTCTCCGGCTCGCAGGTGCGTCTCCAGGAGCTCGTCAGCTCGGGGCTCATGGGAGCGCTATAAGTAGAATACCACAATGGATCGCACACCGCTAGCCTCTCCTCCGGATCACCCCTAAGCACTCTGATATTTGAAGTGTGTGTAGTTCGAAGAGTAGAAACAAAGTTTGTAAGTGGTTCACTAAAGTTGGTGCGAGTAGGTACTCGTTGTCCCCAAGATCTCTAGACCCGAGACATGGCCCGGGTTTCCGGATAGTTTCCCTCATCAGTAGAGAAGTATTTGGGGTGGATGAGAAGGCCGCCAAGTATCCGTCACAGGCCCTGATGCCTCTCCGGCGCGCAGGTGCGTCTCCAGGAGCTCGTCAGCTCGGGGCTCATGGGAGCGCTATAAGTAGAATACCACAATGGATCGCACACCGCTAGCCTCTCCTCCGGATCGCCCCTAAGCACTCTGGTATTTGAAGTGCGTGTAGTTCGAAGAGTAGAAACAAAGTTTGTAAGTGGTTCAGCAAAGTTGGTGCGAGTAGGTACTCGTTGTCCCCAAGATCTCTAGACCCGAGACATGGCCCGGGTTTCGGGATAGTTTCCCTCATCAGTAGAGAAGTATTTGGGGTGGATGAGAAGGCCGCAAGTATCCGTCACAGGCCCTGATGCCTCTAGGGCGCGCAGGTGCATCTCTAGGAGCTCGACAGCTCGGGGCTCATGGGAGCGCTATAAGTAGAATACCACAATGGATCGCCCACCGCTAGCCTCTCCTCCGGATTGCTCCTAAGCACTTTGGTATTTGAAGTGCGTGTAGTTCGAAGAGTAGAAACAAAGTTTGTAAGTGGTTCACCAAAGTTGGTGCGAGTAGGTACTCGTTGTCCCCAAGATCTCTAGACCCGAGACATGGCCCGGGTTTCGGGATAGTTACCCTCATCAGTAGAGAAGTATTTGGGGTGGATGAGAAGGCCGCCAAGTATCCGTCACAGGCCCTGATGCCTCTCCGGCGCACAGGTGCGTCTCCAGGAGCTCGTCAGCTCGGGGCTCATGGGAGCGCTATAAGTAGAATACCACAATGGATCGCACACCGCTAGCCTCTCCTCCGGATCGCCCCTAAGCACTCTGGTATTTGAAGTGCGTGTAGTTCGAAGAGTAGAATAAAGTTTGTAAGTGGTTCACCAAAGTTGGTGCGAGTAGGTACTTGTTGTCCCCAAATCTCTAGACCCGAGACATGGCCTGGGTTTCGGGATAGTTTCCCTCATCAGTAGAGAATTATTTGGGGTGGATGAGAAGGCCGCCAAGTATCCGTCACAGGCCCTGATGCCTCTCCGGCTCGCAGGTGCGTCTCCAGGAGCTCGTCAGCTCGGGGCTCATGGGAGCGCTATAAGTAGAATACCACAATGGATCGCACACCGCTAGCCTCTCCTCCGGATCGCCCCTAAGCACTCTGATATTTGAAGTGCGTGTAGTTCGAAGAGTAGAAACAAAGTTTGTAAGTGGTTCACTAAAGTTGGTGCGAGTAGGTACTCGTTGTCCCCAAGATCTCTGGACCCGAGACATGGCCCGGGTTTCGGGATAGTTTCCCTCATCAGTAGAGAAGTATTTGGGGTGGATGAGAAGGCCGCCAAGTATCCGTCACAGGCCCTGATGCCTCTCCGGCGCGCAGGTGCGTCTCCAGGAGCTCGTCAGCTCGGGGCTCATGGGAGCGCTATAAGTAGAATACCACAATGGATCGCACACTGCTAGCCTCTCCTCCGGATCTCCCCATAGCACTCTGGTATTTGAAGTGCCTGTAGTTCGAAGAGTAGAAACAAAGTTTATAAGTGGTTCAGCAAAGTTGGTGCGAGTAGGTACTCGTTGTCCCCAAGATCTCTAGACCCGAGACATGGCCCGGGTTTCGGGATAGTTTCCCTCATCAGTAGAGAAGTATTTGGGGTGGATGAAAAGGCCGCCAAGTATCCGTCACAGGCCCTGATGCCACTCCGGCGTGCAGGTGCGTCTCCAGGAGCTCATCAGCTCGAGGCTCATGGGAGCGCTATAAGTAGAATACCACAATGGATCGCACACCGCTAGCCTCTCCTCCGGATCGCCCCTAAGCACTCTGGTATTTGAAGTGCGTGTAGTTCGAAGAGTAGAAACAAAGTTTGTAAGTGGTTCAGCAAAGTTGGTGCGAGTAGGTACTCGTTGTCCCCAAGATCTCTAGACCCGAGACATGGCCCGGGTTTCGGGATAGTTTCCCTCATCAGTAGAGAAGTATTTGGGGTGGATGAGAAGGCCGCAAGTATCCGTCACAGGCCCTGATGCCTCTAGGGCGCGCAGGTGCATCTCTAGGAGCTCGACAGCTCGGGGCTCATGGGAGCGCTATAAGTAGAATACCACAATGGATCGCCCACCGCTAGCCTCTCCTCCGGATTGCTCCTAAGCACTCTGGTATTTGAAGTGCGTGTAGTTCGAAGAGTAGAAACAAAGTTTGTAAGTGGTTCACCAAAGTTGGTGCGAGTAGGTACTCGTTGTCCCCAAGATCTCTAGACCCGAGACATGGCCCGGGTTTCGGGATAGTTACCCTCATCAGTAGAGAAGTATTTGGGGTGGATGAGAAGGCCGCCAAGTATCCGTCACAGGCCCTGATGCCTCTCCGGCGCACAGGTGCGTCTCCAGGAGCTCGTCAGCTCGGGGCTCATGGGAGCGCTATAAGTAGAATACCACAATGGATCGCACACCGCTAGCCTCTCCTCCGGATCGCCCCTAAGCACTCTGGTATTTGAAGTGCGTGTAGTTCGAAGAGTAGAATAAAGTTTGTAAGTGGTTCACCAAAGTTGGTGCGAGTAGGTACTTGTTGTCCCCAAATCTCTAGACCCGAGACATGGCCTGGGTTTCGGGATAGTTTCCCTCATCAGTAGAGAATTATTTGGGGTGGATGAGAAGGCCGCCAAGTATCCGTCACAGGCCCTGATGCCTCTCCGGCTCGCAGGTGCGTCTCCAGGAGCTCGTCAGCTCGGGGCTCATGGGAGCGCTATAAGTAGAATACCACAATGGATCGCACACCGCTAGCCTCTCCTCCGGATCGCCCCTAAGCACTCTGATATTTGAAGTGCGTGTAGTTCGAAGAGTAGAAACAAAGTTTGTAAGTGGTTCACTAAAGTTGGTGCGAGTAGGTACTCGTTGTCCCCAAGATCTCTGGACCCGAGACATGGCCCGGGTTTCGGGATAGTTTCCCTCATCAGTAGAGAAGTATTTGGGGTGGATGAGAAGGCCGCCAAGTATCCGTCACAGGCCCTGATGCCTCTCCGG
Organism: Lissotriton helveticus; assembly: GCF_964261635.1. Lineage (NCBI taxonomy): Eukaryota > Metazoa > Chordata > Amphibia > Caudata > Salamandridae > Lissotriton > Lissotriton helveticus. The sequence continues at coordinate 231,344,968 of NC_136070.1, read as the reverse complement.
CGCGCAGGTGCGTCTCCAGGAGCTCGTCAGCTCGGGGCTCATGGGAGCGCTATAAGTAGAATACCACAATGGATCGCACACCGCTAGCCTCTCCTCCGGATCTCCCCATAGCACTCTGGTATTTGAAGTGCCTGTAGTTCGAAGAGTAGAAACAAAGTTTATAAGTGGTTCAGCAAAGTTGGTGCGAGTAGGTACTCGTTGTCCCCAAGATCTCTAGACCCGAGACATGGCCCGGGTTTCGGGATAGTTTCCCTCATCAGTAGAGAAGTATTTGGGGTGGATGAGAAGGCCGCCAAGTATCCGTCACAGGCCCTGATGCCACTCCGGCGTGCAGGTGCGTCTCCAGGAGCTCATCAGCTCGAGGCTCATGGGAGCGCTATAAGTAGAATACCACAATGGATCGCACACCGCTAGCCTCTCCTCCGGATCGCCCCTAAGCACTCTGGTATTTGTAGTGCGTGTAGTTCGAAGAGTAGAAACAAAGTTTGTAAGTGGTTCACCAAAGTTGGTGCGAGTAGGTACTTGTTGTCCCCAAATCTCTAGACCCGAGACATGGCCCGGGTTTCGGGATAGTTTCCCTCATCAGTAGAGAAGTATTTGGGGTAGATGAGAAGGCCGCCAAGTATCCGTCACAGGCCCTGATGCCTCTCCGGCTCGCAGGTGCGTCTCCAGGAGCTCGTCAGCTCGGGGCTCATGGGAGCGCTATAAGTAGAATACCACAATGGATCGCACACCGCTAGCCTCTCCTCCGGATCGCCCCTAAGCACTCTGATATTTGAAGTGCGTGTAGTTCGAAGAGTAGAAACAAAGTTTGTAAGTGGTTCACTAAAGTTGGTGCGTGTAGGTACTCGTTGTCCCCAAGATCTCTAGACCCGAGACATGGCCCGGGTTTCGGGATAGTTTCCCTCATCAGTAGAGAAGTATTTGGGGTGGATGAGAAGGCCGCCAAGTATCCGTCACAGGCCCTGATGCCTCTCCGGCGCGCAGGTGCGTCTCCAGGAGCTCGTCAGCTCGGGGCTCATGGGAGCGCTATAAGTAGAATACCACAATGGATCGCCCACCGCTAGCCTCTCCTCCGGATTGCCCCTAAGCACTCTGGTATTTGAAGTGCATGTAGTTCGAAGAGTAGAAACAAAGTTTGTAAGTGGTTCACCAAAGTTGGTGCGAGTAGGTACTCGTTGTCCCCAAAATCTCTAGACCCGAGACATGGCCTGGGTTTCGGGATAGTTACCCTCATCAGTAGAGAAGTATTTGGGGTGGATGAGAAGGCCGCCAAGTATCCGTCACAGGCCCTGATGCCTCTCCGGCGCACAGGTGCGTCTCCAGGAGCTCGTCAGCTCGGGGCTCATGGGAGCGCTATAAGTAGAATACCACAATGGATCGCACACCGCTAGCCTCTCCTCCGGATCGCCCCTAAGCACTCTGGTATTTGAAGTGCGTGTAGTTCGAAGAGTAGAAACAAAGTTTGTAAGTGGTTCACTAAAGTTGGTGCGAGTAGGTACTCGTTGTCCCCAAGATCTCTAGACCCGAGACATGGCCCGGGTTTCGGGATAGTTTCCCTCATCAGTAGAGAAGTATTTGGGGTGGATGAGAAGGCCGCCAAGTATCCGCCACAGGCCCTGATGCCTCTCCGGCGCGCAGGTGCGTCTCCAGGAGCTCGTCAGCTCGGGCTCATGGGAGCGCTATAAGTAGAATACCACAATGGATCGCACACCGCTAGCCTCTCCTCCGGATCGCCCCTAAGCACTCTGGTATTTGAAGTGCGTGTAGTTCGAAGAGTAGAAACAAAGTTTGTAAGTGGTTCACTAAAGTTGGTGCGAGTAGGTACTCGTTGTCCCCAAGATCTCTAGACCCGAGACATGGCCCGGGTTTCGGGATAGTTTCCCTCATCAGTAGAGAAGTATTTGGGGTGGATGAGAAGGCCGCCAAGTATCCGCCACAGGCCCTGATGCCTCTCCGGCGCGCAGGTGCGTCTCCAGGAGCTCGTCAGCTTGGGCTCATGGGAGCGCTATAAGTAGAATACCACAATGGATCGCACACCGCTAGCCTCTCCTCCGGATCGCCCCTAAGCACTCTGGTATTTGAAGTGCGTGTAGTTCGAAGAGTAGAAACAAAGTTTGTAAGTGGTTCAGCAAAGTTGGTGCGAGTAGGTACTCGTTGTCCCCAAGATCTCTAGACCCGAGACATGGCCCGGGTTTCGGGATAGTTTCCCTCATCAGTAGAGAAGTATTTGGGGTGGATGAGAAGGCCGCCAAGTATCCGTCACAGGCCCTGATGCCTCTCCGGCGCGCAGGTGCATTTCTAGGAGCTCGACAGCTCGGGGCTCATGGGAGCGCTATAAGTAGAATACCACAATGGATCGCCCACCGCTAGCCTCTCCTCCGGATTGCCCCTAAGCACTCTGGTATTTGAAGTGCATGTAGTTCGAAGAGTAGAAACAAAGTTTGTAAGTGGTTCACCAAAGTTGGTGCGAGTAGGTACTCGTTGTCCCCAAGATCTCTAGACCCGAGACATGGCCTGGGTTTCGGGATAGTTACCCTCATCAGTAGAGAAGTATTTGGGGTGGATGAGAAGGCCGCCAAGTATCCGTCACAGGCCCTGATGCCTCTCCGGCGCACAGGTGCGTCTCCAGGAGCTCGTCAGCTCGGGGCTCATGGGAGCGCTATAAGTAGAATACCACAATGGATCGCACACCGCTAGCCTCTCCTCCGGATCGCCCCTAAGCACTCTGGTATTTGAAGTGCGTGTAGTTCGAAGAGTAGAATAAAGTTTGTAAGTGGTTCACCAAAGTTGGTGGGAGTAGGTACTTGTTGTCCCCAAATCTCTAGACCCGAGACATGGCCCGGGTTTCGGGATAGTTTCCCTCATCAGTAGAGAAGTATTTGTGGTGGATGAGAAGGCCTCCAAGTATCCGTCACAGGCCCTGATGCCTCTCCGGCTCGCAGGTGCGTCTCCAGGAGCTCGTCAGCTCGGGGCTCATGGGAGCGCTATAAGTAGAATACCACAATGGATCGCACACCGCTAGCCTCTCCTCCGGATCGCCCCTAAGCACTCTGGTATTTGAAGTGCGTGTAGTTCGAAGAGTAGAATAAAGTTTCTAAGTGGTTCACCAAAGTTGGTGCGAGTAGGTACTTGATGTCCCCAAATCTCTAGACCCGAGACATGGCCCCGGTTTCGGGATAGTTTCCCTCATCAGTAGAGAAGTATTTGGGGTGGATGAGAAGGCCGCCAAGTATCCGTCACAGGCCCTGATGCCTCTCCGGCTCGCAGGTGCGTCTCCAGGAGCTCGTCAGCTCGGGGCTCATGGGAGCGCTATAAGTAGAATACCACAATGGATCGCACACCGCTAGCCTCTCCTCCGGATCGCCCCTAAGCACTCTGATATTTGAAGTGTGTGTAGTTCGAAGAGTAGAAACAAAGTTTGTAAGTGGTTCACTAAAGTTGGTGCGAGTAGGTACTCGTTGTCCCCAAGATCTCTAGACCCGAGACATGGCCCGGGTTTCCGGATAGTTTCCCTCATCAGTAGAGAAGTATTTGGGGTGGATGAGAAGGCCACCAAGTATCCGTCACAGGCCCTGATGCCTCTCCGGCGCGCAGGTGCGTCTCCAGGAGCTCGTCAGCTCGGGGCTCATGGGAGCGCTATAAGTAGAATACCACAATGGATCGCACACCGCTAGCCTCTCCTCCGGATCGCCCCTAAGCACTCTGGTATTTGAAGTGCGTGTAGTTCGAAGAGTAGAAACAAAGTTTGTAAGTGGTTCAGCAAAGTTGGTGCGAGTAGGTACTCGTTGTCCCCAAGATCTCTAGACCCGAGACATGGCCCGGGTTTCGGGATAGTTTCCCTCATCAGTAGAGAAGTATTTGGGGTGGATGAGAAGGCCGCAAGTATCCGTCACAGGCCCTGATGCCTCTAGGGCGCGCAGGTGCATCTCTAGGAGCTCGACAGCTCGGGGCTCATGGGAGCGCTATAAGTAGAATACCACAATGGATCGCCCACCGCTAGCCTCTCCTCCGGATTGCTCCTAAGCACTCTGGTATTTGAAGTGCGTGTAGTTCGAAGAGTAGAAACAAAGTTTGTAAGTGGTTCACCAAAGTTGGTGCGAGTAGCTACTCGTTGTCCCCAAGATCTCTAGACCCGAGACATGGCCCGGGTTTCGGGATAGTTACCCTCATCAGTAGAGAAGTATTTGGGGTGGATGAGAAGGACGCCAAGTATCCGTCACAGGCCCTGATGCCTCTCCGGCGCACAGGTGCGTCTCCAGGAGCTCGTCAGCTCGGGGCTCATGGGAGCGCTATAAGTAGAATACCACAATGGATCGCACACCGCTAGCCTCTCCTCCGGATCGCCCCTAAGCACTCTGGTATTTGAAGTGCGTGTAGTTCGAAGAGTAGAATAAAGTTTGTAAGTGGTTCACCAAAGTTGGTGCGAGTAGGTACTTGTTGTCCCCAAATCTCTAGACCCGAGACATGGCCTGGGTTTCGGGATAGTTTCCCTCATCAGTAGAGAATTATTTGGGGTGGATGAGAAGGCCGCCAAGTATCCGTCACAGGCCCTGATGCCTCTCCGGCTCGCAGGTGCGTCTCCAGGAGCTCGTCAGCTCGGGGCTCATGGGAGCGCTATAAGTAGAATACCACAATGGATCGCACACCGCTAGCCTCTCCTCCGGATCGCCCCTAAGCACTCTGGTATTTGAAGTGCGTGTAGTTCGAAGAGTAGAATAAAGTTTGTAAGTGGTTCACCAAAGTTGGTGGGAGTAGGTACTTGTTGTCCCCAAATCTCTAGACCCGAGACATGGCCCGGGTTTCGGGATAGTTTCCCTCATCAGTAGAGAAGTATTTGTGGTGGATGAGAAGGCCTCCAAGTATCCGTCACAGGCCCTGATGCCTCTCCGGCTCGCAGGTGCGTCTCCAGGAGCTCGTCAGCTCGGGGCTCATGGGAGCGCTATAAGTAGAATACCACAATGGATCGCACACCGCTAGCCTCTCCTCCGGATCGCCCCTAAGCACTCTGGTATTTGAAGTGCGTGTAGTTCGAAGAGTAGAATAAAGTTTCTAAGTGGTTCACCAAAGTTGGTGCGAGTAGGTACTTGATGTCCCCAAATCTCTAGACCCGAGACATGGCCCCGGTTTCGGGATAGTTTCCCTCATCAGTAGAGAAGTATTTGGGGTGGATGAGAAGGCCGCCAAGTATCCGTCACAGGCCCTGATGCCTCTCCGGCTCGCAGGTGCGTCTCCAGGAGCTCGTCAGCTCGGGGCTCATGGGAGCGCTATAAGTAGAATACCACAATGGATCGCACACCGCTAGCCTCTCCTCCGGATCGCCCCTAAGCACTCTGATATTTGAAGTGTGTGTAGTTCGAAGAGTAGAAACAAAGTTTGTAAGTGGTTCACTAAAGTTGGTGCGAGTAGGTACTCGTTGTCCCCAAGATCTCTAGACCCGAGACATGGCCCGGGTTTCCGGATAGTTTCCCTCATCAGTAGAGAAGTATTTGGGGTGGATGAGAAGGCCACCAAGTATCCGTCACAGGCCCTGATGCCTCTCCGGCGCGCAGGTGCGTCTCCAGGAGCTCGTCAGCTCGGGGCTCATGGGAGCGCTATAAGTAGAATACCACAATGGATCGCACACCGCTAGCCTCTCCTCCGGATCGCCCCTAAGCACTCTGGTATTTGAAGTGCGTGTAGTTCGAAGAGTAGAAACAAAGTTTGTAAGTGGTTCAGCAAAGTTGGTGCGAGTAGGTACTCGTTGTCCCCAAGATCTCTAGACCCGAGACATGGCCCGGGTTTCGGGATAGTTTCCCTCATCAGTAGAGAAGTATTTGGGGTGGATGAGAAGGCCGCAAGTATCCGTCACAGGCCCTGATGCCTCTAGGGCGCGCAGGTGCATCTCTAGGAGCTCGACAGCTCGGGGCTCATGGGAGCGCTATAAGTAGAATACCACAATGGATCGCCCACCGCTAGCCTCTCCTCCGGATTGCTCCTAAGCACTCTGGTATTTGAAGTGCGTGTAGTTCGAAGAGTAGAAACAAAGTTTGTAAGTGGTTCACCAAAGTTGGTGCGAGTAGCTACTCGTTGTCCCCAAGATCTCTAGACCCGAGACATGGCCCGGGTTTCGGGATAGTTACCCTCATCAGTAGAGAAGTATTTGGGGTGGATGAGAAGGCCGCCAAGTATCCGTCACAGGCCCTGATGCCTCTCCGGCGCACAGGTGCGTCTCCAGGAGCTCGTCAGCTCGGGGCTCATGGGAGCGCTATAAGTAGAATACCACAATGGATCGCACACCGCTAGCCTCTCCTCCGGATCGCCCCTAAGCACTCTGGTATTTGAAGTGCGTGTAGTTCGAAGAGTAGAATAAAGTTTGTAAGTGGTTCACCAAAGTTGGTGCGAGTAGGTACTTGTTGTCCCCAAATCTCTAGACCCGAGACATGGCCTGGGTTTCGGGATAGTTTCCCTCATCAGTAGAGAATTATTTGGGGTGGATGAGAAGGCCGCCAAGTATCCGTCACAGGCCCTGATGCCTCTCCGGCTCGCAGGTGCGTCTCCAGGAGCTCGTCAGCTCGGGGCTCATGGGAACGCTATAAGTAGAATACCACAATGGATCGCACACCGCTAGCCTCTCCTCCGGATCGCCCCTAAGCACTCTGATATTTGAAGTGCGTGTAGTTCGAAGAGTAGAAACAAAGTTTGTAAGTGGTTCACTAAAGTTGGTGCGAGTAGGTACTCGTTGTCCCCAAGATCTCTGGACCCGAGACATGGCCCGGGTTTCGGGATAGTTTCCCTCATCAGTAGAGAAGTATTTGGGGTGGATGAGAAGGCCGCCAAGTATCCGTCACAGGCCCTGATGCCTCTCCGGCGCGCAGGTGCGTCTCCAGGAGCTCGTCAGCTCGGGGCTCATGGGAGCGCTATAAGTAGAATACCACAATGGATCGCACACCGCTAGCCTCTTCTCCGGATCTCCCCATAGCACTCTGGTATTTGAAGTGCCTGTAGTTCGAAGAGTAGAAACAAAGTTTATAAGTGGTTCAGCAAAGTTGGTGCGAGTAGGTACTCGTTGTCCCCAAGATCTCTAGACCCGAGACATGGCCCGAGTTTCGGGATAGTTTCCCTCATCAGTAGAGAAGTATTTGGGGTGGATGAGAAGGCCGCCAAGTATCCGTCACAGGCCCTGATGCCTCTCCGGCGTGCAGGTGCGTCTCCAGGAGCTCATCAGCTCGAGGCTCATGGGAGCGCTATAAGTAGAATACCACAATGGATCGCACACCGCTAGCCTCTCTTCCGGATCGCCCCTAAGCACTCTGGTATTTGTAGTGCGTGTAGTTCGAAGAGTAGAAACAAAGTTTGTAAGTGGTTCACCAAAGTTGGTGCGAGTAGGTACTTGTTGTCCCCAAATCTCTAGACCCGAGACATGGCCCGGGTTTCGGGATAGTTTCCCTCATCAGTAGAGAAGTATTTGGGGTAGATGAGAAGGCCGCCAAGTATCCGTCACAGGCCCTGATGCCTCTCCGGCTCGCAGGTGCGTCTCCAGGAGCTCGTCAGCTCGGGGCTCATGGGAGCGCTATAAGTAGAATACCACAATGGATCGCACACCGCTAGCCTCTCCTCCGGATCGCCCCTAAGCACTCTGATATTTGAAGTGCGTGTAGTTCGAAGAGTAGAAACAAAGTTTGTAAGTGGTTCACTAAAGTTGGTGCGTGTAGGTACTCGTTGTCCCCAAGATCTCTAGACCCGAGACATGGCCCGGGTTTCGGGATAGTTTCCCTCATCAGTAGAGAAGTATTTGGGGTGGATGAGAAGGCCGCCAAGTATCCGTCACAGGCCCTGATGCCTCTCCGGCGCGCAGGTGCGTCTCCAGGAGCTCGTCAGCTCGGGGCTCATGGGAGCGCTATAAGTAGAATACCACAATGGATCGCCCACCGCTAGCCTCTCCTCCGGATTGCCCCTAAGCACTCTGGTATTTGAAGTGCATGTAGTTCGAAGAGTAGAAACAAAGTTTGTAAGTGGTTCACCAAAGTTGGTGCGAGTAGGTACTCGTTGTCCCCAAGATCTCTAGACCCGAGACATGGCCTGGGTTTCGGGATAGTTACCCTCATCAGTAGAGAAGTATTTGGGGTGGATGAGAAGGCCGCCAAGTATCCGTCACAGGCCCTGATGCCTCTCCGGCGCACAGGTGCGTCTCCAGGAGCTCGTCAGCTCGGGGCTCATGGGAGCGCTATAAGTAGAATACCACAATGGATCGCACACCGCTAGCCTCTCCTCCGGATCGCCCCTAAGCACTCTGGTATTTGAAGTGCGTGTAGTTCGAAGAGTAGAAACAAAGTTTGTAAGTGGTTCACTAAAGTTGGTGCGAGTAGGTACTCGTTGTCCCCAAGATCTCTAGACCCGAGACATGGCCCGGGTTTCGGGATAGTTTCCCTCATCAGTAGAGAAGTATTTGGGGTGGATGAGAAGGCCGCCAAGTATCCGCCACAGGCCCTGATGCCTCTCCGGCGCGCAGGTGCGTCTCCAGGAGCTCGTCAGCTCGGGCTCATGGGAGCGCTATAAGTAGAATACCACAATGGATCGCACACCGCTAGCCTCTCCTCCGGATCGCCCCTAAGCACTCTGGTATTTGAAGTGCGTGTAGTTCGAAGAGTAGAAACAAAGTTTGTAAGTGGTTCAGCAAAGTTGGTGCGAGTAGGTACTTGTTGTCCCCAAGATCTCTAGACCCGAGACATGGCCCGGGTTTCGGGATAGTTTCCCTCATCAGTAGAGAAGTATTTGGGGTGGATGAGAAGGCCGCCAAGTATCCGTCACAGGCCCTGATGCCTCTCCGGCGCGCAGGTGCATTTCTAGGAGCTCGACAGCTCGGGGCTCATGGGAGCGCTATAAGTAGAATACCACAATGGATCGCCCACCGCTAGCCTCTCCTCCGGATTGCCCCTAAGCACTCTGGTATTTGAAGTGCATGTAGTTCGAAGAGTAGAAACAAAGTTTGTAAGTGGTTCACCAAAGTTGGTGCGAGTAGGTACTCGTTGTCCCCAAGATCTCTAGACCCGAGACATGGCCTGGGTTTCGGGATAGTTACCCTCATCAGTAGAGAAGTATTTGGGGTGGATGAGAAGGCCGCCAAGTATCCGTCACAGGCCCTGATGCCTCTCCGGCGCACAGGTGCGTCTCCAGGAGCTCGTCAGCTCGGGGCTCATGGGAGCGCTATAAGTAGAATACCACAATGGATCGCACACCGCTAGCCTCTCCTCCGGATCGCCCCTAAGCACTCTGGTATTTGAAGTGCGTGTAGTTCGAAGAGTAGAATAAAGTTTGTAAGTGTTAGACCTGGCACCTTGGCGTGAGTTTCCCTTCCACTTTTTGCTGTTGTGCCTCCAATGTTTTGATGGTGTCTGCTACTCAGGGCACTGCGCCACGGCCAACCCGTGCCGCAGTGCAAGTGCTCCCTACTGTAAAGTGTACATGTGATTGATGTCCATGATTGGTTCATTGGATTTACTGTTAGTCCCTAGTAAAGTGCACCAGGAGTGCCAGGGCTTGTGAATGCCAATACTGCTAGTGGGCCTGCAGCGCTGGTTGCGCCACCCACAGAAGCAGCCTTAAAATGTGTCTAGGGTCTGCCATTGCAGAACCTACGTGCAGTCTGGTACTGTCACACTGGCTGGGCAAGTGCACACACTTGCCAGCCCCTAAACCTTCCCTTAAACTTCATATTAGTCACCCCTATGGTAGGCCTGAGGGCAGGGTGCATTGTAAGTGTAAGGTAGAACATGCCCTGATGTGTGTGGCATGTTCTAATAGTGAATTACTACCAAATTCGTTTTTCACTATTGTAAGGCTACCTGTTCCCTTCTAGGCCAGATGGGCTGCTGGAATTATTACACTCTATAATCCCAGCAGGCTCAGGGAACGTGGTAGAAATTCATGTTTAGTATGCCTGAACTCAGAATAATAAAATACTTCTTTTGGTAAAGTTTATTTTAATATCCTGTGTTTGCAAATGCTACTTTTAGAAAGTTAGCATTTGCTTGCCTAACCATTTCAGCCCGCCTCTGCTTGGATGTGGATCTGACTGTCTGGTGTGTGTGAGTGACAGGGCTGGGAGTTGACAGGTAGTGATTAGCAGGAGGACCCCTGAATGGGTGGTGGGAGTTTCCCCTGAATGATGCATCAGGCTGTGCCCCTGCCACCACAATGCTGGCTCCGCCCTCCTGGGGAGCGACTGATGACTCAGCCTGCACCTGGCCCAGGAAGGACCGAAGCTTGTAAACAAAGTGCTCAGGCCACTCCTGCCCTCTCAATGCCGGCTCCGCCCCCCTGGGGAGCGGCTGATGTGCCTGCCCTCACACTGAATGCAGAAGTCATAAGTACCCACAACAAGTACTCAGAGACTGGAGCAGTTATGCAGAGGCCCCCCTGGCTTGCTAGAACAAAAGAAACTGGGTATAAAAGTAGGAGCCCTGCTCCTTGTAAATTAGATCCTGTTTGTGCTACAAGAGAAACTCTGCCCGAAGAGAAGGACCTGGAAGGACTACAAGGAGGAGTGCTGACTCTGGCCTGTGTCTGGTGCCTTGCTGCCAAAGGAGAGGAAGAGAAAAGACTACAAGGGACTTTTGCTTTTTATTTTAACTTGGTGCCAAACTCTGCTGAAAAGATCTCCAAGGGCTTGCTGTGAACTTGCCCCCTGACCAGCGCTCCAGGAACAGTGAGCGCTACCCCCTGACAGAGGAACCACTGTGGACCGCTGCTTTCCCTCTGCACGCCTATCCAGGAAAAGCGGAGCGCGCTGTGACCATCGCGCTCTTCAGGAACGCTCTGGGTGTGCCCCCGTTCTGAACACCGTGACTGCTGCCTGCCAGGCCCAGAAGCATCGCAAAGATTAGCCCAGCTGATCTAAGCACCGTGACTGACCCCGAGCCGCAGCTCGCAACGTAAAGAAAGGTTGTGCCCGGTGCCTGCTTGCACCCCTCCGTGACTTGTGCCCCTGAACGCGCCGCCGCTGTCCGAGAAACAGCTGCTGCGTGGGGTACAAGAACGCCGCCTGGATTGTTGGTGGTGTGCTCTGTGGATTGCCGCCCCCTGCGGGTGCCCCTCTGTGAAAACACCGAGGCTCTCTGTCCCTGTGGCCCGGCCCGCGCCGCAACGCCAACCTCCGAGCTCGAGCCGAGCCGCCGCTCGCTCCAACCCCGGGAGGAAGACACCGCGACGCGGATCACCGCGCTGACCTGCGCTCGGACTGCCTCGATCCTGCTCAAGAAAGACAAAGGTACTGTTGTTGCCCCCGCGGTGCGAGCATCTGGCCTGCCCGCTCGCACCGCCCTCTGATCCGCCAAGTCCTCGGAGCCGCGTGGAGAGCGCTCCCAGGGCCCCCGCCCTCTCCCCCGCCAGTCGCGCACAGCCGTGCGGCTCGCACAGAGAGGCGGACTCGACCCAACCTGCCGCCGCTCCCGCTAGACGCGTGAGCCCGGGCCGGTCGGGACCAGTCAGTCATCGGAGGTGCACCAAGGCCCCCAGCAGGCAACCCCACCTTTGTTTTTGCTAAACTTGAACAGGAAAGACTCACCCAATATCGTATGTGAGGAATAAGAAAGACAAGCTGAGAAAGAACTGTGACATTTATAAAGAGTAACTGGAATCTGCATTTGAAATAACCAAGACTGTATTTACAAGCCTGCTTGAAATTTATATAAAGAGAATATATTTTTACAAATACAGTTTGGTGTCATTGTGTGGTGGGTTGGTTGTGACGGTGTAATATTGCAAATGTTTAACCCTACATGCCCCAGAGATTAGCCTAAGACTGCTTAAGCCACACTACCTAGAGGGTAAGCAGAGGTTGTCTTGAAGGTAACCCTCAGCCCTGACGAGGAAGAGAGAGGCCCTGCTTGTCGCCAGTGTTGCACTGCGCCAACCAGAGACTCCCCCTTCCTACATTGGACGCAGCGGTGAGGATTCGCGAATTTACATTTGCAGTGTTTTACCTTAGCTACTGACCATTGCATAGTGATTACAGTCCAGTAACTTAGCCACAGACTTTTTGTTTTTCAATTCTGCTAAAAAAAAAAAAGAAGATCCCTAGTGTTGCAAGCATGCCTGGCACAAACAGCGTTGATGGGGCGGAATCCCTGACCTCTGAGGTGTTGGAGGTAGAATGGGATCCATCAAAGTTGGATGACTACAAGAGGAAAGAACTGTGGAGCTTTATAAAGAAGTTCAAGGTTCCCCATGCAGGGTGCAGGAACAAGGATGATTTCTACAGGGCCCTGAAAGCCTGGAGTGAATCAAGGGATGCGCCTGTGGATCCTGTGATACCTGAGCGACCAGACAGCGTCCACAGCTTTGGCAGAGGCCTGTCGCCAGAGGAGCTGGCAGACAGACAGGCAACCAGGGATCATGAGATCAAGATGGCAGAATTGAATTTGAAGGGCCAAATGGAGCTTGAAAGCAAAAAAATGGCTCTGGAAGAAAGAAAACTCCAGTTTGAGTTTGATATGAAGATGAGGGAGATGAGTCTAAAAGAGAAAGCCTTGGATCGTCCTCCCTCTGGTGGCAGCACAACGCCGGTGCAGGTAGAGTCAAGAGTGCACATCCCCAAAGATGTAGTTAAAGAGTTCTTTAAGGGGGATGACATAGGACAGTGGTTTAGGGCATATGAGGTAGCCATGCTTTCCCACCGGGTCCCTGAGAAGGATTGGGGAGCGGGGTTATGGGGAAGGTTCCTTAGCGAAGGAAGGGACACCCTGCTAGATTTGCCCACTGAAGACCAGAGATCTTATCCCCATATGAAAGGAGCTTTAATGACCAGGTATGGGCTTACCCCTGAAATGTATAGGCAGAAGTTTAGGGGGTGTAATAAGCGGCCTGGGAATACGTATGTGGAGTTTGTGACTTTTTTTTGCAGAGCACTGGATGGTTGGGTGAAGGGTAACAAAGTGAATGATTTTCAAGGTCTCTTTGATTTAATTGCATGGGAGCACTTGTCTGATCAATGTTTTCCTGAGTTACGCCAGCACCTGATTGATAGCAAGTTGTCCAACCCGAGGAAACTTGCTGAAGAGGCGGACCGCTGGCTCAGCACCAGGGTCCACAAGGGTCCAGTGGGAGACTCCGCCAAGGGTGGGCAGGGTCCCCAGCAGAAGAGTGGGGGGGACAAGGGAAAACAGAAAGGGTTCCAAAAAGGCCCCCAAAGTAATCCCCAAGGGGACCAGCAGAAAGGTTCTCAGCCTCCCCCACCCCCTAAGCAGAATGGGGCCCCGACAGGTCGACCTGTTCCAAAGGGGCCCTTCAATTGTTACAAATGTGGTGACCCGGGGCACATAGCCAGTGACCCCAAGTGTCGCCTGTTTGGAAAACCAGCACCCACTGGTGCTCCGCCCCGACAAGTGACCAGTGTTCACTTAGGAGAAGAAGTGATGGTCCCGGGGGGTGGAGATCCTGTTCAGATGACCCTAGTCTCACTAGGAGACAGTGAGATGGTCCCTACAAGCTACCTGCCCTCTAACACTAAAAAATATGGGCAGGTGGTTACCATCAATGGTAAGAAAGCTGAGGCTCTTAGAGACACAGGAGCCAGTGTGACTGCAGTGAGGCATCACCTGGTGTCTCAGGAGCAGGTTGTACCCCATGCCTACTGTAGGGTTGTCAACGCTGACAATTCAGAGAGTCAGTGTCCGATGGCTCAAGTTCCCTTCGAGTGGGGGGGGGTCTCTGGTACTCTGCAGGTCTGTGTGAGGAAAACCATGCCTGTTGACTGTTTGCTAGGGAACGACTTGGAGGACTCCCCTTGGGAAAAGGTGGAGAAGACGACTCACCTGAAGATGGTGGGTCTACCTGACTGGGCGTGCGTGACCACCCGGTCAATGGCAGCCAGTAGGGGTGATCAAGAGGTCCTGGGGCCTGACGGAGAGGCCCAGGAACCGGCCTTAGGGAGAAGGCGCAGGGCGCGCGGGAAACCGGCCCCTGAAGTTCCCACGGTCCAGGAGGAAGCAGACCTTGAGGGGGATGCCCTGGAGCCTACTGGGGAACAGATTGCCGAACTGGGGGACCTGCCTGAGCTGACCCATTGGCAGCAAGAAGGAGGCCCCTCCAGGGAGGAATTCTGCAGGGAGCAGAAAGAATGCCCTTCTCTCGTGGGTATGCGGCAGCAGGCTGCAGACCAGGCCAATGGTGTTCAGGCCAAAACACATTATGTGTACTGGGAGAATGACCTCCTATACTCAGAGCCTAAGGCTGCTGAACCTGGGTCAGCCCGTGTGCTGGTGGTACCCCAGAAGTTCAGAGCCTTCCTACTGGGACTGGCTCATGATGTGCCTTTAGCAGGACATTTGGGGATGGACAAGACCTATGACAGGCTTGTCACCCACTTCTACTGGCCCCAAATGCACAAGAGCTCAGATGCTCATTGTAGGACCTGTCCAACTTGCCAGGCAAGTGGGAAGAGCGGAGGGAAGAACAAGGCTCCCCTCCAACCCTTCCCTGTGGTCAGTACGCCATTCCAACGAGTGGGTATTGATATTGTTGGGCCTCTGGACCCCAAGACAGCCATGGGCAACAGGTTCATCCTGGTCTTGGTGGATCATGCCACCCGGTACCCTGAAGCCATCCCTCTGAGGACAGTGACGGCCCCCGTGGTGGGGCGTGCACTAATGGGAATTTTCTCCAGAGTGGGGTTCCCTCTAGAGGTGGTGAGCGACAGGGGTACCAACTTCATATCCAAGTATATGAAGTCCCTTTGGCAAGAGTGTGGTGTAACCTACAAGTTCACCACACCTTACCATCCCCAAGGAAATGGGTTGGTTGAGAGATTCAACCGAACCCTGAAGGGCATGATCATGGGCCTGGAAGGTCCAATGAGGCGTAAGTGGGACGTCCTCTTACCATGCCTGCTCTTTGCATACCGCGAGGTGCCTCAGAAGTCTCTAGGGTTCAGCCCCTTTGAGCTGCTGTATGGTCACCCCGTGAGAGGACCACTGAGTTTGGTAAAGGAAGGCTGGGAGCAATCTCCCAGGAAACCTCCCCAGAATGTATATAGCTACATGCTGGCCTTCAGAAACCAAACCAGGCGCTTCAGACAACTTGCTGAGGCAAATCTGGAAGCTAGCCAGGAGGAGATGAAGCGGTGGTACGACCAGAATGCCACTCTGGTAGAGCTTCAGCCTGGACAGGAGGTGTATGTCTTGGCCCCAGTGGAACCCTGTGCACTTCAGGATAAGTGGACAGGCCCATTTGAGGTTGTGGAGCGCAAGAGCTCAGTGACATACTTGGTGGACATGAAGACGCCCAGGAATCCTTTAAGGGTCTTACATGTCAACCGCCTCAAGCCCCACTTGAAAAGGTCCGAAGTGGGCATGCTGTTGGCCACTGATGATGGAATGGAAGAGGAGTCTGAGCCTCTTCCTGACCTCTTAGTGGCCTGTGAGAAGGATGGGTCAGTGGATGGAGTTAACCTCTCACCCACCCTGACCCCTGAGCAACAGGAAGACTGCCGCCAGTTGCTGGGGCAGTTTCCAGACCTGTTCTCCCTGGTTCCTAGTGTCACAGATTGGTGCGTCCATGATGTGGACACGGGGGACAGCTTACCTATGAAGCACAAGGCTTACAGGGTAACTGACAGGGTACGGGCCTGCATCAAGGAGGAGGTCTCCAAGATGCTTGCTCTTAGGGTGGTTGAGTCCTCCAGCAGTCCTTGGTCCAGCCCCGTGGTCTTGGTCCCAAAGGCTGCTGCGCCGGGAGCCACACCTGAACTCCGGTTCTGTGTGGACTACAGAGGACTCAATTCAGTCACCAAGACTGACGCGCACCCTATCCCCAGAGCTGATGAGCTCATTGATCGGCTAGGGGCTGCCCGGTTCCTCAGCACGTTTGATTTAACGTCTGGGTACTGGCAGATCGCCTTGACCGATGGGGCAAAGGAGAGGTCAGCATTCTCCACACCAGATGGGCATTTCCAGTTCCGGGTTATGCCATTTGGGATGAAGAATGCCCCTGCCACCTTTCAGAGGTTGGTCAACCAGGTGTTGGTTGGGCTGGATGAGTTCAGTGCCGCCTACCTGGATGACATCGCAGTGTTCAGTGGCACCTGGCCAGAACACCTGCGGCACCTCTGGGAAGTGTTGATGGCGCTGCGCAAGGCAGGCCTCACAATCAAGGCAAGCAAGTGCCAGATTGGGCAGGGCTCAGTGGTATACTTGGGACACCAAGTGGGGAGTGGCAAGGTGGCACCCTTGCAACCCAAAATTGAGACCATCCTGGCTTGGGAACCCCCCAAGACCCAGACTGCAGTGAGAGCCTTCCTGGGGCTCACTGGGTATTACAGGAGGTTTGTCAAGGGCTATGGCACTATTGTGACCCCCTTGACAGAACTGACTTCTAAGAAGCAGCCCAGGAATGTGATTTGGACTGACACCTGTCAGAAGGCTTTTGACACCCTGAAGACTGCCATGTGCACGGCGCCCGTGCTCCTGGCTCCTGATTTCTCCAAGGAATTCATAGTGCAAACAGACGCTTCAGAGCATGGTGTAGGGGCTGTTCTCTCACAGATGACTGAGGAGGGCTGGGACCAACCCGTAGCCTTCATCAGTAGGAGGTTACTTCCACGGGAAAGTAGGTGGAGTGCAATAGAGCGAGAAGCATTTGCTGTGGTCTGGGCGCTGAAGAAGCTAAGACCCTACTTGTTTGGGTCTCACTTCCGGGTTCAGACGGACCACAGGCCCCTCAGATGGTTGATGCAAATGAGGGGTGAGAACCCAAAACTGTTGAGGTGGTCCATCTCCCTACAGGGTATGGACTTCACGGTGGAACACCGCCCTGGCACAGATCACGCCAACGCTGATGGTCTGTCCAGATTTTTCCGCCTTAGTGATGAGGAACTCCCTGGGGAAGGGTAGTTCTCCCCACATTTCAGCTGGAGGGGACACGTGTTAGACCTGGCACCTTGGCGTGAGTTTCCCTTCCACTTTTTGCTGTTGTGCCTCCAATGTTTTGATGGTGTCTGCTACTCAGGGCACTGCGCCACGGCCAACCCGTGCCGCAGTGCAAGTGCTCCCTACTGTAAAGTGTACATGTGATTGATGTCCATGATTGGTTCATTGGATTTACTGTTAGTCCCTAGTAAAGTGCACCAGGAGTGCCAGGGCTTGTGAATGCCAATACTGCTAGTGGGCCTGCAGCGCTGGTTGCGCCACCCACAGAAGCAGCCTTAAAATGTGTCTAGGGTCTGCCATTGCAGAACCTACGTGCAGTCTGGTACTGTCACACTGGCTGGGCAAGTGCACACACTTGCCAGCCCCTAAACCTTCCCTTAAACTTCATATTAGTCACCCCTATGGTAGGCCTGAGGGCAGGGTGCATTGTAAGTGTAAGGTAGAACATGCCCTGATGTGTGTGGCATGTTCTAATAGTGAATTACTACCAAATTCGTTTTTCACTATTGTAAGGCTACCTGTTCCCTTCTAGGCCAGATGGGCTGCTGGAATTATTACACTCTATAATCCCAGCAGGCTCAGGGAACGTGGTAGAAATTCATGTTTAGTATGCCTGAACTCAGAATAATAAAATACTTCTTTTGGTAAAGTTTATTTTAATATCCTGTGTTTGCAAATGCTACTTTTAGAAAGTTAGCATTTGCTTGCCTAACCATTTCAGCCCGCCTCTGCTTGGATGTGGATCTGACTGTCTGGTGTGTGTGAGTGACAGGGCTGGGAGTTGACAGGTAGTGATTAGCAGGAGGACCCCTGAATGGGTGGTGGGAGTTTCCCCTGAATGATGCATCAGGCTGTGCCCCTGCCACCACAATGCTGGCTCCGCCCTCCTGGGGAGCGACTGATGACTCAGCCTGCACCTGGCCCAGGAAGGACCGAAGCTTGTAAACAAAGTGCTCAGGCCACTCCTGCCCTCTCAATGCCGGCTCCGCCCCCCTGGGGAGCGGCTGATGTGCCTGCCCTCACACTGAATGCAGAAGTCATAAGTACCCACAACAAGTACTCAGAGACTGGAGCAGTTATGCAGAGGCCCCCCTGGCTTGCTAGAACAAAAGAAACTGGGTATAAAAGTAGGAGCCCTGCTCCTTGTAAATTAGATCCTGTTTGTGCTACAAGAGAAACTCTGCCCGAAGAGAAGGACCTGGAAGGACTACAAGGAGGAGTGCTGACTCTGGCCTGTGTCTGGTGCCTTGCTGCCAAAGGAGAGGAAGAGAAAAGACTACAAGGGACTTTTGCTTTTTATTTTAACTTGGTGCCAAACTCTGCTGAAAAGATCTCCAAGGGCTTGCTGTGAACTTGCCCCCTGACCAGCGCTCCAGGAACAGTGAGCGCTACCCCCTGACAGAGGAACCACTGTGGACCGCTGCTTTCCCTCTGCACGCCTATCCAGGAAAAGCGGAGCGCGCTGTGACCATCGCGCTCTTCAGCAACGCTCTGGGTGTGCCCCCGTTCTGAACACCGTGACTGCTGCCTGCCAGGCCCAGAAGCATCGCAAAGATTAGCCCAGCTGATCTAAGCACCGTGACTGACCCCGAGCCGCAGCTCGCAACGTAAAGAAAGGTTGTGCCCGGTGCCTGCTTGCACCCCTCCGTGACTTGTGCCCCTGAACGCGCCGCCGCTGTCCGAGAAACAGCTGCTGCGTGGGGTACAAGAACGCCGCCTGGATTGTTGGTGGTGTGCTCTGTGGATTGCCGCCCCCTGCGGGTGCCCCTCTGTGAAAACACCGAGGCTCTCTGTCCCTGTGGCCCGGCCCGCGCCGCAACGCCAACCTCCGAGCTCGAGCCGAGCCGCCGCTCGCTCCAACCCCGGGAGGAAGACACCGCGACGCGGATCACCGCGCTGACCTGCGCTCGGACTGCCTCGATCCTGCTCAAGAAAGACAAAGGTACTGTTGTTGCCCCCGCGGTGCGAGCATCTGGCCTGCCCGCTCGCACCGCCCTCTGATCCGCCAAGTCCTCGGAGCCGCGTGGAGAGCGCTCCCAGGGCCCCCGCCCTCTCCCCCGCCAGTCGCGCACAGCCGTGCGGCTCGCACAGAGAGGCGGACTCGACCCAACCTGCCGCCGCTCCCGCTAGACGCGTGAGCCCGGGCCGGTCGGGACCAGTCAGTCATCGGAGGTGCACCAAGGCCCCCAGCAGGCAACCCCACCTTTGTTTTTGCTAAACTTGAACAGGAAAGCCTCACCCAATATCGTATGTGAGGAATAAGAAAGACAAGCTGAGAAAGAACTGTGACATTTATAAAGAGTAACTGGAATCTGCATTTGAAATAACCAAGACTGTATTTACAAGCCTGCTTGAAATTTATATAAAGAGAATATATTTTTACAAATACAGTTTGGTGTCATTGTGTGGTGGGTTGGTTGTGACGGTGTAATATTGCAAATGTTTAACCCTACATGCCCCAGAGATTAGCCTAAGACTGCTTAAGCCACACTACCTAGAGGGTAAGCAGAGGTTGTCTTGAAGGTAACCCTCAGCCCTGACGAGGAAGAGAGAGGCCCTGCTTGTCGCCAGTGTTGCACTGCGCCAACCAGAGACTCCCCCTTCCTACAGTAAGTGGTTCACCAAAGTTGCTGGGAGTAGGTACTTGTTGTCCCCAAATCTCTAGACCCGAGACATGGCCCGGGTTTCGGGATAGTTTCCCTCATCAGTAGAGAAGTATTTGGGGTGGATGAGAAGGCCGCCAAGTATCCGTCACAGGCCCTGATGCCTCTCCGGCTCGCAGGTGCGTCTCCAGGAGCTCGTCAGCTCGGGGCTCATGGGAGCGCTATAAGTAGAATACCACAATGGATCGCACACCGCTAGCCTCTCCTCCGGATCGCCCCTAAGCACTCTGGTATTTGAAGTGCGTGTAGTTCGAAGAGTAGAATAAAGTTTCTAAGTGGTTCACCAAAGTTGGTGCGAGTAGGTACTTGATGTCCCCAAATCTCTAGACCCGAGACATGGCCCCGGTTTCGGGATAGTTTTCCTCATCAGTAGAGAAGTATTTGGGGTGGATGAGAAGGCCGCCAAGTATCCGTCACAGGCCCTGATGCCTCTCCGGCTCGCAGGTGCGTCTCCAGGAGCTCGTCAGCTCGGGGCTCATGGGAGCGCTATAAGTAGAATACCACAATGGATCGCACACCGCTAGCCTCTCCTCCGGATCACCCCTAAGCACTCTGATATTTGAAGTGTGTGTAGTTCGAAGAGTAGAAACAAAGTTTGTAAGTGGTTCACTAAAGTTGGTGCGAGTAGGTACTCGTTGTCCCCAAGATCTCTAGACCCGAGACATGGCCCGGGTTTCCGGATAGTTTCCCTCATCAGTAGAGAAGTATTTGGGGTGGATGAGAAGGCCGCCAAGTATCCGTCACAGGCCCTGATGCCTCTCCGGCGCGCAGGTGCGTCTCCAGGAGCTCGTCAGCTCGGGGCTCATGGGAGCGCTATAAGTAGAATACCACAATGGATCGCACACCGCTAGCCTCTCCTCCGGATCGCCCCTAAGCACTCTGGTATTTGAAGTGCGTGTAGTTCGAAGAGTAGAAACAAAGTTTGTAAGTGGTTCAGCAAAGTTGGTGCGAGTAGGTACTCGTTGTCCCCAAGATCTCTAGACCCGAGACATGGCCCGGGTTTCGGGATAGTTTCCCTCATCAGTAGAGAAGTATTTGGGGTGGATGAGAAGGCCGCAAGTATCCGTCACAGGCCCTGATGCCTCTAGGGCGCGCAGGTGCATCTCTAGGAGCTCGACAGCTCGGGGCTCATGGGAGCGCTATAAGTAGAATACCACAATGGATCGCCCACCGCTAGCCTCTCCTCCGGATTGCTCCTAAGCACTCTGGTATTTGAAGTGCGTGTAGTTCGAAGAGTAGAAACAAAGTTTGTAAGTGGTTCACCAAAGTTGGTGCGAGTAGGTACTCGTTGTCCCCAAGATCTCTAGACCCGAGACATGGCCCGGGTTTCGGGATAGTTACCCTCATCAGTAGAGAAGTATTTGGGGTGGATGAGAAGGCCGCCAAGTATCCGTCACAGGCCCTGATGCCTCTCCGGCGCACAGGTGCGTCTCCAGGAGCTCGTCAGCTCGGGGCTCATGGGAGCGCTATAAGTAGAATACCACAATGGATCGCACACCGCTAGCCTCTCCTCCGGATCGCCCCTAAGCACTCTGGTATTTGAAGTGCGTGTAGTTCGAAGAGTAGAATAAAGTTTGTAAGTGGTTCACCAAAGTTGGTGCGAGTAGGTACTTGTTGTCCCCAAATCTCTAGACCCGAGACATGGCCTGGGTTTCGGGATAGTTTCCCTCATCAGTAGAGAATTATTTGGGGTGGATGAGAAGGCCGCCAAGTATCCGTCACAGGCCCTGATGCCTCTCCGGCTCGCAGGTGCGTCTCCAGGAGTTCGTCAGCTCGGGGCTCATGGGAGCGCTATAAGTAGAATACCACAATGGATCGCACACCGCTAGCCTCTCCTCCGGATCGCCCCTAAGCACTCTGATATTTGAAGTGCGTGTAGTTCGAAGAGTAGAAACAAAGTTTGTAAGTGGTTCACTAAAGTTGGTGCGAGTAGGTACTCGTTGTCCCCAAGATCTCTGGACCCGAGACATGGCCCGGGTTTCGGGATAGTTTCCCTCATCAGTAGAGAAGTATTTGGGGTGGATGAGAAGGCCGCCAAGTATCCGTCACAGGCCCTGATGCCTCTCCGGCGCGCAGGTGCGTCTCCAGGAGCTCGTCAGCTCGGGGCTCATGGGAGCGCTATAAGTAGAATACCACAATGGATCGCACACTGCTAGCCTCTCCTCCGGATCTCCCCATAGCACTCTGGTATTTGAAGTGCCTGTAGTTCGAAGAGTAGAAACAAAGTTTATAAGTGGTTCAGCAAAGTTGGTGCGAGTAGGTACTCGTTGTCCCCAAGATCTCTAGACCCGAGACATGGCCCGGGTTTCGGGATAGTTTCCCTCATCAGTAGAGAAGTATTTGGGGTGGATGAGAAGGCCGCCAAGTATCCGTCACAGGCCCTGATGCCACTCCGGCGTGCAGGTGCGTCTCCAGGAGCTCATCAGCTCGAGGCTCATGGGAGCGCTATAAGTAGAATACCACAATGGATCGCACACCGCTAGCCTCTCCTCCGGATCGCCCCTAAGCACTCTGGTATTTGAAGTGCGTGTAGTTCGAAGAGTAGAAACAAAGTTTGTAAGTGGTTCAGCAAAGTTGGTGCGAGTAGGTACTCGTTGTCCCCAAGATCTCTAGACCCGAGACATGGCCCGGGTTTAGGGATAGTTTCCCTCATCAGTAGAGAAGTATTTGGGGTGGATGAGAAGGCCGCAAGTATCCGTCACAGGCCCTGATGCCTCTAGGGCGCGCAGGTGCATCTCTAGGAGCTCGACAGCTCGGGGCTCATGGGAGCGCTATAAGTAGAATACCACAATGGATCGCCCACCGCTAGCCTCTCCTCCGGATTGCTCCTAAGCACTCTGGTATTTGAAGTGCGTGTAGTTCGAAGAGTAGAAACAAAGTTTGTAAGTGGTTCACCAAAGTTGGTGCGAGTAGGTACTCGTTGTCCCCAAGATCTCTAGACCCGAGACATGGCCCGGGTTTCGGGATAGTTACCCTCATCAGTAGAGAAGTATTTGGGGTGGATGAGAAGGCCGCCAAGTATCCGTCACAGGCCCTGATGCCTCTCCGGCGCACAGGTGCGTCTCCAGGAGCTCGTCAGCTCGGGGCTCATGGGAGCGCTATAAGTAGAATACCACAATGGATCGCACACCGCTAGCCTCTCCTCCGGATCGCCCCTAAGCACTCTGGTATTTGAAGTGCGTGTAGTTCGAAGAGTAGAATAAAGTTTGTAAGTGGTTCACCAAAGTTGGTGCGAGTAGGTACTTGTTGTCCCCAAATCTCTAGACCCGAGACATGGCCTGGGTTTCGGGATAGTTTCCCTCATCAGTAGAGAATTATTTGGGGTGGATGAGAAGGCCGCAAGTATCCGTCACAGGCCCTGATGCCTCTAGGGCGCGCAGGTGCATCTCTAGGAGCTCGACAGCTCGGGGCTCATGGGAGCGCTATAAGTAGAATACCACAATGGATCGCCCACCGCTAGCCTCTCCTCCGGATCGCCCCTAAGCACTCTGATATTTGAAGTGCGTGTAGTTCGAAGAGTAGAAACAAAGTTTGTAAGTGGTTCACTAAAGTTGGTGCGAGTAGGTACTCGTTGTCCCCAAGATCTCTGGACCCGAGACATGGCCCGGGTTTCGGGATAGTTTCCCTCATCAGTAGAGAAGTATTTGGGGTGGATGAGAAGGCCGCCAAGTATCCGTCACAGGCCCTGATGCCTCTCCGGCGCGCAGGTGCGTCTCCAGGAGCTCGTCAGCTCGGGGCTCATGGGAGCGCTATAAGTAGAATACCACAATGGATCGCACACTGCTAGCCTCTCCTCCGGATCTCCCCATAGCACTCTGGTATTTGAAGTGCCTGTAGTTCGAAGAGTAGAAACAAAGTTTATAAGTGGTTCAGCAAAGTTGGTGCGAGTAGGTACTCGTTGTCCCCAAGATCTCTAGACCCGAGACATGGCCCGGGTTTCGGGATAGTTTCCCTCATCAGTAGAGAAGTATTTGGGGTGGATGAGAAGGCCGCCAAGTATCCGTCACAGGCCCTGATGCCACTCCGGCGTGCAGGTGCGTCTCCAGGAGCTCATCAGCTCGAGGCTCATGGGAGCGCTATAAGTAGAATACCACAATGGATCGCACACCGCTAGCCTCTCCTCCGGATCGCCCCTAAGCACTCTGGTATTTGTAGTGCGTGTAGTTCGAAGAGTAGAAACAAAGTTTGTAAGTGGTTCACCAAAGTTGGTGCGAGTAGGTACTTGTTGTCCCCAAATCTCTAGACCCGAGACATGGCCCGGGTTTCGGGTTAGTCTCCCTCATCAGTAGAGAAGTATTTGGGGTAGATGAGAAGGCCGCCAAGTATCCGTCACAGGCCCTGATGCCTCTCCGGCTCGCAGGTGCGTCTCCAGGAGCTCGTCAGCTCGGGGCTCATGGGAGCGCTATAAGTAGAATACCACAATGGATCGCACACCGCTAGCCTCTCCTCCGGATCGCCCCTAAGCACTCTGATATTTGAAGTGCGTGTAGTTCGAAGAGTAGAAACAAAGTTTGTAAGTGGTTCACTAAAGTTGGTGCGTGTAGGTACTCGTTGTCCCCAAGATCTCTAGACCCGAGACATGGCCCGGGTTTCGGGATAGTTTCCCTCATCAGTAGAGAAGTATTTGGGGTGGATGAGAAGGCCGCCAAGTATCCGTCACAGGCCCTGATGCCTCTCCGGCGCGCAGGTGCGTCTCCAGGAGCTCGTCAGCTCGGGGCTCATGGGAGCGCTATAAGTAGAATACCACAATGGATCGCCCACCGCTAGCCTCTCCTCCGGATTGCCCCTAAGCACTCTGGTATTTGAAGTGCATGTAGTTCGAAGAGTAGAAACAAAGTTTGTAAGTGGTTCACCAAAGTTGGTGCGAGTAGGTACTCGTTGTCCCCAAGATCTCTAGACCCGAGACATGGCCTGGGTTTCGGGATAGTTACCCTCATCAGTAGAGAAGTATTTGGGGTGGATGAGAAGGCCGCCAAGTATCCGTCACAGGCCCTGATGCCTCTCCGGCGCACAGGTGCGTCTCCAGGAGCTCGTCAGCTCGGGGCTCATGGGAGCGCTATAAGTAGAATACCACAATGGATCGCACACCGCTAGCCTCTCCTCCGGATCGCCCCTAAGCACTCTGGTATTTGAAGTGCGTGTAGTTCGAAGAGTAGAAACAAAGTTTGTAAGTGGTTCACTAAAGTTGGTGCGAGTAGGTACTCGTTGTCCCCAAGATCTCTAGACCCGAGACATGGCCCGGGTTTCGGGATAGTTTCCCTCATCAGTAGAGAAGTATTTGGGGTGGATGAGAAGGCCGCCAAGTATCCGCCACAGGCCCTGATGCCTCTCCGGCGCGCAGGTGCGTCTCCAGGAGCTCGTCAGCTCGGGCTCATGGGAGCGCTATAAGTAGAATACCACAATGGATCGCACACCGCTAGCCTCTCCTCCGGATCGCCCCTAAGCACTCTGGTATTTGAAGTGCGTGTAGTTCGAAGAGTAGAAACAAAGTTTGTAAGTGGTTCAGCAAAGTTGGTGCGAGTAGGTACTCGTTGTCCCCAAGATCTCTAGACCCGAGACATGGCCCGGGTTTCGGGATAGTTTCCCTCATCAGTAGAGAAGTATTTGGGGTGGATGAGAAGGCCGCCAAGTATCCGTCACAGGCCCTGATGCCTCTCCGGCGCGCAGGTGCATTTCTAGGAGCTCGACAGCTCGGGGCTCATGGGAGCGCTATAAGTAGAATACCACAATGGATCGCCCACCGCTAGCCTCTCCTCCGGATTGCCCCTAAGCACTCTGGTATTTGAAGTGCATGTAGTTCGAAGAGTAGAAACAAAGTTTGTAAGTGGTTCACCAAAGTTGGTGCGAGTAGGTACTCGTTGTCCCCAAGATCTCTAGACCCGAGACATGGCCTGGGTTTCGGGATAGTTACCCTCATCAGTAGAGAAGTATTTGGGGTGGATGAGAAGGCCGCCAAGTATCCGTCACAGGCCCTGATGCCTCTCCGGCGCACAGGTGCGTCTCCAGGAGCTCGTCAGCTCGGGGCTCATGGGAGCGCTCTAAGTAGAATACCACAATGGATCGCACACCGCTAGCCTCTCCCCCGGATCGCCCCTAAGCACTCTGGTATTTGAAGTGCGTGTAGTTCGAAGAGTAGAATAAAGTTTGTAAGTGGTTCACCAAAGTTGGTGGGAGTATGTACTTGTTGTCCCCAAATCTCTAGACCCGAGACATGGCCCGGGTTTCGGGATAGTTTCCCTCATCAGTAGAGAAGTATTTGGGGTGGATGAGAAGGCCGCCAAGTATCCGTCACAGGCCCTGATGCCTCTCCGGCTCGCAGGTGCGTCTCCAGGAGCTCGTCAGCTCGGGGCTCATGGGAGCGCTATAAGTAGAATACCACAATGGATCGCACACCGCTAGCCTCTCCTCCGGATCGCCCCTAAGCACTCTGATATTTGAAGTGCGTGTAGTTCGAAGAGTAGAAACAAAGTTTGTAAGTGGTTCACTAAAGTTGGTGCGAGTAGGTACTCGTTGTCCCCAAGATCTCTAGACCCGAGACATGGCCCGGGTTTCGGGATAGTTTCCCTCATCAGTAGAGAAGTATTTGGGGTGGATAAGAAGGACGCCAAGTATCCGTCACAGGCCCTGATGCCTCTCCGGCGCGCAGGTGCGTCTCCAGGAGCTCGTCAGCTCGGGGCTCATGGGAGCGCTATAAGTAGAATACCACAATGGATCGCACACCGCTAGCCTCTCCTCCGGATCTCCCCTAAGCACTCTGGTATTTGAAGTGCGTGTAGTTCGAAGAGTAGAAACAAAGATTATAAGTGGTTCAGCAAAGTTGGTGCGAGTAGGTACTCGTTGTCCCCAAGATCTCTAGACCCGAGACATGGCCCGGGTTTCGGGATAGTTTCCCTCATCAGTAGAGAAGTATTTGGGGTGGATGAGAAGGCCGCCAAGTATCCGTCACAGGCCCTGATGCCACTCCGGCGTGCATGTGCGTCTCCAGGAGCTCATCAGCTCGAGGCTCATGGGAGCGCTATAAGTAGAATACCACAATGGATCGCACACCGCTAGCCTCTCCTCCGGATCGCCCCTAAGCACTCTGGTATTTGTAGTGCGTGTAGTTCGAAGAGTAGAAACAAAGTTTGTAAGTGGTTCACCAAAGTTGGTGCGAGTAGGTACTCGTTGTCCCCAAGATCTCTAGACCAGAGACATGGCCCGGGTTTCGGGATAGTTTCCCTCATCAGTAGAGAAGTATTTGGGGTGGATGAGAAGGCCTCCAAGTATCCATCACAGGCCCTGATGCCTCTGCGGCACGCAGGTGCGTCTTCAGGAGCTCGTCAACTCGGGGCTCATGGGAGCGCTATAAGTAGAATACCACAATGGATCGCACACCGCTAGCCTCTCCTCCGGATCGCCCCTAAGCACTCTGATATTTGAAGTGCGTGTAGTTCGAAGAGTAGAAACAAAGTTTGTAAGTGGTTCACTAAAGTTGGTGCGAGTAGGTACTCGTTGTCCCCAAGATCTCTAGACCCGAGACATGGCCCGGGTTTCGGGATAGTTTCCCTCATCAGTAGAGAAGTATTTGGGGTGGATGAGAAGGCCGCCAAGTATCCGTCACAGGCCCTGATGCCTCTCCGGCGGGCAGGTGCGTCTCCAGGAGCTCGTCAGCTCGGGGCTCATGGGAGCGCTATAAGTAGAATACCACAATGGATCGCCCACCGCTAGCCTCTCCTCCGGATTGCCCCTGTAGGAAGGGGGAGTCTCTGGTTGGCGCAGTGCAATACTGGCGACAATCAGGGCCTCTCTCTTCCTCGTCAGGGCTGAGGGTTACCTTCAAGACAACCTCTGCTTACCCTCTAGGTAGTGTGGCTTAAGCAGTCTTAGGCTAATCTCTGGGGCATGTAGGGTTAAACATTTGCAATATTACACCATCACAACCAACCCACCACACAATGACACCAAACTGTATTTGTGAAAATATATCTCTTTATATAAATCTCAAGCAGGCTTGTAAATACAGTCTTGGTTACTTCTTGAAAGCAGGTTCCAGTTACTCTTTTATCAATGTCACAGTTCTTTCTCAGCAATAAGCAATCTTTTGGGCCTTCTGCCCAGGTTCCAGCAAGGTTCAGTGTCTTGTAGCGCCTCAATGCGTGTTCCGCTGTCTCCGCTCGTCTCAGAGAGGAGAACGGGCCCGGCCGGCTAAAGCTCACGCTTCCCGCGTGGGCCTCGTCGATCTGGCACAGTGCGAGCCTTGGTTTCAGGGGCGGCTCGCGCTGGGAAGCAGGGAGCGCGGTGCGAGCTCAGGACGTAGGATGCTCACACCGCGAGGTCAAAGAACACAGTACCTTGGCTTGCTGGTAAGTCTTGGAGCGGACGGCTGTCCGGGGATCTGTCCCGCGTCGCGTTGTCTTCCTGGAGGGTGCGGCGGCCTGCGAGTCTCAGCGCAGGTAACAGGGCACCCGGGATGACGGTGCAGATGCGGGGCAGGAGTCTCCGGAGTCCGGCTCACTCGCACTGAAGGGGGGAAGCTGCAGGCAGGCGGGGCTGAGGGGGGTGCACTCCACGGAGCGCGGGGCACAATTCAGGCACGGCTCCGCAGCGAGTCACTTCCAGCTGCGGGGGCCAGGGGGTCTCAGCGCCCAAGTCACGAGGGGCACAATCTTGGCAGTGCCGGTCTTTGCGGAGCAGCCTGTACCTCGGGGGTCACACAGGCGGCGATGCTTGGACCGGGCAGGTCCTCCCTTTCCGTTGCAAGGGCGGCTCAGCGCGGACAGTCACGGCGCTCGAACCAGCGCGGGGCTGATCCTTACTTTGCGGCTGGCACACGAACAGGCCACAGTCACGGTGGTCGGGGAAGGGGCACAGCTGCACAAATTGTTTAGAGAGCGTGGCGGCAGGCACAGCGCTCTCGACTCTCCTTTCCTTGGCGCTGTAGAGACACACAGCACACGCCAGCAGCAGCTTTTCTTCAGGGGGGTAGCGCTCACTGTTCCTGGAGCGCTGGTCAGGGGGCAAGTTCACAGGCAAGCCCTTGGAGATCTTTCAGCAGAGTTTGGCACAAAGTTCAAATAAGCAAAAGTCTTTGGTAGTCTTTTCTTTCCTCTCCTTTGGCAGCAAGGCACCAGACACAGGCCAGAGTCAGCACTCCTCCTTGTAGTCCTTCCAGGTCCTTCTCTTCGGGCAGAGTTTCTCTTGTAGCACAAACAGGATCTAATTTACAAGGAGCAGGGCTCCTACTTTTATACCCAGTTTCTTTTGTTCTAGCAAGCCAGGGGGGCCTCTGCATAACTGCTCCAGTCTCTGAGTACTTGTTGTGGGTACTTATGACTTCTGCATTCAGTGTGAGGGCAGGCACATCAGCCGCTCCCCAGGGGGGCGGAGCCGGCATTGAGAGGGCAGGAGTGGCCTGAGCACTTTGTTTACAAGCTTCGGTCCTTCCTGGGCCAGGTGCAGGCTGAGTCATCAGTCGCTCCCCAGGAGGGCGGAGCCAGCATTGTGGTGGCAGGGGCACAGCCTGATGCATCATTCAGGGGAAACTCCCACCACCCATTAAGGGGTCCTCCTGCTAATCACTACCTGTCAACTCCCAGCCCTGTCACTCACACACACCAGACAGTCAGATCCACATCCAAGCAGAGGCGGGCTGAAATGGTTAGGCAAGCAAATGCTAACTTTCTAAAAGTAGCATTTGCAAACACAGGATATTAAAATAAACTTTACTAAAAGAAGTATTTTATTATTCTGAGTCCAGGCATACTAAACACGAATTCCTACCAGGTTCCCTGAGCCTGCTGGGATTATAGAGTGTAATAATTCCAGCAGCCCATCTGGCCTAGAAGGGAACAGGTAGCCTTACAATAGTGAAAAACGAATTTGGTAGTAATTCACTATTAGAACATGCCACACACATCAGGGCATGTTCTACCTTACACTACAATGCACCCTGCCCTCAGGCCTACTCTAGGGGTGACTAATATGAAGTTAAGGGAAGGTTCAGGGGCTGGCAAGTGTGTGCACTTGCCCAGCCAGGGTGACAGTACCAGACTGCACGCAGGTTCTGCAATGGCAGACCCTAGACACATTTTAAGGCTGCTTCTGTGGGTGGCGCAACCAGCGCTGCAGGCCCACTAGCAGTATTGGCATTCACAAGCCCTGGCACTCCTAGTGCACCTTACTAGGGACTAACAGTAAATCCAATGAACCAATCATGGACATCAATCACATGTACACTTTACAGTAGGGAGCACTTGCACTGCGGCACGGGTTGGCCGTGGCGCAGTGCCCTGAGTAGCAGACACCATCAAAACATTGGAGGCACAACAGCAAAAAGTGGAAGGGAAACTCACGCCAAGGTGCCAGGTCTAACACGTGTCCCCTCCAGCTGAAATGTGGGGAGAACTACCCTTCCCCAGGGAGTTCCTCATCACTAAGGCGGAAAAATCTGGACAGACCATCAGCGTTGGCGTGATCTGTGCCAGGGCGGTGTTCCACCGTGAAGTCCATACCCTGTAGGGAGATGGACCACCTCAACAGTTTTGGGTTCTCACCCCTCATTTGCATCAACCATCTGAGGGGCCTGTGGTCCGTCTGAACCCGGAAGTGAGACCCAAACAAGTAGGGTCTTAGCTTCTTCAGCGCCCAGACCACAGCAAATGCTTCTCGCTCTATTGCACTCCACCTACTTTCCCGTGGAAGTAACCTCCTACTGATGAAGGCTACGGGTTGGTCCCAGCCCTCCTCAGTCATCTGTGAGAGAACAGCCCCTACACCATGCTCTGAAGCGTCTGTTTGCACTATGAATTCCTTGGAGAAATCAGGAGCCAGGAGCACGGGCGCCGTGCACATGGCAGTCTTCAGGGTGTCAAAAGCCTTCTGACAGGTGTCAGTCCAAATCACATTCCTGGGCTGCTTCTTAGAAGTCAGTTCTGTCAAGGGGGTCACAATAGTGCCATAGCCCTTGACAAACCTCCTGTAATACCCAGTGAGCCCCAGGAAGGCTCTCACTGCTGTCTGGGTCTTGGGGGGTTCCCAAGCCAGGATGGTCTCAATTTTGGGTTGCAAGGGTGCCACCTTGCCACTCCCCACTTGGTGTCCCAAGTACACCACTGAACCCTGCCCAATCTGGCACTTGCTTGCCTTGATTGTGAGGCCTGCCTTGCGCAGCGCCATCAACACTTCCCAGAGGTGCCGCAGGTGTTCTGGCCAGGTGCCACTGAACACTGCGATGTCATCCAGGTAGGCGGCACTGAACTCATCCAGCCCGACCAACACCTGGTTGACCAACCTCTGAAAGGTGGCAGGGGCATTCTTCATCCCAAATGGCATAACCCGGAACTGGAAATGCCCATCTGGTGTGGAGAATGCTGACCTCTCCTTTGCCCCATCGGTCAAGGCGATCTGCCAGTACCCAGACGTTAAATCAAACGTGCTGAGGAACCGGGCAGCCCCTAGCCGATCAATGAGCTCATCAGCTCTGGGGATAGGGTGCGCGTCAGTCTTGGTGACTGAATTGAGTCCTCTGTAGTCCACACAGAACCGGAGTTCAGGTGTGGCTCCCGGCGCAGCAGCCTTTGGGACCAAGACCACGGGGCTGGACCAAGGACTGCTGGAAGACTCAACCACCCTAAGAGCAAGCATCTTGGAGACCTCCTCCTTGATGCAGGCCCGGACCCTGTCAGTTACCCTGTAAGCCTTATGCTTCACAGGTAAGCTGTCTCCTGTGTCCACATCATGGACGCACCAATCTGTGACACTAGGAACCAGGGAGAACAGGTCTGGAAACTGCCCCAGCAACTGGCGGCAGTCTTCCTGTTGCTCAGGGGTCAGGGTGGGTGAGAGGTTAACTCCATCCACTGACCCATCTTTCTCACAGGCCACTAAGAGGTCAGGAAGAGGCTCAGACTCCTCTTCCATTCCATCATCAGTGGCCAACAGCATGCCCACTTCGGACCTTTTCAAGTGGGGCTTGAGGCGGTTGACATGTAAGACCCTTAAAGGATTCCTGGGCGTCTTCATGTCCACCAAGTATGTCACTGAGCTCTTGCGCTCCACAACCTCAAATGGGCCTGTCCACTTATCCTGAAGTGCACAGGGTTCCACTGGGGCCAAGACATACACCTCCTGTCCAGGCTGAAGCTCTACCAGAGTGGCATTCTGGTCGTACCACCGCTTCATCTCCTCCTGGCTTGCTTCCAGATTTGCCTCAGCAAGTTGTCTGAAGCGCCTGGTTTGGTTTCTGAAGGCCAGCATGTAGCTATATACATTCTGGGGAGGTTTCCTGGGAGATTGCTCCCAGCCTTCCTTTACCAAACTCAGTGGTCCTCTCACGGGGTGGCCATACAGCAGCTCAAAGGGGCTGAACCCTAGAGACTTCTGTGGCACCTCGCGGTATGCAAAGAGCAGGCATGGTAAGAGGACGTCCCACTTACGCCTCATTGGACCTTCCAGGCCCATGATCATGCCCTTCAGGGTTCGGTTGAATCTTTCAACCAACCCATTTCCTTGTGGATGGTAAGGTGTGGTGAACTTGTAGGTTACACCACACTCTTGCCAAAGGGACTTCATATACTTGGATATAAAGTTGGTCCCCCTGTCGCTCACCACCTCTAGAGGGAACCCCACTCTGGAGAAAATTCCCATTAGTGCACGCCCCACCACGGGGGCCGTCACTGTCCTCAGAGGGATGGCTTCAGGGTACCGGGTGGCATGATCCACCAAGACCAGGATGAACCTGTTGCCCATGGCTGTCTTGGGGTCCAGAGGCCCAACAATATCAATACCCACTCGTTGGAATGGCGTACTGACCACAGGGAAGGGTTGGAGGGGAGCCTTGTTCTTCCCTCCGCACTTCCCACTTGCCTGGCAAGTTGGACAGGTCCTACAATGAGCATCTGAGCTCTTGTGCATTTGGGGCCAGTAGAAGTGGGTGACAAGCCTGTCATAGGTCTTGTCCATCCCCAAATGTCCTGCTAAAGGCACATCATGAGCCAGTCCCAGTAGGAAGGATCTGAACTTCTGGGGTACCACCAGCACACGGGCTGACCCAGGTTCAGCAGCCTTAGGCTCTGAGTACAGGAGGTCATTCTCCCAGTACACATAATGTGTTTTGGCCTGAACACCATTGGCCTGGTCTGCAGCCTGCTGCCGCATACCCACGAGAGAAGGGCATTCTTTCTGCTCCCTGCAGAATTCCTCCCTGGAGGGGCCTCCTTCTTGCTGCCAATGGGTCAGCTCAGGCAGGTCCCCCAGTTCGGCAATCTGTTCCCCAGTAGGCTCCAGGGCATCCCCCTCAAGGTCTGCTTCCTCCTGGACCGTGGGAACTTCAGGGGCCGGTTTCCCGCGCACC
This sequence comes from Lissotriton helveticus, assembly GCF_964261635.1. Lineage (NCBI taxonomy): Eukaryota > Metazoa > Chordata > Amphibia > Caudata > Salamandridae > Lissotriton > Lissotriton helveticus. The sequence continues at coordinate 231,312,071 of NC_136070.1, read as the reverse complement.
CTGCGCCTTCTCCCTAAGGCCGGTTCCTGGGCCTCTCCGTCAGGCCCCAGGACCTCTTGATCACCCCTACTGGCTGCCATTGACCGGGTGGTCACGCACGCCCAGTCAGGTAGACCCACCATCTTCAGGTGAGTCGTTTTCTCCACCTTTTCCCAAGGGGAGTCCTCCAAGTCATTCCCTAGCAAACAGTCAACAGGCATGGCTTTCCTCACACAGACCTGCAGAGTACCAGAGACCCCCCCCCACTCGAAGGGAACTTGAGCCATCGGACACTGACTCTCTGAATTGTCAGCGTTGACAACCCTACAGTAGGCATGGGGTACAACCTGCTCTTGAGACACCAGGTGATGCCTCACTGCAGTCACACTGGCTCCTGTGTCTCTAAGAGCCTCAGCTTTCTTACCATTGATGGTAACCACCTGCCCATATTTTTTAGTGTTAGAGGGCAGGTAGCTTGTAGGAACCATCTCACTGTCTCCTAGTGAGACTAGGGTCATCTGAACAGGATCTCCACCCCCCGGGACCATCACTTCTTCTCCTAAGTGAACACTGGTCACTTGTCGGGGCGGAGCACCAGTGGGTGCTGGTTTTCCAAACAGGCGACACTTGGGGTCACTGGCTATGTGCCCCGGGTCACCACATTTGTAACAATTGAAGGGCCCCTTTGGAACAGGTCGACCTGTCGGGGCCCCATTCTGCTTAGGGGGTGGGGGAGGCTGAGAACCTTTCTGCTGGTCCCCTTGGGGATTACTTTGGGGGCCTTTTTGGAACCCTTTCTGTTTTCCCTTGTCCCCCCCACTCTTCTGCTGGGGACCCTGCCCACCCTTGGCGGAGTCTCCCACTGGACCCTTGTGGACCCTGGTGCTGAGCCAGCGGTCCGCCTCCTCAGCAAGTTTCCTCGGGTTGGACAACTTGCTATCAATCAGGTGCTGGCGTAACTCAGGAAAACATTGATCAGACAAGTGCTCCCATGCAATTAAATCAAAGAGACCTTGAAAATCATTCACTTTGTTACCCTTCACCCAACCATCCAGTGCTCTGCAAAAAAAAGTCACAAACTCCACATATGTATTCCCAGGCCGCTTATTACACCCCCTAAACTTCTGCCTATACATTTCAGGGGTAAGCCCATACCTGGTCATTAAAGCTTCTTTCATATGGGGATAGGATCTCTGGTCTTCAGTGGGCAAATCTAGCAGGGTGTCCCTTCCTTCGCTAAGGAACCTTCCCCATAACCCCGCTCCCCAATCCCTCTCAGGGACCCGGTGGGAAAGCATGGCTACCTCATATGCCCTAAACCACTGTCCTATGTCATCCCCCTTAAAGAACTCTTTAACTACATCTTTGGGGATGTGCACTCTTGACTCTACCTGCACCGGCGTTGTGCTGCCACCAGAGGGAGGATGATCCAAGGCTTTCTCTTTTAGACTCATCTCCCTCATTTTCATATCATACTCAAACTGGAGTTTTCTTTCTTCCAGAGCCATCTTTTTGCTTTCAAGCTCCATTTGGCCCTTCAAATTCAATTCTGCCATCTTGATCTCATGATCCCTGGTTGCCTGTCTGTCTGCCAGCTCCTCTGGCGACAGGCCTCTGCCAAAGCTAAGAACGCTGTCTGGTTTTTCCAGACCCACAGGATCCACAGGTGCATTCTGATCCTCAGGTGCCTTCCTAGATTCAATCCAGGCTCTCATGGCCTTGTAGAACTCAGGTTTGTTTCTGCATCCTGCGTGTGGAACCTTGAGTTTCCTGCAAAAATAACTCAACTGCTTCTTTGTGTAGTCATCCAGCTTTGATGCATCCCATTCTAGCCCCTGCGCACTAGAGGCTATGGACTCTCCTCCATCAATGCTGTTTGTGCCAGGCATGTTTGCAACACTAGGGATCTTCTTCTTTAGCAAAATCAAAAAAATCAAAAAGTCTGTGGCTAAGTTACTGGACTGTAATCACTATGCAATGGTCAGTAGCTAAGGTAAAACACTGCAAATGTAAATTCGCGAAATCCCACCGCTGCCACCAATGTAGGAAGGGGGAGTCTCTGGTTGGCGCAGTGCAATACTGGCGACAATCAGGGCCTCTCTCTTCCTCGTCAGGGCTGAGGGTTACCTTCAAGACAACCTCTGCTTACCCTCTAGGTAGTGTGGCTTAAGCAGTCTTAGGCTAATCTCTGGGGCATGTAGGGTTAAACATTTGCAATATTACACCATCACAACCAACCCACCACACAATGACACCAAACTGTATTTGTGAAAATATATCTCTTTATATAAATCTCAAGCAGGCTTGTAAATACAGTCTTGGTTACTTCTTGAAAGCAGGTTCCAGTTACTCTTTTATCAATGTCACAGTTCTTTCTCAGCAATAAGCAATCTTTTGGGCCTTCTGCCCAGGTTCCAGCAAGGTTCAGTGTCTTGTAGCGCCTCAATGCGTGTTCCGCTGTCTCCGCTCGTCTCAGAGAGGAGAACGGGCCCGGCCGGCTAAAGCTCACGCTTCCCGCGTGGGCCTCGTCGATCTGGCACAGTGCGAGCCTTGGTTTCAGGGGCGGCTCGCGCTGGGAAGCAGGGAGCGCGGTGCGAGCTCAGGACGTAGGATGCTCACACCGCGAGGTCAAAGAACACAGTACCTTGGCTTGCTGGTAAGTCTTGGAGCGGACGGCTGTCCGGGGATCTGTCCCGCGTCGCGTTGTCTTCCTGGAGGGTGCGGCGGCCTGCGAGTCTCAGCGCAGGTAACAGGGCACCCGGGATGACGGTGCAGATGCGGGGCAGGAGTCTCCGGAGTCCGGCTCACTCGCACTGAAGGGGGGAAGCTGCAGGCAGGCGGGGCTGAGGGGGGTGCACTCCACGGAGCGCGGGGCACAATTCAGGCACGGCTCCGCAGCGAGTCACTTCCAGCTGCGGGGGCCAGGGGGTCTCAGCGCCCAAGTCACGAGGGGCACAATCTTGGCAGTGCCGGTCTTTGCGGAGCAGCCTGTACCTCGGGGGTCACACAGGCGGCGATGCTTGGACCGGGCAGGTCCTCCCTTTCCGTTGCAAGGGCGGCTCAGCGCGGACAGTCACGGCGCTCGAACCAGCGCGGGGCTGATCCTTACTTTGCGGCTGGCACACGAACAGGCCACAGTCACGGTGGTCGGGGAAGGGGCACAGCTGCACAAATTGTTTAGAGAGCGTGGCGGCAGGCACAGCGCTCTCGACTCTCCTTTCCTTGGCGCTGTAGAGACACACAGCACACGCCAGCAGCAGCTTTTCTTCAGGGGGGTAGCGCTCACTGTTCCTGGAGCGCTGGTCAGGGGGCAAGTTCACAGGCAAGCCCTTGGAGATCTTTCAGCAGAGTTTGGCACAAAGTTCAAATAAGCAAAAGTCTTTGGTAGTCTTTTCTTTCCTCTCCTTTGGCAGCAAGGCACCAGACACAGGCCAGAGTCAGCACTCCTCCTTGTAGTCCTTCCAGGTCCTTCTCTTCGGGCAGAGTTTCTCTTGTAGCACAAACAGGATCTAATTTACAAGGAGCAGGGCTCCTACTTTTATACCCAGTTTCTTTTGTTCTAGCAAGCCAGGGGGGCCTCTGCATAACTGCTCCAGTCTCTGAGTACTTGTTGTGGGTACTTATGACTTCTGCATTCAGTGTGAGGGCAGGCACATCAGCCGCTCCCCAGGGGGGCGGAGCCGGCATTGAGAGGGCAGGAGTGGCCTGAGCACTTTGTTTACAAGCTTCGGTCCTTCCTGGGCCAGGTGCAGGCTGAGTCATCAGTCGCTCCCCAGGAGGGCGGAGCCAGCATTGTGGTGGCAGGGGCACAGCCTGATGCATCATTCAGGGGAAACTCCCACCACCCATTAAGGGGTCCTCCTGCTAATCACTACCTGTCAACTCCCAGCCCTGTCACTCACACACACCAGACAGTCAGATCCACATCCAAGCAGAGGCGGGCTGAAATGGTTAGGCAAGCAAATGCTAACTTTCTAAAAGTAGCATTTGCAAACACAGGATATTAAAATAAACTTTACTAAAAGAAGTATTTTATTATTCTGAGTCCAGGCATACTAAACACGAATTCCTACCAGGTTCCCTGAGCCTGCTGGGATTATAGAGTGTAATAATTCCAGCAGCCCATCTGGCCTAGAAGGGAACAGGTAGCCTTACAATAGTGAAAAACGAATTTGGTAGTAATTCACTATTAGAACATGCCACACACATCAGGGCATGTTCTACCTTACACTACAATGCACCCTGCCCTCAGGCCTACTCTAGGGGTGACTAATATGAAGTTAAGGGAAGGTTCAGGGGCTGGCAAGTGTGTGCACTTGCCCAGCCAGGGTGACAGTACCAGACTGCACGCAGGTTCTGCAATGGCAGACCCTAGACACATTTTAAGGCTGCTTCTGTGGGTGGCGCAACCAGCGCTGCAGGCCCACTAGCAGTATTGGCATTCACAAGCCCTGGCACTCCTAGTGCACCTTACTAGGGACTAACAGTAAATCCAATGAACCAATCATGGACATCAATCACATGTACACTTTACAGTAGGGAGCACTTGCACTGCGGCACGGGTTGGCCGTGGCGCAGTGCCCTGAGTAGCAGACACCATCAAAACATTGGAGGCACAACAGCAAAAAGTGGAAGGGAAACTCACGCCAAGGTGCCAGGTCTAACAGCCCCTATGCACTCTGGTATTTGAAGTGCATGTAGTTCGAAGAGTAGAAACAAAGTTTGTAAGTGGTTCACCAAAGTTGGTGCGAGTAGGTACTCGTTGTCCCCAAGATCTCTAGACCCGAGACATGGCCCCGGTTTCGGGATAGTTTCCCTCATCAGTAGAGAAGTATTTGGGGTGGATGAGAAGGCCGCCAAGTATCCGTCACAGGCCCTGATGCCTCTCCGGCTCGCAGGTGCGTCTCCAGGAGCTCGTCAGCTCGGGGCTCATGGGAGCGCTATAAGTAGAATACCACAATGGATCGCACACCGCTAGCCTCTCCTCCGGATCGCCCCTAAGCACTCTGATATTTGAAGTGTGTGTAGTTCGAAGAGTAGAAACAAAGTTTGTAAGTGGTTCACTAAAGTTGGTGCGAGTAGGTACTCGTTGTCCCCAAGATCTCTAGACCCGAGACATGGCCCGGGTTTCCGGATAGTTTCCCTCATCAGTAGAGAAGTATTTGGGGTGGATGAGAAGGCCACCAAGTATCCGTCACAGGCCCTGATGCCTCTCCGGCGCGCAGGTGCGTCTCCAGGAGCTCGTCAGCTCGGGGCTCATGGGAGCGCTATAAGTAGAATACCACAATGGATCGCACACCGCTAGCCTCTCCTCCGGATCGCCCCTAAGCACTCTGGTATTTGAAGTGCGTGTAGTTCGAAGAGTAGAAACAAAGTTTGTAAGTGGTTCAGCAAAGTTGGTGCGAGTAGGTACTCGTTGTCCCCAAGATCTCTAGACCCGAGACATGGCCCGGGTTTCGGGATAGTTTCCCTCATCAGTAGAGAAGTATTTGGGGTGGGTGAGAAGGCCGCAAGTATCCGTCACAGGCCCTGATGCCTCTAGGGCGCGCAGGTGCATCTCTAGGAGCTCGACAGCTCGGGGCTCATGGGAGCGCTATAAGTAGAATACCACAATGGATCGCCCACCGCTAGCCTCTCCTCCGGATTGCTCCTAAGCACTCTGGTATTTGAAGTGCGTGTAGTTCGAAGAGTAGAAACAAAGTTTGTAAGTGGTTCACCAAAGTTGGTGCGAGTAGGTACTCGTTGTCCCCAAGATCTCTAGACCCGAGACATGGCCCGGGTTTCGGGATAGTTACCCTCATCAGTAGAGAAGTATTTGGGGTGGATGAGAAGGCCGCCAAGTATCCGTCACAGGCCCTGATGCCTCTCCGGCGCACAGGTGCGTCTCCAGGAGCTCGTCAGCTCGGGGCTCATGGGAGCGCTATAAGTAGAATACCACAATGGATCGCACACCGCTAGCCTCTCCTCCGGATCGCCCCTAAGCACTCTGGTATTTGAAGTGCGTGTAGTTCGTAGAGTAGAATAAAGTTTGTAAGTGGTTCACCAAAGTTGGTGCGAGTAGGTACTTGTTGTCCCCAAATCTCTAGACCCGAGACATGGCCTGGGTTTCGGGATAGTTTCCCTCATCAGTAGAGAATTATTTGGGGTGGATGAGAAGGCCGCCAAGTATCCGTCACAGGCCCTGATGCCTCTCCGGCTCGCAGGTGCGTCTCCAGGAGCTCGTCAGCTCGGGGCTCATGGGAGCGCTATAAGTAGAATACCACAATGGATCGCACACCGCTAGCCTCTCCTCCGGATCGCCCCTAAGCACTCTGATATTTGAAGTGCGTGTAGTTCGAAGAGTAGAAACAAAGTTTGTAAGTGGTTCACTAAAGTTGGTGCGAGTAGGTACTCGTTGTCCCCAAGATCTCTGGACCCGAGACATGGCCCGGGTTTCGGGATAGTTTCCCTCATCAGTAGAGAAGTATTTGGGGTGGATGAGAAGGCCGCCAAGTATCCGTCACAGGCCCTGATGCCTCTCCGGCGCGCAGGTGCGTCTCCAGGAGCTCGTCAGCTCGGGGCTCATGGGAGCGCTATAAGTAGAATACCACAATGGATCGCACACCGCTAGCCTCTTCTCCGGATCTCCCCATAGCACTCTGGTATTTGAAGTGCCTGTAGTTCGAAGAGTAGAAACAACGTTTATAAGTGGTTCAGCAAAGTTGGTGCGAGTAGGTACTCGTTGTCCCCAAGATCTCTAGACCCGAGACATGGCCCGAGTTTCGGGATAGTTTCCCTCATCAGTAGAGAAGTATTTGGGGTGGATGAGAAGGCCGCCAAGTATCCGTCACAGGCCCTGATGCCTCTCCGGCGTGCAGGTGCGTCTCCAGGAGCTCATCAGCTCGAGGCTCATGGGAGCGCTATAAGTAGAATACCACAATGGATCGCACACCGCTAGCCTCTCCTCCGGATCGCCCCTAAGCACTCTGGTATTTGTAGTGCGTGTAGTTCGAAGAGTAGAAACAAAGTTTGTAAGTGGTTCACCAAAGTTGGTGCGAGTAGGTACTTGTTGTCCCCAAATCTCTAGACCCGAGACATGGCCCGGGTTTCGGGATAGTTTCCCTCATCAGTAGAGAAGTATTTGGGGTAGATGAGAAGGCCGCCAAGTATCCGTCACAGGCCCTGATGCCTCTCCGGCTCGCAGGTGCGTCTCCAGGAGCTCGTCAGCTCGGGGCTTATGGGAGCGCTATAAGTAGAATACCACAATGGATCGCACACCGCTAGCCTCTCCTCCGGATCGCCCCTAAGCACTCTGATATTTGAAGTGCGTGTAGTTCGAAGAGTAGAAACAAAGTTTGTAAGTGGTTCACTAAAGTTGGTGCGTGTAGGTACTCGTTGTCCCCAAGATCTCTAGACCCGAGACATGGCCCGGGTTTCGGGATAGTTTCCCTCATCAGTAGAGAAGTATTTGGGGTGGATGAGAAGGCCGCCAAGTATCCGTCACAGGCCCTGATGCCTCTCCGGCGCGCAGGTGCGTCTCCAGGAGCTCGTCAGCTCGGGGCTCATGGGAGCGCTATAAGTAGAATACCACAATGGATCGCCCACCGCTAGCCTCTCCTCCGGATTGCCCCTAAGCACTCTGGTATTTGAAGTGCATGTAGTTCGAACAGTAGAAACAAAGTTTGTAAGTGGTTCACCAAAGTTGGTGCGAGTAGGTACTCGTTGTCCCCAAGATCTCTAGACCCGAGACATGGCCTGGGTTTCGGGATAGTTACCCTCATCAGTAGAGAAGTATTTGGGGTGGATGAGAAGGCCGCCAAGTATCCGTCACAGGCCCTGATGCCTCTCCGGCGCACAGGTGCGTCTCCAGGAGCTCGTCAGCTCGGGGCTCATGGGAGCGCTATAAGTAGAATACCACAATGGATCGCACACCGCTAGCCTCTCCTCCGGATCGCCCCTAAGCACTCTGGTATTTGAAGTGCGTGTAGTTCGAAGAGTAGAAACAAAGTTTGTAAGTGGTTCACTAAAGTTGGTGCGAGTAGGTACTCGTTGTCCCCAAGATCTCTAGACCCGAGACATGGCCCGGGTTTCGGGATAGTTTCCCTCATCAGTAGAGAAGTATTTGGGGTGGATGAGAAGGCCGCCAAGTATCCGCCACAGGCCCTGATGCCTCTCCGGCGCGCAGGTGCGTCTCCAGGAGCTCGTCAGCTCGGGCTCATGGGAGCGCTATAAGTAGAATACCACAATGGATCGCACACCGCTAGCCTCTCCTCCGGATCGCCCCTAAGCACTCTGGTATTTGAAGTGCGTGTAGTTCGAAGAGTAGAAACAAAGTTTGTAAGTGGTTCAGCAAAGTTGGTGCGAGTAGGTACTCGTTGTCCCCAAGATCTCTAGACCCGAGACATGGCCCGGGTTTCGGGATAGTTTCCCTCATCAGTAGAGAAGTATTTGGGGTGGATGAGAAGGCCGCCAAGTATCCGTCACAGGCCCTGATGCCTCTCCGGCGCGCAGGTGCATTTCTAGGAGCTCGACAGCTCGGGGCTCATGGGAGCGCTATAAGTAGAATACCACAATGGATCGCCCACCGCTAGCCTCTCCTCCGGATTGCCCCTAAGCACTCTGGTATTTGAAGTGCATGTAGTTCGAAGAGTAGAAACAAAGTTTGTAAGTGGTTCACCAAAGTTGGTGCGAGTAGGTACTCGTTGTCCCCAAGATCTCTAGACCCGAGACATGGCCTGGGTTTCGGGATAGTTACCCTCATCAGTAGAGAAGTATTTGGGGTGGATGAGAAGGCCGCCAAGTATCCGTCACAGGCCCTGATGCCTCCCCGGCGCACAGGTGCGTCTCCAGGAGCTCGTCAGCTCGGGGCTCATGGGAGCGCTATAAGTAGAATACCACAATGGATCGCACACCGCTAGCCTCTCCTCCGGATCGCCCCTAAGCACTCTGGTATTTGAAGTGCGTGTAGTTCGAAGAGTAGAATAAAGTTTGTAAGTGGTTCACCAAAGTTGGTGGGAGTAGGTACTTGTTGTCCCCAAATCTCTAGACCCGAGACATGGCCCGGGTTTCGGGATAGTTTCCCTCATCAGTAGAGAAGTATTTGGGGTGGATGAGAAGGCCGCCAAGTATCCGTCACAGGCCCTGATGCCTCTCCGGCTCGCAGGTGCGTCTCCAGGAGCTCGTCAGCTCGGGGCTCATGGGAGCGCTATAAGTAGAATACCACAATGGATCGCACACCGCTAGCCTCTCCTCCGGATCGCCCCTAAGCACTCTGGTATTTGAAGTGCGTGTAGTTCGAAGAGTAGAATAAAGTTTCTAAGTGGTTCACCAAAGTTGGTGCGAGTAGGTACTTGATGTCCCCAAATCTCTAGACCCGAGACATGGCCCCGGTTTCGGGATAGTTTTCCTCATCAGTAGAGAAGTATTTGGGGTGGATGAGAAGGCCGCCAAGTATCCGTCACAGGCCCTGATGCCTCTCCGGCTCGCAGGTGCGTCTCCAGGAGCTCGTCAGCTCGGGGCTCATGGGAGCGCTATAAGTAGAATACCACAATGGATCGCACACCGCTAGCCTCTCCTCCGGATCACCCCTAAGCACTCTGATATTTGAAGTGTGTGTAGTTCGAAGAGTAGAAACAAAGTTTGTAAGTGGTTCACTAAAGTTGGTGCGAGTAGGTACTCGTTGTCCCCAAGATCTCTAGACCCGAGACATGGCCCGGGTTTCCGGATAGTTTCCCTCATCAGTAGAGAAGTATTTGGGGTGGATGAGAAGGCCGCCAAGTATCCGTCACAGGCCCTGATGCCTCTCCGGCGCGCAGGTGCGTCTCCAGGAGCTCGTCAGCTCGGGGCTCATGGGAGCGCTATAAGTAGAATACCACAATGGATCGCACACCGCTAGCCTCTCCTCCGGATCGCCCCTAAGCACTCTGGTATTTGAAGTGCGTGTAGTTCGAAGAGTAGAAACAAAGTTTGTAAGTGGTTCAGCAAAGTTGGTGCGGGTAGGTACTCGTTGTCCCCAAGATCTCTAGACCCGAGACATGGCCCGGGTTTCGGGATAGTTTCCCTCATCAGTAGAGAAGTATTTGGGGTGGATGAGAAGGCCGCAAGTATCCGTCACAGGCCCTGATGCCTCTAGGGCGCGCAGGTGCATCTCTAGGAGCTCGACAGCTCGGGGCTCATGGGAGCGCTATAAGTAGAATACCACAATGGATCGCCCACCGCTAGCCTCTCCTCCGGATTGCTCCTAAGCACTCTGGTATTTGAAGTGCGTGTAGTTCGAAGAGTAGAAACAAAGTTTGTAAGTGGTTCACCAAAGTTGGTGCGAGTAGGTACTCGTTGTCCCCAAGATCTCTAGACCCGAGACATGGCCAGGGTTTCGGGATAGTTACCCTCATCAGTAGAGAAGTATTTGGGGTGGATGAGAAGGCCGCCAAGTATCCGTTACAGGCCCTGATGCCTCTCCGGCGCACAGGTGCGTCTCCAGGAGCTCGTCAGCTCGGGGCTCATGGGAGCGCTATAAGTAGAATACCACAATGGATCGCACACCGCTAGCCTCTCCTCCGGATCGCCCCTAAGCACTCTGGTATTTGAAGTGCGTGTAGTTCGAAGAGTAGAATAAAGTTTGTAAGTGGTTCACCAAAGTTGGTGCGAGTAGGTACTTGTTGTCCCCAAATCTCTAGACCCGAGACATGGCCTGGGTTTCGGGATAGTTTCCCTCATCAGTAGAGAATTATTTGGGGTGGATGAGAAGGCCGCCAAGTATCCGTCACAGGCCCTGATGCCTCTCCGGCTCGCAGGTGCGTCTCCAGGAGCTCGTCAGCTCGGGGCTCATGGGAGCGCTATAAGTAGAATACCACAATGGATCGCACACCGCTAGCCTCTCCTCCGGATCGCCCCTAAGCACTCTGATATTTGAAGTGCGTGTAGTTCGAAGAGTAGAAACAAAGTTTGTAAGTGGTTCACTAAAGTTGGTGCGAGTAGGTACTCGTTGTCCCCAAGATCTCTGGACCCGAGACATGGCCCGGGTTTCGGGATAGTTTCCCTCATCAGTAGAGAAGTATTTGGGGTGGATGAGAAGGCCGCCAAGTATCCGTCACAGGCCCTGATGCCTCTTCGGCGCGCAGGTGCGTCTCCAGGAGCTCGTCAGCTCGGGGCTCATGGGAGCGCTATAAGTAGAATACCACAATGGATCGCACACCGCTAGCCTCTCCTCCGGATCTCCCCATAGCACTCTGGTATTTGAAGTGCCTGTAGTTCGAAGAGTAGAAACAAAGTTTATAAGTGGTTCAGCAAAGTTGGTGCGAGTAGGTACTCGTTGTCCCCAAGATCTCTAGACCCGAGACATGGCCCGGGTTTCGGGATAGTTTCCCTCATCAGTAGAGAAGTATTTGGGGTGGATGAGAAGGCCGCCAAGTATCCGTCACAGGCCCTGATGCCACTCCGGCGTGCAGGTGCGTCTCCAGGAGCTCATCAGCTCGAGGTTCATGGGAGCGCTATAAGTAGAATACCACAATGGATCGCACACCGCTAGCCTCTCCTCCGGATCGCCCCTAAGCACTCTGGTATTTGTAGTGCGTGTAGTTCGAAGAGTAGAAACAAAGTTTGTAAGTGGTTCACCAAAGTTGGTGCGAGTAGGTACTTGTTGTCCCCAAATCTCTAGACCCGAGACATGGCCCGGGTTTCAGGATAGTCTCCCTCATCAGTAGAGAAGTATTTGGGGTAGATGAGAAGGCCGCCAAGTATCCGTCACAGGCCCTGATGCCTCTCCGGCTCGCAGGTGCGTCTCCAGGAGCTCGTCAGCTCGGGGCTCATGGGAGCGCTATAAGTAGAATACCACAATGGATCGCACACCGCTAGCCTCTCCTCCGGATCGCCCCTAAGCACTCTGATATTTGAAGTGCGTGTAGTTCGAAGAGTAGAAACAAAGTTTGTAAGTGGTTCACTAAAGTTGGTGCGTGTAGGTACTCGTTGTCCCCAAGATCTCTAGACCCGAGACATGGCCCGGGTTTCGGGATAGTTTCCCTCATCAGTAGAGAAGTATTTGGGGTGGATGAGAAGGCCGCCAAGTATCCGTCACAGGCCCTGATGCCTCTCCGGCGCGCAGGTGCGTCTCCAGGAGCTCGTCAGCTCGGGGCTCATGGGAGCGCTATAAGTAGAATACCACAATGGATCGCCCACCGCTAGCCTCTCCTCCGGATTGCCCCTAAGCACTCTGGTATTTGAAGTGCATGTCGTTCGAAGAGTAGAAACAAAGTTTGTAAGTGGTTCACCAAAGTTGGTGCGAGTAGGTACTCGTTGTCCCCAAGATCTCTAGACCCGAGACATGGCCTGGGTTTCGGGATAGTTACCCTCATCAGTAGAGAAGTATTTGGGGTGGATGAGAAGGCCGCCAAGTATCCGTCACAGGCCCTGATGCCTCTCCGGCGCACAGGTGCGTCTCCAGGAGCTCGTCAGCTCGGGGCTCATGGGAGCGCTATAAGTAGAATACCACAATGGATCGCACACCGCTAGCCTCTCCTCCGGATCGCCCCTAAGCACTCTGGTATTTGAAGTGCGTGTAGTTCAAAGAGTAGAAACAAAGTTTGTAAGTGGTTCACTAAAGTTGGTGCGAGTAGGTACTCGTTGTCCCCAAGATCTCTAGACCCGAGACATGGCCCGGGTTTCGGGATAGTTTCCCTCATCAGTAGAGAAGTATTTGGGGTGGATGAGAAGGCCGCCAAGTATCCGCCACAGGCCCTGATGCCTCTCCGGCGCGCAGGTGCGTCTCCAGGAGCTCGTCAGCTCGGGCTCATGGGAGCGCTATAAGTAGAATACCACAATGGATCGCACACCGCTAGCCTCTCCTCCGGATCGCCCCTAAGCACTCTGGTATTTGAAGTGCGTGTAGTTCGAAGAGTAGAAACAAAGTTTGTAAGTGGTTCAGCAAAGTTGGTGCGAGTAGGTACTCGTTGTCCCCAAGATCTCTAGACCCGAGACATGGCCCGGGTTTCGGGATAGTTTCCCTCATCAGTAGAGAAGTATTTGGGGTGGATGAGAAGGCCGCCAAGTATCCGTCACAGGCCCTGATGCCTCTCCGGCGCGCAGGTGCATTTCTAGGAGCTCGACAGCTCGGGGCTCATGGGAGCGCTATAAGTAGAATACCACAATGGATCGCCCACCGCTAGCCTCTCCTCCGGATTGCCCCTAAGCACTCTGGTATTTGAAGTGCATGTAGTTCGAAGAGTAGAAACAAAGTTTGTAAGTGGTTCACCAAAGTTGGTGCGAGTAGGTACTCGTTGTCCCCAAGATCTCTAGACCCGAGACATGGCCTGGGTTTCGGGATAGTTACCCTCATCAGTAGAGAAGTATTTGGGGTGGATGAGAAGGCCGCCAAGTATCCGTCACAGGCCCTGATGCCTCTCCGGCGCACAGGTGCGTCTCCAGGAGCTCGTCAGCTCGGGGCTCATGGGAGCGCTCTAAGTAGAATACCACAATGGATCGCACACCGCTAGCCTCTCCCCCGGATCGCCCCTAAGCACTCTGGTATTTGAAGTGCGTGTAGTTCGAAGAGTAGAATAAAGTTTGTAAGTGGTTCACCAAAGTTGGTGGGAGTATGTACTTGTTGTCCCCAAATCTCTAGACCCGAGACATGGCCCGGGTTTCGGGATAGTTTCCCTCATCAGTAGAGAAGTATTTGGGGTGGATGAGAAGGACGCCAAGTATCCGTCACAGGCCCTGATGCCTCTCCGGCGCGCAGGTGCGTCTCCAGGAGCTCGTCAGCTCGGGGCTCATGGGAGCGCTATAAGTAGAATACCACAATGGATCGCACACCGCTAGCCTCTCCTCCGGATCTCCCCTAAGCACTCTGGTATTTGAAGTGCGTGTAGTTCGAAGAGTAGAAACAAAGATTATAAGTGGTTCAGCAAAGTTGGTGCGAGTAGGTACTCGTTGTCCCCAAGATCTCTAGACCCGAGACATGGCCCGGGTTTCGGGATAGTTTCCCTCATCAGTAGAGAAGTATTTGGGGTGGATGAGAAGGCCGCCAAGTATCCGTCACAGGCCCTGATGCCACTCCGGCGTGCAGGTGCGTCTCCAGGAGCTCATCAGCTCGAGGCTCATGGGAGCGCTATAAGTAGAATACCACAATGGATCGCACACCGCTAGCCTCTCCTCCGGATCGCCCCTAAGCACTCTGGTATTTGTAGTGCGTGTAGTTCGAAGAGTAGAAACAAAGTTTGTAAGTGGTTCACCAAAGTTGGTGCGAGTAGGTACTCGTTGTCCCCAAGATCTCTAGACCCGAGACATGGCCCGGGTTTCGGGATAGTTTCCCTCATCAGTAGAGAAGTATTTGGGGTGGATGAGAAGGCCTCCAAGTATCCATCACAGGCCCTGATGCCTCTGCGGCACGCAGGTGCGTCTTCAGGAGCTCGTCAACTCGGGGCTCATGGGAGCGCTATAAGTAGAATACCACAATGGATCGCACACCGCTAGCCTCTCCTCCGGATCGCCCCTAAGCACTCTGATATTTGAAGTGCGTGTAGTTCGAAGAGTAGAAACAAAGTTTGTAAGTGGTTCACTAAAGTTGGTGCGAGTAGGTACTCGTTGTCCCCAAGATCTCTAGACCCGAGACATGGCCCGGGTTTCGGGATAGTTTCCCTCATCAGTAGAGAAGTATTTGGGGTGGATGAGAAGGCCGCCAAGTATCCGTCACAGGCCCTGATGCCTCTCCGGCGGGCAGGTGCGTCTCCAGGAGCTCGTCAGCTCGGGGCTCATGGGAGCGCTATAAGTAGAATACCACAATGGATCGCACACCGCTAGCCTCTCCTCCGGATCGCCCCTAAGCACTCTGGTATTTGAAGTGCGTGTAGTTCGAAGAGTAGAAACAAAGTTTGTAAGTGGTTCAGCAAAGTTGGTGCGAGTAGGTACTCGTTGTCCCCAAGATCTCTAGACCCGAGACATGGCCTGGGTTTCGGGATAGTTACCCTCATCAGTAGAGAAGTATTTGGGGTGGATGAGAAGGCCGCCAAGTATCCGTCACAGGCCCTGATGCCTCTCCGGCGCGCAGGTGCATTTCTAGGAGCTCGACAGCTCGGGGCTCATGGGAGCGCTATAAGTAGAATACCACAATGGATCGCCCACCGCTAGCCTCTCCTCCGGATTGCCCCTATGCACTCTGGTATTTGAAGTGCATGTAGTTCGAAGAGTAGAAACAAAGTTTGTAAGTGGTTCACCAAAGTTGGTGCGAGTAGGTACTCGTTGTCCCCAAGATCTCTAGACCCGAGACATGGCCTGGGTTTCGGGATAGTTACCCTCATCAGTAGAGAAGTATTTGGGGTGGATGAGAAGGCCGCCAAGTATCCGTCACAGGCCCTGATGCCTCTCCGGCGCACAGGTGCGTCTCCAGGAGCTCGTCAGCTCGGGGCTCATGGGAGCGCTATAAGTAGAATACCACAATGGATCGCACACCGCTAGCCTCTCCTCCGGATCGCCCCTAAGCACTCTGGTATTTGAAGTGCGTGTAGTTCGAAGAGTAGAATAAAGTTTGTAAGTGGTTCACCAAAGTTGGTGGGAGTAGGTACTTGTTGTCCCCAAATCTCTAGACCCGAGACATGGCCCGGGTTTCGGGATAGTTTCCCTCATCAGTAGAGAAGAATTTGGGGTGGATGAGAAGGCCGCCAAGTATCCGTCACAGGCCCTGATGCCTCTCCGGCTCGCAGGTGCGTCTCCAGGAGCTCGTCAGCTCGGGGCTCATGGGAGCGCTATAAGTAGAATACCACAATGGATCGCACACCGCTAGCCTCTCCTCCGGATCGCCCCTAAGCACTCTGATACTTGAAGTGCGTGTAGTTCGAAGAGTAGAAACAAAGTTTGTAAGTGGTTCACTAAAGTTGGTGCGAGTAGGTACTCGTTGTCCCCAAGATCTCTAGACCCGAGACATGGCCCGGGTTTTGGGATAGTTTCCCTCATCAGTAGAGAAGTATTTGGGGTGGATGAGAAGGCCGCCAAGTATCCGTCACAGGCCCTGATGCCTCTCCGGCACGCAGGTGCGTCTCCAGGAGCTCGTCAGCTCGGGGCTCATGGGAGCGCTATAAGTAGAATACCACAATGGATCGCACACCGCTAGCCTCTCCTCCGGATCTCCCCTAAGCACTCTGGTATTTGAAGTGCGTGTAGTTCGAAGAGTAGAAACAAAGATTATAAGTGGTTCAGCAAAGTTGGTGCGAGTAGGTACTCGTTGTCCCCAAGATCTCTAGACCCGAGACATGGCCCGGGTTTCGGGATAGTTTCCCTCATCAGTAGAGAAGTATTTGGGGTGGATGAGAAGGCCGCCAAGTATCCGTCACAGGCCCTGATGCCACTCCGGCGTGCAGGTGCGTCTCCAGGAGCTCATCAGCTCGAAGCTCATGGGAGCGTTATAAGTAGAATACCACAATGGATCGCACACCGCTAGCCTCTCCTCCGGATCGCCCCTAAGCACTCTGGTATTTGTAGTGCGTGTAGTTCGAAGAGTAGAAACAAAGTTTGTAAGTTGTTCACCAAAGTTGGTGCGAGTAGGTACTCGTTGTCCCCAAGATCTCTAGACCCGAGACATGGCCCGGGTTTCGGGATAGTTTCCCTCATCAGTAGAGAAGTATTTGGGGTGGATGAGAAGGCCTCCAAGTATCCATCACAGGCCCTGATGCCTCTGCGGCACGCAGGTGCGTCTTCAGGAGCTCGTCAACTCGGGGCTCATGGGAGCGCTATAAGTAGAATACCACAATGGATCGCACACCGCTAGCCTCTCCTCCGGATCGCCCCTAAGCACTCTGATATTTGAAGTGCGTGTAGTTCGAAGAGTAGAAACAAAGTTTGTAAGTGGTTCACTAAAGTTGGTGCGAGTAGGTACTCGTTGTCCCCAAGATCTCTAGACCCGAGACATGGCCCGGGTTTCGGGATAGTTTCCCTCATCAGTAGAGAAGTATTTGGGGTGGATGAGAAGGCCGCCAAGTATCCGTCACAGGCCCTGATGCCTCTCCGGCGGGCAGGTGCGTCTCCAGGAGCTCGTCAGCTCGGGGCTCATGGGAGCGCTATAAGTAGAATACCACAATGGATCGCACACCGCTAGCCTCTCCTCCGGATTGCCCCTAAGCACTCTGGTATTTGAAGTGCGTGTAGTTCGAAGAGTAGAAACAAAGTTTGTAAGTGGTTCAGCAAAGTAGGTGCGAGTAGGTACTCGTTGTCCCCAAGATCTCTAGACCCGAGACATGGCCTGGGTTTCGGGATAGTTACCCTCATCAGTAGAGAAGTATTTGGGGTGGATGAGAAGGCCGCCAAGTATCCGCCACAGGCCCTGATGCCTCTCCGGCGCGCAGGTGCGTCTCCAGGAGCTCGTCAGCTTGGGCTCATGGGAGCGCTATAAGTAGAATACCACAATGGATCGCACACCGCTAGCCTCTCCTCCGGATCGCCCCTAAGCACTCTGGTATTTGAAGTGCGTGTAGTTCGAAGAGTAGAAACAAAGTTTGTAAGTGGTTCAGCAAAGTTGGTGCGAGTAGGTACTCGTTGTCCCCAAGATCTCTAGACCCGAGACATGGCCCGGGTTTCGGGATAGTTTCCCTCATCAGTAGAGAAGTATTTGAGGTGGATGAGAAGGCCGCCAAGTATCCGTCACAGGCCCTGATGCCTCTCCGGCGCGCAGGTGCATTTCTAGGAGCTCGACAGCTCGGGGCTCATGGGAGCGCTATAAGTAGAATACCACAATGGATCGCCCACCGCTAGCCTCTCCTCCGGATTGCCCCTAAGCACTCTGGTATTTGAAGTGCATGTAGTTCGAAGAGTAGAAACAAAGTTTGTAAGTGGTTCACCAAAGTTGGTGCGAGTAGGTACTCGTTGTCCCCAAGATCTCTAGACCCGAGACATGGCCTGGGTTTCGGGATAGTTACCCTCATCAGTAGAGAAGTATTTGGGGTGGATGAGAAGGCCGCCAAGTATCCGTCACAGGCCCTGATGCCTCTCCGGCGCACAGGTGCGTCTCCAGGAGCTCGTCAGCTCGGGGCTCATGGGAGCGCTATAAGTAGAATACCACAATGGATCGCACACCGCTAGCCTCTCCTCCGGATCGCCCCTAAGCACTCTGGTATTTGAAGTGCGTGTAGTTCGAAGAGTAGAATAAAGTTTGTAAGTGGTTCACCAAAGTTGGTGGGAGTAGGTACTTGTTGTCCCCAAATCTCTAGACCCGAGACATGGCCCGGGTTTCGGGATAGTTTCCCTCATCAGTAGAGAAGTATTTGGGGTGGATGAGAAGGCCGCCAAGTATCCGTCACAGGCCCTGATGCCTCTCCGGCTCGCAGGTGCGTCTCCAGGAGCTCGTCAGCTCGGGGCTCATGGGAGCGCTATAAGTAGAATACCACAATGGATCGCACACCGCTAGCCTCTCCTCCGGATCGCCCCTAAGCACTCTGATATTTGAAGTGCGTGTAGTTTGAAGAGTAGAAACAAAGTTTGTAAGTGGTTCACTAAAGTTGGTGCGAGTAGGTACTCGTTGTCCCCAAGATCTCTAGACCCGAGACATGGCCCGGGTTTCGGGATAGTTTCCCTCATCAGTAGAGAAGTATTTGGGGTGGATGAGAAGGCCGCCAAGTATCTGTCACAGGCCCTGATGCCTCTCCGGCGCGCAGGTGCGTCTCCAGGAGCTCGTCAGCTCGGGGCTCATGGGAGCGCTATAAGTAGAATACCACAATGGATCGCACACCGCTAGCCTCTCCTCCGGATCTCCCCAAAGCACTCTGGTATTTGAAGTGCGTGTAGTTCGAAGAGTAGAAACAAAGATTATAAGTGGTTCAGCAAAGTTGGTGCGAGTAGGTACTCGTTGTCCCCAAGATCTCTAGACCCGAGACATGGCCCGGGTTTCGGGATAGTTTCCCTCATCCGTAGAGAAGTATTTGGGGTGGATGAGAAGGCCGCCAAGTATCCGTCACAGGCCCTGATGCCACTCCGGCGTGCAGGTGCGTCTCCAGGAGCTCATCAGCTCGAGGCTCATGGGAGCGCTATAAGTAGAATACCACAATGGATCGCACACCGCTAGCCTCTCCTCCGGATCGCCGCTAAGCACTCTGGTATTTGTAGTGCGTGTAGTTCGAAGAGTAGAAACAAAGTTTGTAAGTGGTTCACCAAAGTTGGTGCGAGTAGGTACTCGTTGTCCCCAAGATCTCTAGACCCGAGACATGGCCCGGGTTTCGGGATAGTTTCCCTCATCAGTAGAGAAGTATTTGGGGTGGATGAGAAGGCCTCCAAGTATCCATCACAGGCCCTGATGCCTCTGCGGCACGCAGGTGCGTCTTCAGGAGCTCGTCAACTCGGGGCTCATGGGAGCGCTATAAGTAGAATACCACAATGGATCGCACACCGCTAGCCTCTCCTCCGGATCGCCCCTAAGCACTCTGATATTTGAAGTGCGTGTAGTTCGAAGAGTAGAAACAAAGTTTGTAAGTGGTTCACTAAAGTTGGTGCGAGTAGGTACTCGTTGTCCCCAAGATCTCTAGACCCGAGACATGGCCCGGGTTTCGGGATAGTTTCCCTCATCAGTAGAGAAGTATTTGGGGTGGATGAGAAGGCCGCCAAGTATCCGTCACAGGCCCTGATGCCTCTCCGGCGGGCAGGTGCGTCTCCAGGAGCTCGTCAGCTCGGGGCTCATGGGAGCGCTATAAGTAGAATACCACAATGGATCGCACACCGCTAGCCTCTCCTCTGGATTGCCCCTAAGCACTCTGGTATTTGAAGTACGTGTAGTTCGAAGAGTAGAAACAAAGTTTGTAAGTGGTTCAGCAAAGTTGGTGCGAGTAGGTACTCGTTGTCCCCAAGATCTCTAGACCCGAGACATGGCCTGGGTTTCGGGATAGTTACCCTCATCAGTAGAGAAGTATTTGGGGTGGATGAGAAGGCCGCCAAGTATCCGCCACAGGCCCTGATGCCTCTCCGGCGCGCAGGTGCGTCTCCAGGAGCTCGTCAGCTTGGGCTCATGGGAGCGCTATAAGTAGAATACCACAATGGATCGCACACCGCTAGCCTCTCCTCCGGATCGCCCCTAAGCACTCTGGTATTTGAAGTGCGTGTAGTTCGAAGAGTAGAAACAAAGTTTGTAAGTGGTTCAGCAAAGTTGGTGCGAGTAGGTACTCGTTGTCCCCAAGATCTCTAGACCCGAGACATGGCCCGGGTTTCGGGATAGTTTCCCTCATCAGTAGAGAAGTATTTGAGGTGGATGAGAAGGCCGCCAAGTATCCGTCACAGGCCCTGATGCCTCTCCGGCGCGCAGGTGCATTTCTAGGAGCTCGACAGCTCGGGGCTCATGGGAGCGCTATAAGTAGAATACCACAATGGATCGCCCACCGCTAGCCTCTCCTCCGGATTGCCCCTAAGCACTCTGGTATTTGAAGTGCATGTAGTTTGAAGAGTAGAAACAAAGTTTGTAAGTGGTTCACCAAAGTTGGTGCGAGTAGGTACTCGTTGTCCCCAAGATCTCTAGACCCGAGACATGGCCTGGGTTTCGGGATAGTTACCCTCATCAGTAGAGAAGTATTTGGGGTGGATGAGAAGGCCGCCAAGTATCCGTCACAGGCCCTGATGCCTCTCCGGCGCACAGGTGCGTCTCCAGGAGCTCGTCAGCTCGGGGCTCATGGGAGCGCTATAAGTAGAATACCACAATGGATCGCACACCGCTAGCCTCTCCTCCGGATCGCCCCTAAGCACTCTGGTATTTGAAGTGCGTGTAGTTCGAAGAGTAGAATAAAGTTTGTAAGTGGTTCACCAAAGTTGGTGGGAGTAGGTACTTGTTGTCCCCAAATCTCTAGACCCGAGACATGGCCCGGGTTTCGGGATAGTTTCCCTCATCAGTAGAGAAGTATTTGGGGTGGATGAGAAGGCCGCCAAGTATCCGTCACAGGCCCTGATGCCTCTCCGGCTCGCAGGTGCGTCTCCAGGAGCTCGTCAGCTCGGGGCTCATGGGAGCGCTATAAGTAGAATACCACAATGGATCGCACACCGCTAGCCTCTCCTCCGGATCGCCCCTAAGCACTCTGATATTTGAAGTGCGTGTAGTTTGAAGAGTAGAAACAAAGTTTGTAAGTGGTTCACTAAAGTTGGTGCGAGTAGGTACTCGTTGTCCCCAAGATCTCTAGACCCGAGACATGGCCCGGGTTTCGGGATAGTTTCCCTCATCAGTAGAGAAGTATTTGGGGTGGATGAGAAGGCCGCCAAGTATCTGTCACAGGCCCTGATGCCTCTCCGGCGCGCAGGTGCGTCTCCAGGAGCTCGTCAGCTCGGGGCTCATGGGAGCGCTATAAGTAGAATACCACAATGGATCGCACACCGCTAGCCTCTCCTCCGGATCTCCCCAAAGCACTCTGGTATTTGAAGTGCGTGTAGTTCGAAGAGTAGAAACAAAGATTATAAGTGGTTCAGCAAAGTTGGTGCGAGTAGGTACTCGTTGTCCCCAAGATCTCTAGACCCGAGACATGGCCCGGGTTTCGGGATAGTTTCCCTCATCCGTAGAGAAGTATTTGGGGTGGATGAGAAGGCCGCCAAGTATCCGTCACAGGCCCTGATGCCACTCCGGCGTGCAGGTGCGTCTCCAGGAGCTCATCAGCTCGAGGCTCATGGGAGCGCTATAAGTAGAATACCACAATGGATCGCACACCGCTAGCCTCTACTCCGGATCGCCCCTAAGCACTCTGGTATTTGTAGTGCGTGTAGTTCGAAGAGTAGAAACAAAGTTTGTAAGTGGTTTACCAAAGTTGGTGCGAGTAGGTACTCGTTGTCCCCAAGATCTCTAGACCCGAGACATGGCCCGGGTTTCGGGATAGTTTCCCTCATCAGTAGAGAAGTATTTGGGGTGGATGAGAAGGCCTCCAAGTATCCATCACAGGCCCTGATGCCTCTGCGGCACGCAGGTGCGTCTTCAGGAGCTCGTCAACTCGGGGCTCATGGGAGCGCTATAAGTAGAATACCACAATGGATCGCACACCGCTAGCCTCTCCTCCGGATCGCCCCTAAGCACTCTGATATTTGAAGTGCGTGTAGTTCGAAGAGTAGAAACAAAGTTTGTAAGTGGTTCACTAAAGTTGGTGCGAGTAGGTACTCGTTGTCCCCAAGATCTCTAGACCCGAGACATGGCCCGGGTTTCGGGATAGTTTCCCTCATCAGTAGAGAAGTATTTGGGGTGGATGAGAAGGCCGCCAAGTATCCGTCACAGGCCCTGATGCCTCTCCGGCGGGCAGGTGCGTCTCCAGGAGCTCGTCAGCTCGGGGCTCATGGGAGCGCTATAAGTAGAATACCACAATGGATCGCACACCGCTAGCCTCTCCTCTGGATTGCCCCTAAGCACTCTGGTATTTGAAGTGCGTGTAGTTCGAAGAGTAGAAACAAAGTTTGTAAGTGGTTCAGCAAAGTTGGTGCGAGTAGGTACTCGTTGTCCCCAAGATCTCTAGACCCGAGACATGGCCCGGGTTTCGGGATAGTTTCCCTCATCAGTAGAGAAGTATTTGGGGTGGATGAGAAGGCCGCGAAGTATCCGTCACAGGCCCTGATGCCACTCCTGCGTGCGGGTGCGTCTCCAGGAGCTCATCAGCTCGAGGCTCATGGGAGCGCTATAAGTAGAATACCACAAAGGATCGCAAACCGCTAGCCTCTCCTCCGGATCGCCCCTAAGCACTCTGGTATTTGTAGTGCGTGTAGTTCGAAGAGTAGAAACAAAGTTTGTAAGTGGTTCAGCAAAGTTGGTGCGAGTAGGTACTCGTTGTCCCCAAGATCTCTAGACCCGAGACATGGCTCGTGTTTCGGGATAGTTTCCCTCATCAGTAGAGAAGTATTTGGGGTGGATGAGAAGGCCTCCAAGTATCCATCACAGGCCCTGATGCCTCTGCGGCACGCAGGTGTGTCTTCAGGAGCTCGTCAACTCGGGGCTCATGGGAGCGCTATAAGTAGAATACCACAATGGATCGCACACCGCCATCCTCTCCTCTGGATCACCCCTAAGCACTCTGGTATTTGAAATGGGTGTAGTTCGAAGAGTAGAAACAAAGTTTGTAAGTGGTTCAGCAAAGTTGGTGCGAGTAGGTACTCTTTGTCCCCAAGATCTCTAGACCCGAGACATGGCCCGGGTTTCGGGATAGTTTCCCTCATCAGTAGAGAAGTATTTGGGGTGGATGAGAAGGCCGCCAAGTATCCATCACAGGCCCTGATGCCTCTCCGGCTCGCAGGTGCGTCTCCAGGAGCTCGTCAGCTCGGGGCTCATGGGAGCGCTATAAGTAGAATACCACAATGGATCGCACACCGCTAGCCTCTCCTCCGGATCGCCCCTAAGCACTCTGATATTTGAAGTGCGTGTAGTTCGAAGAGTAGAAACAAAGTTTGTAAGTGGTTCACTAAAGTTGGTGCGAGTAGGTACTCGTTGTCCCCAAGATCTCTAGACCCGAGACATGGCCCGGGTTTCGGGATAGTTTCCCTCATCAGTAGAGAAGTATTTGGGGTGGATGAGAAGGCCGTCAAGTATCCGTCACAGGCACTGATGCCTCTCCGGCGCGCAGGTGCGTCTCCAGGAGCTCGTCAGCTCGGGGCTCATGGGAGCGCTATAAGTAGAATACCACAATGGATCGCACACCGCTAGCCTCTCCTCCGGATCTCCCGTAAGCACTCTGGTATTTGAAGTGCGTGTAGTTCGAAGAGTAGAAACAAAGTTTATAAGTGGTTCAGCAAAGTTGGTGCGAGTAGGTACTCGTTGTCCCCAAGATCTCTAGACCCGAGACATGGCCCGGGTTTCGGGATAGTTTCCCTCATCAGTAGAGAAGTATTTGGGGTGGATGAGAAGGCCGTCAAGTATCCGTCACAGGCACTGATGCCTCTCCGGCGCGCAGGTGCGTCTCCAGGAGCTCGTCAGCTCGGGGCTCATGGGAGTGCTATAAGTAGAATACCACAATGGATCGCACACCGCTAGCCTCTCCTCCGGATCGCCCCTAAGCACTCTGGTATTTGTAGTGCGTGTAGTTCGAAGAGTAGAAACAAAGTTTGTAAGTGGTTCACCAAAGTTGGTGCGAGTAGGTACTCGTTGTCCCCAAGATCTCTAGACCCGAGACATGGCCCGGGTTTCGGGATAGTTTCCCTCATCAGTAGAGAAGTATTTGGGGTGGATGAGAAGGCCTCCAAGTATCCATCACAGGCCCTGATGCTTCTGCGGCACGCAGGTGCGTCTTTAGGAGCTCGTCAACTCGGGGCTCATGGGAGCGCTATAAGTAGAATACCACAATGGATCGCACACCGCTAGCCTCTCCTCCGGATCGCCCCTAAGCACTCTGATATTTGAAGTGCGTGTAGTTCGAAGAGTAGAAACAAAGTTTGTAAGTGGTTCACTAAAGTTGGTGCGAGTAGGTACTCGTTGTCCCCAAGATCTCTAGACCCGAGACATGGCCCGGGTTTCGGGATAGTATCCCTCATCAGTAGAGAAGTATTTGGGGTGGATGAGAAGGCCGCCAAGTATCCGTCACAGGCCCTGATGCCTCTCCGGCGGGCAGGTGCGTCTCCAGGAGCTCGTCAGTTCGGGGCTCATGGGAGCGCTATAAGTAGAATACCACAATGGATCGCACACCGCTAGCCTCTCCTCCGGATCGCCCCATAGCAATCTGGTATTTGAAGTGCGTGTAGTTCGAAGAGTAGAAACAAAGTTTGTAAGTGGTTCAGCAAAGTTGGTGCGAGTAGGTACTCGTTGTCCCCAAGATCTCTAGACCCGAGACATGGCCCGGGTTTTGGGATAGTTTCCCTCATCAGTAGAGAAGTATTTGGGGTAGATGAGAAGGCCGCCAAGTATCCGTCACAGGCCCTGATGCCACTCCGGCGTGCAGGTGCGTCTCCAGGAGCTCATCAGCTCGAGGCTCATGGGAGCGCTATAAGTAGAATACCACAATGGATCGCACACCGCTAGCCTCTCCTCCGGATCGCCCCTAAGCACTCTGGTATTTGTAGTGCGTGTAGTTCGAAGAGTAGAAACAAAGTTTGTAAGTGGTTCACCAAAGTTGGTGCGAGTAGGTACTCGTTGTCCCCAAGATCTCTAGACCCGAGACATGGCCCGGGTTTCGGGATAGTTTCCCTCATCAGTAGAGAAGTATTTGGGGTGGATGAGAAGGCCTCCAAGTATCCATCACAGGCCCTGATGCTTCTGCGGCACGCAGGTGCGTCTTCAGGAGCTCGTCAACTCGGGGCTCATGGGAGCGCTATAAGTAGAATACCACAATGGATCGCACACCGCTAGCCTCTCCTCCGGATCGCCCCTAAGCACTCTGATATTTGAAGTGCGTGTAGTTCGAAGAGTAGAAACAAAGTTTGTAAGTGGTTCACTAAAGTTGGTGCGAGTAGGTACTCGTTGTCCCCAAGATCTCTAGACCCGAGACATGGCCCGGGTTTCGGGATAGTATCCCTCATCAGTAGAGAAGTATTTGGGGTGGATGAGAAGGCCGCCAAGTATCCGTCACAGGCCCTGATGCCTCTCCGGCGGGCAGGTGCGTCTCCAGGAGGTCGTCAGTTCGGGGCTCATGGGAGCGCTATAAGTAGAATACCACAATGGATCGCACACCGCTAGCCTCTCCTCCGGATCGCCCCTAAGCAATCTGGTATTTGAAGTGCGTGTAGTTCGAAGAGTAGAAACAAAGTTTGTAAGTGGTTCAGCAAAGTTGGTGCGAGTAGGTACTCGTTGTCCCCAAGATCTCTAGACCCGAGACATGGCCCGGGTTTCGGGATAGTATCCCTCATCAGTAGAGAAGTATTTGGGGTGGATGAGAAGGCCGCCAAGTATCCGTCACAGGCCCTGATGCCACTCCGGCGTGCAGGTGCGTCTCCAGGAGCTCATCAGCTCGAGGCTCATGGGAGCGCTATAAGTAGAATACCACAATGGATCGCACACCGCTAGCCTCTCCTCCGGATCGCCCCTAAGCACTCTGGTATTTGTAGTGCGTGTAGTTCGAAGAGTAGAAACAAAGTTTGTAAGTGGTTCACCAAAGTTGGTGCGAGTAGGTACTCGTTGTCCCCAAGATCTCTAGACCCGAGACATGGCCCGGGTTTCGGGATAGTTTCCCTCATCAGTAGAGAAGTATTTGGGGTGGATGAGAAGGCCTCCAAGTATCCATCACAGGCCCTGATGCCTCTGCGGCACCCAGGTGCGTCTTCAGGAGCTCGTCAACTCGGGGCTCATGGGAGCGCTATAAGTAGAATACCACAATGGATTGACACCGCTATCCTCTCCTCTGGATCGCCCCTAAGCACTCTGGTATTTGAAATGCGAGTAGTTCGAAGAGTAGAAACAAAGTTTGTAAGTGGTTCACCAAAGTTGGTGCGAGTAGGTACTCTTTGTCCCCAAGATCTCTAGACCCGAGACATGGCCCGGGTTTCGGGATAGTTTCCCTCATCAGTAGAGAAGTATTTGGGGTGGATGAGAAGGCCGCCAAGTATCCGTCACAGGCCCTGATGCCTCTCCGGCGCGCAGGTGCGTCTCCAGGATCTCGACAGCTCGGGGCTCATGGGAGCGCTATAAGTAGAATACCACAATGGATCGCCCACCGCTAGCCTCTCCTCCGGATTGCCCCTAAGCACTCTGGTATTTGAAGTGCGTGTAGTTCGGAGAGTAGAAACAAAGTTTGTAAGTGGTTCACCAAAGTTGGTGCGAGTAGGTACTCGTTGTCCCCAAGATCTCTAGACCCGAGACATGGCCCGGGTTTCAGGATAGTTTCCCTCATCAGTAGAGAAGTATTTGGGGTGAATGAGAAGGCCGCCAAGTATCCGTCACAGGCCCTGATGCATCTCCGGCGCGCAAGTGCGTCTCCAGGAGCTCGTCAGCTCGGGGCTCATGGGAGCGCTATAAGTAGAATACCACAATGGATCGCACACCGCTAGCCTCTCCTCCGGATCGCCCCTAAGCACTCTGGTATTTGAAGTGCGTGTAGTTCGAAGAGTAGAAACAAAGTTTGTAAGTGGATCACCAAAGTTGGTGCGAGTAGGTACTCGTTGTCCCCAAGATCTCTAGACCCGAGACATGGCCCGGGATTCGGGATAGTTTCCCTCTACAGTAGAGAAGTATTCGGGGTGGATGAGAAGGCCGCCAAGTATCCGTCACAGGCCCTGATGCCTCTCCGGCGCGCAGGTGCGTCTCCAGGAGCTCGTCAGCTCGGGGCTCATGGGAGCGCTCTAAGTAGAATACCACAATGGATCGCACACCGCTAGATTCTCCTCCGGATCGCCGCTAAGCACTCTGGTATTTGAAGTGCGTGTAGTTCGAAGAGTAGAAACAAAGTTTTAAGTGGTTCACCAAAGTTGGTGCGAGTAGGTACTCGTTGTCCCCAATATCTCTAGACCCGAGACATGGCTCGGGTTTCGGGATAGTTTCCCTCATCAGTAGAGAAGTATTTGGGGTGGATGAGAAGGCCGCCAAGTATCCGTCACAAGCCCTGATGCCTCTCCAGCACGCAGGTGCGTCTCCAGGAGCTCGTCAGCTCGGGGCCAGCTGCGCGCCGGAGAGGCATCGAGGCCTGTGACGGTTACTTGGTGGCCTTCTCATCCACCCCAAATACTTTCTCTACTGATGAGGGAAAATATCTCGAAACACGGGCCATGTCTCGGGTCTAGAGATCTTGGGAATAACAAGTACTTACTTGCACCAACTTTGTTGAACCACTTACGAACTTTGTTTCAACTCTTCAAACCACACGCACTTCACATACCAGAGTGCTTGGGGCGATCCGGAGGAGAGGCTAGCGGTGTGCGATCCCACGTAGATTTCTGTTATAGGGCTCCCATGAGCCCCCAAGCTGACAAGCTTTTGGAGACGCACCTGCGTGCCGGAGAGGCATCAAGGCCTGTGACGGTTACTTGGCGGCCTTCTCATCCACCCCAAATACTTTCTCTACTGATGAGGGAAACTATCCCGAAACCCGGGCCATGTCTCGGGTCTAGAGATCTTGGGAACAACAAGTACTTACTTGCACCAACTTTGGTGAACCACTTACGAACTTTGTTTCAACTCTTCAAACCACACGCACTTCACATACCAGAGTGCTTAGGGGCGATCCGGAGGAGAGGCTAGCGGTGTGCGATCCATCGTAGATTTCTGTTATAGGGCTCCCAGGAGCCCCCAAGCTGACGAGCTTTTGGAGACGCACTTGCGCGACGGAGAGGCATCGAGGCCTGTGATGGTTACTTGGCGGCCTTCTCATCCACCCCAAATACTTTCTCTACTGATGAGGGAAACTATCCCGAAACCCAGGCCATGTCTCGGGTCTAGAGATCTTGGGAACAACAAGTACTTACTTGCACCAACTTTGGTGAACCACTTACGAACTTTGTTTCAACTCTTCAAACCACACGCACTTCACATACCAGAGTGCTTAGGGGCGATCTGGAGGAGAGGCTAGCGGTGTGCGATCCATCGTAGATTTCTGTTATAGGGCTCCCATGAGCCCCCAAGCTGACGAGCTTTTGGAGACGCACCTGCGCGCCGGAGAGGCATCGAGGCCTGTGACGGTTACTTGGCGGCCTTCTCATCCACCCCAAATACTTTCTCTACTGATGAGGGAAACTATCCCGAAACCCGGGCCATGTCTCGGGTCTAGAGATCTTGGGAACAACAAGTACTTACTTGCACCAACTTTGGTGAACCACTTACGAACTTTGTTTCAACTCTTCAAACCACACGCACTTCACATACCAGAATGCTTAGGGGCGATCCGGAGGAGAGGCTAGCGGTGTGCGATCCATCGTAGATTTCTGTTATAGGGCTCCCATGAGCCCCCAAGCTCACGAGCTTTTGGAGACGCACCTGCGCGCCGGAGAGGCATCGAGGCCTGTGACGGTTACTTGGCGGCCTTCTCATCCACCCCAAATACTTTCTCTACTGATGAGGGAAACTATCCCGAAACCCGGGCCATGTCTCGGGTCTAGAGATCTTGGGAACAACAAGTACTTACTTGCACCAACTTTGGTGAACCACTTACGAACTTTGTTTCAACTCCTCAAACCACACGCACTTCACATACCAGAGTGCTTAGGGGCGATCCGGAGGAGAGGCTAGCGGTGTGCGATCCATCGTAGATTTCTGTTATAGGGCTCCCATGAGCCCCCAAGCTGACGAGTTTTTGGAGACGCACCTGCGCGCCGGAGAGGCATCGAGGCCTGTGACGGTTACTTGGCGGCCTTCTCATCCACCCCAAATACTTTCTCTACTGATGAGGGAAACTATCCCAAAACCCGGGCCATGTCTCGGGTCTAGAGATCTTGGGAACAACAAGTACTTACTTGCACCAACTATGGTGAACCACTTACGAACTTTGTTTCAACTCTTCAAACCACACGCACTTCACATGCCAGAGTGCTTAGGGGCGATCCGGAGGAGAGGCTAGCGGTGTGCGATCCATCGTAGATTTCTGTTATAGTGCTCCCATGAGCCCCCAAGCTGACAAGCTTTTGGAGACGCACCTGCGTGCCGGAGAGGCATCGAGGCCTGTGACGGTTACTTGGCGGCCTTCTCATCCACCCCAAATACTTTCTCTACTGATGAGGGAAACTATCCCGAAACCCGGGCCATGTCTCGGGTCTAGAGATCTTTGGAACAACAAGTACTTACTTGCACCAACTTTGGTGAACCACTTACGAACTTTGTTTCAACTCTTCAAACCACACGCACTTCACATACCAGAGTGCTTAGGAGCGATCCGGAAGAGAGGCTAGCGGTGTGCGATCCATCGTAGATTTTTGCTTGAATCCAGTGGCAAAGTGAGCAAGGGACTCACGTCTGAGCATACCCTACCAACTTATGGCGAACAAAGCGGTACAAAAGGGGGTGGTGATGGACGAAGCATCTGAACCAATCAAACACTCGCACCCAGTCAAGAGATCTGGGTTTAATCCATCACCGTTCTTTAGCCCACTCTGCCACCCCAGTTCAGACATGGCGATATGCAAATCAGTCTGACCCTGTGCCTCATGGGAACAGTCCAGCCCGAACTGCCAAGCCATGCATTACCTGGACTGGAAACAAGCTTCCTAGGACCGGTTTCTGGCATTTCAGCCAGGCTTGCTTGAATCCAGTGGCAAAGTAAGGAAGGGACTCACGTCTGAGCATACCCTGCCAACTTATGGCGAACAAAGCGGTACAAAAGGGGGTGGTGATGGACAGAGCATCTGAACCAATCAAACACTCACACCCAGTCAAGAGATCTGGGTTTAATCCATCACCGTTCTTTAGCCCACTCTGCCACCCCAAATCAGACATGGCCATATGCAAATCAGTCTGACCCTGTGCTTCATGGGAACAGTCTAGCCCGAACTGCCAAGCCATGCCTTCCCTGGACCGGAAACAAGCTTCCTAGGACCGGTTTCTAGCATTTCAGTCGTCTTCAGCATGCCTTGCTTGAATCCAGTGGCAAAGTGAGCAAGGGACTCACGTCTGAGCATACCCTGCCAACTTATGGTGAACAAAGCAGTACAAAAGGGGGTAGTGATGGACGGAGCATCAAACACTCACACCCAGTCAATAGATCTGGGTTTAATCCATCACCGCGCAAAGGGGGGAATACCATCGGTGCATGCTTGGGCGTTCCCATGCATCCACCCAAGGTTTCTGGCGATAAACCTAACTTACTAAATAAAGTAGACAGGGTTTAGAGTCAGTAAATATTGCACTCCTCAACTAGACGCTATGAAGGAGAAATGCTTTTTTCCTCCTTTATTTTCCGACTTCGCATGTGTGCTGCACTGAGCAGCTCATGGTATGGCTCTTTCCACTGTTATAATCTTGTATCAACCAATTGTATGTTTTCATTATCATTGAATTTGAGCCGCATTACACAGGCATAATCTTCCCCCTAAAGGTATGAGACATAGAGCCCTCACTTTTGATGGAAGAGAGCGAATGTTTGCACTTTTCTAAATAAAGCCTTTTTTGAGAAGAATACAAACAAACTTCAGATCTAGGTTGTTACAATTTGTGATCTTGCTGCAAAGTCCTCTAAGATTATTGTCAATCCTTTTGTACATGATATTAAGTATTTAGGTTATCCACTCAGCGTTGTAACTTGAACTCCTTGTGATGAAGCTCCTGTTTCTTTCACCTGTTTACATTCTTGCTACCCCCTCCATCCACTCTCCAATCCCATGTACTAGTTTCTAACCGTGACTGCAAGTCGTGTTCAAATGTCCTGAAATTCGATATGCTTCCGATTTTGCCTTCTGGACAGCCCAGAGGGCAGGGTGCAGTGTACTTGAAAGATCGGGCATGTACTTCTAAGCTTTACAAGTCCTGGTAGTGAAAAACTTTTAAATGTGTTTCTTACTACTGTAAGGCCTACCTCTTCCATAGCATAACATTAAAGTTACCTAATTACATTTAATAAACTATCATTTCAAATAAGAACAGGGAACCAGTTCATGTTTGGGGTCTTTGGAATTGCAATGAAAAATCCTAACTAATGGCGAAGCCGGATTTTAAATAACAATTTTGAAAATGCCACTCAGTGCATGTAGCCTGTACCTGGGTCAGATGACTGGGTGTAGCTGACAGTTGAGCTTTGTGTATTCCTCCTAGACAGTCACACAGGACAGGGAACTTAGGTGTGCCTGAATGGGCCATCACTGGCAAGATGGGAGGGTGGGGCTGGGCCCAGCCTTACTTACACTTAATTAGGTTGTGTCCTGCCAGTAACTCCTGGAGGCTAACTTGCGCTATCCTGACAGCAACTTTGCAGCCAGTGCTTGGCCTTCATGAAGTGTGAAAACTACTCCGAAAGCAGAAACAGTAAGCTGGGTTTGGGGAGGTTTTTTCATTCCCCTTGCAGGATGATCAGTTAGGGTGAACCCATGAATTTCATTAACTTGTAAAGGGCTTGCCCTTTCACAAGTAAATGCAAGATGAGATGTGCAGAAAGGAAAACTTTGATACCCATGCCGGGCTGGCTCCCAGTGGGAAGAGTGTTACCCCTCTAGCCAGTTTTGAGTGACCACACACAGGAGGGGGCTACTTGTTTCCTGGGCTCACCTCTGGGGAAGCAAACAGGCTAAGCACAAGGGTAAACGTGATTCCCTACCTTGGATTTAGGACTAAAGTGCACTGTGGAATTGCATCTAGGTAGGAATGACCCTGGACCAGAGTTAAATAGAAACTATAACTCAACTTCAACAGAGAGTGCATAGCGACCAAACAGGGGGCACGCATCCCTGACTAGCAATTTTCCTGCCAGTCCAGGTGCCAAAGGATTCTGGACAAAGGGGGTCATATTCCTCTCCTGTGAGGGAAGCTAGACTTATCATATCAAAGGCAGTGGCTTCATTGAAGCTCCCCTGCCTCGGAAAGCTAATCAGCAGGCCATCCAGTGGGAGGGGGCATGAACACCCTCCATCCAAGCAGGCTTTGTTTCTGACCTCCAGCCAGTGGAGGGTCTCTCCCTTGTGGGTCAGAAACTTGTCTCTGGCTGCAGGCTGGCTAGAACCAGTTAGTGAGCACACCAGTGGCTGGTAGCTTTTCAAGGGGGTGTCTATAAGGTGCCCTCTGTGTGCATGTATTAAGTAAATCTGACACTGGCATCAGTGTGGATTCATTAATACGAGATGTTTAATACTAAACATCTCTACTTTCAGTGAAGCCATCATGTATCTGGGGAACTCGTTTTAACCAGTGTCCAGCATATGCACTCAAAATGGCTTCCCTGTTCACTTGTAATATCTAGTAATAGAACTAGGCATCACGGGGGCATATCTGCTCATGCAGATATGTCCTATCATACAATATAATGCACCTTGTCTAAGTCCTGCTGTAGAGGTGACTTACATATATTAGATGCAGTGACTTTGGCATGACACACAAAAGTGTGTCATGTTGTATTTTCACTCATGGCTTGCACCGTGTCCCACACCCTGCAACAGCAGTCTATATAGAATTTGTATGTGGGACATTTAGGATGGCATAAGATATGCAGAAGCCCTTAAGGACCCTCTTTAGTACCCCTGTCCTGGGTACCTGGAGTACCATTCACTAGGGAATTACAGGAGTGCTAAAGTTCTTTGCCAATTGTAACACAATTAGACAACACCTTGTTTTAGGGAAGGAGTACTGGCACTGAGGTCTGGGTAGCAGGCCTCAGTTCACTGTAAGAGTTAAAAATCAGCATCTAGTAACTAAAAAGAGGGCCAAAAAGTGGGGGAGGTAGATAACTGCAACAAAAGCCCAGTTCTATACAGAGATCATATTTTCAAACGTTGGTTTAAGCTCCTGGCAAAATAATGGAGAAAAACAAGTAATTTAATTCCACCAAAAACCCTTATTCTACAATACAAATTACACAGGTTGACCATTCCTGGCAAGTTGCTGCACAACCAGGCATTGCCAGAACTAGGTGTGGACGGCGGCCCCATCTAGGAGCATAGTGCAACCATGCAGTGTCATCTGTGCTTCTGAGAGAGACATTTTGTTATAAAGTAATGGAAAAGTTGTACCTCACACACACTAAGTTAAATTGAATGGGCCAGCCAGTCCCCCTGAATTGTTCACTGGGAGGTATGCAAACGTGCTCCCATGTACATGTTTTATGTACATAGGAGTTTGGACAAAGGTAGCTGAATCATTTACATGGTTGCAGGTCTCCCCATGACTGATGCTTTTTGTTTGCAATCACTCTCCTGCAGTTCTTGATTTGTAAAAGAATTAGTGCCAGTGCCCAAAGAACTGCTCAGAAGCCTGTAGCTGGTGCTATCAAATGTTGGTGTGCTAAATACCAAGGCTGCACAGTCTTAAATCCACCTTATGCAGCTTATATCCACTGCCAGACACTCCCTGCCACTTCATCTCACACTTACTGGTTCATACTTTCCTCCTCTGAGACGTTTTTTCCATGTTTCTCTTCTTCCGTCTTTCCGATTTGTTTGTTTTTCCCTCTCTTGCTCTAGGTAAATGTGTGATGCAGAAAAAAGGTGTTGGTCCCCATAAATGTGTGCCGGTGGCTCCCACCAGTGCCCACTGACTCAAATTAAGCACTGCTCTGGTGGCTGAGAGAGATGAAAGACTTCCAAAATTGTTCTCAACCATGGATAGTGAAACTGCTTCAAAGCAAACACAAGGAGATGATGAACGGAGCGCTAAAACTTTTCAGACATTTCACCCCAAATCACAGCTCTTGGTTGAATCCATCATGATTCTTTAGCTCACTTCACCACCTCAGATCAGACCCAGCTATATGTAAATCAGTCTTGACCCTGTGCCTCATGGGAACAGTCCAGCCCGAACTGCCAAACCAGGCCTTCCCTGACCTGGACACAAGCATCCTGGGACCGGTTTCTGGATAACACCCTCCATCAGTCAGGCTAGCTTGAATCCAGTGGCAAAGGGACCGGTTTCTGGATAACACCCTTCATCTGCCAGGCTAGCTTCAATCCAGTGGCAAAGTGAGCAAGGGACCCACATCTGAGCATAACCTGCCAACTAAGGGCGAACAAAGCACACACAAGGAGATGATGGTCGGGGCACTGAAACTTTTCAGACACTCACCCCCAGTCACAGATCTGAGTTGAATCCATCATCATTCTTTAGCTTACTTCGCCATCTCAGTTCAGACCCAACTATATGCAAATCAGTCTTGTACCTGTACGTCATGGGAACAGTCCAGCCCGAACTACCAAGCCAGTTCTTCCCTGACCCAGAAACAAGCATCCTGGGATCAGTTTCTGGGTAACACCCTTCATCAGACAGATTAGCTTGAATCCAGTGGCAAAGTGAGCAATGGACCCACGTCTGGGCATACCCTGCCAACTTAGGGCGAACAAAGCACACACAAGGAGATGATGGACGGAGTAATGACACTTTTCCCTTGCTCACTTTGCCACTGGATTCAAGCTAGCTTGACCTTCTCTCATAGGCCTAGATGCATCAAGCTGGAATCCGCTCGCAGAGGGGCA
The DNA here is from genome assembly GCF_964261635.1 of Lissotriton helveticus. Lineage (NCBI taxonomy): Eukaryota > Metazoa > Chordata > Amphibia > Caudata > Salamandridae > Lissotriton > Lissotriton helveticus. Next base: position 231,277,190 of record NC_136070.1, on the reverse strand, counting down.
GATTCTCAGAATCTGCCCTTTTGCGGCCGGTATTTTTGCATTTTGGATGCATCATCCCAAATGCGAAAATCGCAAATTAAGAAATCACAAAATTGCGATTACTTGCATTTAAGGAATCTCAAATTGGGATTCCTTAAATGCAATGCATTAAAGTTAAAAAAATAGCGATTTTGCTAATAGGGCTCACAAATTAAACTTTGAAAAATGCACTAAAGTGCACTTTTCAAAGTTTCATGTTGCGCACACACATGCCCTTTGGACACCCCTGCACCCTTGAAATCACATTCTCAATTTGCGATTCGCTAATTGCGACTCGCAAATTGAGAATGTCTTCCCATTCATTCCTATGGACCTCTAGGCCCATAGGAATGAATGGGGAGGTATTCCTTCATTGCGACTCGCAATTTGCGAGTCGCAAGTAAGGAATTTTAAGAAATCGCTATTTTTTTAGTGATTTCTTCATGCATTGCATTTTGCTATTCCTTAATAGCGAATCGTTATTTTTCGCTATTAAGGAATAGCAAAATGGCTTTTTGACGCAGCTGGGGGGAAAGTCTCCAATGATATATATATATCTCGCAACAGCTATATTGAACACACCACAGCATGGCCGAGTAAGTCTTTCATGCTACAGAGGTGTATGTGTGTATTTGTGTTAAAGGACTACCTGCGCCATGCTGGGGTGTGTTCCAAGTGGAGCTTTGTGATTTTGGCCTCGGTGGCTCACCCCCATTAAATCCTGCAGTGCTGCTTGAATTAAGTCAGGCAGCACAGTAGGAGACTCTTTCAAACAACACTCTGTTCCTTGTGTCATGAGAGGGCCGGTGTGAACGTGACAGTGGTATGTGTGCGTGTTCAATCGACCCTCTCTCAAAACTGGGACATTTTTTTGGTTTTGTGAAAATCAAGGCACCGGACAGCCAACGAAAAACCGGCACTGTCCGGGCAAATCCGTGACGTCTGTTCACCCTACTTTGTAAATACTATCCATTTTAATATGTTTTGTGATTAATAAAAGTAAAAGATACACATATTTATAAATATACTGTAATATCTCAATTGTTTTGAGTGTATTGAAACAATAACCCTTTAAATCTGTTGGAATAGCTCCATCACTTTAAATACCACCCAGAAGCAGGCGGTATTTACTCGGTACCCTCAGTCAATCAACTGTAGTGCCAAAGCACGCGCTGCCAACACTAGTGTGAGAGAGCGCAAACTGACCTAAATGTATGAGTGCATCACACTTACCTGTAGTAAGCACAAATCATGAGGAGAAATGCCATGAGTGCTAGTAGTATCTGAAATTATATTCTGAATGTATAGATAATGTAGAGATTTAAGTAGAAGTGGAACTAATACAGAAATGTGTGACACCATATGATTTTATTAGATGTGATTATTCCTGAATCCATGTCGTGTAGCTGTTAAAATGTAAGATGGCATGTGGTTAAACGCAGAATGTGGTAGGCCTCAGGGCCAGAGCTAGAAGGGAAGGTGTTTCTTTTCACGACATAGATTGAACTAATGTTTTGGCTATTGCATTAATGGGCCATGATTTATAGATGTGTTTACTGAATAATAGAGTAAGAGTATTAACATGCTTTAATTAATGAAGAAGTTGAATGCTATAATCATTATGAGAAATATTGTAGGCCTGAAATGTTTTAACATTGATTTACACGTACATGTCTGGGCCGAGAAATGTTGCAAACCTTTTTGGAAGTCTATGAGAGTTGGGTTCTTGGCTGCAGATGTCTGTCTGCAAGAGAAAGGGAGGATCCAATTATAAATGAATGAATAGAGGTCTGTTCAGTAGACGGCCCAGACATGGAGGAGGGTTCCGGAATGTTTAAGGGGTATCAGCGGGCCGGAGAAGAGTCTGAGAAGCAAGGTCAACTCCAACGTATGAGGCCCAATACAAAGCAGCATGGAAAAAGCCAGAAGCTACACCACGTGAGGGGCGTCTCGCGAGGGGCGTCTCAAATGTTGTTGACTGTTTTGTATTAGGGACAGCACCCCTGGGTGGAGTTAGAGCAGATGCCTGAGGACCCTTTAGAGAGCGGATGGGTAGGCAGAGAGGGGTCATGACTGGAGAACTATAGGTTTTCACCAAGAGACTAAGAGTGAGTGACTTCCCTTGGGGGTCATTCACTGCTGACACTTTTGTTAGGTTGAGACTTGGTTAAGTAGGGATACCATCTAGAGCAGGGTAGGGACAGCCTAACCTGTGTGTTTTCCTCCAACTTAAATGAAGGAGAGATATGCGTCAATGTTGATAGCTTTATTATTCTTAGAACTTGTGTTAGTAATTTCCGTTGCTCGTCTGAGGGCTTTCAGAGAGCACATGTATGTAGTTGGACCTGTGTATCTCGTGAATCTCATTCTGAGATGCCTGTATTTGCAACTTATCTTATCCTTACAATAAACTTTTGAAAGCTAGAAGTTGTTTGTGATCTTTTGGAGCGGGGTCCTTTATTGGGTGAACTAACTTGATAGGAGAGGCACTTTCTTCCTCAAAGACAGGCAACAAAGGTTCAGTCGACCAGATCGAGGTTTGGATCAATAGTGATAAGGTATCGATCAAAATCTCGCCCTTCCAGTTGGTAGCTATAGAGGATGGTTGCCTTCTTGAGGACGGTGACCTAGGCCAGGTTAGCTTACCCCAAGGCCCCTAGAGATCGATGATCGGAAGAACCGCCCGCCGAAGAAGATCCGGATGACGTGAGACAGAAAAAGCAGCAGTATCGGTCGAGAGTGAGTATAAAGGGTCATGCGTGTTAGATTGCGGTGTTTTTGTATTGTATCTATGTTGTAATGTCTGGCGGAGTTGAATGTCTGTAGAGAGACTGTGGAACAGGTTGTGAGCGCGCGCAACCGGTGGAAATCTTAAGTTCAAGGAGAGCTTAAGTGGTTCGGGTGTATCGGACACCCAGAGTAATTGTCAAATAGTGTGAAGGGGGTCATGAGGTACCATTGATCACCCGAAAGACCGAGATAGGGGGAACGTAAGAGTGAGTGCGTGAGTAACGGACGCTGGTCGGAGGTTACTGTGTGTGTAAGCAACCTATCAGAGAGACGATAGACATTTCGTCAGTTGTGTTGACAATTACATATAGACTGTGGACGTACAGTCGAGGGAAGTGACCGCTTGGTCGGAAGTAGTCATTTTTCGGTGTATGAATGGGACGCATGCATGACCGGGAGACGAGTTGAGAAAGGAGGGGTGCTGCTGCGAAGCGGAGAAAAGTGACGTCAGGAAGTGTCGCGACGTGATTGGCTGACCGGAGAAAGACCGCGCTGTGATAGGCCAGCTAGCAAAGACGTCAGAAAGTGTCGCGACGTGATTGGCCGACCGGAGAAAGACCGCGCTGCGATAGGCCAAGTTAGCAAAGCCGCGACAGGATTGGTGGATTGTCATCAGGAAGTAAACAGAGTAGCGAGGCTGGATATTGTGCGCATAATTATGAAGTGTTTTAAATGGCTGAGAGCGGTGTTTAAAAAAGAGAAGCGGGATCGGATGAAGGGGAAGAAGCCCCGCCGGAGGGTACGCCAGCTCGTTACATGGCAGTGAATGTTGGGTTGCATACGATCCTTTGGATATCAGAGTGGAGTAAGATTACTGAAGGAAATGAGGAACTGACGTTCCCGAAGTACGGGACGTTCAGATTAGAGGTGTTACATCGATTAAAATCAGTCATGACCTCAATGAGACCCTTGCCTAGACCGACCCAGTTTGAAGCTCTTGATGCATGGATTAGGGCAGCGCATGAAAAGAATATGAACAGACGACAAGAAAGGGTGAAACGATCGGTAAGGGCAGTGCAGGATGCCAGATGGGATGCGGATGCTAAAAGATGGAGAGTGCATAACATGGAAGTAAATAAACTGTACCCAGTGTTAGAGGTGCCCGCAAATAAAAGCCCCCTAGAAGAAGATGATGAGAGCGAAACAGAGGACAGCCTGATAAACAGATTATTGACAGACAGGCCACCCCCGTATAATAGAGCAGGGGGAGAGGTCGAGCATAGTGAAGGAGAAAAGGGGGGCAATGCAGGAGAGCATAGACCGCTCCCCAGTTCAGAGTGGGATCCTGAGGCAAAGAAAGAGCTGTCCCAGCCTAGTCAGGTGCAACAGGTAGTCGGGAGGTTTGTGGTACAAAGAGCGCCGGAAACGGAGTGCGCCACATCCTACGGATTACCAGCTGCACTACAGGTACCTGTTACCATAGGTCCTATAGTATCGATATATGACCCAGAGAGAGCAGGAGGGGAAGAACGGGTACGGAAGGACAGAGAAAGAGCAGGGACGGCAAGGAGGAACGATACGATTAATTCCCCAAGTCAGATGCCGATACCAAGAGAGTGGAGCACCCCGATGCACACAGCAGGGGATCCAGGAGGGGACCCTGGGGGCCCTAGATGGCCAGTGGATCTGAGGGGATCTGGACGAAAATCCTTTCAAGAGCTAAATGAGTACATGAAGAAGTGGGATGAGGCAGTGGAGGCTCACAAGAGCATCATAGCTGCAGAAGCTGAAAGGGAAAGTCAGGACAGCAGAGCTCGGACTCACTGCGGGGCTGGGGAGAGCAGCCCGGAGTGGGACTGTAGAGAGAGAGATAGTAGGGGAGTCACCCATTGGGCCCGGAGTGGGGATAGAACAGACCTGGAAAACGGGGGCCCCGGGAGTGGAGGGGTGGCGTGCCCAATACTCAGTGAAGGGGAGAGGAGAGCGCAAGAGTACAGAAACAGCTTTAAGTGTCCACACTGTGTGCCCGGCACCAGAGAACAGAATGGGAGTTGTGAGAGGTCGCACCATAGTCCCTGTGATGACGGACACGAGCGCAGCCCAGGGAATATGGGGAACCAGGAAGGATCGTATCGGATACTGAGCGATACTAGGCAAAGGGAGAGTAGCGACCAGAGGGAAAATAACAGAGAGGCGTACGGTGAAAGGAGAGAAGCAGGAGAGAGTGGGGGTAACAGGCCCGTGTTCCATCACCTTCCAAGATCGGATGGCCGAGCATGGGACCTGGAGAGATGGGAGCAAGGGAGAGCACTCATTAACTCTCCCGAGCCCAAACGTAGAGCTCGGAGTTGGGATGGTAGGGAGACCAGTGAGCCCCCTTCGAAAGACATATTGCGAGCTGAGATAAAAGCTAAGAGACTCGATGTCGCCAGCTTAAGGTCAGACCTGGATGACATGATAGATGGTACCCTGCCTTTAGAAAGAATGGAAATGTATGAACAGGATGAAATACTGTATATGGCAAAGGACATCACTCGAAAAGCGAGAGCAATCCATGAGAAGTTAGTCGAACTAGCAGGCAAATATATGGTGGACCTGTCAAGAACCAAAGCATTACAGGGTAACCACAGGCTACATTATACAGATCGAGACCTAGATGAGAGGAGAACGATCGGGCTGAAAACGCACATAAGGGAACTGATCACTGGAATAAGGACATGGAGGGCACTAGATAAGTGGGAAGAGAGGTGGTCCAAGAAAGGGACCGTCAGGAGAAGCACGCTTGGTATGACACCAGGAGGGCTGCAGGGAATAGAAGCATACCCTTTGCGTGAAGTCGCCAATGGGAACTATGTGCATGTCCCTTGGAGTAGGGGAGATTTAGCTGCTTTTACCACCTCCTTCCCCAAATTGCGGGAAAACCCAGTGGAGTGGTACAAGCAAGTCGAGAGATTTGTAAAAATCTCAAAGGTCCTATGGATAGATCTGAACACGCTGTTCGACATTGTAGTACCAGGAGATCTGTGGACAGCATGCAAGGTTAGCGCTGAGTGGCCCACAACGGAGCCGGAGAGAAATGCTAAGACTAATGGGCCGTCCGAGATTGTGATGGCAAAATTCGAGAGAGTGATGACTTGGCTGAAAGAGAAAGTGCCAATGCAAGACATAGATTGGGTCAGAATAGACCGAACCAGACAGGAACCCAAAGAGACCGTCCACGAATATTACGAGAGATTGCTGAAGGCGTTTAAACAGTATAGCGGCTTGGATGTAATGGATCCAAAAGACATAGGGCAATTTGTGTCCAAGTTCGTCCTGGGACTGAGACCGGATATTAGTTTAATGATTCAGCAACACTCGATTTGTTGGCAAAGTAAACCCCTAGACGAAATACTGAGGTATGCCAGGTACTGCTGTGATGAGATAGACTCCAAAGCTAAGAAACTAAAAGAAAAATTGATGGTGGTACAGATGCAGGCAGCAGGGAAGGGGGGACAGCAGCAACAGCAGCAAGGAACAGGTACAGGAGGAAAGAAGCAGTACAGTCAGAACAAGGGCAATGAGGAGAGTTCCACCTTTAGACCCAGAATAGACATAGCTGCCTTGAAGAAAACGACTAGGTGCCACCAGTGTAACGAGGTGGGGCATTGGAAACGCGAGTGTCCCTACAATGTAGAGATAGGAGAACAAGAGGAAGAGGAGGAAGAGGTCCAGAGAGCGCCTACGAGAGGGGTGACGCCATACCAGGGAAAGGTGCTCAAAGGGGGGGGGGCTCCTCCCCGAGCCCAGTTCCCGCAACCTCCTCGAGTAGGGTCTATGGGTAAGACCTATAGACAGATGCCCCTGTTTGTAGAAGGAGAAGAGTGCTATTATGTGGACCCATTAACCGGACAGAGAGTGGAAAGAGAAGACTGCACCCTCGGGGCAGCCTTGGAGGTGGACCAGAGGGGACCCTATGTCGAAGCAGAAGTAGCAGGGTGCCCCACGACATTTCTGGTGGACACAGGAGCCACTAGATCCACGATCAGATCAGCTGCAGTTCCAGACCTGCCCATGTCTGGAGAGACCATACAAGTGGTGGGGGTCGCAAACAGGAGAATAACCAGCCAATTGACAGAACCGGTACAGGTGAAAATAGGGAAGTACAGCGATGAGCACCAGTTTGTGGTTTGCGATTCAAGTCCTGTGTGTCTGCTAGGTAGAGACCTGTTGTGTAAATTGAATTGTACTATATACTGTACACCTCAGGGAGTGGAGGTATTGACCAATGATGATGACGCAGACTTCAAAGTTGCAAACTCAAGAATATGCGTGGAGCTGTATCCTACTTTGACAGTAGATGAGCTCCCTTGGGACTTGAGAGAGACAGTGGCACCAGAAGTATGGGACTTCACTGGGGAAGAGATTGGATTGGTCAAAGGGGTGGACCCAGTGAAAATTGTAGTGAAACCGCATGCTGAGTTCCCAAGAACACCCCAATATAAATTGACTCCAGAAACGATTGCAGGCATAAAACCCGTGATCGAGTCCATGATTAAACAGGGAATACTGAAAGAAATCGTGGGTAGTCCATGCAACTCCCCGATTATGGGTCTGCAGAAACCAAATGGGAAATTCAGGATAGTGCAGGACCTTCGAAAGATTAATAACATAGTCGTTTCGTGTTGTCCAGTGGTACCGAATCCATCAGTGATACTGTTTCAGATTCCATTCCAAGCTGAGTGGTTCACTGTGATTGATCTTTGTCAGGCTTTCTTTTCGATCCCTCTGGACGAAGAAAGCCATTTTCTTTTCGCATTTAAGCTGGAAAATCGCGTCCTAACATGGTGTCGTATCCCTCAGGGGTATACAGAGAGCCCATCGATCTTTAACCAGCTTTTGAAGAAAAATCTTGAAAGTCTAGTGCTGCCCCAGAAGTCTGTTCTGGTCCAGTACATAGACGACCTCCTCGTGGCGTCAGAAACAGAAGAAGCTTGCAGGGAGGACTCTATTGCTTTGTTAAATCACCTAGCTGCCAATGGGCACAAGGTGTCCCCGGGAAAGTTGCAGTACTGCCTGACAGAAGTGCAGTACTTAGGACACAGAATAGAGAAAGGCAAACGAAAGGTGTCACCAGACAGGATAGAGGCGATCATGAAAATGAATGCGCCTAAGACACAGAGAGAGGTCAGGATGTTCCTAGGGATGGTGGGTTATTGCCGACAGTGGATCGCGAACTTTTCACTGAAAGCAAAGCCCTTGCAAAAACTGACGCACAAGGAGGTGAGCGATCCGGTACCATGGGACAAAGACTGTTTGATGGCATTCTTACAGCTGCGAGAGGACCTGTGTCGTGCTCCGGCATTGGGAATGCCTGATTACAATAAACCATTTTTGCTTTACTGTTGTGAGAGAGAAGGTTGCGCGTTGTCTGTGTTAGTCCAAATCCATGGGAATGCCCGTAGACCAGTTGCTTATTTCTCGGCTACTTTAGACCCAGTAGCCGCAGCGTTGCCCGGATGTCTCAAATCCGTTGCTGCAACGGGTGTCAGCATTGAGAGATGTGAAAATATCGTCATGGGGCACCCGTTAGAGGTGTGCGTGCCCCATTCTGTTGAACTGTTGATGACCAGGACCAAAACACAGCATCTGACCAACAGCAGGCTCACGCGCTATGAGCAAGTTATTCTTGCTGCAGAGAATGTGACCCTCAAGAGATGCTCTGTTTTGAACCCTGCCACCTTGATGCCACTCCCAAATGATATCGAGGATGATGATGAATGTACAGACCATGACTGCCTCGATGTGACTGAACTATGCACCAAACCCAGACCTGACATCGTAGATGAGCCACTGACTGACCCAGACGAAATTTTCTTTGTCGATGGCTCATGTGTAAGAGACGAAGTTGGGCAGTTGAGAGCAGCTTATGCTGTTTGTACAATTACTGGAGTTGTGGAAGCTGGGTGCCTGGAAGGAGTACACTCCGCTCAGGTAGCCGAGATTATTGCCTTGACACGTGCTTGCTTGGCAAGCAACCAAATTCGAGTCACCATATACACCGACAGCCAATATGGTTATGGGGTGGTTCATGATTACGGGCAGTTATGGTCTCAAAGAGGGTTCATGACCTCTTCAGGCTCTCCCATTCGCAATGGAGAGTTTGTGCGCCTGTTGTTAGAGGCGTTGCAATGCCCAGCAGGTATCGCAGTTGTAAAGTGCACCGCACATACCAGAAATGAGGACTTCGTTTCGAAAGGCAATAGATATGCTGATGAAGTCGCGCGGTATTGCGCAGAACAAGGGTACTCTTTCACAGAGGTGGAAGTGGGTGGAATAAATGTAAGGACTGAATTAGCCATGATATTGGAAACTGTTGATACTTGGGATGAATTGGCAAACATGCAAGAAAATGCTCCTGATTTTGAAAAAGAAACATGGGAAAAGGCAGGATGTGTAATGGGTGAGTCCCATTTTTGGGTCTCAGCAGATGGCAGAGCAGTGTTGCCCAATGAGATGGTGAGTCCAATGGCCAGACACATACATGGTCCCGTACACCTAGGGAGAGACGCTATGCTGAGAGTGTTTAGACAGACTTGGTACAATCCTAAGTTTAGAATAGCAGCAGAAGCAGTGTGCCAGCGTTGTGTGACCTGTCAGCAGCTGAACGTAGGGAAAAGAACACCAGTTGCACTGAGTCACATAGGAAGGTCTGGAGGTCCATTCAATCGAATGCAGATAGATTTCATTGAAATGCCGAGATGCAACCGCCTCCGCTATGTCCTGGTGGTTGTTTGTGTGTTCTCCAGATGGGTTGAGGCATACCCTACACGTAGGTGCGACACCCTCACAGTGGCCAAGTTACTGCTTAGGGAACTCATTCCGCGCTTCGGGGTGCCGGCCTCTTTGGAATCAGATAGGGGAACACATTTCAACAGCGAGCTTGTGAAGATGATTTGTGCAGCTCTGAATATCGATCAGAAGTTGCATTGTAGTTACCGACCAGAAGCCTCAGGAATTGTGGAGCAGATCAATGGCACGATCAAAGCCCGAATTGCAAAAGTGTGCTCCTCAACGACCCTGAGTTGGCCTGACGCCCTGCCATTGGTCCTCATGAGCCTTCGTAGTACCCCAGACAGAAGAACGGGGTTGTCACCACATGAGGTGTTAATGGGGAGAGCAATGAGGCTGCCATCTGTCCCAACTACTGCACTGTTAAATATCACAGATGATATGATCCTGGACTATTGTAAGGGGCTGTCTGACGCCATTCATTCTGTGTCCCTTCAGGTGCAGGCTGCCGAGGTTCCATCGTGCCAGGGCCCGTGCCATGACCTGTACCCTGGGGACTGGGTCCTGGTGAAAAAACATGTGAGAAGAAGCTGCTTGGATGTTCGTTGGCGTGGGCCCTTCCAGATCATCTTGATTGCGAATACGGCTGTGAAGGTGGGAGGCCTGCCCAATTGGATCCACGCGTCACATACGCGAAGGGTTCCAGCACCTCGGGAAGAAACAGCTCCTCTCTCGGACAGACGTCCAGCAGAGGACCGAGAAGCCATAGAGGGGGCTAGCCAAGCTGTAGAGGTGCCAGCGGAAGCAGGGAACGAGTCTGACCAAGCTGAGGACGGTCAGTACAACAGCGAAACAGACGACGCTACAGAAGGAGAAAGTAGCTGGGAGTACGAGTCAGACACTGACAGGTCTGACAGAGAGCGAGAACAGACAAGAAGGAGAAGGAGTAGAAGGGCACGTGGAGAAGCTAATTGGCCGCAAAGAAGGAGTTCTAGCCTGAGGTCAACTCCAGAGGTAACCCTTCCTCCGATATCAGAAGACTCAGACCCGGAAGAAGGTGCTCAGGGCGCTGAAGCACCGGACCGAAGAAGGTCAAGAAGAGTGCGTGTGCCTAACAGAAGATACTCCACACCTGAGTGGACATATCTGGCGACAAATGTCTTTGAAGCAGGAGACAGGGAGGATTCGAGCGGTGGTGGTGTCCAGTTCTGAGCCCATCGTCACCGTGGAAATACGACTGTTGGTACCCGGAGTCGAACAAGAAGGGTCACTAACATTCATGCTCCCCAGACCTCCCCGCCTCAGCAAGTTAAAACATATGTTTCTTTCAGAATTGCAATTCCCCGACTTTGGTACAACGATAACAGCCCATGAAGAGCACAATCTTCGTTTGGAAATACTGAACTTTGCTATCGAAGCTGCAGGCACAAACTTGATAGTAGATGCTTAAAGGACTTTGTAAATAAAGCGAGCAGAAAAAGAAGATTACCTAGCGCCCAGGAAGCAGAGAATATTAGGGAACTTCCCTTGAGTTGATGGAGAAGGGCTAGGGTTGTCTTTATTGAACTGTTAAAGGACTTTTGCGAAAAAGGTTGTCAGCTTCCAGTTGTGTGGATTCTAAAGACAAAAGGAGTAAAAAGAGACTGTAAAGGAACGAGAAGAAAGGAACTTTTTGCTAAGATAAGAGAGAGCTATATTGTCTGACGAAATGGAAGCCGGCACCCAGAACCGCAGAGCTAAATGTATAATAGGTACACTAATAGTAGGAGTGATAATATTAATAGCTTTAGTGGTAACAATTTCTTATGTAAAGGGACATGAGGAAGAGGCGAAGGTAACTGATGTGAAATCTGTAGAAACGCTTACACCCACTGTTGCTGGTGAGAAAAGGGAAAACACTCAAAAGAAAGCGTTATTAGCTGCAGAAGCCCGCAGGTTACACGTAGATGAGTCCCAAGGAGACTTTAGGTCAAATGCTTATGCTAAACTCTTATATGAATACGTGGATGCCATGGAGGTTAAGGACTGTTACGTCTGCATGCAGTTGCCGGCGTCTGTAGATGAAGGCATTAGATATCATCACCTCCCGCTGACATATGGCATTACATGTAGCTTATTGCTTAGTATATTTTATGGGAGAGATAGTTTTGAATACTATTTCTCCAACTATGATTCAGTGTTGCCAGAAGTCCCAAATTATAAGCAGATGAACAAATGGGACTACTGGAAGAGTGAAGACAGACTGGCCAAGTTCTTCATTCCTTGGATTACCTTAGATACTTCACATGCCCGTAGAAATAACCTGACATGCAAAGTGTCAGAAGTCGAGAAGAAGTTCATAGGGCAGGTGGATGATCGTTACAGGAGACAAAAGATTTTGAAAAAATCAGGACAATGGAAAACAGATTGGACCGAGGAAGAGAAGGCACACAAGAGAAAGGGTAGTAGTGGTCCAATAGCTTTAGATAAGACGCAGAAAGGAAAGCTATGTCTTCACCGAGCCAAAACGTATTACGAAAATGTATACGTGGGAGAAGTCAGCTGTGAACATGCTTTCAATATAGAGTACTATACTAAAGATTTCCTGAAGGGAATGCAAGTGATTCCAAATGTGTATTTTGTATGTGGAAGAAATGCCTACGTGAGACTACCTGACAACTGGTATGGATCATGTTACCTAGCAATTGTCTTCCCCAAAATATATCATGCACAAGACTTAGAGATCATCGAGGGCAAGACATCATCGAGGGGAAGGAGAAATATAGGAGATGCAGAAATGGTTGGAGATGTCTTTGGAGCTGTGTTCCCTCTTTTGGGAGTAATCCTTAATGATGTTAAAATTAGACGACTGGCAACAGTCGTCGACAGGTTGTCTGCCAGCACTGCTCAGTCCTTAATGCTGGTAGAAGGAGAGATGCAATCGATAAGGGCTATGGTTCTTCAGAACCGTCTTGCGTTAGATGTCCTACTAGCAAAAGAGGGCGGAGTCTGTAAGGCTTTGAAGGTCCAGGAATGTTGTACTTACATTCCAGACAATTCAAAGCCCCTTGAGAAAGTTATTAGGAACATAACTGATATTCACAAGGAGATCGAAGACTTAAGTAGAGAAAATGTCTGGGAAAAGGTGGGCCACGGAATGAGTGAAGTTGGAGGGTGGATCTCCACCTTAGGCAAAAGCTTTGTGTGGTATATCCTAAAACCTATCATCATAATATTGATCTGTGGGATCATATTGTGGGGATTGGTGAGGGTATTCAAATGGTACAGAGCAAGATGGTCAGAAAGGGCCCAAAGAGAGCAGCTGCAGAGATTGGCTGCCATACAAGATAATCAGTACAGGAGTCTGAGGGCTCTGGAAGCGCAGAGACAAGTTATGCTAGCAATAACTGCAGTTTAAATGTTAGTGATGACCCCGAGAGGTCATCAAAGGGGGGAACTGAGAGAGCGCAAACTGACCTAAATGTATGAGTGCATCACACTTACCTGTAGTAAGCACAAATCATGAGGAGAAATGCCATGAGTGCTAGTAGTATCTGAAATTATATTCTGAATGTATAGATAATGTAGAGATTTAAGTAGAAGTGGAACTAATACAGAAATGTGTGACACTATATGATTTTATTAGATGTGATTATTCCTGAATCCATGTCGTGTAGCTGTTAAAATGTAAGATGGCATGTGGTTAAACGCAGAATGTGGTAGGCCTCAGGGCCAGAGCTAGAAGGGAAGGTGTTTCTTTTCACGACATAGATTGAACTAATGTTTTGGCTATTGCATTAATGGGCCATGATTTATAGATGTGTTTACTGAATAATAGAGTAAGAGTATTAACATGCTTTAATTAATGAAGAAGTTGAATGCTATAATCATTATGAGAAATATTGTAGGCCTGAAATGTTTTAACATTGATTTACACGTACATGTCTGGGCCGAGAAATGTTGCAAACCTTTTTGGAAGTCTATGAGAGTTGGGTTCTTGGCTGCAGATGTCTGTCTGCAAGAGAAAGGGAGGATCCAATTATAAATGAATGAATAGAGGTCTGTTCAGTAGACGGCCCAGACATGGAGGAGGGTTCCGGAATGTTTAAGGGGTATCAGCGGGCCGGAGAAGAGTCTGAGAAGCAAGGTCAACTCCAACGTATGAGGCCCAATACAAAGCAGCATGGAAAAAGCCAGAAGCTACACCACGTGAGGGGCGTCTCGCGAGGGGCGTCTCAAATGTTGTTGACTGTTTTGTATTAGGGACAGCACCCCTGGGTGGAGTTAGAGCAGATGCCTGAGGACCCTTTAGAGAGCGGATGGGTAGGCAGAGAGGGGTCATGACTGGAGAACTATAGGTTTTCACCAAGAGACTAAGAGTGAGTGACTTCCCTTGGGGGTCATTCACTGCTGACACTTTTGTTAGGTTGAGACTTGGTTAAGTAGGGATACCATCTAGAGCAGGGTAGGGACAGCCTAACCTGTGTGTTTTCCTCCAACTTAAATGAAGGAGAGATATGCGTCAATGTTGATAGCTTTATTATTCTTAGAACTTGTGTTAGTAATTTCCGTTGCTCGTCTGAGGGCTTTCAGAGAGCACATGTATGTAGTTGGACCTGTGTATCTCGTGAATCTCATTCTGAGATGCCTGTATTTGCAACTTATCTTATCCTTACAATAAACTTTTGAAAGCTAGAAGTTGTTTGTGATCTTTTGGAGCGGGGTCCTTTATTGGGTGAACTAACTTGATAGGAGAGGCACTTTCTTCCTCAAAGACAGGCAACAAAGGTTCAGTCGACCAGATCGAGGTTTGGATCAATAGTGATAAGGTATCGATCAAAATCTCGCCCTTCCAAGTGCATATTTGCATGGTAAATAGTGTCGCATGTAACGGGAGTATACTGCTGCGATATTTATAACATTTGTGCCGTATTTTTAGCGCTTCTCTCTCTGTAGTCTTTAAATGACAGCTCTCTCCGAATGTGATCAAAATTTAACAAATCCGGCTATTGCTAATGGATTTGGTGCTGTCCTCATTATTTTTTTTACGGTTCCAAATATTTTACTATTTCTTTAGAAATTACGCTCAAGTCCTTAGGCCGCTGTCTCTTTAAGGGTAGCTGCTCACTCAGCCGCTTCTGCTTTACTGTAATGAGAGAACATTTCTCCAATAGCTGTCAAAAGAAAAGAAAGAACCGGCCTTTTCTTGGAAACCTTTCCGCTCTGGTTACAAGCTGACATCTTGCTTAGTCAGCAAAATGTAATCAACAATGGAAACACCGAGCCCTGCGCCCGCACCAGCCGCTCAGCTGTGAGCAGATTATGTTAATAGCAGGTGAGGGGTCAAGGTCAGCACAGAGAAGAAAATAGATTGCTTAAAGCCGTCAGGCTTTATTTACAAGACATGTTTGAAATGGGCATGAAACTTGAGAAAGCTTATAGCACAAAGGCCAACTTGTTTTACTCTGCTGCCAAAAAAAGCTCCAGGCCTTCGGATGGATAATTCTGAGAAAAACAGGATTTATTTTCAGTTGCGCATGAAAACAGGGAGGCTGGGTTTTCCTAGATATACTTAAACCTTAAGCCAAGTAATGCTATAATTGCAGTGGTAAGAGCAACTTGACGATTTGCCCCAAAATCAATGAGTTGAATATGTTATTAGAAATGTGCATTCCTGCAACATTTGGTAGGTAATTCTGAATTCAAATATTTTTGGAAGGCTTCCATATAAAATGTTTGCTTCGGCTTTTTACTTAGGACATAATGATCAACGTGTTTTTTTTCCCCAGAAATTTGCAACTATTCTAATCCCTGTACATTACAGCGCGTCACAAAATAATTAAGCGCTATTGTCCTGTTATTGAACTGCTAACTTTCACGATGTTTTTTAGACTTCAGCTGTAATAGAGGGGCATAATGGGTCCAAGGGCACTTAAGAGGCATTAGTGCCCTGCGGTATGTCAGCATTACGACCCAGTTCCCACCACCCACCTCCCACCTACTTATCATCAGCAGATAGATAAACCTACTTCATGTCCATGTTAAACCAGCTTAGGTACGTTTACAATGGGAAACAGCCTTTACAACGCAGGTTGAGCCACGCGTGCCCTTTCATCGCAAGCGTAACAGCACTTGCCTGAACCACACTACTGCCTTAACCATGCATATGCCTTGTTAAGGCAGATAGCTGTCTTGTGTCCGAATGGGCGGGGAGAGGAAGAGGATGCGTCAGAACAGGAAACTCTGGATGTGGACAGCTAAGTGTGGCTGGGGCTCGGTTTGTGGGGGGATGTATTTTTTAGGGGTTTGGGATGGGGGTAGTTTTTGGGAGTGGGAAGGGTTTTAGAGCTCGGGGAGGGTGGGGAAGGGTTGGGATAGTTTTAAGGGATGGGGCCGAGTTGGAGGGGATAGTTTTAAGGGGTGAGGGTGGTTTTAGGTTTCAGGGCAGGGGTGTTGGGGTCGTTTTTAGGTCTCGGCTAGCGTAGGCTGCGCTTGCGCAGTCTCGCTCGCGAGATCTTATGTCTCTAGTAGTGGGGCTTGAACCAGCCCCTCTTCAAACGGCGGCCAGCCATTGGAGAAGAGGTCTCTCTGACGTTGTGTTTTCACTGTAAGCCCCGTCCTTTTCGGATTGAGGGGCGTGTTTTTTTCGTTTCTTTCTCTCTCTAGAAACACACGCCCCCAGTCTGAAAAGGACGGGGCTTACAGCGAAAACACAACGTCATGGTGAGTGCTTGCTCCGTTCCTCCTGCAGCCCCGTCCCCGTCCCCACTTTATTATAGACTTTCACGCTTCGACCACACTGCAAGCAAAAAAAAAATGGCACGGTTATTTTCCCTCCCTTTCACAAAACCTATCACGGTGCACAGCTTGATTCCGGTTGTTCCTCTGCGCTCCCAAGCCTATGTATCGAAGCGATGAATTCCGAAAGAGAACTACGATTCACGGCATGCAACGGGGCACGCCTATTCAGCCGCCGCTCTCTGTGAGAGTGCGCATGCGTGCTCAGACGTGGCAGCAGCATTATGGCTCCTTTCAGGCATTGCTGGAGTGAGTGGTGTAAGGCTACAATGCTGCTGCTCGTGTTGCTTGTGAGTACCCACTTGTCTGTCGCCTACCTTATAGCGTTTAGCTGCTGTGGTTTGTGGGAGTGTTTATGAGTGTCAGTGTGCGCAGCCTGGGCTGCTTGCAGGGGGAGAAGCTTTCAAGGATGGGTTTGGTTGACAGTCTCGAAGAGGAAAAGAGCACCCTGCCCTGCCCAGGACGTGAAAGTTGCCTCACGTGTGCTTGCAAGGGTTCGTGTTAGATCGTTCGTCATCATAATAGTTGCTTCAGTAATTGAAGCAGTGTTCCGTAGTTTCGAATAACGATTGTCTAGTTAAGTTTTCCAGAAGCAAATTGCATTTAGGCTATATGAAGCTTCCCAGTGGCCAGTGGCCTGGGGCTATCAGTTCTCCAGATAGCCCCAGGCTGTCAGTGAAGACTTCTTGATCCGCTCTGTACAACCCTCAGCATCTGACTGCGGAGGTAGTGGCAGGGCAGCTCTGCAGAGCACACTTCGGAGTTTCTTGGTGTGGTCACTGGCACTGCACAATTTCTGGTCTTTAACTAGAGCTGCAGTGGTACAGCGGTCGGTTCCTGAGATACCCAGTAACCAGGGGCGTGCAATCGGTTAATTTATCAAACAATTCTTGCGCCATCCAGTCACATCATCAAACGTGCAGTTCCGCTTGGACCTTCCTGTAGGAGCCGGGCTACGTTGTATAGTTACTGAGCATTTCAGTATCTAAAGGAGGTGAAGCCAAGCAGAGAGGACATTTTATCTACAGTGCAGCTCTCCTGTTTCTCGGGGACAGCAGCTGTGCAGTACATAATTCCTAGACTTACGTGCATTTATTGTGTCCGTGAATACTGTATCTAAAGATAAAATAGTATTCAACAGAATTCAGGCTCTGGTTAAGGCACGCCTCAAACTCTCGCAGTCTAACATCTTTCAAAACCCTAAACAGCAGGAGGGAGAAAGTTCCCCGGGGAATAGACTAGAAAGTGTGTATGTTATATAGAAGGAGAGCAAAGGCAGGGAACAAGAAGTTCCCTTGTTGGAACTAGAAGGCCTCACACACCCAGTAAGCTAGATGTCATCCTTCATCATTGGCCTCCTGCTCCTCGTCAGACTGGCGCTGCAATGTCTGACGGGCGCCTAATAGGCGCTCTTTGTTGGAGTTCTTTTGTTCCAGCCAATGGTCAAGACCAGGTTAGTGTTAAGTAGGGGGCAGGGTTTCAGGCCTCCGGGCATGGGGAGGGGATGTTGTAGTTTTAAGGACAGGGCGGAGTAGGTTTTAGGCCTCAGGGTGGTTGGGGGAAGGTAGGGGGATAGGATTAGAGGGCTTAGGCTGGGGAGGGGGGCCTTTAGAACTAAATTGTGTGATAAAGGCATGCGTGGTAAAGGAATGCATGGTTAAGACACATTTGTGGTTGAAACCACGTTGTAGCGGCACGCGTGTGTCGGCCATGCGTTCCTCAGTCATACAACAGTTTACAATGCATGGAACCAATAATAGTAAGTGACAAGCCGTCTGATAGTCTTAGATAGTCTCAGCATTCAATGATTGACCAACTTGTTCAAAGAAGGAAATGTATTTAATGCACTGTCTTTGGTATGGATTTCAGCTTCGCCTTAGCTATCAGACACATATATAAAAACTTTTTCACAAATGTATATATTTGATGCTTCCTATTGAGGAACATTAGTTGAGCATAAAAGGTGTGTTCAGTAATTGCCCAGTAATACAACAGTTCTGGAAGTCAGCGGTGCATAAAATGAGTAGCTCCCTGAGAAAACCACTCCCTACTTCACCTAGGAACTGTATCCTCAATATATGGGGCCCAAACCACCTAAACCTCCCAGAGTTACAATGGGCGGCACTGGGGTTTCTGTTGATCAAAAGGGCTGTGGCGATGGGCTGGGGCTCCCCAGATAAACCTTTGGTGGTAGGATGGGTGGCCGCAATGAACCAATGCATGATAGCGCAGAAGACAGTGTATAAAATAAGGGGCTGCCCTAAGGTCTGGGACAAGAAGTGGGGCCAATGGAACTCATACCGTGGCGAACTGTGCGACTCCCCGACTGCGGAACTGGCACTAACCCGTAGAACTCCGGGGTTGAGGATAGGAATCGGGCGAGATTAGACTCGCCTTTGTTATGATCTGCATGGGCTTCTGCGAGATGGGGTCTAACCCCGGGAGAATGCTTCCAGACCAGCGGGGGCCCTGGCTGGTGTACCCTGGAGGCCGGAACTGAACACTTGGGCTGTACTGATTGCTGATTTAAGTTACTCAGCTGGACTTCAATATTTGCTTAATTTGTTATTGTTTATAAAAAACATGTGGTATGATGACCTTATCAGTGCCTCCTGCAGATAGTGCTTTGCTTCTCGTATGGTGTTGTATTATTAAGTCGCCGTCCGACCTCAGGGTTGTGGGCTGAATGGCCGTGTACCGCTAACTAATCCATCTAATGCTTCGCCTTTTACCTATATGTAAACAATTGTAGTGCACCAATTATCCACTGACATATCACAATAAAAATATTTTTTTTTTAATTAAAAAAAAAGGTGTGTTCACAACTCACCGAAACCATTTGTCTATTTATGCAAAGAACTTGGGCAGCAGACGCCAGGAGCTGTCATGACGGGCAGCAGAATTAGTTTGCAGTACATTGTAAGCACGTGCTCCCTGGCTTGGCACTTGGGAGAAACGCAATATATTTTTGACATTAATGGCATAGGCAAGTCAATGTGTAATCAAATATTTACTCTGGGTTTGCTTGCGGTTCCATTCGGAAGAGGTCTAGATAGGACATTTATTAAGCGTGCAAATATCCTGAAGTGTCCAGTCGCAAGCCAAAAGAAGTGAAGGAGGGATCAAAGTGCATATAAATGAAGTTTAAGAAATCGACGAAACTTGAGCAGATGGAGTTCGGAACATATCGAAAAGAGGAGTTGTTATGAAGCGAGGGACACTCACTTGGAAAGAGTTTGTGAAGCATGGGGAATGGGTAGGCTCACAGAGTGAAAAAAAAAGCTCAGACGTATAATTTTTAGGATGAGAGCAAAAGAGAGCATTATGAGCAAAGGGCCTTAAAAGTAGCATTTTTTCGGGATGGTTAGCCAGTGAAAAGAATGAATGATAGGAGGCGCACTAGATCCTGAAATGAGAGGAGCAGAACTATTTTGAATACGCAGCAATTTATAGATTGAAGAGGAAGGTAAATCAACCTAAAGAGAATTCCAGAAGTACAGTGTCGTGAGATTTAGGTACTGGACTAGAATCTGTCTTGAAAGAAAGAAAAGGCATGATTTCTTTTCTTATGACTTTAAATTTGTAGAAGGTGCAGCTGTAAGCTTGAAAATATAATCCTTAAAAGGAAGGTTGGGGTAAACAATTACTTCCAGCAGCAAGAGGACCAGAATGTATGATTCCAGGAAATGAAAACTTCTGTTTTGTTTGTGTTGAGACACAGAGAGCTAGTTTTCACCCAGGCAGCTAATGAATAAAGGACATTTGGAACAATGTGTGAAAAGTATGCAGGAGACCCTGAACTTTAATAATAATCTGAGTGTTTTGGCATAGGCATAAAAAGTAAACCCAAAAGATGCAATGTGATTGGCCAGAGCCACATAGAGATTAAAAAAAGGGTATGACTAAGAGAGGACCCCTGTCAGGCACCGTATAGAATAGGTTTGGAGGTGGTGCAAAAAATTACGCTGTGAGGCCACTTGAGAGCGTCCCATAAGAAAAGAAGTGAACTACTTGAGCACCGTGTTGGCATGTTTTGGGAGACTGTGTTGAACACCACAGGCCTCTGTGACAGAACATCAGGGCCCAAACCCAATGTGCATGGTCAGCCACATGCAGCTTGGGAAGGCAGCAGGCCTTGCTCCAAAACAGTCACAACATTGTAAGTGCCCATATGTGGCCTTTGGTTAAGTGCAGAGGTAGTTGGTTGAATGCTTCACCCTATTTATTTTTAAAAGATTCACAAATCCAGCAGACCCAAAGAGAGTCCAGGATCCACAAATACCGCTTAGGATATGCAAATCCTGTTATTAAAAATAATTTTTAATGCTTCTTGAATTGTCTGTGGTGTCCCTTTGGGACACCCTATATGTGCTTGAGGATCAGAGTAGGTTCATCATGCCCCTTTGGGTCCTTTTTCTTTTTTTAGGTCAAGCCTAGCGTTGCAGCGCATGCGTTGCAGCGCATGCGTTGCTTGCTTGCGAGGCATGCAGTATTCAGTATAGCGTGGAAGCTCCGCCCACTCTCCACCTATCCCAGTATTCAGTATAGCGTGGAAGCTTCATGGAAGCTAAGCCCACTCTCTGCACATCTTTTGATTGGTTTGTGTCTTAAATGCTGCCTTCCGATTGGTTGTATGCTTGTTTGTCCCTCCTTAGGACGGTCATGTTGTCATTAGTGTCCTTCCATGGCTACTGGCCCCTTTACAGCACAGACTACTTTCTGCCTGTGCCCTCCCTCCCGCAGTCCAATGCCTTCTCTTCCCCCATTCGTGCTTTGTCGTCCGCACAAATTCCAATTGGCAATGCAATAGGTCTCGCATAAATGTGAGTCCTATTGCATTGCCAATGCTTGCTTTCCAAGTGAATGCCTCCATGTATTAACTAAATAACATAGCGTAACCCTACCTTGTTAGTCATGCTAATGAAGACGTATCGTATTGTAAGGCACATCAGGGCAGAACCAGATGTGCGCTAGTGACAGCTGCAGCTAGCTCGTCCTCTACACGGACAGAGACTCTCACTAACTAATCATCTAAAATGTTTTATTAACGGTGCTTGGCAGCCTCCTGGGTGCGCGCGGTCAGAGCCGCCGCGTGGTGGCCCCGGTGTCTGTGGCACGCATGCGGCATTTTCCTGCAGGACAGGGTCGCTGCTGACGGGCACCTGCCCTACATGTAACCCGGGCGGCGCGAGGCTCCGAAGCGGCTTCTCGTCCCGGCCCCAATACCGTGCCTCGGTTCCCCGTTCCGGCACTCAACATGAGCGGCATGTCCTACCAGCTCTATGGCCTCCTGGAGAAGATGGGCTCCAGCAACAAAGACTTCAGGTGCGGGGCAGGTGGCTGGGTTAGGCCGAGCCGCCGAGAGTGAGGGCAGTACCGAGGGTGGAGGCCGGGGGCCTGGGGGACGTCACCAGCAGAGCGGCCAGAGCGGCATGTGTGTGACAGGTCTCAGTGTGCAGTCTGCGGGCATGTGACGCCTGGATGGATGTATGACTGTACAACGCGTACCGTTTCAACGCGTGCCTTTACAACGCGTCTTTAACAACGCAAGTCGTTACAACGACTTGCGTTGTTGGGCGCGGATAGTGAATAGTATAATTTACTATTCTAACACCAGTCCCCGTGGATAGTAGGGAAGGTGTTGGAATAGTAAATATACTATTCTTTATCCTTTAGCGCCCTCCAGCGCAAGTCGTGGTTACGACTTGCGTTGTAAAGGACGCGTCATAAAAGCACTGCGGGGTAACATCCGCGTTGAAAAGGATGTTCCCCGCCTGGATACTCACGTGTGACTCCTAGGGACAGTTTGTCCAAGGAAAACCGTGGTGCAGAGGCTGAGGCTTGTTTATTTACATTCGGGGACATGTAGGTTTGAACTAAAAATGGAAATATAGGAGCAAGCGCTATCTATACTACTATTATAAAGAGAAAACACAAACCTTTGAGCCAGGTAAACTCGGGAACCACAGCGCCAATCCACACACCCGATACATCGCTGAAAATGTCAGGGTGTGCAGATGGACATAGGCTATATAAAATAAAAACGTAGCGCTGGCTGCGACGTAGCGCTGGCCGCGACGTGCGTGATGACGAGGGGAAGCGGCGGACAGGCGGGGAGGAGCGGCGGACAGGCAGGGGGGAGCGGCGGTGAAGTCAGGAGCGCCGGATCAGGTAAGGCAAAGGGACACGTAAAATGTCAGGCAGAGAGGGGACCGGGGGCAGGAGGTGGCTCTGGGACACGGACAATGTCGGGGTGGGTGGGAGCCGGGGCGGGCGGTTGGCCCTGAAGCCTCATTGCCCCCGGACAACATCGGGGCGAGGAGGAGCGGTGACTAGCGGCGAGGAGCGGCGGGGAAGTCAGGAGCGCCGGCTCAGGTAAGGCAAAGGGACACGTAAAATGTCGGGGCGGGAGGGGGCCTGGGCGGGCGGTTGGCCCTGAAGCCTCATTGCCCCCGGACAACGTCGGGGCGGGCTGCTAGTAATAAATACAATTTACAATTACAAGCACCAGAAGGCTTTCCAACTGATAATATTAAGCTGACAATGATAACTCCTGCCTCTACCATGTACTGCTGGGATCTCCCTTTTGTTCGAATTTATGTCATCTCAAATAACATAATCGATGACATTTTTAGTAACATTATGACATCACAGATGAGATCAGATACATCAGCAAGAGCGAGATTTTGGAGACATGGAGACTGAGTGCAGCATGGCTGTAGAGCCCTGCCCTCCATACACATTCACTATAACCTCTTCCCATACCCCACTTTGCACTGATTAGGAACATATGCAGTCAGTTGCGCGGACTCACATTTTAGGAAGTTAATGAAAAATAAGCATCGGCAATGCCAGTACGTTTGGCTTATAAATGAAAGTGCCTCTTTGGTAACTGGTGAGTATAGACATTCAAAAATCTTAACCTTGGTTAAGATTCCTTTGGGCAACAAAAAACAGTTAGTAGCAGAAGGCAAAAATCTGAAGTGACCCTATACAGAGGGCACATTTCCAACAAAGCATATGCTTTAACAATAAGTAAATCAGGCGTGGTTTTGTTGTAACTATTCATTATAAACAAACCAGACCTATAATATTTGACGTACCTTTTCCAAATGAACTAGCCAGATTTATAGTATTTAAAATAGGCTTCACACCATAATCAACTCAGGTCTACTGTACTGAACATCAGCTTTCCCTCAAGGCACCCATCAGGAATACAGTCATAAAATTATAAATGTTCTCGAAATTAAATTTGGAAAGAGGGGACTAGAAGGGCAAAAGAAGGATTCTAACAGTGCGAAGCATTTTTCCCAGGGTTTGTCAAAGAAGGGCAACAAGCATAAAAACCCTTGCCGACTATGGTAAATCGCAATATTACATGTAGTAAAATACTTGTCTTTAGCACAGTGTAGTAACAATCCACCTGCAAAGGCCTACTGGCTTTAGCATATGTTTATAAAAATGAGCCAAACCTGCTGCCTTTTTCATAACATTTCATAGTAAACAGATCAGACCTAAGACATCTGACAAAACTTTCCCATGTGAACCAATGAGGCCAGTAGCCTTTATCATTGGCTTGTCACATTAACCAGCTCAGGCCTACTATATTTAAAATAACCATCTCCATGAGCATGTATCAAGTATGCAGTCATAAAATAAAAAAAAATGCACAAATGTACAGTTGGCAAAACAATGTACCCTTCTTAAGAGGGCCTTTTAAGGATTATCACGATAGAAGTCTTCTACACTCAGGATTTTTCAAAGGGCTAACCCACCCTAAACCTCTTGCCTGCTACTGTAATATGATAATTCATGTAACAAAATACCTGCCTACAGGTTTTAATACAGTGTAATCATCCACACTTAAAGGACTATTGGCTTTAACATAGGATTTTAATAATAAATATGTATAATCTACTGCTTCTGTAACTTTTCATAATAAACAGATGAGATCTATGCAATCTCAGTTAACTTTTCCTTCTGAAGCAATCTGGCCTATTGCTTTATTTTTGGCTTAACATAACCAACTCCTGCTTACTATATTGCTCATAAACTTTCCCACAAGGCAGCCATGAAGCATTACAGTCTTAAAATTAAGAATATAGAATAATTGCAGTTGGCAAAACAATATGTCCTCTACCCCTAATAGATTTAACAAGGACTATCAAATGTAAAATTGAAAATCAACTGAAACGTGCAAGTTTTGATTAGGCACACTATCCATAACTTGCACAGCTGTCAAGCAAACCATAACTCACACACCAAAT
Organism: Lissotriton helveticus; assembly: GCF_964261635.1. Taxonomy (NCBI): domain Eukaryota; kingdom Metazoa; phylum Chordata; class Amphibia; order Caudata; family Salamandridae; genus Lissotriton; species Lissotriton helveticus. Next base: position 231,252,627 of record NC_136070.1, on the reverse strand, counting down.
GAAGAACACAGTGTGGGGATACTTTTTCTTTAAAGTTTTGTGCAGATTTTTTAAATGGGATCAACGTTAATAAAAATCATTTCCTACAGAAATTGTGACCTAACCTCTGGCACTTTTGATGCCAGTGTAATATTTATATGCAAATATATGTTTAATATATGTTTATATTTACAAAAAAATACTTTTTATAGTAAGTTACTGTTGACTAATATGTTGATAGTCACTTCGCAGTGATGAATATCCTATGGTGCTACCTTCACCTCATGTCCCAACCCCACCATCCTTGGTTAACATTAATCACCACCCTGCTATTACTTGACATAACTTGAAAATATTTGTCTTACACACTAATTCTTGGTGTTTTTACAGGCTTTTTTTTCAAAATGTGCATAATGGTGTGACAATTTAAATAGGGGGTGTTGATGGCTGTTGAATTGACATAAAATTATTGGGAAAAAAGTGTATGCCGATACATGTGTTCTGTAGCGAGTGTTTGTATTTGTGATGGTAGTTTATTGGAGTATAATTTGGCACTGTGTATACAATGATGCCTGTGCACCCCTTGTTATTATGTGACTAAGCGTCTGATTTAGAGTTTGGTGGGCGGAGATTGCGGAGGAGAACAACAATACCTCAACTATTTTGAGGGAATTTTGTCACCAAATTTAGAGTTGTCTGCTGGTTTTGTGGACAACTTTCTGGATTTACAAGAGTTGCCATCAATGGCTCCCGTCAGTGTTGGAAAAGTTAATGAATGATACTAAACGTTTTCATTTTTTTTTTAACATTCTCCTACTAGTCCTAACATCCTTGGATTTTTCTTCCAGGGTGCATAAAGTCCATTATTGTTTTTTTCTGTCCTTTATTGCCAGGTTTTCCTGGCAGTGATGGACAGGACAAAAAAGACTTTACACCATCCACCCAAAATAAGGCAATGGTGTTAAGTCCATCATCCGACGGCCCCTACTCCGTTGGGCTGTGGGAGGAAGTACTCCGTCAGTGGAGCCAACAGAGGTTCCGTTAACTGAATACTTGTGGTCTATCCAACTCTAAATGAGGCGGGCAGACTGAGGGTTTGGCCAAACTCTAAATCTGGCCCTAAATTTGAAACATGATGTTTTTGAGAAAATATTTTATTTAGAGTGTTTAAAGACATTATTACGTGGATTTGTGTGAATATATACCTTTACAACGTCGATTTTACCCGCAATACAATCACAGCCCGGTCGTTACAACGACCGCGTTGTAACCACGCAATGCCAGCAACTTAAAACAAGTTTTTTTTATAATAACAGGGCTCCAAATTTAAAAATAAATTCCTGTCTGTTCTAGAGCCCAATAATAACTGAAAAATGTTTGGAGCAATTTCCATTTTTTCATCTCGTTCACCAACCAACAAAATGCCCATATGTTGCAACATGCACACCAGATAGTAAAACAAAAAGTTCGGGACTGCCCAAACCCCTCTAGATCTGGGCAGGATCATATACCTCATTACTCGCCGAGGTTTACCTTGCGCCCACAAAAACCTTGAACATATAGATTGTATTTTTTGCAGTTGTTTCAATGTAAGTTCCAAGGGAACACATCTAAAATAATACATTACTTTTGGCAGTATATCCATTGTTAAGACGTTACATCTCCCAACTATCGGCAGATGTAGATTTTCTATCTGAATCTTTCTTGATTCTCTGCATTAGCGGATCCCAATTTGATAATACCATCTTATCCAGACAGGCATTAATTCGAATCCCCAAATATGTAGCCTCTTCTGTGACCCTAGAATCATTGCTACGCACTTGCCCAGTGCAGATTACTTGCGTTTTAGTAATATTTAGTTTAAATCCTGATCCTTCCCCAAATTGAGTAGCTAGCTGTTCAATCTCTTTGACAGTATTAATTGGATCAGGTGAAATAACCGCAATATCATCTGCATATGCAAGTGTAGTAACCTCCAGCCCAGGTCTCGCTGTTTCCTTATGTAGCCTATGTTCTAATAAGTTCCAAAAAGGATTAATGTATAAGGCAAATAATAGAGGGGAACAGGGCACCTTGTCGGGTGCCTCTTGATATTTGAACAAAATTAGACTCTAGTCCTGTTGCACTTATTTTTGCCTTGGGTGAGCGGTACATGGTTTGTAAGAATTGTATAAAGCTGGGTCCAAAGCCTTGCCCCTGCATCATGGTCCATAAAAACTCCCAGGAGACACATCAAAAGCTTTCTCCAATTCGAGTAGAACCACTCCGCACGGAGCTTTTAATACCGTAGCAATATCCAATGTGGTAACTACCCGACTGACATGATTAACCGTGCCTCTTCCTGGTATGAACAAAAGCTGTCGAACAGAAACTATAGAAATTATAACCCGAGACAGCCAAATTGCTAGTATGTTGCGTATACCTTCCCATTGCAATTTAATATTGAGATTGGTCAATACGATCCTGGCAATAGAGGAGGTTTATCTTTTTTTAGAAAAATAACTATCCCATGACGCTGGAGCAGAGCCTCTCTGGGCCTCTCGAAACACCGTCAACATATCTATTTGTAATTCAAAAAATATTTTTTTGTAAAACTCCAATGGGATTTTATCAGGCCCAGCAGCTTTCCCAGATGCTAATGAACTGATTGCCTCTTCTAGTTCTTCCAGGGTTATGGGCTTTTCCAAATACTCACTATTGTCTGCGCTTAGTGCCTTCCTATAAGTAACTATGAAAAAATTTGAAGAATTGCCTTGACACTTATATTCTTCTGTATATAAGTCCTCATAAAACATTCGAAAAACTTCAAGGATTTCTGCTGGTGTTTCCACCGTCTTTCCATTCGGATCTTTAATTGCTGTAATAGCACCTCTCGTTTCTTTTTGCCTTATTTTTTTAGCCAAGCTCTTGCCGGTCTTCTCCCCATACTCATAGCACTCTTTCCTATATGCTTGGTATTTACTAGCATTATATTTGGCCCACTTCACATGTATCTTAGCCTTACACTTCACTATCTCAGTTTGCGCTTGTGAGCTGTCTGATTTCTCTCTTAAATTGCGTGTTGAAGTACACTCTGCTTGCCTAAGGTTGTCATATAGTCCCTGCGTCAGCTGTCTCTGTTGTTTCTGAGCATATAATACAAAACTAAGAATTTCCCTCTATACGTGCTTATTTTACAAAGTGATTTTTTTTTCCGGAGTAGACAGAATAGTATCTAAAGTAGGAATATTTTAATGAGGTGGGTTTTGAACTAGCTCCTGAAATGCACCAGTGAATGACAATGTCTAAGGTGCAATAGGAGAGCATTCCAGAATTAGTCCATATGGTGAAAAAAAAAAAAATCAACATGTTTGCTGTTTGTAAATATTTTGGATTCCACTCTTTAGGTTGGCACCACAGAACTTTACCAAGACTAAACCAAACCAAGCCCATTCTGGTGGCTTAGTGGACTAATGTGTGGGCCTGTTTGACCTCATGGTCACAGGTTCAACTCCGGCGGGCCCACTCAGCCTTTCATCCTTCTGAGGTTGATAACATGAATACCATTGAGTTGGGTAACAATAAACATCTGTTATTCAGTGGCAAGATAGCCAAGATACCCTTCAGGGTGAACGTGCGCTTTACAACTATATGTTATATTAAACCCTGTTTCCTGAGGCAGGGGAAATTAATTGAATTTAAAACCATGCTGTGAATAGTGTTTGCGCAAAAAAATAACCCCAACACCTGCTTACAGTGTGCAGTTTGAACATTGACCTTTCAAATTATTATGACGATTTATGTAATATGTGCTTTTTATTTAACCCCATGTTAACTGGCTGCAAATGGGAGACTGAGAACCTGAACCTGTGCGGTTAAAAGACCTAATTAAAACAGATCAGTGGGAGATGGTGAAGGATTTGCTGCTACTGGCAGGACTCCTTGGCTGCTGGTATTGAGTGAGCTGGCATGCCTTTGATTCCAGTAGTGAGAAAGCATTGATTGTGCGAAACCCAAGCATTTTAGCCCAGTGCTAGATTTTAAGATTTCTTATCCGAAATGTTAGTCTAACACTTAGGGGCCTATTACGAAAGACCTGAGGTCGGAGGCTTTCCTACAGAGATCGTCGGTTTCAATTTCGATCGCCTATGTAGGCGGTTGGAATTGAAACTGGTCGGCCATTCCGGCTGGATCCCGACAGGCTCAAGGAGCCCATAGGCCAGTTGGAGACCGGCCTGTAATTCCAATGGACGGCGTTTCCGCAGTTGGGATTACGATGCTGGGCTTTCCGGCATGGAAAGCCTGTCAGAAAACGAGTTTGGGGGCCCCTTGCAGGGTCCCCTTCTCTTTGTGGCCTCCGGTTGGGGGCTAAGGTGACACCTATGATAACTGCACCGTGGGGCAGGCACCATGAGGTGCCTACCACACGGTGCAGGGATGAACACAATCTCCCATTTCCCTATGCAAGTTGTGTTATGCCTGTTTACTGCAGTAGCACAAGCTCCCATAGGGAAATGGGAGTGTGCGACCGCACGATGTGTGGTTGCTCGTATTTAAGCGGTCGAGACCGCCAACCGCAGGTCAGTCAGTCCAGATTCTGCGATGATGTCGGTCGGAGTTAACTCCAACCGACATCATAATCGGGCACTTAGTATCTTCTTTGGCTAATTTTTAGCCTTACATTTTCTACTCCCATTTTTCTTTTCAACTGCCTCTATTTAACTTTTGTGATAAAAAACAACCAGCAGAAGTCTGCAAAAAATTAGAATCACTTTAGCATTCCCTAGAATCCAAACCATAGAAACTTGTCTTCCACGAGCTCCAGTAGACAATAATATACTTTTTCCAAATCTTGTATTTGCAGTGATATGACCACCGATGGCCCTGATATTATATTAAAAACAGAGATTTGGACAATACCACTTCCAGCTCATAAGCAGTATTTCTCTCCATGTATTCCCATACCTGGCCTGTTTCGCAGTTTGCTGCTTACTTTCCCTCCATTTAAAGAACAGTAGATGTTTCAGTACCCAGGCTAATGTGCTGCATACCTAAATACATATAGGGCCAGATGTATCAAAGGGTTTTGCCCATTCTGTGTCTATGGGGAAATGTGTTGATACATATGGCCCATAACCCCTTCCATGCTCATGACGAGCTCAGCTCGTCATGCAGTACACTGCTCGTGTGCTCATGACAAGCTGAGCTCATCATGAACAATGGGAATCAATGAGTTCCAGCGCTGAGGGAGAATTGCTGTAGCATTGATAGTGTTAATGTACCAAAGGCGAGACCGATGCATTGCAAATGCTTGTCTAAAACTGAACTCGCTTCATCATGTTGGGTAATATCAGCCAGCTAGTCTGCAGTCAGAGTCATTAAACCACAATGTGCAATGGGAGAAAAAGCTCCCTCGTCCAATGGTGCAACTTTAATTTATTAATTGGATTTGGGAATTCTTCATGGATTGGCAAATCTGCAGAGGGTCTGTGAAGAACCAGCCCAGGTAGCTTTAACCACTACATTTCCAGATGGAACCCTTTTCACATACTAACTTATTGAAAACCACTACACAGATTTACACCAAACCAAGAAAAGCAATTCCGTGTGTATATTTCTAATTACTTGCCAAGTATGGCGTCATTATGTTCTGTTGTTTTTTTTCTTTATGGAGTAGCAAAGATGCCTATGAAAGTTAAAATGGGAACCATCATTTTTGGAAGCTCCCTACTTGATTGATCTGCATGAAACTTGTAATGAAGTACCCAAAGTGGATATATGTTTTTTTCTCAAAGTGTCATGGAGATTCGTCACAAAGCACCACAGTTATTAAGAAATCAAAAAATGCCTTTCAATTGAAAGTTTGACCCAACCACAGCTACAGAAGTTCTTTTGCCACCTCTGTGGCAGAACATCAGGGGCCAGAGAGCAAAACACTTTTGGCTGTCACTATTCCATTTCCTTGGTGATCAGTAAGACACAGCTTTGTGCACACACCTTTTTGCACAATACTGAATACTGAGAAAGCAGATATGTGGTGTACCATATTACATTAAAATATCATATTAGCAATAATAATACCAAAACAATGCAAATAAAACACAACAATGATACGTTGAACAGAAAACACAAGAACATAATACAAAATAAACAAAATGAAACAATAACACAACACAATGCTAACACAAAAACACAGTTCACAACATTCCAATACAACACAACATGCCAATAGAACAACAAAACACAGCACAATAATACACCAAAATATGAAAAACAGCACACATTTGTAATTGTATTGTGTTTTTGTGTTCTGGTGTTACGCTCTGCTTTTATAGTTTTGTGCTTTTGTTCTGTTTCGTTGCACTGCTTTGCTGCTCATTGTTGAGCTGTTGTTAACTTACAGTGTGGTGTTATTGTTGTATATTGGGTTGCTGTATTTGGTGTGCCGCTGTGTTCTGTTGTGTTGTTATTCGATTAAGTGTCCTACTATGCTATTTTGTGCTGTATCTTCATGTTGTATGTTTGTGCTACATGGTAATTCTATGTTTTAGGCTTGTGTTGCTTTGCTGTTGGGCTGGTGTGCTTTTGGTTTTGTGTTATTGTGTTGCATGTTGCTGGGATGCTTTATTTAGGCAGTGATTTTGTGTTGATTATTGTAGTGTATTGTTGTGAGGTACTGTGGTTGATATGTACTGTTCAGCTTGAATTGTTTTGTTATGGCAAGTTAAGTTTTTGTTGTGCTTTTATTTTGCTTTGAATTATGATCTGTGTTGTGTTGTGCTCTATAGTTAGTTTATAGACAACAATTATGGCTACTTTTACAGCCAACGGCAGTTCATGCCTTTAAAGTTCCTGTGACAAACAATAATTTACCACTTTGTTAGGAGCTCTCACCAAACAGTGTCAGAGATCATGCCTTAAATTAGCACTTTGATTGTTTACCTAATTTGATCCAGCCCCAGTGCCTTTAGGCAAAAAACATTATGCGCTCACTGTTGCGGTTCACCTTGCAAGAACCATTCTGCCACAATGTATCCATCTGCCTCAGGGAACCAGTGTGCAGGTTCTGCAACAGAAGCCCATTGCTGCAGCGATGCAGGTGACTATCGCAATCTTTCGGCACTCCATCTCCAACTATTGAATTCTGAAGACGCTGATGGCTGCCTCTGTCCTTCAGCTCTTACACCGCTGCTGTCCTGCTCACCCCTGCTATTACTCCGCATCCAACAGTCAATAACCAAGCCAGACACAGGCCCTACTGAAAGGTGGAGATCCAGCTCTACCCTCTCTTACCTTCATTTAGCTCCTCCTTCTGCTGTAGTGAGGTATTTCTAATTTCTTCCACCATGCAGCATTTGTTCAATGGTGTCTTTCACTCTTGAAGCTGCACATAATTTTCCGTGGCTTATGAGTTATGGTAGTATGTGGTGGCCAAATCAAGATTTTGCTATAAGGTCTGCTTCCCTTATGGTTAATTCTCTCCAATACCAGCTGTCCCAGTTGACAATGGAGGATGACCTCTCTCTGGTCTCACAGAATGTGTTTAAGTCTCTATTTATGGTGAGTAAACCCTGCAAGGAGTGCTACGTGTTCTCTCACTGTGCTGCATTTTATTCCCTTCTTGAGTTCCATGCCCTTGTTTTTCTTATGCTGTTATGTTATTGCTCGCCTTGATTTGTTATATGTTCTTGTTTATACTTGATACATTTATATATTTCTGAGAGTTTTTTTTAAGCTTGGCTTTTTCCCTCTTTTAATCTTGGTGATTTGTTTCTTATTTGGACTTCCTTTGTTTCTTTTCTTGGCGCCAATTTCGATTTTCAGCCCACTTGTCTTCCTGTTTTGGGAAGTCGACAACGTGGAGTCTGGTAAAAAATTATCCTTATCACCCAGCCAAGAGCAATCAAGACAAGATAAGGACCGACCTTAAGCGGCCACTTACCACCACCCAGCAACCTGAAATTAAATGCATACTACAGGCTCCTATCAGACTATCATGCACATTATTGGTTGCAGTTCCTGTCACCAAGTTACAAATAACTTACAATGAGTCTATTTGGGGTATTTTGTTTTTTGGGCGCTGTCCAATACTTATCCAGCTGACAAAAAAGAAAATTCTACTGTGTAAATAAAAATATGGACTGAAACCAAATAGACATCATTACACAACAATAAACAACTCTAAGATGCAACTGGAATATACTCAAACGTTCTTCATAGCTTCTCAACAGAGATTTAAAAAAAAACATTTTTTATCCAACTACTGGATCCAATTAGAAACATGTATAATTGGTAATCCATTAGGTACCATAAAGGGAAGATCAGAGGGAAAAATCCATTAAAACACTTTGAATTCTACATCTGCAGAGGACTCTACTGAAGGCTATATGATGATAAACACAACAGCGTTTATTATTTTTCTTCTATTAGGTCAATGTTGCTCAAACAGTCTCTAAATTCAAATGATATCGTGTAACTATAGTGAGTGCAAAGCGATGGGTGTAGTTTTGCTGTCATGACCACGCCCGTTTCTATTACCGCCCAGCACCGGAGGGGGAAACGCGGTCGCATGGAAAAGGTTAAAGGCCCTGAGATATATATCAAAGTCACATGTGAGGGCCTATAACGAGGGAGAGGGCCTCTAACAACCGATATAGTCTAACGTAGAAGAGCTATAAGGCCCGCTATAGTCTATTGAATGTTAGAACATTGGAATGTTGAGCGCTCCATTGAAGACCTAATGGCACCCCCGGGACCCCCGCCCTTATGGCGGGCGGTCCCAATTTACGATGGGAGGACGGGCGGGCAAAGTCCGCCCGTCATCCTAATGAGGCCCTTAGTGTACTGTCTAATGCAGGGGTTTTGTATACCAAGGGCCTCATTAGGATGACGGGCGGACTTTGCCCGCCTGTCATCCCATCGTAAATCGGGACCGCCCGCCATAAGGGCGGGGGTCCCGGGGGTGCCATTAGGATGTGCCCGCCACAGTGGCAGGCACATCCTGTATTTTCAGCATTGTGGAGGGTGGTGCTCTCTGCACCGCCCGCCACAATGCTGAAAATGCACTTTCACATTGTCATTTACAAAGCGGCAGGCACCGCGTGGTGCCTGCCGCTTTGTAAATGACAATGAAGGGGGTACCACAGGTACCCCCCATGTGCACCCCCCACCTGTACTTCACTCTGGCGGCCCGCAGGGGGCCCCCAGAGTGAAGACCGCATGCCTTTCCGTGGCGGCATCGCCGCCGCGGAAAGGCACTGAAAACCACACATCATAATATGTTTGGCGGTGTCTATTAGACACCGCCACCATATTATTCCTTTTCCGCCCCGTTCGCAAGGCGACCGGGCGGAAAAGTGGCGGGCGGTGTTTGCCTCCGTTGCGGTCCCCCCCGCCATTGTAATGTGGCGGGGGAAAAGGGTGGCGGGCGGGCATTTATGTCGGGCGGATCGCCACCGCCACCATGGCAGTGGCAATCCGCCCGACATCGTAATGGACCCCTAAGTCTTCAGATGACCATGCACACCCTAGTGTGCTTCAGTATAGTAGATTAATTCTCCTCTGTTCAGATTCACTCCCTTAGATCTCAGGTTGCTTCCCTTAAATTTGGTGAGAGACCTGGACCGCCTCTCCTGTTAACCAACAGCAAGCACCATTTCCAAATTCACCTAACGAGCAGGGTAATATAGCACTCTGTGAGTATAGAGGTTACAAAGAGGCATGACACAAACATAACAGAAACCACCACACATATCTTAATACCCAAATATAATGTTGTGACGTATTTCTGACGCCAAGATGCTAGTTGGTGACTGTGCACTGTAGAAGTAAACAACTCAACCTAACGCCTGTCCCGACTACTAAATAAACTCTGTGTCTGACCTCTCCACTAACTGCTCTGTTTTAATATGTCCATTTTGTGATGGAATGTGCAACCATGTGTAGCGGTGGTGTACATTGTGAGCACCAATGAACTTAGTAAAGGTTGTGAAACTCTCACATAAAAACAGACACCGGTCAGACCAGCTGCAATCACACCACTTATTGCTTGGTGGAAGCCCGCCAGTGTGAATTGCCAATTCCTTAAGTGTGCGCAGTGTGTACTCTACTGTTTACACTCTAGGCTCTGTCTTCCATCCTGCGCCAACACCTTGGCACAAAGCAGCTTTCAATCTTAAAGCCACAAAAGACATATGAAAGATTAAAAAATAGGCTGCCTGAGATAACATACATTATTGTTTGGTGCAGAGGACTGTGGAACCACCTCAATACAAGTTTCACTCATATTTATATTGAATCCAGTAGGCTCAGGTAGGAACAAGATGGATATGTGGTAAGCTTGGTGTCCAGTAAAGGCAGATGAGTTTTTAGTACCCTGAAGAAACCTAGTTGGATATCAGTAAAACTAATGTGGAATAAAAATAAGTAGAATGCATGAAATACCGTTGCAAAAGCTAAGACACATCTACAAGGAAGTACGATGGGTTGGTCAGGGGTCCCTTCTGGCCTAGCTGAGATTTCCTTTTGTCAAGTGATATGATAGTTTTGTGGTCAGGTCTGCAAGAGCCACTTTGTGGTTCATGAGAATCCCTTTAGTAATTTTCAGAGATAAAACAATATTTGGAAGACAGGATTTGTGTGGTCTGGAGCATTCCTCTAGCAGTGAAGCAGCTAATTGAATTATATTACTTTTCTGCCTTTTAAGTCTGGCATTTAACTACAATCTATTTTCATCAAACACCAAAAACATTTACTGAGAGCGGCTTTGAGTGAACCTCCTAGGTCCTAGGATGCTTGATTCCGGTCCAAGAAAGACATGGCTTGGCAGTTCGGGCTGGAGTGTTCCCATGAGGCACAGGCTAAAGACTGATTTGCATATGGCGATGTCTGAACTGGGGTGGCTTGGTGAGCAAAATAACGATGGATTAAACCCAGATCTGTGACTGGGGGTGAGTGTTTTGCATTGTGCAACATTCCATCCATCATGTTGTGTGTTTTGCTGTTCACCCTATGTGGGAAGGGTATGTCCAGACGTTGGTCCCATGCTCACTCAGCCACTGGAGTCAAGCTATCCTGGCTTACGACGGCTGATAGCCAGAAACCGGTCCTAGGATGCTTGATTCCGGTCCAGGGAAGACATGGCTTGGCAGTTCGGGCTGGACTGTTCCCATGAGGCACAGGGTCAAGACTGATTTGCATATGGCCATGTCTGAACTGGGGTGGCTTGGTGAGCAAAATAACGATGGATTAAACCCAGATCTGTGACTGGGGGATGAGTGTTTTGCCATTGTGCAACATTCCATCCATCATCTTGTGTGTTTTGCTGTTCACCCTATTTGTGGGAAGGGTATGCCCAGACGTGGGTCCTGGGCTCACTAAGCCACTGGAGTCAAGCTATCCTGGCTGAAGACAGCTGATAGCCAGAAACCGGTCCTAGGATGCTTGTTTCTGGCTTGGCAGTTCCGGCTGGACTGTTCCCATGAGGCACAAGGTCAAGAGTGATTTGCATATGGCCATGTCTGAACTGGGGTGGCTTGGTGAGCAAAATAACGAGTGATTAAACCCAGATCTGTGACTGGGGGTGAGTGTTTTGCCATTGTACAACATTCCATCCATCATCTTGTGTGTTTTGCTGTTCACCCTATGTGGGAAGGATATGCCCAGACATGGATCCCGGGCTCACTAAGCCACTGGAGTCAAGCTATCCTGGCTGAAGACGGCTGATAGCCAGAAATCGGTCCTAGGATGCTTCATTCCTGTCCAGGGAAGATATGGCTTGGCAGTTCGGGCTGGACTGTTCCCATGAGGCACAGGGTCAAGACTGATTTGCATATGGCCATGTTTGAACTGGGGTGGCTTGGTAAGCAAAATAACAATGGATTAAACCCAGATCCTTGACTGGGGGTGAGTGTTTTGCCATTGTGCAACATTCCATCCATCATCTTGTGTGTTTTGCTGTTCACCCTATGTGGGAAGGGTATGCCCAGATGTGGGTCCTGTGCTCACTAAGCCACTGGAGTCAAGCTATCCTGGCTGAAGAGAGCTGATAGCCAGAAACCGGTCCTAGGATGCTTGATTCCGGTCCAGGGTAGACATGGCTTGGCAGTTCGGGCTGGACTGTTCCCATGAGGCACAGGGTCAAGACTGATTTGCATATGGCCATGTCTGAACTGGGGTGGCTTGGTGAGCAAAATAACGATGGATTAAACCCAAATCTGTGACTGGGGGTGAGTGTTTTGCCATTGTGCAACATTCCATCCATCATCTTGTGTGTATTGCTGTTCACCCTATGTGGGAAGGGTATGCCCAGACGTGGGTCCTGTGCTCACTAAGCCACTGGAGTCAAGCTATCCTGGCTAAAGACAGCTGATAGCCAGAAACTGGTCCTAGGATGCTTTATTCTGGTCCAGGGTAGACATGGCTTGGCAGTTCCCATGAGGCACAGGGTCAAGACTGATTTGCATATGGCCATGTCTGAACTGGGGTGGCTTGTTGAGCAAAATAATGATGGATTAAACTCAGATCTGTGACTGGGGATGAGTGTTTTGCCATTGTGCAACATTCCATCCATCATCTTGTGTGTTTTGCTGTTCACCCTATGTGGGAAGGGTATGCCCAGACATGGATCCCGTGCTCACTAAGCCACTGGAGTCAAGCTACCCTGGCTGAAGACGGCTGATAGCCAGAAACAGGTCCTAGGATGTTTCATTCCGGTCGAGGGAAGACATGGCTTGGCAGTTCGGGCTGGACTGTTCCCATGAGGCACAGGGTCAAGACTGATTTGCATATGGCCATGTCTGAACTAGGGTGGCTTGGTGAGCAAAATAACGATGGATTAAACCCAGATCTGTGACTGGGGGTGAGTGTTTTGCCATTGTGCAACATTCCATCCATCATCTTGTGTGTTTTGTTGTTCACCCTATTTGTGGGAATGGTATGCCCAGACGTGGGTCCCCTGCTCACTAAGCCACTGGAGTCAAGCTATTCTGGCTTACGACGGCTGATAGACCAGAAACCGGTCCTAGGATGCTTGATTCCGGTCCAGGGAAGACATGGCTTGGCAGTTCGGGCTGGACTGTTCCCATGAGGCACAGGGTCAAGACTGATTTGCATATGGCCATGTCTGAACTGGGGTGGCTTGGTGAGCAAAATAACGATGGATTAAACCCAGATCTGTGACTGGGGAATGACTGTTTTGCCATTGTGCAACATTCCATCCATCATCTTGTGTGTTTTGCTGTTCACCCTATTTGTGGGAAGGGTATGCCCAGACGTGGGTCCTGGGCTCACTAAGCCACTGGAGTCAAGCTATCCTGGCTGAAGACAGCTGATAGCCAGAAACCGGTCCTAGGATGCTTGTTTCTGGCTTGGCAGTTCCGGCTGGACTGTTCCCATGAGGCACAAGGTCAAGAGTGATTTGCATATGGCCATGTCTGAACTGGGGTGGCTTGGTGAGCAAAATAACGAGTGATTAAACCCAGATCTGTGACTGGGGGTGAGTGTTTTGCCATTGTACAACATTCCATCCATCATCTTGTGTGTTTTGCTGTTCACCCTATGTGGGAAGGATATGCCCAGACATGGATCCCGGGCTCACTAAGCCACTGGAGTCAAGCTATCCTGGCTGAAGACGGCTGATAGCCAGAAATCGGTCCTAGGATGCTTCATTCCTGTCCAGGGAAGATATGGCTTGGCAGTTCGGGCTGGACTGTTCCCATGAGGCACAGGGTCAAGACTGATTTGCATATGGCCATGTTTGAACTGGGGTGGCTTGGTAAGCAAAATAACAATGGATTAAACCCAGATCCTTGACTGGGGGTGAGTGTTTTGCCATTGTGCAACATTCCATCCATCATCTTGTGTGTTTTGCTGTTCACCCTATGTGGGAAGGGTATGCCCAGATGTGGGTCCTGTGCTCACTAAGCCACTGGAGTCAAGCTATCCTGGCTGAAGAGAGCTGATAGCCAGAAACCGGTCCTAGGATGCTTGATTCCGGTCCAGGGTAGGCATGGCTTGGCAGTTCGGGCTGGACTGTTCCCATGAGGCACAGGGTCAAGACTGATTTGCATATGGCCATGTCTGAACTGGGGTGGCTTGGTGAGCAAAATAACGATGGATTAAACCCAAATCTGTGACTGGGGGTGAGTGTTTTGCCATTGTGCAACATTTCATCCATCATCTTGTGTGTATTGCTGTTCACCCTATGTGGGAAGGGTATGCCCAGACGTGGGTCCTGTGCTCACTAAGCCACTGGAGTCAAGCTATCCTGGCTAAAGACAGCTGATAGCCAGAAACTGGTCCTAGGATGCTTTATTCTGGTCCAGGGTAGACATGGCTTGGCAGTTCCCATGAGGCACAGGGTCAAGACTGATTTGCATATGGCCATGTCTGAACTGGGGTGGCTTGTTGAGCAAAATAATGATGGATTAAACTCAGATCTGTGACTGGGGATGAGTGTTTTGCCATTGTGCAACATTCCATCCATCATCTTGTGTGTTTTGCTGTTCACCCTATGTGGGAAGGGTATGCCCAGACATGGATCCCGTGCTCACTAAGCCACTGGAGTCAAGCTACCCTGGCTGAAGACGGCTGATAGCCAGAAACCGGTCCTAGGCTGCTTGATTCCGGTACAGGGTAGACATGGCTTGGCAGTTCGGACTGGACTGTTCCCATGAGGCACAGGGTCAAGACTGATTTGCATATGGCCATGTCTGAACTAGGGTGGCTTGGTGAGCAAAATAACGATGGATTAAACCCAGATCTGTGACTGGGGGTGAGTGTTTTGCCATTGTGCAACATTCCATCCATCATCTTGTGTGTTTTGTTGTTCACCCTATTTGTGGGAATGGTATGCCCAGACGTGGGTCCCGTGCTCACTAAGCCACTGGAGTCAAGCTATCCTGGCTGAAGACAGCTGATAGCCAGAAACCGGTCCTAGGATGCTTGATTCCGGTACAGGGTAGACATGGCTTGGCAGTTCGGACTGGACTGTTCCCATGAGGCACAGGGTCAAGACTGATTTGCATATGGCCATGTCTGAGCTGGGGTGGCTTGGTGAGCAAAATAACGATGGATTAAACCCAGATCTGTGACTGGAGGTGAGTGTTTTGCCATTGTGCAACATTCCATCCATCATCTTGTGTGTTTTGCTCTTCACCCTATGTGGGAAGGGTATGCCAAGACTTGGGTCCTGTGCTCACTAAGCCACTGGAGTTAAGCTATCCTGGCTAAAGACAGCTGATAGCCAGAAACCGGTCCTAGGATGCTTGATTCTGGTCCAGGGTAGACATGGCTTGGCAGTTCCCATGAGGCACAGGTTCAAGACTGATTTGCATGTGGCCATGTCTGAACTGGGGTGGCTTGTTGAGCAAAATAACGATGGATTAAACCCAGATCTGTGACTGGGGGTGAGTGTTTTGCCATTGTGCAACATTCCATCCATCATCCTGTGTGTTTTGCTGTTCACCCTATGTGGGAAGGGTATGCCCAGACATGGATCCCGTGCTCACTAAGCTACTGGAGTCAAGCTATCCTGGCTGAAGACGGCTGATAGCCAGAAACCGGTCCTAGGCTGCTTCATTCCGTTCCAGGGAAGACATGGCTTGTAGGTTCGGGCTGGACTGTTCCCGTGGCCATGTTTGAACTGGGGTGGCTTGGTAAGCAAAATAACAATGGATTAAACCCAGATCCTTGACTGGGGGTGAGTGTTTTGCCATTGTGCAACATTCCATCCATCATCTTGTGTGTTTTGCTGTTCACCCTATGTGGGAAGGGTATGCCCAGATGTGGGTCCTGTGCTCACTAAGCCACTGGAGTCAAGCTATCCTGGCTGAAGAGAGCTGATAGCCAGAAACCGGTCCTAGGATGCTTGATTCCGGTCCAGGGTAGACATGGCTTGGCAGTTCGGGCTGGACTGTTCCCATGAGGCACAGGGTCAAGACTGATTTGCATATGGCCATGTCTGAACTGGGGTGGCTTGGTGAGCAAAATAACGATGGATTAAACCCAAATCTGTGACTGGGGGTGAGTGTTTTGCCATTGTGCAACATTCCATCCATCATCTTGTGTGTATTGCTGTTCACCCTATGTGGGAAGGGTATGCCTAGACGTGGGTCCTGTGCTCACTAAGCCACTGGAGTCAAGCTATCCTGGCTAAAGACAGCTGATAGCCAGAAACTGGTCCTAGGATGCTTTATTCTGGTCCAGGGTAGACATGGCTTGGCAGTTCCCATGAGGCACAGGGTCAAGACTGATTTGCATATGGCAATGTCTGAACTGGGGTGGCTTGTTGAGCAAAATAATGATGGATTAAACTCAGATCTGTGACTGGGGATGAGTGTTTTGCCATTGTGCAACATTCCATCCATCATCTTGTGTGTTTTGCTGTTCACCCTATGTGGGAAGGGTATGCCCAGACATGGATCCCGTGCTCACTAAGCCACTGGAGTCAAGCTACCCTGGCTGATGACGGCTGATAGCCAGAAACAGGTCCTAGGATGTTTCATTCCGGTCGAGGGAAGACATGGCTTGGCAGTTCAGGCTGGACTGTTCCCATGAGGCACAGGGTCAAGAATGATTTGCATATGGCCATGTCTGAACTAGGGTGGCTTGGTGAGCAAAATAACGATGGATTAAACCCAGATCTGTGACTGGGGGTGAGTGCTTTTCCATTGTGCAACATTCCATCCATCATCTTGTGTGTTTTGTTGTTCACCCTATTTGTGGGAATGGTATGCCCAGACGTGGGTCCCGCGCTCACTAAGCCACTGGAGGCAAGCTATCCTGGCTGAAGACGGCTGATAGCCAGAAACCGGTCCTAGGATGCTTGATTCCGGTCCAGGGAAGACATGGCTTGGCAGTTCGGGCTGGACTGTTCCAATGAGGCAAAGTGTCAAGACTGATTTGCATATGGCCATGTCTGAACTGGGGAGGCTTGGTGAGTAAAATAATGAGGGATTAAACCCAGATCTGTGACTGGGGGTGAGTGTTTTGCCATGGTGCAACATTCCATCCATCATCTTGTGTGTTTTGCTGTTCACCCTATGTGGGAAGGGTATGCCCAGACGTGGGTCCCGTGCTCACTAAGCCACTGGAGTCAAGCTATCCTGGCTGAAGACGGCTGATAGCCAGAAACCGGTCCTAGGATGCTTGATTCCGGTACAGGGTAGACATGGCTTGGCAGTTCGGACTGGACTGTTCCCATGAGGCACAGGGTCAAGACTGATTTGCATATGGCCATGTCTGAGCTGGGGTGGCTTGGTGAGCAAAATAACGATGGATTAAACCCAGATCTGTGACTGGAGGTGAGTGTTTTGCCATTGTGCAACATTCCATCCATCATCTTGTGTGTTTTGCTCTTCACCCTATGTGGGAAGGGTATGCCACGACTTGGGTCCTGTGCTCACTAAGCCACTGGAGTTAAGCTATCCTGGCTAAAGACAGCTGATAGCCAGAAACCGGTCCTAGGATGCTTGATTCTGGTCCAGGGTAGACATGGCTTGACAGTTCCCATGAGGCACAGGTTCAAGACTGATTTGCATGTGGCCATGTCTGAACTGGGGTGGCTTGTTGAGCAAAATAACGATGGATTAAACCCAGATCTGTAACTGGGGGTGAGTGTTTTGCCATTGTGCAACATTCCATCCATCATCCTGTGTGTTTTGCTGTTCACCCTATGTGGAAGGGTATGCCCAGACATGGATCCCGTGCTCACTAAGCTACTGGAGTCAAGCTATCCTGGCTGAAGACGGCTGATAGCCAGAAACCGGTCCTAGGCTGCTTCATTCCGTTCCAGGGAAGACATGGCTTGTAGGTTCGGGCTGGACTGTTCCCGTGGCCATGTCTGAACTGGGGTGGCTTGGCGAGCAGAATAACAATGGATTAAACCCAGATCTGTGACTGGGGGTGAGTGTTTTGCCATTGTGCAACATTGCATCCATCATCTTGTGTGTTTTGCTGTTCACCCTATTTGGGAAGTGTATGCCCAGACATGGATCCCGTGCTCACTAAGCCACTGGAGTCAAGCTATCCTGGCCGAAGACGGCTGATAGCCAGAAACCGGTCCTAGGATGCTTGATTCCGGTGCAGGAACGACATGGCTTGGCAGTTCGGACTGGACTGTTCCCATGAGGCACAGGGTCAAGACTGATTTGCATATGGCCATGTCTGAGCTGTGGTGGCTTGGTGAGCAAAATAACGATGTATTAAACCCAGATCTGTGACTGGGGGTGAGTGTTTTGCCATTGTGCAACATTCCATCCATCATCTTGTGTGTTTTGCTGTTCACCCTATTTGGGAAGTGTATGCCCAGACATGGATCCCGTGCTCACTAAGCCACTGGAGTCAAGCTATCCTGGCTGAAGACTGCTGATAGCCAGAAACCGGTCCTAGGATGATTCATTCCTGTCCAGGGAAGACATGGCTTGGCAGTTCGGGCTGGACTGTTCCCATGAGGCACAGGGTCAAGACTGATTTGCATATGGCCATGTCTGAACTGGGCTGGCTTGGTGAGCAAAATAACAATGGATTAAACCCAGATCTGTGACTGGGGTTGAGTGTTTTGCCATTGTGCAACATTCCATCCATCATCTTGTGTGTTTTGCTGTTCACCCTATTTGAGGGAAGGGTATGCCCAGACGTGGGTCCCGTGCTCACTAAGCCACTGGAGTCAAGCTATCCTGGCTGAAGACGGCTGATAGCCAGAAACCGGTCCTAGGATGCTTGATTCAGGTCCAGGGAAGACATGGCTTGGCAGTTCGGGCTGGACTGTTCCCATGAGGCACAGGGTCAAGACTGATTTGCATATGGCCATGTCTGATTTGGCGTGGCTTGGTGAGCAAAATAATGAGGGATTAAACCCAGATCGGTGACTGGGGGGTGAGTATTTTGCCATTGTGCAACATTCCATCCATCATCTTGTGTGTTTTGCTGTTCACCCTATGTGGGAAGGGTATGCCCAGATGTGGGTCCCGTGCTGACTAAGCCACTGGAGTCAAGCTATTCTGGCCGAAGACGGCTGATAGCCAGAAACCGGTCCTAGGATGCTTGATTCCGGTGCAGGAACGACATGGCTTGGCAGTTCGGACTGGACTGTTCCCATGAGGCACAGGGTCAAGACTGATTTGCATATGGCCATGTCTGAGCTGTGGTGGCTTGGTGAGCAAAATAACGATGTATTAAACCCAGATCTGTGACTGGGGGTGAGTGTTTTGCCATTGTGCAACATTCCATCCATCATCTTGTGTGTTTTGCTGCTCACCCTATGTGGGAAGGGCATGCCCAGACGTGGGTCCTGTGCTCACTAAGCTACTGGAGTCAAGCTATCCTGGCTGAAAACGGCTGATATCCAGAAACCGGTCCAAGGATGCTTCATTCCGGTCCAGGGAAGACATGGCTTGGCAGTTCGGGCTGGACTGTTCCCATGAGGCACAGGGTCAAGACTGATTTGCATATGGCCATGTCTGAGCTGGGGTGGCTTGGTGAGCAAAATAACGATGGATTAAACCCAGATCTGTGACTGGGGGTGAGTGTTTTTTGTCATTGTGCAACGTTCCATCCATCATCTTGTGTGTTTTGCTGCTCACCCTATGTGGGAATGGTGTATGCCCAGACGTGGGTCCTATGCTCACTAAGCCACTGGAGTCAAGCTATCCTGGCTCAAAACGGCTGATAGCCAGAAACCGGTCTAGGATGCTTGATTCTGGTCCAGGGTAGACATAGCTTGGCAGTTCCCATGAGGCACAGGGTCAAGACTGATTTGCATATGGCCATGTCTGAACTGGGGTGGCTTGTTGAGCAAAATAACGATGGATTAAACACAGATCTGTGACTGGGGGTGAGTGTTTTGCTATTGTGCAACATTCCATTCATCATCTTGTGTGTTTTGCTGTTCACCATATGTGGGAATGGTATGCCCAGACATGGATCCTGTGCTCACTAAGCCACTGGAGTCAAGCTATCCTGGCTGAAAACGGCTGATAGCCAGAAACCGGTCCTAGGATGCTTCATTCCGGTCCAGGGAAGACATGGCTTGGCAGTTCGGGCTGGACTAATCCCATGAGGCACAGGTTCAAGACTGATTTGCATATGGCCATGTCTGAACTGGGGTGGCTTGTTGAGCAAAATAACGATGGATTAAACCCAGATCTGTTACTGAGGATGAGTGTTTTGCCATTGTGCAACATTCCATCCATCATCTTGTGTGTTTTGCTGTTCACCCTATGTGGGAAGGGTATGCCCAGACGTGGGTCCCGTGCTCACTAAGCCACTGGAGTCAAGCTATTTTGGCTGAAGACGGCTGATAGCAAGAAACTGGTTCTAGAATGCTTGATTCCAGTCCAGGGTAGACATGGCTTGGCAGTTCCCATGAGGCACAGGTTCAAGACTGATTTGCATGTGGCCATGTCTGAACTGGGGTGGCTTGTTGAGCAAAATAACGATGGATTAAACCCAGATCTGTGACTGGGGGTGAGTGTTTTGCCATTGTGCAACATTCCATCCATCATCCTGTGTGTTTTGCTGTTCACCCTATGTGGGAAGGGTATGCCCAGACATGGATCCCGTGCTCACTAAGCTACTGGAGTCAAGCTATCCTGGCTGAAGACGGCTGATAGCCAGAAACCGGTCCTAGGCTGCTTCATTCCGTTCCAGGGAAGACATGGCTTGTATGTTCGGGCTGGACTGTTCCCGTGGCCATGTTTGAACTGGGGTGGCTTGGTAAGCAAAATAACAATGGATTAAACCCAGATCCTTGACTGGGGGTGAGTGTTTTGCCATTGTGCAACATTCCATCCATCATCTTGTGTGTTTTGCTGTTCACCCTATGTGGGAAGGGTATGCCCAGATGTGGGTCCTGTGCTCACTAAGCCACTGGAGTCAAGCTATCCTGGCTGAAGAGAGCTGATAGCCAGAAACCGGTCCTAGGATGCTTGATTCCGGTCCAGGGTAGACATGGCTTGGCAGTTCGGGCTGGACTGTTCCCATGAGGCACAGGGTCAAGACTGATTTGCATATGGCCATGTCTGAACTGGGGTGGCTTGGTGAGCAAAATAACGATGGATTAAACCCAAATCTGTGACTGGGGGTGAGTGTTTTGCCATTGTGCAACATTCCATCCATCATCTTGTGTGTATTGCTGTTCACCCTATGTGGGAAGGGTATGCCTAGACGTGGGTCCTGTGCTCACTAAGCCACTGGAGTCAAGCTATCCTGGCTAAAGACAGCTGATAGCCAGAAACTGGTCCTAGGATGCTTTATTCTGGTCCAGGGTAGACATGGCTTGGCAGTTCCCATGAGGCACAGGGTCAAGACTGATTTGCATATGGCAATGTCTGAACTGGGGTGGCTTGTTGAGCAAAATAATGATGGATTAAACTCAGATCTGTGACTGGGGATGAGTGTTTTGCCATTGTGCAACATTCCATCCATCATCTTGTGTGTTTTGCTGTTCACCCTATGTGGGAAGGGTATGCCCAGACATGGATCCCGTGCTCACTAAGCCACTGGAGTCAAGCTACCCTGGCTGATGACGGCTGATAGCCAGAAACAGGTCCTAGGATGTTTCATTCCGGTCGAGGGAAGACATGGCTTGGCAGTTCGGGCTGGACTGTTCCCATGAGGCACAGGGTCAAGAATGATTTGCATATGGCCATGTCTGAACTAGGGTGGCTTGGTGAGCAAAATAACGATGGATTAAACCCAGATCTGTGCCTGGGGGTGAGTGCTTTTCCATTGTGCAACATTCCATCCATCATCTTGTGTGTTTTGTTGTTCACCCTATTTGTGGGAATGGTATGCCCAGACGTGGGTCCCGCGCTCACTAAGCCACTGGAGGCAAGCTATCCTGGCTGAAGACGGCTGATAGCCAGAAACCGGTCCTAGGATGCTTGATTCCGGTACAGGGTAGACATGGCTTGGCAGTTCGGACTGGACTGTTCCCATGAGGCACAGGCCATGGCCATGTCTGAGCTGGGGTGGCTTGGTGAGCAAAATAACGATGGATTAAACCCAGATCTGTGACTGGAGGTGAGTGTTTTGCCATTGTGCAACATTCCATCCATCATCTTGTGTGTTTTGCTCTTCACCCTATGTGGGAAGGGTATGCCAAGACTTGGGTCCTGTGCTCACTAAGCCACTGGAGTTAAGCTATCCTGGCTAAAGACAGCTGATAGCCAGAAACCGGTCCTAGGATGCTTGATTCTGGTCCAGGGTAGACATGGCTTGACAGTTCCCATGAGGCACAGGTTCAAGACTGATTTGCATGTGGCCATGTCTGAACTGGGGTGGCTTGTTGAGCAAAATAACGATGGATTAAACCCAGATCTGTAACTGGGGGTGAGTGTTTTGCCATTGTGCAACATTCCATCCATCATCCTGTGTGTTTTGCTGTTCACCCTATGTGGAAGGGTATGCCCAGACATGGATCCCGTGCTCACTAAGCTACTGGAGTCAAGCTATCCTGGCTGAAGACGGCTGATAGCCAGAAACCGGTCCTAGGCTGCTTCATTCCGTTCCAGGGAAGACATGGCTTGTAGGTTCGGGCTCGACTGTTCCCATGGCCATGTCTGAACTGGGGTGGCTTGGCGAGCAGAATAACAATGGATTAAACCCAGATCTGTGACTGGGGGTGAGTGTTTTGCCATTGTGCAACATTGCATCCATCATCTTGTGTGTTTTGCTGTTCACCCTATTTGGGAAGTGTATGCCCAGACATGGATCCCGTGCTCACTAAGCCACTGGAGTCAAGCTATCCTGGCCGAAGACGGCTGATAGCCAGAAACCGGTCCTAGGATGCTTGATTCCGGTGCAGGAACGACATGGCTTGGCAGTTCGGACTGGACTGTTCCCATGAGGCACAGGGTCAAGACTGATTTGCATATGGCCATGTCTGAGCTGTGGTGGCTTGGTGAGCAAAATAACGATGTATTAAACCCAGATCTGTGACTGGGGGTGAGTGTTTTGCCATTGTGCAACATTCCATCCATCATCTTGTGTGTTTTGCTGTTCACCCTATTTGGGAAGTGTATGCCCAGACATGGATCCCGTGCTCACTAAGCCACTGGAGTCAAGCTATCCTGGCTGAAGACTGCTGATAGCCAGAAACCGGTCCTAGGATGATTCATTCCTGTCCAGGGAAGACATGGCTTGGCAGTTCGGGCTGGACTGTTCCCATGAGGCACAGGGTCAAGACTGATTTGCATATGGCCATGTCTGAACTGGGCTGGCTTGGTGAGCAAAATAACAATGGATTAAACCCAGATCTGTGACTGGGGTTGAGTGTTTTGCCATTGTGCAACATTCCATCCATCATCTTGTGTGTTTTGCTGTTCACCCTATTTGAGGGAAGGGTATGCCCAGACGTGGGTCCCGTGCTCACTAAGCCACTGGAGTCAAGCTATCCTGGCTGAAGACGGCTGATAGCCAGAAACCGGTCCTAGGATGCTTGATTCAGGTCCAGGGAAGACATGGCTTGGCAGTTCGGGCTGGACTGTTCCCATGAGGCACAGGGTCAAGACTGATTTGCATATGGCCATGTCTGATTTGGCGTGGCTTGGTGAGCAAAATAATGAGGGATTAAACCCAGATCGGTGACTGGGGGGTGAGTATTTTGCCATTGTGCAACATTCCATCCATCATCTTGTGTGTTTTGCTGTTCACCCTATGTGGGAAGGGTATGCCCAGATGTGGGTCCCGTGCTGACTAAGCCACTGGAGTCAAGCTATCCTGGCCGAAGACGGCTGATAGCCAGAAACCGGTCCTAGGATGCTTGATTCCGGTGCAGGAACGACATGGCTTGGCAGTTCGGACTGGACTGTTCCCATGAGGCACAGGGTCAAGACTGATTTGCATATGGCCATGTCTGAGCTGTGGTGGCTTGGTGAGCAAAATAACGATGTATTAAACCCAGATCTGTGACTGGGGGTGAGTGTTTTGCCATTGTGCAACATTCCATCCATCATCTTGTGTGTTTTGCTGCTCACCCTATGTGGGAAGGGCATGCCCAGACGTGGGTCCTGTGCTCACTAAGCTACTGGAGTCAAGCTATCCTGGCTGAAAACGGCTGATATCCAGAAACCGGTCCAAGGATGCTTCATTCCGGTCCAGGGAAGACATGGCTTGGCAGTTCGGGCTGGACTGTTCCCATGAGGCACAGGGTCAAGACTGATTTGCATATGGCCATGTCTGAGCTGGGGTGGCTTGGTGAGCAAAATAACGATGGATTAAACCCAGATCTGTGACTGGGGGTGAGTGTTTTTTGTCATTGTGCAACGTTCCATCCATCATCTTGTGTGTTTTGCTGCTCACCCTATGTGGGAAGGGTGTATGCCCAGACGTGGGTCCTATGCTCACTAAGCCACTGGAGTCAAGCTATCCTGGCTCAAAACGGCTGATAGCCAGAAACCGGTCTAGGATGCTTGATTCTGGTCCAGGGTAGACATAGCTTGGCAGTTCCCATGAGGCACAGGGTCAAGACTGATTTGCATATGGCCATGTCTGAACTGGGGTGGCTTGTTGAGCAAAATAACGATGGATTAAACACAGATCTGTGACTGGGGGTGAGTGTTTTGCTATTGTGCAACATTCCATTCATCATCTTGTGTGTTTTGCTGTTCACCATATGTGGGAATGGTATGCCCAGACATGGATCCTGTGCTCACTAAGCCACTGGAGTCAAGCTATCCTGGCTGAAAACGGCTGATAGCCAGAAACCGGTCCTAGGATGCTTCATTCCGGTCCAGGGAAGACATGGCTTGGCAGTTCGGGCTGGACTAATCCCATGAGGCACAGGTTCAAGACTGATTTGCATATGGCCATGTCTGAACTGGGGTGGCTTGTTGAGCAAAATAACGATGGATTAAACCCAGATCTGTTACTGAGGATGAGTGTTTTGCCATTGTGCAACATTCCATCCATCATCTTGTGTGTTTTGCTGTTCACCCTATGTGGGAAGGGTATGCCCAGACGTGGGTCCCGTGCTCACTAAGCCACTGGAGTCAAGCTATTTTGGCTGAAGACGGCTGATAGCAAGAAACTGGTTCTAGAATGCTTGATTCCAGTCCAGGGTAGACATGGCTTGGCAGTTCCCATGAGGCACAGGTTCAAGACTGATTTGCATGTGGCCATGTCTGAACTGGGGTGGCTTGTTGAGCAAAATAACGATGGATTAAACCCAGATCTGTGACTGGGGGTGAGTGTTTTGCCATTGTGCAACATTCCATCCATCATCCTGTGTGTTTTGCTGTTCACCCTATGTGGGAAGGGTATGCCCAGACATGGATCCCGTGCTCACTAAGCTACTGGAGTCAAGCTATCCTGGCTGAAGACGGCTGATAGCCAGAAACCGGTCCTAGGCTGCTTCATTCCGTTCCAGGGAAGACATGGCTTGTAGGTTCGGGCTGGACTGTTCCCGTGGCCATGTTTGAACTGGGGTGGCTTGGTAAGCAAAATAACAATGGATTAAACCCAGATCCTTGACTGGGGGTGAGTGTTTTGCCATTGTGCAACATTCCATCCATCATCTTGTGTGTTTTGCTGTTCACCCTATGTGGGAAGGGTATGCCCAGATGTGGGTCCTGTGCTCACTAAGCCACTGGAGTCAAGCTATCCTGGCTGAAGAGAGCTGATAGCCAGAAACCGGTCCTAGGATGCTTGATTCCGGTCCAGGGTAGACATGGCTTGGCAGTTCGGGCTGGACTGTTCCCATGAGGCACAGGGTCAAGACTGATTTGCATATGGCCATGTCTGAACTGGGGTGGCTTGGTGAGCAAAATAACGATGGATTAAACCCAAATCTGTGACTGGGGGTGAGTGTTTTGCCATTGTGCAACATTCCATCCATCATCTTGTGTGTATTGCTGTTCACCCTATGTGGGAAGGGTATGCCTAGACGTGGGTCCTGTGCTCACTAAGCCACTGGAGTCAAGCTATCCTGGCTAAAGACAGCTGATAGCCAGAAACTGGTCCTAGGATGCTTTATTCTGGTCCAGGGTAGACATGGCTTGGCAGTTCCCATGAGGCACAGGGTCAAGACTGATTTGCATATGGCAATGTCTGAACTGGGGTGGCTTGTTGAGCAAAATAATGATGGATTAAACTCAGATCTGTGACTGGGGATGAGTGTTTTGCCATTGTGCAACATTCCATCCATCATCTTGTGTGTTTTGCTGTTCACCCTATGTGGGAAGGGTATGCCCAGACATGGATCCCGTGCTCACTAAGCCACTGGAGTCAAGCTACCCTGGCTGATGACGGCTGATAGCCAGAAACAGGTCCTAGGATGTTTCATTCCGGTCGAGGGAAGACATGGCTTGGCAGTTCGGGCTGGACTGTTCCCATGAGGCACAGGGTCAAGAATGATTTGCATATGGCCATGTCTGAACTAGGGTGGCTTGGTGAGCAAAATAACGATGGATTAAACCCAGATCTGTGACTGGGGGTGAGTGCTTTTCCATTGTGCAACATTCCATCCATCATCTTGTGTGTTTTGTTGTTCACCCTATTTGTGGGAATGGTATGCCCAGACGTGGGTCCCGCGCTCACTAAGCCACTGGAGGCAAGCTATCCTGGCTGAAGACGGCTGATAGCCAGAAACCGGTCCTAGGATGCTTGATTCCGGTCCAGGGAAGACATGGCTTGGCAGTTCGGGCTGGACTGTTCCAATGAGGCAAAGTGTCAAGACTGATTTGCATATGGCCATGTCTGAACTGGGGAGGCTTGGTGAGTAAAATAATGAGGGATTAAACCCAGATCTGTGACTGGGGGTGAGTGTTTTGCCATGGTGCAACATTCCATCCATCATCTTGTGTGTTTTGCTGTTCACCCTATGTGGGAAGGGTATGCCCAGACGTGGGTCCCGTGCTCACTAAGCCACTGGAGTCAAGCTATCCTGGCTGAAGACGGCTGATAGCCAGAAACCGGTCCTAGGATGCTTGATTCCGGTACAGGGTAGACATGGCTTGGCAGTTCGGACTGGACTGTTCCCATGAGGCACAGGGTCAAGACTGATTTGCATATGGCCATGTCTGAGCTGGGGTGGCTTGGTGAGCAAAATAACGATGGATTAAACCCAGATCTGTGACTGGAGGTGAGTGTTTTGCCATTGTGCAACATTCCATCCATCATCTTGTGTGTTTTGCTCTTCACCCTATGTGGGAAGGGTATGCCAAGACTTGGGTCCTGTGCTCACTAAGCCACTGGAGTTAAGCTATCCTGGCTAAAGACAGCTGATAGCCAGAAACCGGTCCTAGGATGCTTGATTCTGGTCCAGGGTAGACATGGCTTGGCAGTTCCCATGAGGCACAGGGTCAAGACTGATTTGCATATGGCCATGTCTGAACTGGGGTGGCTTGTTGAGCAAAATAACGATGGATTAAACACAGATCTGTGACTGGGGGTGAGTGTTTTGCTATTGTGCAACATTCCATTCATCATCTTGTGTGTTTTGCTGTTCACCATATGTGGGAATGGTATGCCCAGACATGGATCCTGTGCTCACTAAGCCACTGGAGTCAAGCTATCCTGGCTGAAAACGGCTGATAGCCAGAAACCGGTCCTAGGATGCTTCATTCCGGTCCAGGGAAGACATGGCTTGGCAGTTCGGGCTGGACTAATCCCATGAGGCACAGGTTCAAGACTGATTTGCATATGGCCATGTCTGAACTGGGGTGGCTTGTTGAGCAAAATAACGATGGATTAAACCCAGATCTGTTACTGAGGATGAGTGTTTTGCCATTGTGCAACATTCCATCCATCATCTTGTGTGTTTTGCTGTTCACCCTATGTGGGAAGGGTATGCCCAGACGTGGGTCCCGTGTTCACTAAGCCACTGGAGTCAAGCTATTTTGGCTGAAGACGGCTGATAGCAAGAAACTGGTTCTAGAATGCTTGATTCCAGTCCAGGGAAGACATGGCTTGGCAGTTCAGGCTAGACTGTTCCCATGAGGCACAGGGTCAAGACTGGACTGGGGTGGCTTGGTGAGCAAAAAAACAATGGATTAAACCCAGATCTGTGACTGGGGGTGAGTGTTTTGCCATTGTGCAACATTCCATCCATCTTCTTGTGTGGTTTGAGTGAACCTCCTTCAGCCATTTGTTTGTTTGGATAAACTAAGTCTAGATATTTCTTAAAGAAAGTGTTATTCACGTTTTGGTTGTGATCAGAGGAGTACTTCAGTCTCATTATTGCTATTGGCTCTGTTAGAACGCCTGTCTAATGGGGTCTTCTTGTTACAGTTCGTTGGTGTTGAAGCAAAGGATCCACGCAGTACTCAGGGGGTGAATTTATGCTCCTAAAAGTGCTTCAATCCTTCGTTTGAAGCTGCACCATCTATGATTTTGCACCTACATCTGCGTTCGATACAAAATGTGATTTTACGCCTATATGTGATACCACAATCCTGAATGTGATACACAAAGGATGAATTTGCATTTAAAATGTAACTTGTACTCCTAAATATTTTCCACCCATGTACTGATGTTACTCTGCCACCTAATGTTTCAGATGTTACTAATACATTTTGAGTTTGCACCTAAATGTGATGCCACACTCCGGATGACAGCAGCCAGGATGGTTTTGCACTTACCTGTATTTGCACTCCTAAATGTGACTTTTGCACCGAAATGTGTTTTGCTCCTAAAAGTGTCTCTGCAGTCATGTTAATGATACACCTTAGGTAATTTTGCACATGTATGTGATTTGAGCTCTTAAATTTTGTTACACACTCATGCCAACTTTGCACAAAGCATGCTTTTGCACATTATGGAAATGTTAGCTAAGTGTGAAGTCATACTAGCCGCAAATTTATCAGATGTGACATTGTACAACTGCATTTTCTCTCTCTACTGAGTGATACTTTGTGGCTGCATATTGAAGTGTCCTGTATTCAAGCTGCTTGGGAAGACCAATAGTCTACAAACACCATCCTATTATTTTCTCAAAACCTAAACCAATGTGAATGGGATCCTTGTAGCATATTAAACTCCAGGATATATAAATCAGCACCTCATAGATTCTATTCCCCAACTGGTCAATTCAAAACTACCTTCAAATAAACCAAACACGAAGCCCTGCTGGCCACCAAAAACCCTATATCAGGAACAAATACTAGTTTCAGTCAGGGTTACATTAAAACTGATCTACTCTGTGCCCTTTATTATGGACATATCCTACTGGAAATAACCTTCTATCTCAGGCCAACATAGCCACAAATGTGAGCGGCACACAATCCTGTGATATAATTGGGAAAGTGGTGATCCGACCCTCAATTATCAACGGCCATATTTTTACCACACTGTTAGATATCCTGAAGGCATTAAATCCTTCTGGCAGGGGATGTTTACCCTACTACTTACCTGCTCTACTGTCTGCAGAACATCTAATTCACCCTCCTCAGCTATCACATGCTTCATCATCACCCACACACCATTGGAGAATGAAACCACAAAGTATAATGTCAGCGTAAATCAATGTAGTCCGGACCATAGACTGAAACAAAGTTACTTCTAAGTTGACACAGGAAAAAAACTGTTGAGGACGAAATCCACAAGCCTTTCAGTAGTCTTCCCAAATCCAATATATTGCCTCCATCTGTCAACCCATCTCTGGGTCCAGTTCAGCAAAACCACAACACACAATTTGACTCTCCATTGAATGACTCACCAACGATAAGCATGATTCACTTGAGAGGTGTGATTACTGGCACTATACTTCATTATAGACACTTACTAGTGAAGAGAGCATAAATCACTTTTCCACTTCTATAAATGAATTGATTGTAATCAAACTATAGGTAAGTTACATGCGTGACATGTGACAAAGATGATAAATCACGCTCTTCATCTCTTTCTCGACCGTAGCCCTCTCCTCACAGGGTCTGCTTTTCTTCCCCATCTTCCCAATACACCTCACTCAACACACTTACTCTTGAGTAGCCCAACATGCATACCAACCCTAACACTTTAATATTCTTACTTGTAACATTTCTTGGACACAAATCTGCCAATATATCCTTTTACCACAACCTACAGAACAAGACTTTGTACACACAATGCAAGAACAATCCCCTCATGAGGATTTAAAGTATGATCTACCAACTAAGTGACCAATCCTCAACACATCACATCAAAGCTGCCCTTCTGAACTGAAGGTCTGTGGTCTGTATTCAAATTCCTACGTCAGCCCTCATCCAAGACTGTGACTTTGACTATAACTCCCTTACGGAAAACTAGTTCTGTTCACCCTCCATACCAGTATCGTACCACTAAGATATAGCATCCTCCACTTCATAAAATTAAAATGTCTCACTGTGGAG